>NC_133410.1:135310000-135935000 GCF_049350105.2 Macaca mulatta
CATGTTAGGGTACACTTAATGCTCAAAAACAGCTTGTGCTATCCCCTACAGATTCCTTCTTCTAAACAAATGATCTGTGGTAGTAATGTAAACTTTCTTACTTCGATTATATTTTCATTCTCTCAGTCTCTCACAAAGATACTTGACAAAAATCTATAAAAATGATGCTATATTTAAAACAACTCATTTAAGAAAATTATTATATTTGCTCTGTTTAAAGATGTTCTTAATATTGTTTTACACACACACACATCTCTGAAGGCAAATGAGAAGCAAGCAAAAAATGGTGAGTAGTAAACAAGTTGGCAGAAAAGAACCACACTTGTCTACTTTCCTTGGTTTATTATTATTTTTTTTTCCTGAGGGAAGTTTCAGTCCCCACTGTGAAGGCCGAATCTTTCATAGAAATCTGATCTCTTACCAGCTTGAGGAATCAGAGGAAAAATTTCTGGGCTCCCACAGCAGCTGGAAAGTAAAGAGGAAAATCCCAGGAGAGAGCAACAGAGGCTGAGCCTAAGTTTCTGGCTGTTCTCTGAACCATGCAATTATAGGGCAGACTTGAAACAGTAAAGCTAAGGTTAAAGAAGGGAACATACGTTTAGCTGCTGCACATTGCAGAGGCGTACAACTTGGAGTTCAAGTTCAGCTAAGTTAATTGCCTGCTAAAACAAAAAATCAACACTATTTTGGCCTGGGATTTAAATTCACACAAAAATGTCTCTGAAGAGGCAATATTTCTGTACATATGTGAGAGATTTGTAGGAATTAGGAGGAAAATAGAATAAAAATATTTTTGCCAGAGAGAAGCAAAGCATGTGTGAATGTTCAATATTGGAAAAGGTGGCACATTTTGAGACAAAATAAAGACCAATGTGGCTGATGAATAAAAGTGACAGGGAGAGAGAGTGGTATGAGAAGGCTCTGGTATGAGGCAGAGGGAGAGTAATTTGAAGCCTTATATGTTAGGTTACTTATTCTTCCTTTGTTCTAAGCACTCTCAGAAGACTTCAAAGGGTTTTAAACAGTGTAATGATATAATCAGATTTTGCTTTTAAAGATCATTCTGGTTATACAGTACAAAAGCAGCTGAGGGCAGAAGTGGATAGAGAAAAAACAGAATATCTCGATATTTTCCAGCTATAATCTAATGTGATGTGGGAGTTGGTAAGGCAGAGGAGAATGTAAAGATTGACACCCAGGTTTCTGTCATAAGCTCTGGTAGTTCTAGTTACCAAGATACATAAAATTAGAGATGAAGAAAATGTGGAGAAAGGATTAAGAATTGAATATATATCATGTTGATGATATCACTTGAATATAATTGGTCTGGAGTTCAGAAAGGAATTATAGTTTGACAATATAAATTTGGAAGTCTTCAACCTAGAAATGGCATTTGAAGCTATAAAAGTGGAAGAGAGTGTAACAAGAAAGGGTACAATGAGACATAAAGTGGACTGAGAACAATCCCTTAGGAATTTCACTATTTAAAGTTTAGGTAGAGAAGAACCAACAAGGAAACTGAGAATTAGGAGCTCACAGGGAAAAGAGAATAGAGCCAGCAGGATGTGGTGTCATAAAACCTAGGAAAAGACCTGCTTTCATGGAAGAGGAAGGAATGAGGGCAGAGTAAGTGGTTGAACTAACCCTTCTGAAGATGATGATTATAAAATCTTGAATGTTTTTTCTTTTTTGCAAATTTGAAGGCACAGACAGTAATGCAAGGGTTCAACCCATGAAGGGTGGGAACTGAACCTGTTAAAGCTGGGTGGGACACTCCAGGTTTTCTATTATACTCTCATCACTTTGTACATATCTGAAATATTCAGTCATATTTGTGTATATTTATATGTTATTTTTAAAGATAGAATTATCTCAAATATGTTTTAAAACTGATCAAATCAAGCCCTAGAGCACTGAGTTCAAGATAGAGGGTAAAGAATGAATAATAGAGATTCCCTGAATCCAATGCTAACCAACTGAATTTTACCATGCAATGATTGTATAATACTTATTAAACCACCATATTTCTAGTTATATTAAGATTTCAAACTATAGACATACCAGCAACATACCAGTTCAGTATTCAAATAGAGACCATAAAATAGAGTTAAGATAATAATAGCAAGACCACAGGCCAGCTGAATGAAGTGTACAATGCAAATGATCAAGATTTCAGAGATTTTCCATATTCCTTTAAACAAATGTTTATTGAAGATCATCACAATACTTAAAACACAGACTCCAGACTCAGACTCTAATAGTTCCATCCTTTAGCGTCACTTGGGCAAATTTATTTAATCTCTTTAAGACTGAATGTACTTGTCTGTAAAATGGTGATAATACTACTGCTTATCCTATCTAAATTCCTGACCACGTGCTTCATACATACTTAAACAATGATGAAGATAGTCAATAACTGTAGTTCTGAAATAAAATTCAGAAACTAAGAAGAATACATTTCAAAAATGTACACACACACACATACACACATATTCACAGAAAGACTGGGAGTAGCAATGTAGTGATAAATAACACTGAAATAAAGAACAGCTAAAGAACCCATTATTTCCCTAATGAGTTTTTAAAAATATATAATCTTATCTTGCAAATAAAAGTATTTTATGAATTAGGTGACATTTAATTGGAACAGTATGTTCATAAAAATTAGAAATTTGACCTCTGAAGACAATTTGACTGGCTTTATTTCTCAGCTCTACCTTTTACTCCTCATGAAACCGTGTGATATTTATGAAACTCTTCATGTCTCAGCTCGCTCATCTGCAAAATGGGGATAATAAAGTACCTATGTTGTGAGAATTAAACAAATAGAAATGAATGCGGCACAGGCTAGCAAAATGTTCGCTAATCCCATTGTTTTTTCTGTCTTGGAAGATTATATCTCCTTGTTTCCCTTTCAGTTAGCTTGAGGCAACACCACTGTATTCCTGCCAGAGGAGTATGGTTTGAAGTGATGTATGCCCCTTCCCTGTCTGCCCACACAATATTTGGCAGAGTCTTTGTTCTCTCAATTTGCTTGGCCATTTGAAGCAGAATTGGAAAGAACCAACATCCTTGATTAACACATGGAAGGCTGCCTCTTGAAAATCCAATTAAATGAGACATGGATCAGAAATAGACCTTCATTGTCTTAAGCCACTGGTTTTTGATGAGTGCTTTATACAACACTAGCTATGTTTTTCCTGAATACTACCACAGTACTTAGAGCAGTGGCTGGCTAGCTAGCTAGTATTCAATAATTGCTAGCATTTAAAACTATTGCCAGACCGCCATGAGGCCCAATTTCAAAAATACATTGAGTATGTAAAAAGACTCCAAATATCACAAATAAGATTTCTTAATTATAAAAACAAAACTTGAACTTAAAACCAAGCATGGAAAATGTTACATTCTGTGTTAACATCTAATATCAGTAGCCGATTATATTTTTTGAAACAGGGTTCCCACCAAATTTAGAGAGGTAAGCTAACAAGCTAGCATTGTTAGATAAATGATGTTATTGCCTCTAGCTATTTGATCTCTGTTGAGTACCATGTTACCTATTATGTAGATTGTCCTTAATTCAGTGGAACTCTAGATATTGTTCCCAATTCATTAACTAATTTTCTTTTTCTCCAGATAGAAAGAATATGGTTTTCATATTTTTTACAAGTGATGTAAATTGTATTGACTACATATATGTTAGAAAAATATGAAAATATATCAAAAGCACAGAAAAATGTGCTTCTTTGTGTAACATTTAAAGAATATATACCATGGTAGAACACCAGATATTTAAAAATAAAAGTAATTACTCCATTTGGTATCATGAAACATCTTTCAAAGCACCATATAAATTTTAAATAAACAGCTGAGCAGAAATTTTCAACCAGCAAGAGAATACACAAATACTTATATTTTTTCCATATGGGAAGAAATGATCTACACTACAGTCATTTTATTGTTCATTGCAGAGGGATATGTGAAGCAGATTGCATTGAACATTTTTATTTCTTTTAGAAAACCAAACCTGAAGTTTTTTTTTGTTTTGTTTTGTTTTGTTTTGTTTTTTTCCCTGCAAGAAATTGCATATAGATTTAGCACATTCACTGAACCCTATTACAGGCATTTTTTTTTTAATTTATTTATTATTATTATACTTTAAGTTGTAGGGTACATGTGCATAACGTGCAGGTTTGTTACATATGTATACTTGTGCCATGTTGCTGTGCTGCACCCATCAACTCGTCATTTACATCAGGTATAACTCCCAATGCAATCCCTCCCCCCTCCCCCCTCCCCACGATAGGCCCCTGTGTGTGATGTTCCCCTTCCTGAGTCCAAGTGATCTCATTGTTCAGTTCCCACCTATGAGTGAGAACATGCGGTGTTTGGTTTTCTGTTCTTGTGATAGTTTGCTAAGAATGATGGTTTCCAGCTGCATCCATGTCCCTACAAAGGACACAAACTCATCCTTTTTGATGGCTGCATAGTATTCCATGGTGTATATGTGCCACATTTTCTTAATCCAATCTGTCACTGATGGAAATTTGGGTTGATTCCAAGTCTTTGCTATTGTGAATAGTGCTGCAATAAACATACGTGTGCATGTGTCTTTATAGCAGCATAATTTATAATCCTTTGGGTATATACCCAGTAATGGGATGGCTGGGTCATATGGTACATCTAGTTCTAGATCCTTGAGGAATCGCCATACTGTTTTCCATAATGGTTGAACTAGTTTACAATCCCACCAACAGTGTAAAAGTGTTCCTATTTCTCCACATCCTCTCCAGCACCTGTTGTTTCCTGACTTTTTAATGATCGCCATTCTAACTGGTGTGAGATGGTATCTCATTGTGGTTTTGATTTGCATTTCTCTGATGGCCAGTGATGATGAGCATTTTTTCATGTGTCTGTTGGCTGTATGAATGTCTTCTTTTGAGAAATGTCTGTTCATATCCTTTGCCCACTTTTTGATGGGGTTGTTTGTTTTTTTCTTGTAAATTTGTTTGAGTTCTTTGTAGGTTCTGGATATTAGCCCTTTGTCAGATGAGTAGATTGCAAAAATTTTCTCCCATTCTGTAGGTTGCCTGTTCACTCTGATGGTAGTTTCTTTTGCTGTGCAGAAGCTCTTTAGTTTAATGAGATCCCATTTGTCAATTTTGGCTTTTGCTGCCGTTGCTTTTGGTGTTTTAGACATGAAGTCTTTGCCCATGCCTATGTCCTGAATGGTACTACCTACGTTTTCCTCTAGGATTTTTATGGTATTAGGTCTAACATTTAAGTCTCTAATCCATCTTGAATTAATTTTCGTATAGGGAGTAAGGAAAGGATCCAGTTTCAGCTTTCTACTTATGGCTAGCCAATTTTGCCAGCACCATTTATTAAATAGGGAATCCTTTCCCCATTTCTTGTTTCTCTCAGGTTTGTCAAAGATCAGATGGCTGTAGATGTGTGGTATTATTTCTGAGGACTCTGTTCTGTTCCATTGGTCTATATCTCTGTTTTGGTACCAGTACCATGCTGTTTTGGTTACTGTAGCCTTGTAGTATAGTTTGAAGTCAGGTAGTGTGATGCCTCCAACTTTGTTCTTTTGACTTAGGATTGTCTTGGAGATGCGGGCTCTTTTTTGGTTCCATATGAACTTTAAAGCAGTTTTTTTCCAATTCTGTGAAGAAACTCATTGGTAGCTTGATGGGGATGGCATTGAATCTATAAATTACCTTGGGCAGTATGGCCATTTTCACGATATTGATTCTTCCTATCCATGAGCATGGTATGTTCTTCCACTTGTTTGTGTCCTCTTTTATTTCACTGAGCAGTGGTTTGTAGTTGTCCTTGAAGAGGTCCTTTACATCCCTTGTAAGTTGGATTCCTAGGTATTTTATTCTCTTTGAAGCAATTGTGAATGGAAGTTCATTCCTGATTTGGCTCTCTGTTTGTCTGTTACTGGTGTATAAGAATGCTTGTGATTTTTGCACATTAATTTTGTATCCTGAGACTTTGCTGAAGTTGCTTATCAGCTTAAGGAGATTCTGGGCTGAGACAATGGGGTTTTCTAAATATACAATCATGTCATCTGCAAACAGGGACAGTTTGACTTCTTCTTTTCCTAACTGAATACCCTTGATTTCTTTCTCTTGCCTAATTGCCCTAGCGAGAACTTCCAGCACTATGTTGAATAGGAGTGGTGAGAGAGGGCATCCCTGTCTTGTGCCAGTTTTCAAAGGGAATTTTTCCAGTTTTTGCCCATTCAGTATGACATTGGCTGTGGGTTTGTCATAAATAGCTCTTATTATTTTGAGGTACGTTCCATCAATACCGAATTTATTGAGCGTTTTTAGCATGAAGGGCTGTTGAATTTTGTCAAAAGCCTTTTCTGCATCTATTGAGATAATCATGTGGTTCTTGTCTTTGGTTCTGTTTATATGCTGGATTATGTTTATTGATTTGCGAATGTTGAACCAGCCTTGCATTCCAGGGATGAAGCCCACTTGATCATGGTGGATAAGCTTTTTGATGTGTTGCTGAATCCGGTTTGCCAGTATTTTATTGAGGATTTTTGCATCGATGTTCATCAGGGATATTGGTCTAAAATTCTCTTTTTTTGTTGTGTCTCTGCCAGGCTTTGGTATCAGGATGATGTTGGCCTCATAAAATGAGTTAGGGAGGATTCCCTCTTTTTCTATTGATTGGAATAGTTTCAGAAGGAATGGTACCAACTCCTCCTTGTACCTCTGGTAGAATTCAGCTGTGAATCCATCTGGTCCTGGACTTTTTTTGGTTGGTAGGCTATTAATTATTGCCTCAATTTCAGAGCCTACTATTGGTCTATTCAGGGATTCAACTTCTTCCTGGTTTAGTCTTGGAAGAGTGTAAGTGTCCAGGAAATTATCCATTTCTTCTAGATTTTCCAGTTTATTTGCGTAGAGGTGTTTATAGTATTCTCTGATGGTAGTTTGTATTTCTGTGGGGTCGGTGGTGATATCCCCTTTATCATTTTTAATTGCGTCGATTTGATTCTTCTCTCTTTTCTTCTTTATTAGTCTGGCTAGTGGTCTGTCAATTTTGTTGATCTTTTCAAAAAACCAACTCCTGGATTCATTGATTTTTTGGAGGGTTTTTTGTGTCTCTATCTCCTTCAGTTCTGCTCTGACCTTAGTTATTTCTTGCCTTCTGCTAGCTTTCGAATGTGTTTGCTCTTGCTTCTCTAGTTCTTTTAATTGCGATGTTAGAGTGTCAATTTTAGATCTTTCCTGCTTTCTCTTGTGGGCATTTAGTGCTATAAATTTCCCTCTACACACTGCTTTAAATGTGTCCCAGAGATTCTGGTATGTTATATCTTTGTTCTCATTGGTTTCAAAGAACATCTTTATTTCTGCCTTCATTTCGTTATGTACCCAGTAGTCATTCAGGAGCAGGTTGTTCAGTTTCCATGTAGTTGAGCGGTTTTGATTGAGTTTCTTAGTCCTGAGTTCTAGTTTGATTGCACTGTGGTCTGAGAGACAGTTTGTTATAATTTCTGTTCTTGTACATTTGCTGAGGAGTGCTTTACTTCCAATTACGTGGTCGATTTTGGAGTAAGTACGATGTGGTGCTGAGAAGAATGTATATTCTGTTGATTTGGGGTGGAGAGTTCTATAGATGTCTATTAGGTCTGCTTGCTGCAGAGATGAGTTCGATTCCTGGATATCCTTGTTAACTTTCTGTCTCGTTGATCTGTCTATTGTTGACAGTGGAGTGTTGAAGTCTCCCATTATTATTGTATGGGAGTCTAAGTCTCTTTGTAAGTCTCTAAGGACTTGCTTTATGAATCTGGGTGCTCCTGTATTGGGTGCATATATATTTAGGATATTTAGCTCTTCCTGTTGAATTGATCCCTTTACCATTATGTAATGGCCTTCTTTGTCTCTTTTGATCTTTGATGGTTTAAAGTCTGTTTTATCAGAGACTAGTATTGCAACCCCCACTTTTTTTTGTTCTCCATTTGCTTGGTAAATCTTCCTCCATCCCTTTATTTTGAGCCTATGTGTGTCTCTGCGTGTGAGATGGGTCTCCTGAATACAGCAGACTGATGGGTCTTGACTCTTTATCCAGTTTGCCAGTCTGTGTCTTTTAATTGGAGCATTTAGTCCATTTACATTTAAGGTTAAGATTGTTATGTGTGAACTTGATCCTGCCATTATGATATTAACTGGTTATTTTACTCGTTAGTTGATGCAGTTTCTTCCTAGCCTCCATGGTCTTTACATTTTGGCATGTTTTTGCAATGGCTGGTACCGGTTGTTCCTTTCCATGTTTAGTGCTTCCTTCAGGGTCTCTTGTAAGGCAGGCCTAGTGGTGACAAAATCTCTAAGCATTTGCTGATCTGTAAAGGATTTTATTTCTCCTTCACTTATGAAACTTAGTTTGGCTGGATATGAAATTCTGGGTTGAAAATTCTTTTCTTTAAGAATGTTGAATATTGGCCCCCACTCTCTTCTGGCTTGGAGAGTTTCTGCCGAGAGATCTGCTGTTAGTCTGATGGGCTTCCCTTTGTGGGTAACCCGACCTTTCTCTCTGGCTGCCCTTAAGATTTTTTCCTTCATTTCAACATTGGTGAATCTGACAATTATGTGTCTTGGAGTTGCTCTTCTCGAGGAGTATCTTTGTGGCGTTCTCTGTATTTCCTGGATTTGAATGTTGGCCTGCCCTACTAGGTTGGAGAAGTTCTCCTGGATGATATCCTGAAGAGTGTTTTCCAACTTGGTTCCATTTTCCCCCTCACTTTCAGGCACCCCAATCAGACGTAGATTTGGTCTTTTTACATAATCCCATACTTCTTGCCGGCTTTGTTCATTTCTTTTTCTTCTTTTTTCTTTTGGTTTCTCTTCTCGCTTCATTTCATTCATTTGATCCTCAATCGCAGATACTCTTTCTTCCAGTTGATCGAGTCGGTTACTGAAGCTTGTGCATTTGTCACGTATTTCTCGTGTCATGGTTTTCATCTCTTTCATTTCGTTTATGACCTTCTCTGCATTAATTACTCTAGCCATCAATTCTTCCACTTTTTTTCAAGATTTTTAGTTTCTTTGCGCTGGGTACATAATTCCTCCTTTAGCTCTGAGAAATTTGATGGACTGAAGCCTTCTTCTCTCATCTCGTCAAAGTCATTCTCTGTCCAGCTTTGATCCGTTGCTGGCGATGAGCTGCGCTCCTTTGCCGGGGGAGATGCGCTCTTATTTTTTGAATTTCCAGCTTTTCTGCCCTGCTTTTTCCCCATCTTTGTGGTTTTATCTGCCTCTGGTCTTGATGATGGTGATGTACTGATGAAGTTTTGGTGTAGGTATCCTTCCTGTTTGATAGTTTTCCTTCTAACAGTCAGGACCCTCAGCTGTAGGTCTGTTGGAGATTGCTTGAGGTCCACTCCAGACCCTGTTTGCCTGGGTATCAGCAGCAGAGGCTGCAGAAGATAGAAAATTTCTGAACAGCGAGTGTACCTGTCTGATTCTTGCTTTGGAAGCTTCCTCTCAGGGGTGTACTCCACCCTGTGAGGTGTGGGGTGTCAGACTGCCCCTAGTGGGGGATGTCTCCCAGTTAGGCTACTCAGGGGTCAGGGACCCACTTGAGCAGGGAGTCTGTCCCTTCTCAGATCTCAACCTCCGTGTTGGGAGATCCACTGCTCTCTTCAAAGCTGTCAGACAGAGTCGTTTGCGTCTGCAGAGGTTTCGGCTGTGTTTGTTATTGCCCTGTCCCCAGAGGTGGAGTCTACAGAGACAGGCAGGTTTCCTTGAGCTGCTGTGAGCTCCACCCAGTTCGAGCTTCCCAGCAGCTTTGTTTACCTACTTAAGCCTCAGCAATGGCGGGCGCCCCTCCCCCAGCCTCGCTGCTGCCTTGCCGGTAGATCACAGACTGCTGTGCTAGCAATGAGGGAGGCTCCGTGGGTGTGGGACCCTCCCGGCCAGGTGTGGGATATGATCTCCTGGTGTGCCTGTTTGCTTAAAGCGCAGTATTGGGGTGGGAGTTACCCGATTTTCCAGGTGTTGTGTGTCTCAGCTCCCCTGGCTAGGAAAAGGGATTCCCTTCCCCCTCGCGCTTCCCAGGTGAGGCAATGCCTCGCCCTGCTTCAGCTCTCGCTGGTCGGGCTGCAGCAGCTGACCAGCACCGATCGTCCGGCACTCCCCAGTGAGATGAACCCAGTACCTCAGTTGAAAATGCAGAAATCACCGGTCTTCTGTGTCGCTCGTGCTGGGAGTTGGAGACTGGAGCTGTTCCTATTCCCCAACTCTCGCCTTTTTTTTTTTTTTTTTTTTTTTTTTTTTTTTTTACCAGAGCCAGCAACTGAGAACTTCTCTTAATCGCTCACTGACTACAGGGTGTGTGTTAACACGAGACACACAGAAGCCATAAAGGAAATCGCCCCCAGCTGTCTATGACCTTAATATTCAGATATCCATGTTTCTATATCCTTTCCCAAAGCAGGGGTGCATGAAAAAGCTTCTAGTTCTCATGTGTTTTACTCTTAATCATGGAAGCACCTAAAGTAGTAACAGAATCGTATAGTGATGTTCAGGTAATCACCAGCTTCCTCATTAAAAGGGTTCCCCCCTAGTGTTACAAGCATTTTCATTCCCTTTCAGGACTTTTTCTTCCTAGTTGAACATGTTGGAAGTACTCTAAGCCCGCAGGAAAAACTATTCTAGGTAATTCTACTTCAAAATCTAAGTAAGGCAACATTTTAATGAAATCCTTTACTTCAATATGATTTTTTTCCAATTCTAAAACAAAAGTTAACAACAATGATAGAACAATAAACAAAACTCAAGATCAGAACTGAATCTCCTTTATCTTTTTATCAAATATGTGCTTTGTGCACTGTATAAAACTTTAGGTATTAAGGGAGCAGACCACCCCTCATATTGTCTTATGCCCAATTTCTGCCTCCAAAACAAGAAGTAAAAACTAAAAGGCAGAAATAACATCCACAGGCAAACAGCCTGGTGCCGTGCCCTGGGCCTGGTTAAAGATCGACCCCTGACCCAACTGGTTATCTATAGATTTCAGACGTTGTATGGAAAAGCACTGTGAAAATCCCTGTCCTTTTCTGTTTCATTCTGATTACCATTCCATGCACCCCCAGTCACGCACCCCCGCTTGCTCTATTTATCACAATCCTCTCACGCGGACCCCCTTAGAGTTGTAATCCCTTAAAAGGGACAGGAATTGCTTACTCGGAGAGCTCAGTTTTTGGAGACATGAGTCTTGACGAAGCTCCTGACCAAATAAAGCCCTTCCTTCTTTAACTCGGTGTCTGAGAGGTTTTGTCTGTGGCTTGTCCTGCTACGGTATTAGTTGTTTAACTTCCTCTCTGATTGAGATTGAATGGCCTTTATATTTGGGCACAGTGGTAGGTTCAAAATACACAAATACAAAGACAGAGTCTGGCACTTCATGGAGCTTGCAATTGAATTAGTAAGAAAACCAATGAGGAAATACATGATTAACAATATTTTGATTAATAATCAATGATGAATAATATTTTTTAATGAGAATTATAATGAATATGTAGACACATAGATGTATTCCCATCTGGGAAGAGAAAATAGGAGGTCAGACAATACTATGATTCTTGAGACCTTGAGATTAAAGTTGGAAAACAGAAAGGCATTATAGCTAGATGTATAAAAGCATATACAAATGTATGGCAATGCAAACAGGATGACCCTCAGAATCCTGCATTCAGGATGGTTGGGCTAGAGTCAACAATGGGTATGGCACATACAAAAGGAGATAGACAGGGGGTTTTACATGACCTATAAGTATTCAAATGCATATAAAAGGGATTCTCCTGAATGATTCATATCCATTTCCATTTTATATGAAACAAAACAAAATAAACAAATAAGAACACACCAAAATCAGCAGGAATGAAACAGAAAAGCAACTCTATTTGATGGAATAATTCAGAGAGGAAACGTTGGACCAAATAGATGAAAAATGGCACCCATTTCTGAGAATAAGTGAGAGAGGGAAGTCATTGTCTTTAATTTTTTTCTATTCCTCTGTTTCTCTGGGATTATGATACCATAGAGAGAGAATTTGTGTAAGTTGCTTTCGATTTCTAATCCATGGGTTGTAGTTAGGGTTTGTTTTCATAAGTAACTTCCACTACTTAGAGTGCAATTGTGGAGCTATACCTGCTTGAAACTACAAAACAGCTGAACCATTCCTATCCCCATCCAAGTCCTCCTTTGGACCCCAAAATCCAAAGAAGTCCAAAGTTCAAAGAAATATGACCACTAGTATCTTCTCCCACATGGTCAGTTTGTTAACTTTAGTCTTTGCAAAATAAAGCAGCCTCAGGGTAAAATGGTATTCTCAAATTAACTTTACTATTTCTAGATGAATCTATTACTTTGGGTTTAGTTTGTAACGAAAAAGAATACAGATTTAATTATGGTCATAGTTAAATATGTTCTCTGAGAAAGATACGGCAGTGTTCTTTCACATATCTGCTTAATAAAGTTGCCCAAGCTGACTTCATTTACAGTCATTCAGCAGCTTCCTTCTAACAGCCAAGTCAAAAATCATGAGGCTCAGTGGCTCTGGCAGTCTGCAGAACAAGTATGGTGGCAGTACAGCTGTAGAAACCACAAAGTATGCTGACAAAAGGAGTTATGTGCTCAGTAATCTTTCAGAAGATAAATCTAGAACAGAAGATGTGATACTGTACAAATATTATTTCTTTTATCCCATTGTATAATGTGTCAGTCCTTAGAGAATTTTTAAAATGTTTTACGAAAGATGTCTCATGAAATAGGTATTGTTATATGCATTTTGGGAGGGGGCAAAGCATGCATCCCAAATACATTTAGAGAACTATAAGTTTGGAAAGGATATGAAATACATCAGGCTCAACTTTTTTCTATGTGCAAAAAAAAACTAGTTGTGAGAGATAAAATGGATTGCTCAAAGGCACATAGTGAACAAGCAGAGACAGTCAGAGAACACAGGTTCTTCTTCCATGCTCTTTCCTATAGCTTGCAGATACATTGTGCTACTAAATATTCAGATGAAAATTAAAATAATTTTTAAAAACTTATACCTTGGCCAATTTGAATGGTTTCCCACACAGATAAAGCATCCCCCCAGGCCATATACAGTATCCTCTTAGGCATATACTTGCCCTCATATATGCAGTCCTCACAATAGAGTGCACTGCACAGATGAATGAAGAAATAATTATACCTGCAGATGGTTTATCCATGAATAGAAGAGCATTATCTCTAAAATTTTTAAACAAAGACTTTCATTTCTTTTATGCCACAAAGGCACTCCAAAATTTAGATTCTGGTATCAGAGAATGGGACTGAAAGGAATATTTTAGAGTGCACATAGCCAAGTCATCTCACTTTATGCATGAGAAAAATGTCTGAGGTCATAAAAGTAGAAATGACTTGCAAATGATCACACTTTTAGCCAAATTATGCCTGACAAATAATCTTTAAAAACTATTCACATAATGTAGGTGTCTTGGATCCTAATCCAGAGATTTATTTCTCCATGGAGTTTTAAATTGTGTTTTTTCCCTTGCAGAGAATACATAAATATAAAATAAATAAAATTATTCAAGTGGAATTTAATCAAATCTAAATCAATTTTCTAGGTGAAGAAAATTAGTTCCAAACATTTGACCCTTGAAACTCATTAAACCATGGCTTCTCTGCATGTTACATTTTCTAGACTCAGCATGTTTTTATGACAACCAACAGCACTTCTAGAGTTTCCAAGATATATGACATTTTAAGAATGCAAAATAAACACACATACACACAAAGCAATTTCAAGAATGGAATTCAATCTTCTTCTAGTTGATAAATAAATCTTTCTGAAATGAAAGTTCTGTAAGAGACAATATTGTACTATCTTAATATTAATAATATTAATAACATTAATAATAATATAAATAATATTGTCTATTTTTATTTCTGTCATATACACAGTGTCTAGAACAGTGTTTGGCACAAAGTAGTATTCTTAAAAATAATTATTGAATAAAGAATAGAATTACTGGAAGAAAATTACTGTTATTACACAGGAAGATCAAGTAAAAAAAAATTCATAGAGTAGGAAGAGTTGATTTATATTAGCTTTCTCAAAATGTATTGAGAAAAACGTAAGATCTACTTATAATACCAATTACTTAACACAATCCTCAAAAAAGCATATAAGCAAACATATTCCACATTTAATCAACTGTTCTGGACACTCACAATGAATTCATCTATCTGGGAGCCCAGATTGATAATAATGATAAGGAAAAAAAGTGCTGAAATTTTTTTAACTAACAATTTTCCTAAACTCATTTTACCACAGAATGCTCTTCTTCTTCCCTAAACCTGGCATGATAGACACCAATCGTGCTGTGGAAATTGTGATTGATGGAGTACATGGAAATGCCACAGAAAGGAAATGTAATACATTTGAAATTATACAACTGTCAAAAACTATAAACAATTTAATTTTGTAATGAATATTTTTCAAGCCTCTTTAACTTTTCTCAAATTCTTACAATATGTATAGAGAAGTGCTAACCGTAGTTAATCAAATACCTGAAAGACAGAGTTCCTAACCCACATGAAATGTAAAACAAATTTCCTCAACTGGAAAATTCAGAAAAAGAGTCAATGAAATAACTGAAGGTGTACGTTTGTTAATATTTGATTTGATTTGAACATAGTTTATTATTTGAATGATGGCACACAAACCAAGGTTAAACAGAAGTTATTAAATAAAATTTGAAGTGGCATACGGCAAAATTTTATATTACAGGGAAAATTTCAGGTGTGGATCTCATTTAAATTTTAACTATTTTAACTGAATTTGTTGTACAGATTCAGATCCAAGTAAAAGACCTAATTTCTTAATGAGACAATTTTCCCTTTAATATAACCGTCCTAAACTTCACTATTATTATAAAGACATAACTGTAAAGAATTAAAGTTTCAAACACATCCAGTTCACTAAATATTGACAAAGAAAAACTATGCATTAACTAGTTATATATATAAAAAATATATATGAACCCAATAAATTGCAAGTCTCTCAGTTCTTCTATGGTAAAAGCAGAAGAAGGATTCGAGGAACAGCATCTTAAACATGGCAATGATAATGCAATATCTTCTTTATAAATAGGTTTTTAAAAATTACACTTTCTCCTAATAAAGATTATTCCTAAATAGGATTGCTTATCAGTACTTACTCTGAGCACTACAGAAAGACAGACACAAAGATGAAAAAGACAGCATTTGACGTAATTATCGAGTTGACAAGTAAAAAAGAAGAAGAAGAAATACACTATAAAATGAAATATAATGGAATAGTTTAAAAAAATAGCAGGTGTACACAGAGGTAGGAGTTACTAATTTGGACTAGGAAGACAGGGAAGCTGCATAAGCACTGGTACTTGAAAGGGGTGTTGAAAGAAGAAGCTCCAAGCTCCCAAGTGGACAAATAATAGAAAGGAATTCAATGTAGAGATACTATAATTCCAGGAAAGTTTGAAATATAAAATACACGACAAATTCAGAAAACAGAAAATGATGTGTGTTGCTGGATTGGGGATTATAAAAGTTGAGAAGATGAAACTTCAAACATAGGTTAAAGTCAGATAAGACAGAATCTTACATGGCACGCTAAGGGGATACATATTGAGAAGCTAAGGACGCGCTTTATTTATAACCAGTTAATTTGTCCTTCTCTTATTACTTAAGTATTTCAGAGACATGGGGAATTGAGTTAGGCTGATGCTCCTTTTCTAAAGTTTCTTACATTCTTCTTTTCCTCCTGGCACCATTCAAAGTCTATTATCAGTAGGATGGTAGAGGTGCTATATCTGTCCTGTGCTTTTTAGGCGTCAGAAAGTCAGAATACCTCTTTGAAGAGTGTATTGAATTTTCATTTCCCATAAAACATTAGCAAATCAGAATCCTTTTTTTTGAAGAAATGTAACAATTAAGTAATCAAAATTTAGTACTTTGGTATTAATAATACTAATAGTTAATAGATTGTAGAAAAAAAGATAATGCCTTCCTTCTAGAAAAGAAAAATGTTATAAACCTAAAAATAATTTTAGATTTAGATTTTAGAATTCAATTATTGAGTTTCAGGAGTGGAAAAGTTATGATATTTTATCAATATTATTTAAAGACCTTGAAAAAGCTGCAAATGTCTTTAATTCCTCTTGAAATCTCTTCTTTAGCTGCAATAATATAGAGCCCTGAATTTTCTCATTTTAACTATTGCCAGGTCTCCAATCAATTCTTCCATGCTACTTTAAATTTTACCAAATCTTCTGGGGCTAGATCTGGCTAGCATCTTGTAAAATGTCTTTATGTGCATTCCATTACTCTTTCACAGCTTTATATTAAATTATTGCCCTTTAAGTCTGGGCAAGGAGACTGAATTTTTTGAAGCATGGGGACAACTATATAAATCTGGCATTGTATTAACAACAATGCTGAACTAGTTCCAATTCTGTAAGTAGCAACATCTCTTCGGCTCAATGTCACAGGGCCTAGGTCTTCAGCCTCAGAATCTTTTCCAGTATATTAATAACTCAGATATTCATACATCTACTTATTTAATAAAACAGATTGAATTAGAGGCAAAAACCCTAACAGCCTTTCAATAAAAGATCTCACAAAGTGCCCTAATTGTGGCATGTAATTATTGATAATAAGACATAGATTTTATTTCATAGGGTACCTGACCATATATACATCAGGAAACTAAAAAGTGTGTTCATTATTTACAAAGACAGTGTATAGTTACATGATGGGCTTTGCTTAACTTGAATTAAATTGAATATTGTACTTAACATTTTAAAGAGAAAATGAAAACTTCGAAGCAAATAAAACTAGTTTTTCTACTATTGCATTTAGGTATTTACTCATGAAACTCCTGTCTCATGAGATATTCTAAAAGTAAAAATGTACAATTCTTTGGTTGTTTCCCTGAATATTATTTTTTTCCAATATTGGAAAGACAATTGGGTTAATGTTTCTGAGAAAGCTTTGAATATTATAATCTAACTATTCAATTACTCAATTTTGAAGACTAATTATACCATTCTGCTGTAGTAGTAGCTATGCTTCAGGAAATTGTAGCTATTTCCCAGTAAGTGTTGAAGTGAGATTTTAACAGCAATGAACTCTGTGTGGATATCACACAGAGATTTATAATACTTGTAGATTCTTAAGTTTGCTTTTCTGCATCTCTGTTTTTGTTTTACAAAGTTCTTTTACCTCCTGTCACTGAAGGTTGGTAATATCTATCGCAGTCTCCATGGTGCAGGACAGTTCTCTGGGTGGCCTTGGACTGAACCAGTTCTTTCTACTTGTTTTGCTTGCAGTTCTAAAGAATAAGTGTAGAATATGCTGAGAACATGACATCCAGCGATAAGGAGGGACTGGTCAGGAAAGCCCAAGTTCTGTTCCAGTACCCCACTAGAAACAGGATGTCCTTCAGTGCTTTAGCCAAGAGAGTAGTGTGTCCTTTGTGTATAAAACCATGGAAGGCTGCTTTTCAGGTTACCTGAGCTGCAGTGCAAAAGGAGCATGCACAGATGAGACTATGGATAAAATACATGAGGAAAGGTGGAACTGTCACATTTATATTCAAAGAATAATGTAATAAAATGACTCTGTGCTCTATCTCCAAGCCTGCTCTAAAGACTATAAGAAAAGTTACAAACAAAAGTACCAACTCTTCTCTCACCTCCAGCATGTATGAAAGGAAGAGAGGGCTTTACACTAACTTTCACAGAGCCACATTTGCGCATACCATGGACCTGATTATTGGGCAATTGATCACAACTTTATTGGATCCTTCTTTTAATTTCTAGCACAGCAGAAACTGCATAAATTTCTGTGAGGTTTTTCCAGTGAGCAAGTTCATACAAAAATATTGTGTTTCATGACCTGAAATAAGTATATTGGCACATTTATTAAGTACCTTACTCCTTATGCCTTTAGAGAGTCTAGATTGAAACAAAAGGCCTCCAGGTGAACAATGGAAAACATATATCTTGTAGGTGAATGCCAATGAATAACATAAAAATTTCTACTAATTTCCCAAAGCAGGCCTGAACAATGATTATGTCCTGTCTTTCAAAAGACCCATACTGAAATAGCAACATTACAAATGCATTTATATTGCTTTTTGCTGCTGGTGCTTAAATTTGCAGAAGAACAAATTAGTGTTTTATAAAACTTGAACTTAAAGAAACCCCTTAAAGGAATTTATAGTGCTATAAATTTCCCTCTACACACTGCTTTAAATGTGTCCCAGAGATTCTGGTATGTTGCATCTTTGTTCTCAGTGGTTTCAAAGAATATTTTTATTTCTGCCTTAATTTTGTTATTTACCCAATAGTCATTCAGGAGCAGGTTGTTCAGTTTCCATGTAGTTGTGCGCTCTTGAGTTTCTTAATCTTGAGTTCTAATTTGATGGTGCTGTGGTCTGAGAGACAGTTTGTGGTGATTTCTGTTCTTTTACATTTACTGACGAGTATTTTACTTCAAATTATGTGGTGAATTTTAGAATAAATGCAATGTGATGCTGAGAAGAATGTATATTCTGTTGATTTGGGGTGGAGAGTTCTGCAGATGTCCCCACAAGATAAAGCAAGAAAGATCTAAAATTGATACCCTAAAATCACAATTAAAAGAATTAGAGAAGCAAGAGAAAACACACTCAAAGCTAGCACAAGGCAAGAAATAACCAAGATCAGAGCAGAACTGAAGGAGATAGAGACACAAAAAAACCCTCCAAAAAATCAATGAATCCAGGAGTTGGTTTTTTGAAAAGATCAACAAAATTGATAGACTTCTAGCCAGACTAATAAAGAAGAAAAGAGAGAATCAAGTAGATGCAATAA
Source organism: Macaca mulatta (assembly GCF_049350105.2). Classification (NCBI taxonomy): domain Eukaryota; kingdom Metazoa; phylum Chordata; class Mammalia; order Primates; family Cercopithecidae; genus Macaca; species Macaca mulatta. Next base: position 135,328,920 of record NC_133410.1, read on the forward strand.
AAAATGATAAAGGGGATATCACAATCGACCCCACAGAAATACAAACTACCATCAGAGAATACTATAAACACCTCTACGCAAATAAACTAGAAAATCTAGAAGAAGTGGATAATTTCCTGGACATTTACACTCTCCCAAGACTAAACCAGGAAAAAGTTGAATCCCTGAATAGCAGGCTCTGAAATTGAGGCAATAATTAGCCTACCAACCAAAAAAAGTCTAGGACCAGATGGATTCACAGCTGAATTCTACCAGAGGTACAAGGAGGAGCTGGTACCATTCCTTCTGAAACTATTCCAATCAATAGAAAAAGAGGGATTCCTCCCTAACTCATTTTATGAGGCCAACATCATCCAGATATCAAAGCCTGGCAGAGACACAACAAAAGAGAGAATTTTAGACCAATATCCCTGATGAACATCAATGCAAAAATCCTCAATAAAATATGGGCAAACCAAATCCAGCAGCACATCAAAAAGCTTATCCACCATGATCAAGTGGGCTTCATCCCTGGGATGCAAGGCTGGTTCAACATACGCAAAGCAATAAACGTAATCCACCATATAAACAGAACCAAAGACAAAAACCACATGATTATCTCAAGAGATGCAGAAAAGGCCTTTGACAAAATTCAACAGCCCTTCATGCTAAAATCTCTCAATAAATTCGGTATTGATGGAACGTACCTCAAAATAATAAGTGCTGTTTATGACAAACCCACAGCCAATATCATACTGAATGGGCAAAAACTGGAAGCATTCTCTTTGAAAACTGGTACAAGACAGGGATGCCCTCTCTCACCACTCCTATTCAACATAGTGTTGGAAGTTCTGGCTAGGGCAATCAGGCAAGAGAAAGAAATAAAGGGCATTCAGTTAGGAAAAGAAGAAATCAAATTGTCCCTGTTTGACATGATTGTATATTTAGAAAACCCCATCATCTCAGCCCAAAATCTCTTTAAGCTCATAAGCAACTTCAGCAAAGTCTCAGGATACAAAATTAATGTGCAAAAACCACAAGCATTTTTATACACCAGTAACAGACAAACAGAGAGCCAAATCATGAATGAACTTCCATTTATACTTGCTTCAAAAACAATAAAATACCTAGAAATCCAACTTACAAGGGATGTAAAGGACCTCTTCAAGGAGAACTACAGACCACTGCTCAGTGAAATAAAAGAGGACACAAACAAATGGAAGAACATACCATGCTCATGGATAGGAAGAACCAATATCGTGAAAATGGCCATACTGCCCAAGGTAATTTATAGATTCAATGCCATCCCCATCAAGCTACCAATGAGTTTCTTCACAGAATTGGAAAAAACTGCTTTAAAGTTCATATGGAACCAAAAAAGAGCCTGCATCTCCAAGACAATCCTAAGTCAAAAGAACAAAGCTGGAGGCATCACGCTACCTGACTTCAAACTATACTACAAGGCTACAGTAACGAAAACAGATTTATAGACCAATGGAATAGGACAGAGACCTCAGAAATAACACCACAGATCTACAACCCTCTGATCTTTAGCAAACCTGATCAAGAAAAGAAAAAAAAAATGGGGAAAGGATTCCCTATTTAATAAATGGTGCTGGGAAAACTGGTTAGCCATATGTAGAAAGCTGAAACTGGATCGCTTCCTTACACCTTATACAAAAATTAACTCAAGATGGATTAAAGACTGAAATTTAAGCATAAAATCATAAAAACCCTAGAAGAAAACCTAGGTAATACCATTTAGGACATAGGCATGGGCAAGGACTTCATGACTAAAACACCAAAACCAATGGCAACAAAAGCCAAAATAGGCAAATGGGATCTAATTAAACTAAAGAGCTTCTGCACAGCAAAAGAAACTATCATTAGAGTGAACAGGAGACCTACAGAATAGGAGAAAATTTTTGCAATCTACCCATCTGACAAAGGGCTGATATCCATAGTCTACAAAGAACTTAAACAAATGTACAAGAAAAAAAGAAACAACTCCATCAAAAAAAAAAAAAAAAAAAAAGAATAGACACTTCTCAAAAGAAGACATTTATGCAGCCAACAAAAACATGATAAAACGCTCATCATCAGTGGTGTTCAGAGAAATGCATGTCAAAATCACAATGAAATACCAACTCATGCCAGCTGGAATGGCAATCATTAAAAAGTCAGGAAACAACAGATGCTGGAGAGGATGTGGAGGAATAGGAATGCTTTTACACTGTTGGTGGGAGTGTAAATTAGTTCAACCATTGTGGAAGACAGTGTGGCAATTCCTCAAGGATCTAGAACTAGAAATACCATTTAACCTAGCAATCCCATTACTGGGTATATACCCAAAGGATTATAAATCATGCTACTATAAAGACACATGCACATGTATATTTATTGCAGTACTATTCACAATAGCAAAGATGTGGAACCAACCCAAATGTCCATCAATGATAGACTGGATTAAGAAAATGTGGCACATATCCACCATGGAATACTATGCAGCCATAAAAAAGGATGAATTCTTGTCCTTTGCAGAGACATGGATGAAGCCGGAAACCATCATTCTCAGCAAACTATCACAAGTACAGAAAACCAAACACTGCATGTTCTCAGTCATAGATGGGAATTGAACAATGAGAACACAGACACAGGGTGGGGAACATCACACACCAGGGCCTGTTGCGGAGTGGAGGACTGGGGAAGGGATAGCATTAGGAGAAATACCTAATATAAATGACGAGTTGATGGGTGCGGCAAGCCAACATGGCACACGTATACATATGTAACAAACCTGCACGTTGTGCACATGTACCCTAGAACTTAAAGTATAATAAAAAAAAAAAAAAAGAAAGAAAAGAAAAGAAAAAAGAAACCCCTCAGCATTATGAATTTAACATGAATATCATGGAAAATACAACAAGTAGGAGAGGGAAGAAGATAAGGAAAAATAAAGAATTATTGCTGCCCAGATGGTTTCTTCCAACCACAGATAGACTTGAAGAACTATAGCACAGGAATTTTAATTCTTATCAGGCCCAAAATACAACAGAGTAAGGGTTTAAAAGTATTAGGTTGGTGCAAAAGTAATTGCGGTTTTTGCCATGACTTTCAATGAAAACACACACACACACATACACACACACAATTACTTTTGTATCAACCTAAAGCATAAGAAAGTACCAGTTATTTTTTCTGCTAAAATGTTTAATGATGTATTTTCAAGAAATAAATACACACACACGGATAAATTATAAGGCCTTCACAATCTGTTGGAATAAGTTGTCAGATCAAAACAGACTTGTAAGTAGAAACATCAGCATTAGCACATTGTCAGGCATAAGGCTAGTTGAACCAACTATAGCTGAATTATCAGCAAAACCAGATCTTAGAGTATAATCATTGATTTAAAAGCAGAGTTCATAGGGGATCAAACCTACAGGTCCTGAACATGTATCCCAGAACTTAAAATTAAATCAAATTAAAACAACAACAAAGTGGCAGAGTTCCAAACAGCACCTGAAAATATGAGATGGATTCCAGAGGGGACCTTCTGAAAAGGAAACTATTGCATTGATAACACATGCAGAGCACACTGGAAGGTAACTGCTATGGTCTGAATGCTTGTGATCCCTTGTAATTTGTATATTGAAACCTAATCCTTAATGTAGTGATGTTAAGAGGTGTGGCATCTGGGTAGCGATTAGGTCATGAGGGTGGAGTTCACATAAATGGGATTAGTACGTTTATAAAAGAGGCCTGAGGTAGCAGCTTTGCTGCTTCCACCATATGAGGATACGGGAATAAGATACCATCTGTGAACCAGAAGAGTGAGCCCTCACCAGACACAGAATCTGCTAGTGCCTTGATCTTGGACTTCCCACCATCTAGAACTGTAAGAAATAAAGATCTGTTGTTTGTCAGCCACCCAGTTTATGGTAATTTGTTATAGCAGCCCAAGGAAATTAATCCCAGTGGATTGTGGGAGACCAAAAGCCAGACACCAAGGAAAATCAGTAGAATAAGTAGCAGTTTTAGAACAAGACTACTTTTTGGTATAAATAAATAAATCTATACTAAACTATGGGATTCCAAGAAAATTCAGAGTTGGTTTGAAAATGTACATTTTGCCCTCAGAAATAAAATAACTTCTGGTGCCCAAAAGAAAAGAGGCATTTGCAAGATGGGGATGAAACAACAACTGGAAAAAATAAACATAACCAAATACAAGATCAAAGAGGCCATCAAGTATTGAGCTGTCTCTTAACGTTGAGAGACAGAGAATTAACAGTTTTATACTTTAATTACCCCTATATGGGCCCAACCCAATTGTTAAACACACACACACATACACAAACTCATACAAAGTATTGTTTTAACTCAATTCATTTTTTATCAAGTTTGATATTAATAGAAGGTTGATATTGTTAATTATACATGTCTAAATTATGCTTGTTAAATGGTTAGATGATCTAACATTTTGTTTAAAAAGAGCCTCGGAGAGTCAAAATAAATCATGAGTTCTCACTTCCAAAAAAAGAGTTCTTGTTGAGACACATTCAATGCACTAACTTTCTCTTATATCACCTTTAAGTTTTCAACTCTTGGCCGGGCGCGGTGGCTCAAGCCTGTAATCCCAGCACTTTGGGAGGCCGAGACAGGCGGATCACGAGGTCAGGAGATCGAGACCATCCTGGCTAACACGGTGAAACCCCGTCTCTACTAAAAAATACAAAAAACTAGCCGGGCGCGGTGGCGGGCGCCTGTAGTCCCAACTACTCGGGAGGCTGAGGCAGGAGAATGGCCTGGACCCGGGAGGCGGAGCTTGCAGTGAGCTGAGATCCGGCCACTGCACTCCAGCCTGGGCGGCAGAGCGAGACTCCGTCTCAAAAAAAAAAAAAAAAAAAAAAAAAAAAAAAAAAAAGTTTTCAACTCTTATCAGACTATTTTCCTCAGATCCCTAAATTTACCATCTGGGATCCAGAAACAGATATACTACAGTTAGCTGACCTCAATATCATCCTTTAGATATTATCCTGATAGACTATTTAGTTATAGGGGAGGAGAAGCAGGAAAAACACATAAAACTCTCAGTCCCAAGCCAGTTAGTTAGCAATTCTTTTATGTTTCAAAAAAAAAAAAAACATTTCAAAAGAATCCACAAATAATGCCTCCTAAATAATGCCTCCTAATTGTGTACTTAAAATTGCAATAGAATCCTATACAATAAAATGTTGGAAACATAAAAAATGAAAAGGCAAGAAACACAGTGCACTGCTTTGGAGATGTTAATGCACTTATTTTTTTTTTATCACTGATAATGATATCATCCAGAAGTATCAAGGATTATACATATAGCCAACTTTTTAGACGCTATGCCCTAGTGCAAAGGAAATGTGTTTTCCATACAAAACCACTACATCCAGATATGTTGAACCATATTTCCAGATACCCTTTACCAGCACTCCACTTTGGCTTTGCATTAAAACAAAATTTACTTAGAGGCCTCACAAATAATAGCTCTCTAGTGTCCAATTATTGCTTGCAATTCAAGGAAATGTCTACTTATGGAAAGGCATCAGGCCAATCACAAATTCATGTAATAGCCTTTGTAACTCAGTCCTACATTTTGATCATTTTCCTATAAAAACTACAAAAAATTTTAGCAGGATACTATACATGGGTTAAAAAGTCAAACCATTTTGTGCCAAAATAGTAAGCCAGGACAGTATATTATATATGTAAAAATCAATGTCAATGCTTCTATTTATACAGACATAACTACACATGTATACATATATATGTGTATATATATGTGTGTGTGTGTAATACATATTTGTAAATACAACTAATTGCTAATGAGTTATTAGGAGATGTCTAAAAACAAAACTTCTTGGCTTCTGGTTCCTGACAAACAGAGAACTAGCTTAATTTGCTGCTTTTCTCCTTGAAACAAATCATAGAGAAATGTCAATAACTTAAAACTCTGAAGGCAGCCTAGACTTAAGGGACTAATAGGAAAAACTGTGAATGACTACTTGAAAATAAAAGTCTAATTTTGAGCTTATGAGAGCTAAATGCATACATTAAGTAAATTGCCCCAAAATGAAGTGTCAAAGGAGAAATAAAACAAGATATAATCCTAAACAAATGTACAATCATAAATATTTAATAAACCACTCCTTAAATGGTAGCACAAGCAGGCATCAAATCATGAGGTATACAGAATAGTTAAATAACATAATTCACATACCTGACCTAGTTGACAGACAATGCAATACTGAAAAGTATGTGTTCCTTTCAAATGCATACAGGATGCACAAAATGATTGAATACGTGCTGAGTTATAATGCAAATCTCAAAAAATATTATACTGAAGTTACACAGAAAATGTTTTCTAACCCCAAAAGAATTCTACTAGGAAACAACAACAACAACAAAGGTAATCACAAAATCCTCAGACATTTGGAACCTAAGCAAGGTAATTCTTAAAGCAGAAGGTTACTGATCTCAACTCATCTACTTTTAACTGCATCCCCAAAATTTTGATATATTGCATTTTCATTTTATTTAGTTCTCTCTCTCTCTATATATATATATATATATACACACACATATATATATAAATTTTTTTCCCTGAGGCTTCCTCTTGACCCATGTGTTAGTTAGAAGTATGTTACTTAAAGTCCAAATATTGGTGGTTGTTTAGCTATTTCTGTTCATCATGTCTAATTTAATTTGGTTATTAGCTGTGAACATACTTTTTATACTTTTCATTCCTTTAAATTTTAGGTTTGTTTTATGATTCAGAATAAGCTGCATCTTGGTAAAAGTTCTCTGTTTTAAAGAATATTATGTATTTTTGTTTTTGTTGGGTATAGTGATCTATAAATATTATTACTTCAGTTTGTTGACAGTATTGTTTAAGTCTTCTACATGCTTAGCAATTTTCTGTATACTTTGTTCTATCCATTACTGATAGTGAGATTAAAGTATCCAAGTCTTCAACTAGAATTGTGCATTATTCCAATTCTTTCAGTTCTTTTTTGTTTGTTTGTTTGAGATGGAGCCTCACTGTCACCCAGGCTGGAGTGCAATGGTGCAGTCTTGGCTCACTGCAATCTCCGCCTCCCGGGTTCAAACAATTCTCTTGCCTCAGCTTCCAGAATAACTGGAACTACAGGTGTGCACCACCACACCCAGCTAATTTTTGTATTTTTAGTAGAGATGGGGTTTCACCATGTTGGCCTGGCTGGTCTCAAACCCTGACCTCAGGTGATCCACCCGCCTTGGCCTCCCAAAGTGTTGGGATTTCAGTTCTTTTTTATAAACGTATTTTGAAACTCTGTTTTTCAGTGAAAAAATGCTTAAAATTGTCACATCTTGGAAAATTGATCCCTTTTTCATCATATAATAACCCTATTTATCTCTGATAATATTCTTTGTTCTGAAGTTTATCTGATATTAACATAGCTACTTAAGTTTTCTTTTAGTTAAGGTTTGTATGGTGACTTAGTCTGCCCAGACTGCCATAACAAAATATCAGACTAGATGGATAAAGCACAGAAATTTATTTTCTCGTAGTTCTGGAGGCTAGATATCTGATATGTTGGCAAGCTTGAGTTCTGATGAGAGCCCTCTTCCTGGCTTACAGATGACCACTTTCTCACCATGTGCTCGCATTGCCTTTCCGTACTCACGTGCATGGAAAAGGAGAAAGAGATCTCTCTCCCTCTTCCTGTATGTCCACCAATCCCACAGGATTAGGACCTTATCCTTATGGCCTCACTTGATCTTATTTACCTCTTAACAGTCCTATCTCCAAATACAGTAATATTGGGAATTAGGGTCTCAACATACATAATTTTGAGGGACACAATTCAGGTGTAACACATACAATATCTTTTGCCTTTCATTTTGCTTGCATCCTTTCCTTAACTTCATATTTGAAAAGGGTTTCATATAGATAGCAGATAGTTTAATTTGTTTTTATTTTAATTCAATCTAACAATTTCCATCTTTTAATTGGTGTACTTAGGTCATTCACATTTAATATCATTATTGATATGGTTGGTCAAAATATACCATTGTGACAGCCATTTTCTATTTGTTCCTTGTGTTCTTTTAAAAATATTGCTCTCCTCTTTTTTTTTTTTTTAGATTAATTGGTCAATACTTTCATTGCCTTTTATTACCTATATTGACTTCATTATTTTTAAGAAAATTTCATGGTTGACTTAGGGCTTACAATATACATATTTAATTAATCATAGTCTACATTTAAATAATATTTACACTGTTTCACATAAAAATGTCCAAAGAAATGTTAAATCTTGGGAGGCTGAAGCACAAGAATCACTTGAACCCAGGAGACAGAGGTTGCAGTGAGTTGAAATTGTGCCACTGCACTCCAGTCTTGGTGACAGAGTGAGACCCTGTCTCAAAAAAAAAAAAAAAAAAAGAATGTTAAATCTTTCTTACAGAGTATGCCTCGTGCAGTAAAGCCCCTTAGTATCTGTCTGAAAAAATATATATACACGACACACATATTTTTTCCAGCATTTTATAAATGTCACTTCAGTGCCTTCTAGCTTGCTTGTTTTCTGAAAAGAAAATCATGTATTTAAATAGTATATGGATCAATGTGCCAAAAACTGAGTATTTAGTTGATGATGTATGAATACTGGCTCACTTTATGGAGAAAATAAAACTGGATTTCTATCTCATGCCATACAAAAAGGTACACTTCAAAAAAAGTTATCATTGTGAAAGATAAGTCTATAAAGTTAACAGAGGGAGGATCAAAGCAGGCAAGATGGCATCGGGCAGCAGGGAGCTAGGGAATTTATTTGACCACCACGTCTGGAGGGCAGCATGCAACACGTGGGCCAAATACCGGGAGGGAGGATTGCCTGGTGCTGTCAAGGTATATGCAATCAATTTGGAATCTCAGTACTTATTAATACAAGGAGGTCCTGCTGTGGGAGTCACGAAGGAAATAGTTGAGCGATTCACTTTGTACGGTGCAAATGAACAGTACAATGCTCTAGATGAATACCCACCAGAAGACTTTACTGAAGTTTTTCTTATTAAGTTTATAAACTTAAAAAGTGCAAGGACAGCCAAGAGAAAAATGGATGAACAGCGTTTTCTCAGTGGATTGCTTCACGTATGCTATGCTCCAGAATTTGTAACAGTTGAAGAAACTAGGAAAAAAAAAACAGAAGTGCAGAAGGCATATGTAGTAAGAACTACTGAAAATAAAGGTTTTCAGCCATGTGAATATATTCCCTTCTCAAGGAATAAATGTTTTGGAGTACAATTTGTTAACATTCTTAAATGATTGTTTAAATTATATGATTCTGAATGATGAAAACAATAAATAAGTCACTTCTGTTTTCCTTTCCCTCACCTTTTAAATTGTAATATAAAGACCATTACATGACAAAGAAATTGGTTACAGAGCATAAAGACACAGAGAATTTTAGACAAGACTTCCACTCAGAGATGTCTGGATTTTGTACAGCTGCTGTGAACATTTCTGCAGGGAACTCAAATCCTTGTCTTCCATATTCCTGTGAATTGCCTTTATGTTATTTCTCCTCAAAATGTATATGTTCATCCAGGGGTCATGTAGACAGAGCATCAAACTCTTCTGAGGATGGTAGAAACCATAGTAAAACCATGGGGCATTATAACCACAATGACTCTCTGCAGAAAACACAAATAAACATTTTTAAAAACTCAGTGGCCTACCCTGGTGCACAAGAGGCTATTACTCCTTCAGAGGCAGTTGACAGATTTATGCCTAGGACAACACAACTGCAGGAGCACAAAAGAAGACAATCATAAACTTGGAACTTTTCTTGAAACAAGCTCAAGTAGTAATGAGGTTATGACTGGACCTCTGTTACCAGATGTATCTAAAGTGGATATGCACGATGACTCATTGAATACAACAAATTTAATTTGGAATAAACTTAAACAGGTAATTTCATCTGCCAAGGCCTCCAGGCGACAAGCCGGAAGATGTACCTGCAAGTCATCCATTAAAACAAAGAAGAAGAATACAGAGTGCCAGCAGCAAATTAGTATTTTCTAAAAAAAAAAAAAAAAACAAAAAAAAAAACTTTTTTTTAATTTTTAGCCTGTCATTTTAATTATTCAAGAGATTTTCTGCTGATATTTTTTAATGCACTCCTCTTTGTAGTTTCATTCAAGCTACTTGTCTAAAGTCATTTCTTCTTTTTTTGATCCATACTTAATTGCAGAAACTATTCTTGTCATTATAACATTACCTCTCATGTATGGTAATTATATGTAAATTAATTAAAGCAAATATGGAAACTTTACAATATAAATCAAGGTAAGCAACCAGGAAAAATTTAATAAAAAAAAAATAAAGTTAACAGAGGTTAATAAATGTTAACAAAGATGAATTGCTCATAGATTCTATAACATCTAATACAGGCTTTCTGTCAACAAAAGGACACAATGAACAAAGTTGAGAAACCAATTTATTATTTCCAGAAATTATTTGCAATATCTAAAACCACAAATGTCTAATATCAGAATATACACAGAATTCTTGCTAATCCATAAAACAATGACAGCAAATCAAAATAGGAAAAAATGAGCAAAAGTTGTGAACCATTATTTCACAGAAGTGACGACTCAAAAGAAGGTTATTATGAAAAAGACATATTAATCTGCAATTATTACAGTGGCAACGATGAGAAAGTTATATAATGAAAGTGCTGCCTGAGAATTAGTGATGTGAAAAATTGTACACATTACTCGTGGGAATTTAAATTGGCCCAGGTATTCTGAAGAGTAATGTGAAAGCATTAAATTAAAGTTAAATAAACATAGGTATATGTTATGACTAGATATAGTCATATTCTGGATGTATATTCTAGAGCAATTCTTGCACCAGTATGAGAGAAAATACACAAATGTTCATTATGGTGCTGTCTTTAGTAGCAGTGATTTGGATGCAACCAAGGTGTTCATCATTGGAAGGAAGGGACAAAATGTAGTGTATTAACACTATGTAAACTGCATAGCAGTTAGTGAAAAACAGACCAACTCTAAACACAGGATGTTAATAGACCTTTGAAACATGGTGCTGAGTGGAAAAAAAAATAGTTTAAAACATAACAGCATTGTGTAAATTAAAGTTATATGTGAATAAAAAAAAAGCACATGCAAATAAATTATAGATATCCAACGTGTCAGAATTATTACTTCTGTTGGGAGAGAAATATAAGTGGAGAGAGGTTAAACAATAAGAAATGCAGGAAAGAAAAAAGGATGGATTGAAGAAAGGCTGAACTAGAGAGGTGCCCTGCATAAACACTTAATAACAGTGTTCTAGAAAATTAGGATTATGATTAATCCCACATTTCATCTCGAGAAAAAAATAGATGAAGTGATAAATGTTTAAATAGGTATGCAAATGAATGGCAGATAGATTAATAAATATATTGGTAGGTAGGTAGGTGAATAGATAGATGAAAACAGCGGGAAGAGAGAAGAGGGAGATATGGTAGGTAGATGGATATATGAGATATAGAAGATGGATATATATATATAGAGAGAGAGAGATGGATGATAGATAGATAGATCAGACATAAAGACAAGTAGATATAAAGCACACAACATATTCCTTGTAATTATCTAATGCCCAAATAAAAGGAAGAATGGAAAAGTTTGACGAACTGTAGCATTTCTTACAATGTAATGGAAAATTTATTTTAAATATATATTTATTTAGAAAACTATTGGCAAATTTCTCCTCCAAAGACCCAGGAATATGTGTGTTCAATAAGAAGGCAAAGTTTGTCTTTTATACATTTCCTGTATTTGACCCTATATTCAACAGAGAAACTCTAGAGCAGCTGGCGACAGCTTTTATCTATAAATTGCTAGCATAAACTCCTGAGACAAATGCCAGTGTATTTAAGAATGGTTTAGCAATGTATGTTTTTAAACGTAGAAAAATAATACATAATCTAATACCTTGAATCTATGTATGTTATCTCATATGATACATGATACCTGAAATATCCCACTGAACTAGAAAGGCTGTATTTTTTCATTATGAATACACTGTGTGTAACCAATTGATTTATTGATATGAAGATAGATTATTGTGATATTTATAAGAAATGACTTTGCGTTTTAATATTTTATTATTCTTTACCTTTGTCATGTTGTACATATATATAATTATCAAATATAATTATCAAATATGAGTACCTTATAAATTTTCATCATGTTTGTATATAATTTTATTTGTAGGGATGATGTGGAAAATCCAAATTCACAAATCAAATTCCTTTTATTCTTAATTCCAAAGTCCCAAGTTGACCAAAAGTGTTCTTGGAGTAGTCTGGTGAGATTGTTTTAACAGTGACTGTTCCAATTAATGCTATTTGTATGTTCTTTCAATGTATTTTGTTCCTATCTCTTCTGTGGTGGAAAAAAAAAAAACAAAACAAAACAGAATGATCCAATTTGAGCTGCATGCCTGTTTTTCTAAATGAGATTATTCAGTGGTTTAGTTAATCTTGAGTTGCCACAGGGCCTCAAATAGAATGAGGTAATATATTCTATCCTCACTAGCTCAGCCTCTTTTATTTTATTTTTTTAAAAGAAAAAAGATTTACGTTGTGGGAGAGGCAGAGGGTCTTAGATGATAACCATGAAGTATTAGGATCACAGGGGAGACAGCCTGTCTGTATGTGTGAATGTGAAATCCTATCTGTGCAGGTCACTGCCAGCATTGAAGGAGACAGGGCCACGGAGCTTGTCCAGGAACTTCACTTTTTATTCCATCCAAGTGGAGAAAAAAGGAGTAGCCATTATGACCAATGCTACACATGAAATCTTTGGCATTTTATGGATCTTTCTCCCGTGTGGAGGCACTTTTCTGGACCAGCTGACAGGCTTTCAATAGTCATGTCACTTCCCCTGTAATCTCTTTCAAACTGTTAAGACACAGCCAGCATCCTGCCTCCTATCATCCTCCCACCCCCTTCCCATACCTTTATTCTTGATGAAAGCGACTCTAAGGCTGTCCCTAGTCAAGGGACAGTGCTTTCAGGGAAAACACATTGGACTCTATATGCATTTGATCAAAAACATTTGAAATGTGCACAAAAGCAGCCAAGTCAGAAAAAGAAAAGGACAGCTGCATAAAGATGTCATAGCTATAAAAGAGCTGGTTGTAAAAGCTCTGGCTAACCAAATGGCTTAGCTAAACAAAGCACAATTAAGGCTATCCTCTCCGTTTTTCCCATTCCATTCTCTCTATCTGTGCATATTAAACTCACTAATTAGTGCTCCATTATTTTTCCAAATTCTAATTTCATTTCCATTTTCTTATGGTCCTGCTTTCATGTTTGCTAACATAGGAAAAATATATCTTTGTAGTTATTCTACTGTCCAATATATTTTACCCACTCTTCTAAAGGTGTGCATTTTTACTAGGAATAAATATAGGAAAAATTGAATGTCTTAATGATTGACATTTTTATAAACTCGAAATTAAATATAAGCCTATGATGCTAAGGCAGCATTGTTCAACATTTTCCAGGATTATAAGAAGCAAACCAAACAAAATAATAAAAGCTTAGCTAATTTGTCCATGAAATACCCTAAGGTTTTGTTAGGTTTCCTATGAGTATGTTCTGATCACTGATACACTCAGGAGAAAGTGGCATTGGGTTATGTAGCCTCTCAGCTCCAAAGCAACTGGAAAAACAAAGGTCTGAGTAGAATATCAGCAATCAAATAAGATAAAATTTAACAAGGCAAATGCCAGTATACAAAGTAAGATGTGATACAATAAGATAATACAAACATCCGTCAACAAGGAAAATCCCTGTACCTCGTATGATGCCAAACAAAAGCACAACAGCAGCTATGTGGAATTACCTTGAGATTCAGTCTCAAAGGTAATTGACAAATTACCTGAGTCTCAAAAGTAAGTCTCAAATTGACAAATCCAGTCAATTTGTCCTCTAAATTCAAAGTAATGTTAGACCCTTTATCCTCTGGGTGAAAACCAATTCTGACTGACTGGCCTTAAGCCTCTATGAGACCAAAGAGAGATGATTGATAAAAGAATGGGTTTGGAACGGTCTGCAGAGGAATCCCTCTAAAAGGGAAATTCGTTAGGCTAGTATCATCTCCAATCTTGAAATTAGAGAAACTAGAGAGCATATAGGTTCCATGACATTTGGAGATAAAGCATAACTGTAAAAATACTGGGAATAAAATAGTAATATATCTATTTGTCAATCTATCAGCTATCACTAAAATGACTGCTAATTGAGACATTTTATTTAGAAAATACTAAATTAGTGGAAACAATAGCTCAAGAGCATAAAATAACATGACTTTTATTTTGTGATGTTATGCCTATCATTAGCTCATATTAAGAGTTAAAAGAGACATGTTCATGTGAACAGATACGTTACTATTCTTCTACCATTTTTATTCATGAATATTTTATGATGTGTTCAGTAACTCGGCATGCAAAATAAACAACTGTAATTATTTTTCTGTAGTTTTCATTATTGTTTTAAATATATATTAGTGGACACTCTAACCAAGTGCATTGTGAAAATATGTTAATATAAATGTTTACATAGTTCTTTTGTATACTTGGTAATGTCGATTCTCCTTTTTTAGTCAATGTTTTATAGATACTTTTATTTTGCTTTCAGAGTGTATATTAATATAAATGAGCTCTTCTACATTTTATTTCATTATTAAGTATAAAATAGCTTGACAATTGGTTAATTACCATAAATATAAAAATATTTTGTTTCTAACAGTCTGATTAGAAAATGAATCTTTTTTTGTAATTGAGGAGAAACTGCATCAATATTTTAGTAATGTTTAATGAAGTCTACAATTAAAAATCCAGAAATACTTGGATTATATAAATTGTTCAAGGAATTAGGTATTTGGATTAATCACTTGCAACTTAAAATATTTTTATTAAAATATTTAAAATCACAGTTGCATTTTCTTCTACTTGAGGAAGCATACTCCAGTAATTGCAGCTGACTATTTTTTCAAATTGTAGCTGTTTTTTAAATTCCCTTTGGAGTCGTGATCTTAAAGTGCCACAGGCTTATCATTTGTCACATTTTACAATCTTACTTAAGAATATGAGGCTGAGTGCTTACTGACCCCTGAACAACATACCAAAAAATCTCTTTGGTATTCTTTCATTTTTCCAAAATTGTTTCTCTTTCACAAAGAGGAAAGTGTCTGTGTATGTATCCATATATATTAACATATGCATAGTCATCCTTATCCATATTTACAGACAAAAATTGTTTCTATTCTTGTTACTTCATTTTTAGTTTAGAAAACAAAGGATTTACTTTTAGACATATTTTAATTGCATGTTATATCTCCTAATCTCTTTTACACCTTCTAATACTCATACTAGTAATCAGATCATTCCTAATTATGCACTAGTGGTCTAATTCTTAGCACTCACTATAATAGACTTTATAGGCACCAGTTGTTTTCATTCCAGAAAGATAAAATGTTCCCAGTGAATTAATATTGATCAAATTAATGCAACAAAACATCTCATTATTCATTGTATATTCTAAATGCTGCATAGTTAAAAATTTCTGTCCAGTCTTCATTGATGGTTACTTCTCTGATTAATACAGGCCTGATTAAATAATCACACTTTTTAATTTTTTCATTCTTTTGTAATCTGTATTTTGAAGTATTTGTGGCTTAAACTGTTGAGCTTAGTTATCCAATTTTATTTAATGATCTGACTTGCTTTCAATCAAATTGAAAAAAATTGTGAATACATATATTTCTATAAGGTCCATTATATTATTCATAATTTTTATTTTTGATTACTTCTTATGCATTTCTTTAACAAGGAAAATAACCCTCTTGTATTCACTATTCAAGTGATAATTAAAATCTTTAACAGCTTGCTAAACAGCACTAAGGGATGAAAGTCAGAACTATGTTGCAAAACCTCTGAATCCTAGGCAAATACTTGGCAGACCTGTTGCTCCTACCCAATGGGCACCTTCCATAGGTATCAACAAGCATTTGCCACAGTCTCCACTGAGCACATACTCTGCCTACGAATCTGTCTCCATGCTTTGCTGCAGAAAGCCACAATCAACTGAAAGCAACTAGTATGTAAGATAAAACTCAATGGTCATCCAAGACAGCATATTACAATTTCTGGGATGTGACCCCTTCCTAGCTTTACAAAACTATCTATTTTAACATATTTCCACATTTGTTTCCACTATACCATTTGATGGTTTTCTATCAGCCCACCTCATTTCCAATATTCCATCGTAAAAATGGAATATTACTTACAAAGCCTTTAAAGGTAAAGTAGGGCATTTATTACACTTCTTTATTAATAAGTCAGCCATTTGTTTATCTCACCAACTACACAATGAGATTTGAAAATATGGATAATATTCTATTCACCTTTCAATCATAGGCCAAGAAATTAACAACAGGAGTGCAGGAGGCACATATTAGAGAACTAGTCAATAAATTAACAAGTTAATGACTCAGTGACACCTAATTCTCTTACATTTAGATGGGGCACAAGATGTATAATTTCCTATTAATTAAATTATGATAACTTGAACTGTGCTTGGCTAATTAATTGCATATTAATACATTATAATATAACTATTATATAATAATAACTTATACATAAATACTTGTATCCTTTGTTACTAAGAAAAAAGTTATATTTTTATTACAAAAGTAATACATGAAAGTTGTAGCAGTTCAAACTAGCAAAAGGTAAATGTAAAAGTCAACATTCTCCACTCCTGTCTTATTCTGCCTAAAGTAAGCATCATTAACATTTTGGTATATATGATTCAATGCATACATAATATCTTCTTGCTCATCTTACTGTTTTAAAATACAGTATATATTTTTTATTATATTGTACTTCTATTTCCAGAGAGCAAATACATCTAGAGAATTTTCCTTCTTTTTACTGGCTACCCTATGAAGAAGTATCACAATGACCTCAATCAGTATTCAACTGAATATTTTGGTAGGTTATTTTAAGTTATCTTATATTGTTTTGTTATTATTACAAATAAAGCTTCAATGATACATTTAAATTTTTCTATTTCTTCTAAAGAGATCCTTAGAAGTGAATTTGATTCACCAAAGTTGACATGCATACTAATATTTTGATAATTACTGACAGATCACGGCAATTTATACTCCCACTAAAACTTTATGACTTTAGTTCTGAAACTCTGACCTTTCCTGAATGCATCAATATTTTTGTGTGTAGAGGGTATTTTTAAGTTACTAAGCATTTATCTTATAATGATTTTAGGTTTACAGAATTACTACAAAGATAGTGCAGAGATCTACCATATACCCCACACCCAGTTTTTTCTGATATTAACTTCTTACATTAGTATTGTACATTTTTTACAATTAACGAACCAATATTAATACATTCTTATTACCTAAAGTCCTCTTTGTAAAATTTCCTTAGTTTTCTTTTCTTTCCTTTTCTTTTCTTTTCTATTCTTTTCTAATTTGCTTTTTCTAGTCTGGAATACTACAAGGCATTTAGTCATCCTATTTCCTTAGGCTTCTCTTGGCTGTAAGAACTGTTCAGACTTTCCTTGTCATGAGTCCACACTGATATAAATATGATTGAATAAACAATAAATAGAAATGAATAGTCAAATCTCCTATACAGAAAAATTCCAAATACTTTATGTAGATAAGTTGACCTCATATAGGGGGAGTATAACTTCTTACCCCTCCAGCATGGGTTGTGCACAGAAACCTTCTTTCAAAAAGTATTATGAAAAGGGAGAAAGCAAAAGAGTAACTTTACAATTGGTAAATCTGACAGATGCTACCTCAAACTATGTGATCAGTTAATTATGCAAACAGTGATATGTTATATTGATAGTGCAGTCTTCATATGGTATGATGAAGATGGCGCTTTACTTCTGTAGATTCCCTTTCCCAAAAACCCATCATAATCATGAGAAAAATATCAGAAAATTACAATTGAGGATCATTCTATAAAATACCTCACCTATAATTCTCAAACTGTTAAGTTTTTAAATGTTTACAAATCTGATTAATTTAAAAAATAGTGCTGTTTCACTAATTCTATTTCTTAAAGTGCATAAGATCTGAAAATTGAATTACTAATTCCCACAGTATATTGTGCATCTTAGGACTTAAAAACAGTTCAATGCATGAATGAATCAGCTGTTCCTTAGTCCTTGTTAAATACACTAATCTAATAATTTGAATTTGTTATGTTTTTTTTTCATGTCCTACTTAAGCATTCCTAGACTCCTGAAGAAACACAGTGTGTGGGGAGGTAGGAGATGCTCTGCATTGTAATATTGTAAATTTGATTGCCTTTGAATAGTGGCTGTGATTTTTGGAACACTTTTTTTGTAAACTTCATAATTTTTATATCTATTTGGATATTTACGGACTGTTCTAAGTACTAGAATGCAAAATACTTTGCTTAAAATCATGCACACACATTACAAAATCCCATAAACAACGTTCTTTTTTTTTTTTTTTCAGTTTTAAGCATAAAAGACACAAACAATATCACATATGGGGGAGCAAATGGAAAGAGCATTTGCCAATGCCTGGGGTGTTTGGCAATATTAATGCTTATTGCAATCTTTTGAAGAATTCCAAAGCGTGCGGCAAACTGTTCCCATGCACGTGTTATAGCCAGGGACACAGCTGTACTGTAATGATGGGTCACTTGGAGTATATGTAACACTGAACTAAAATCTGGAAAGACTGGATTCTCCTCCTTATTCTTCTGATTTGCTAAGCAACTTGCATTCTTCCTTTATATCTTCACTCAAATATCCCCTTATTAAAAGGAGTGTTATAAGATCAGTAAAATCTATTCTGCAAAGTACTTGGAGATCCTGAGAAGCAAGCTTTGGGTAAATACTATGTGTATTGTGACCAAAATCACCAATAATTTCCCTGATAATTTTCACAAATTCTCTTTGGCATAACCCTCATACCACACTTCCTACTAGCATAAACATAAAATAACATTTTTTTGCTTGAAAAAATACAAGTATTCGGGATTTGGCATTACCATTTAGTGTTTGTATTTGTGTTTTTGCATGTGTATGTGCTTTCCCTGAACACTTTTTGTCTACTTTTTAACCTTTCTGAATGCCATGGAAAATATATAACAGTGAAAACAGCACAACTTTTCTAGGTCAATGAAAACTTGTCATATACAATAATGTAAAAATGAAAAGCTTATTTCAAACAAATGCAATAATGTGTAGCCAAATTGACCTTCTCTTCAGGAAGAATATTATAAAAATTGTACCAGTAGTTAGATACATATGATATGGGTCATATCTGTCTCGGATATGGAGAAATTTGACTAAAATGAAAAATGTTAGGAAGGCACATCCAGCTATATATTAAATAAAGTTGGTTTAGAAAATCATGCATGAGGCCGGGCGCGGTGGCTCAAGCCTGTAATCCCAGCACTTTGGGAAGCCCAGATGGTTGGACCACTAGGTCAGGAGATCGAGACCATCCTGGCTAACACAGTGAAACCCCGTCTCTACTAAAAAATACAAAAAACTAGCCGGGTGAGGTGGTGGGCGCCTGTAGTCCCAGCTACTCGGGAGGCTGAGGCAGGAGAATGGCATAAACCCGGGAGGTGGAGCTTTCAGTGAGCAGAGATCTGGCCACTGCACTCCAGCCTGGGCAACAGAGCGAGACTCCATCTCAAAAAAAAAAAAAAAAAAGAAAGAAAGAAAAAAGAAAATCATGCATGAATGGAGAAGTCAGTTATTAATATTATTTAAAAACCAGAGGCATTAGTAAGAATGTGATAAATTGGCAATAAATTGTGCAATAAATTTCTTTATTGCAGATATTTATGGCTAGCATGACTATTTCATTTGCCGTATACTAAATGACATTTCATTAATCCTTGGATTTTTATATATCAACACTACTAACCTACTAACCTTTCATAGACTGATACGAACACTGATATTTTATACCTCAGTACAGTCTCATGTTATCTCAAGTTAATGTCTAGTGATATAATGAAAAATTTATCTAATGTCATGAGCAAACTCTTCTTAAAATTACTATTTGTTTGTATGAATACAATGCAGCCCTGTAAAGAAAATCCATCAGCCAACATCAACAGTCAAGAACTCACTGAATACATAACAATCTTTTTAAATGTTATGAATTCAAGCTTGAACTCTGTACTAACTTTTACGTGTTCATGAGAACATGCCGGGCTTTTTCATAAAACATATCCTAAAGAACTCTGATTGTCACTTTGGCAGTTTCCAAGAGTTGCAGGTGGCTAACTTTCACTAGAACTTAATCGAAAACCTACTTGTTGATTAAGCATTGTATGAAACACACACACATACACAAAAAACAAACAAATATAAAATGTTTAAACGTGCTGCAGAGAGGAATTTTAAGGGAAAAAAAGGTGTTTCGAACATTTTCAAGAGTTAAAAATTATCTGGTTTAACTTGATGAAAACCTCATTAATGGTTTTATAGTTGCAGTAAAAACATATCCTACATAGCTGCTTCTCTTTTTTTCGTTTTTCAGTTTGAGGAAAGGCCAAAGAAAACCTAGAAGCAGGGAACTAATTATAAGACTTTATTTTTATTTTCTCTTTCTCCAGTTTTTGGATAGAATTTAGAAAGAGAGATACTAGAAAATGAAAGCCACGGGCTTCTCAGAAACTTAAAGAATGTTCATCAGTTAAATTTAGTGTAAAGTAAGTGGCAGGCATTGTTTTAAGGAGACAAGAAATGAAGAATATATCCAGTTCTTGGACTAGTTGACAATATAAAGGCATTGATGTGAAGTCTAGAAGACTTTATGCCAATTCACCATGAAATTGGAGAAGCTTCTGCAAGTCTTCTTCACACCATTCCCACAGTACATTTTCAATTTGGAACAATTTGGGATATATAAAAAATTCATTAATCTATTACTCTTAAGTCCATATGTCTCACGTTGAGTAGTTTAAAAACACCCAGGGGGTCTTGAAATTGTCCCCATGGCATAGCAATTAAAGGCAGTAAGGCATGTATCTTTTTTTAGGAGGTTTTATTTTCAGAGTAGTTTAAATTTCCAGATAAAATGCATAGAAAGCACAAAGAGCTGCTCAACAATTGCCTCCACCCCGCCCCCAATAGTTTCCCTCATCATCATTAACGTTTTGCATGAATGTAGCACATCTGTTAAAACTGATAAACCAACCTTGATATATTATTATTAAGTAAAGTTCATAGTTTCCATTGGGGTTCACTCTTTTTGTTGTATGGTTGCGTGGGTTTTGACAAATGCATAATTCCATATATCCACCATTAGACTATCATATCAAGTAGTTTTGATTGCCCCAAAATGCCCTATACTCCACCTATTCACCCTTTCTCCACCTCTTCCTGAATCCCTAGCAATCCTTAATCTTTTCACTGTCTCTCTGGTTTTCCTTTTTATAGAAAACCATGTTTTCTAGAAAATTGGTTGTGATCATACAGTGGGGAGCCTCTTCACATTGGCTTCTTTCACTT
Organism: Macaca mulatta; assembly: GCF_049350105.2. Taxonomy (NCBI): domain Eukaryota; kingdom Metazoa; phylum Chordata; class Mammalia; order Primates; family Cercopithecidae; genus Macaca; species Macaca mulatta. Next base: position 135,350,546 of record NC_133410.1, read on the forward strand.
TGCAGTAAGCATTTAGGCTTCCTCTATGTCCTTTTGTGGTTCAGTAGTTCATTTTGTTTTATCTCTGAATAAAATTCTACTTTGTAAATGTACCATAATTTGTCTATTCATTCACTTACAGAAATACATCTTCTCTACTTCCAAATAAGTGGTAATCAACAGTCGACATCCATGTGCATGCTTTTGTGTAGACCTAAATTTTCAACTCCTTTGGGTAAATGTCAAGGAGCACAATTGCTGGATTATATGATAAAAGTGTGTTTGGTTTCATAAGAAACTGAAAAACTGTTTCCCAAAGTGATTGTACCATTTTGCATTCAGACCAGCAATTCATGAAAATCCCTCGTGCGTTACATGCTCCTCGGCATTTGATATTTTCAGTATTTTAGATTTTAACTATTCTAGAAGGTGCGTAGGCATATCTCATATTGTTTTAATTTGCAATTATCCAAAGATGAAAGATGTTAAATATTTGCCATCTATCTCCTTTCTTAAGGTGTCTAGATCATTTGCCTATTTTTAAATTGGGTTTTTCATTTTATTGTTGAGTTTTAAGAGTTCCCTGAATATTTCAGATACAACTTGATCTGATATGCTTTTTTCCAATATTTTCTCCCAATCTTTGACTTGTGTTTTCATTCCCTTGGCAGCATCTTTCGCAGGACAGAACTTTTAAATTTTAGTGTAGTTAATCTTATCATTTTCTACTAAATTATCTTCTACAAATTATATGGTTTTACATTTTACATTTAGGTACGTCATCTTTTGAGTTAATTTATTTGAAAGGTGTATAATGCTGTATCTAGATTCATTTTTTGGCATCTAAATGTCCAGTTGTTTCAGTAGCAGTTGTTTAAAAGCACTGTCCTTTCTCCATTGATTGTTTTTACGTTATTATCAAATTTTGCTTGATTATATTTTTGTGAGTATATTTCTGAGCCCTTTATACATTTCCACTGATATATTTGTCTGTTGTTTTACCAATTCCACACTGTCTTGATTGCTACAGCTTTATGGTAAATCTTGAAGTCAGACAATGTTAACCTTCTGACTCTTTTTCTACTACAATTATGTGTTAGCTGTCTTGAGTCTTTCGCCTTTCTATATAAACTTCAAAATGATGATTAAATGACTGTTCTTGTGATACTATAATGGATAGAATAGTCTTTTCTCTCCTTAATGTCTATTTTCTCTGGGTCATGTCTGTTCTATTTGTTTATCTTGATCATTTTCTTTTAAGTTCTTCCTTCCTTCAAACGGTGGTTTTTCTAGGCTGTCCATTTGTACTCGATAATAAAGCAATGAAAATACTTTGCTGGATCTATATGGGTGTGGCTTATTTGCTAGTGAGCATCTATATTTCTGTGTGTATGTATGTGTAGGAGCTGAACTTTAATTTTTTCAATGCCCCAAATAAGAGAACACTGAACATTTACTTTTGGACCTCAGACTTTCATACTAGGTCTCATCAAAGTGTTCATTAAATTTTTCAAAAGCATCTCTGTTTGTATTTGTTTTCATTAACTTTAGCTTCACTTTGGTTTTGCCTGAGGGGTAGTTGTAAGCAAATGTTGTTATCACTTATTCTTCATATAGATTTTCCAATGACCTAATGCCTGTCTCACGCATCATTTCTACTTTTCTTCACACCTGATAGCTCTGATATTTGAAGGGTCTCTGTGTTCTTCAGAAGAGGCTACCTCCCTCCATGAGCTTATGCATTGTAACTGGGCCATTTGCAGCTGCAGATTCCTCAGTCCTGCTCCACCACTAACAACTCATCCATCCATGTTCTTTTCTTCAGATATTACCCTAAATCTCTCTAAAATTTTTGTTGTTGAGAATTTTGCTATTCTAGATATTTTCATATATCCTAAATTAATGTTCCCAAAGCCTAAACGTTTTAACCACTGCCCCTATCCATGGTTAGAATGTGTCTGAGAGGTGACTAAATGAAGCGAAATATCATTGTACAATATATATATCATAACTGCAGCTTACACAATACAGATAGAATGGTCCCGGTTTTACCAAGTGAAATGCTCTCTTACTGTTATTGTATTTTCTAGGATCTGATGGTTTGGTATAGGAGATTGCCCCTTCCTGCTATCACTCTATATGGACTGTAAAAAAATTAGCAAATATGTATGAGGGTATGCCATAGGCCACTCTTCTTCATTTCTCAATGGACTACATGGTTAAGCCATGTGGTTTTCTTAATGGTATTCCTACATTCTGTGTTGACATATCTGGTTATCATGACCCACTGAATAAAACTTAGCCTATTTTGCTCAAATATCTTTCCTTCGTCTAAGATTTCAACATCATATTTTATTACCCCAACATCAACTGCTTTTAAATCCTATTGTTTACCATTAGTTATTTAATATTTTACAGTAACTCATTAACTAGAGCTAGTTTCTATTATGCTTATAGTAAACAAACATAGCATTGAAGTACTGTGCTTTGGGAAGAAATGTTATCTTCACTACTTGCAAGGATCCCTTTTTCTTCAATAACAACATCAGGTTCAAATAACCTACGTTCCAGAGAATATTTTTCGCCCACTCTTTGGTCAGTAAACAAGAAATTAGGGTTACATAATTTTTGGACACTGTGGGTACAGCCTCCAGAGTTACTTCAGGTTCTCAGTCACATTAGCTCCTTTTTTTAAGAGGGTCTGTGTATGTATGTTTCATCCCACATGTCTGACATCCCTAGTAATATGTCAGTGCCTGGTGAGGTGAGATTTTCAGGAAAGCTTTTCAGATACTTAATCTCAATCAACAAATACTAGAATTTTAGAACTAAAGAGATGTTTAAGTCATCCCTTTGGTTTTTGTTAGGATATAGTGAGACTTTTTAAATTAGTCTACACATTCTCCTTGCATTTATTCATTACTTTGACAAGGATGTATTGAGCTTCTGCCATGTAAGCACTTTTTTAAGTTCTAGTGATCCAATGGAAAAAATCAAAGTCCCTGCTCTCTGAAGCTTATAGTCTTGTGATATGGAAAGTAAATTGAAAACAATAAAAAATAATAAAATGTCTAGTTGTGTTATATGTTGTTAAAAGGTAAAATAAGGTAATGTATTGAGAATGATGAGAGAAATTGTTAAAATGGTTGTTTAGTAAAGGAGATGTTTAAGAAAAATTTTAGATGGAATGAAAAGTGAACAGTGTGTAGTTCTTTGGATCAAGAATGCCAGGCAAAGAGCAGGAAGAGCAAAATTCTGAAGTGAGAACAAACTTGGTATTTGTGAGATGAGCATAAAGGTAATAGTAGCTTGAGCTGAGTGAGAATAAAAGTCACAAGATGATTGTGGTAACAGACACATGAGAACATCATAGGCCAGATTGGATCTACTCTGAATGAGCTATTCCACTAATTAGAAGTGTATGCTCCAAGGGAATGACATATCTAGTTTATGGTTTGTTTTTTTCTTTTTTAAATCAACTTTTAAGTTCCAGAGTACAAGTGCAGGATGTACAGGTTTTCTACATAGGTAAATGTGTGCCATGGTAGTTTGCTGCACAGATCAACCCAACGCCTAGGTATTAAGTCCAGCATCCATTAGCTATGTTTTCTGATGTTCTCCCTCCCTCCACACCCACTTCCACTCTTGTCCTACATCTACAATTTTTCTCAAGGGAGTCAAATGGATTTTTATATGCTTAGGCATATGGATTTTTATCCGTTTGACTGCCTTGAGCAAAATTGTACAGGTAGGTCAAGAGTGGAAGTAGCAAAATCATTAAAAGTTTTTCTTAGAACTAGAAGAGAAATTATGGTGACTTGGACTAGGGTGCTAGAGCTCTGAAGATGATAAAAGTGGCCATATATGGAACATATTTTGAAGACAGCAATGATGTAAGTTATTGATACATTTTATGTGGTTATAATAGAAGGAGAGGAAGCAAGGATGGTTTCTTTTGGCCAAGGCAGCAGGTGGTGCCACCATTTGCTAAAATGCAAAAGATTAGAGGTATAATAGATTTACCAGAGGAGTATAAAGAGTTCCAGTTTGGATGTGTTGGTTTTTTCTTAGCCATCTAAATGGACATTTAGAATAGAAAATGCGCTATGTGAGTGAATCTGTAGTTCAAAGGAGTGGTCAGGGCTAGGTGACACATTTGAAAGTCATCAACATATAGATAGGATATAAAGACTTACCTCCATTAAAATCATGTGTATAAACAGAGAATTATAAAAGCCCAATATTTTTTCTTTCTTATTTTTAATATGACTAGAGACATTGAACACCAGTTCTCCTCAGAAAGAAGAAACAAAGTTACAGGTGAATAATCATAACTCGAACAGAATATTAAAGGGAGAGTGCCGGAGCCTATGGAAGAACTCAAGAGAAGAAGCTAGCACACAGAAAAAGAAGGAAGCAAGCATCTGGCAGAGATGGAACCCTGAAGGATTTGGTGTTCCATGGAAAGGGCAGGTGGGTGTGTTTGGTTTTTTTGTTTTGTTTTTTGTTTTTGCTCCCCTCACCCCTGCAGCATAGTACTGCTTTCTAAACCATCAGAGAGCTACTCTACCCTTGTAAGCTCAATCACTAGTATGGGCAGCAAATTGGGAGCTTCTTGAGGGCCTTGCACCAAGCTACCAGCTTGCCCAGGTTCACTCACCACTGGCCCAGACCCCAGCTACAATGACAGGGCACCATATTGAATGTGTACCCATTGTAGGACTCTTACCATGAGATGACTGTGGTAAGAGACACATGAAAACACCATAGGACTGATTGGATCTATCAGTCCTTGTGTCTCCACATCACTGAATTCCCCACAGACATACCCCAGCACCCACTGGGATTACAGCAGCCACACAGAGCTTGTTGGACCAAAGGGAGCTGTGGGATTCCTTGTAGTCTAGCCCTCAGGGCATGCTTCTCCTAGGGAAAGGGAGAGTACAGCCTGTCTGGGGGGTGCCAAAGGAAGCCAGAGGAAACCAGAGCATGTACTTTCTTGTGCCCAAGAGCTCCCACTTGTGGGCACAGAGTGACTGCGGCTCTTCCAACAGAGATGTAGGTGCTGTGCTCAATTCTGTGAGGGAAGAGTGTGGTTCTGCTCCAGTGATCAGGCAGCCACAGTGCTCAGGCACAGGCCTGAAGAGTTGGATTTCTCATCTCTGCTAGTCCATTGCTGCAGATGTAGCCATGGATGCCCCTGCAAGAGACTGGCATGGATTCACAAGAGGATAGCCATTCTCAAGGGCACTGCATCCCTACTGGTGGTGTGCCCACTGCACCTGGGCAGCCTTCCTGCAGCAAATATCAGGAAAGTCACAAAACTTGGTGTCTTGGGCTGTAGAAAAGATTACACACTCAAGCCATTTCAGCAGAAAGTTGAGGCACAGGCATCTTCTATGGCACTCAGCTACATTGCAGCCTGGATATAGATAGCAGTGTCTATCTGAACTGAGAATCCCAAGCCCCAGGACAGGATATGAAAGTAGATTACATTCCTACATGCACAGCTGTGGAGTTGGGGTAACCCCTTTACCCCCTGCAGGCTTCAGTGCATTTCACTAGGAGCTCCCCCTACTGCCCACACCAGGACTGGTGCTTATGCTTGCCGTTGGGTATGCAAGGAGAAACTTGACAGTCTCCCCATCTGGAGCTGAGCTGGGAGCTCAGGGCAACAGGCATTCCACAGACTAGCCCATCACCTGAGAAGATAGAGAGCTCCTCCTGGTAAACAAAGATCAAGGCTATACCCTTCTGCTTCTGCTCTGCGAGCTCTTATCCATAAGCGCCACCTATTGGCCTGAAGGTCGATATGCACAACCAAACACAAAACCTGCTGACAGAGCTGCACTGGAGAAGGAGAAAATCTTGAGACCTCAACAGTTCCAATCCTGAAGAAGACAGTGAGCCTGACCATACACCCGTACATCACTACTACATCCACCAATTTAGAAAGCCACTACACAAAAGCTACCTATTACCAAGGAACTTATACAGAGTGTTTGCCATTGAAAGCACCCAGAGCCAAAGCCAAATGACTGGACACAACATACATTAGTGTCACATCAAAAAAAAAAAAAAAAAAGAAGAAGAAGAAGAAGAATATAGCTTATCCACATGAGAAGGAAGCAGAGAAACAATTCTGGTGATAAGAAAAAGCAAAGTGTTACAACACTCCCAAAGGACCATACTAACTCTCCAGCAATAGATCCTAATAAAATATTTGAAATACCATATAGTTCAAAATATTGAACTGATTCAAAAGATTGATTTTAAAGCAGGTCAATGAGACCCAAGAGAAAGTTGAAAACCAACAAAAAGAAATCAGAAGAAATTCAGATTATTGAAAAATTCACTAAACGTGTATATATATAGATATATACGTTTAGTGAATTTATATATAGATAGATAGATATATAGATACATACGTGTGTGTGTGTATATGTGTGTGTGTGTGTGTGTGTGTGTGTGTGTGTGTGTATATATATATATATATATATATATATATATATATATATATATATAAAGAGAGAGAGAGAGGGGCTCTCATCCCCTAGGCTGGAGTGCAATGGCGCAATCGCAGCTCACTGGAACCTACGCCTCCTGGGTTCAAGTGATTCTCCTGCCTCAGCCTCCCGAGTAGCTGGGATTACAGGTGCCTGCCACCACACCCAGCTAATTTTTTTTTTTTTTTTTTTTTTTTTTTAGTAGAGATGGGGTTTCACCATGTTAGCCAGGCTGGTTGAACTCCTGACCTCAGGTGATCCTCCCACCTCGGCTTCCGAAAGTGCTGGGATTACAGGCATGAACCACTGTGCCCAACCTAAATGGATACATATTTAAAGGAAAAATTTTTGGAAATGAAAAATATGTTGAAGAAATTACAAAATATAGCTGAAAGCTTTAACAAACACTAAGCCAAGCAGAAGAAAGAATTCCAGAGCTTGGAGACAAGTCTTTTGAATTGACCCAGTCAGACAAAAGTAAAGAAAAAGGAATTTTTAAATATGAACAAAACCTTCCAGAAATATGGGATTATGTAAAATGTCCAAACTTATTAGTTATAGGTATTCCTGCAAGAGAAGATAGAAAGTAAAATATTTGCAAAATCTCTTTCAGGGAATAATGAAGGAAAAGTTCTCTGATTTTGCTAGAAATTCAGATATATAAGTACAACAAGCATAGAGAACTCCAAGAAGATACATTGCTAGATGGACTTGGGAAGGTAATAAGTTCATCAGACTATCTAAAGTCAACGTGAACAAAAAAATCCTAAAAGGAGCAAGAGAAAAGCATTTAATCACCTATATAAAATCCAATTAGACTAACAGCAGAATTATCAGCAGAAACCCCCAAGCTAGAAGTGATTAGGGTCTTACTTTTCAGTATTCTTAAAGGAAAAAAAAAAAAACTATCAGCCAAAGATTTTTGTATCTTACTTAACTAAATTTCATAAATAAAAGAGAAAGTCTTTACCAGACAAGCAAATGCTAAGGGGATTCATTAATTCATCACTAGACCATACCTACAAGAAATATTCAAAGGACTTCTAAACATAGAGATGAATGATCAATATTCACCCTCATAAACACATACAGAAGTATGTAACTCACATGTCATGTAAAACAATGACACAATTGAGACTCAGAAGCAAGTAGATAACAATTAACATTATGGCAGGGACACAACTTCACATATTGATAGTAACCTTGATGGTAAATGAACTGAATGCTCTACTGAAAAGATATAGATTAGTGGAATGGATTTATAAAACAGAATTCTTTCATATGATGCTTACAAGAAATGCACCTAAGTGATAAAGACACTTATATACTCAAGATAAAAGGGTGGAGAAAGACATTTCACACAAATGGAAACCAAAATAAAGCAGGAGTAGCTGTATAGATCAGATAAAACAGATTTTAAAACAACAGAAGTGAAAAGAAAGACAAAGAAGGTAATTATATAATGATAAAGGATTCAATTCAACACAAATATTTAATAATCCTACGTCTATATATGCGACCAACACTAGGCATACAGATTTATAAAACAAATACTGTACTACTAGACCTAAGAAAAGAGATAGACAGTGATACAACACTAGTGAAGGATTTCAACAACCCACTGACAGCAAGCACTAGGCTGATAATCAAGGCAGAAAATCAATAAAGAAACTTTGAACTTAAACTGGGCTCTAGACCAAATGGACCTAACAGATATTTACAGAATATACATTTTTCTCATCTGCATGTGGAACATTCTCCAAAACTGACCATATGCTTGGCCACAAAGCAAGTCTCAATAAATTAAATAATATATGTATTAAATATCTTCCTAGACCACAGTGGAATAAAATCAGAAATCAATACCAAAAGGAACTCTCAATAATATGCAAGTACATGGAAATTAAACAACTTGCTGCTGAATGATCGCTGAGTAAATGACAAAATTAAGGCAGAAATTTAAAAAAAAAAAAATAGAAATGAATGACAATAGAGGCAAAACATAGCCAAACCTCTGGGACACAGAAAAAGTAGTGCTAAGAGGAAAGCTTATAGCATTAAATGCTTAAATCAAAACCATAGAGAAATCTCTAATTAAAAATTTAACATCTCACCTCAAGGAACTTGAAAAGTAAGAACAAACCAAACCCAAGACTAGGAGAAGAAAAGACATTTAAAAAGATCAGAGCACTAAATGAAATTGAGAATTAAAAAATGGAACAAAGTATCAACAAAACAAAAAGCCAGTTCTATGAAAAGATTAAAAAAAAAAAAAAGATAGATCACTAGCTACACTAACCAAGAAGAAAAGAGAGAAGAGTCAAACAAACACAAGCAGAAATAATAAAGGTAACACTGCAATTGATACTACACAAATACAATAGCTCATATGAGACTATTATGAGCAGCTCTATATGCACAAATCAGAAAACCTAGAGGAAATGGACATATTCCTGGAAACATACAACCTCCAAAGATTACCAGGAATACATAGAAATCCCAAACCAACCAATACTGAGTAATGAGATTGAATCAGTAATAAAATATCTTAAAACAACAACGACAACAAAAAACCCTGGACCAAATGGATTCATGGCTGAAGTCTACCAGTCTTACAAATAAGAACTGGTACCAATCCTACTGAAACTTTCAAAAAGTCAAGAAGGCTGGACGCAGTGGCTCACATCTCTAATCCCAGCACTTTGGGAGACCGAGGTAGGAGGATCGCTTGAGCCAAGAGTTTGAGACAAGCCCAGGCAACATAGGGAGACCCTGTCTCTACAAAAATTGTTTTCAAAAATTATGTGGGCATGGTGGCTTGCACCTACAGTCCCAATTACTCAGGAGGCTGAGGTGGGAGGATCATGTGAGGCAGTGAGTTTAAGGCTGCAGTGAGCTGTGACCATGCCACTGCACTCCAGCCTAGGCAACAGAGCAAGACACTGTCTCAAAAAAGTTAAATAAATAAATAAAGTTGAGAAGAAAGGAATCCTACCTAACTCATTCTATAAAGCCAGTATCACCATAATACCAAAGCCAAATAAGGACACAGGAGAAAAACACATATCCCTAATGAACATAGGTACAGAAAATACTAGAAAACCAAATCCAGCAGTACATCAAAAATATAATACACCACAATCAAGTGGGTTTTATTCCAGGGATGAAAGGATGGTTCAACATGTGGAAATTAATAAATGTTATTCAACACATAAACATAACTAAAAGCAAAAAACATGATCATCTCAACAAATACAGGGAAACATTTGAAAATATTCAGCATCAATTCATGATAAAAACTCTCAACAAATTTGGCATAGCAGAACATACCTCAAAATAATAAAAGCCATATATGACAAACCCACAGCCAACATCATACTGAATGTGGGAAAGTTGAAAGCATTATCCCCAAGAACTGAAACAAGATGAGGCTTCCCACTTTCACCATTCCTATTCACAAAAGTCAGAGCTAGAGCAATCAGGCAAGATAAACAAAAGACATCTGAATTGAAAAAGAGAAAGTTGAATGATTTATAATCCTTTGGGTATATACCCAGTAATGGGATTGCTGGGTCAAATGAAATCATTCTACTATAAAGACACATGCACAAGTATGTTTACTGCAGCACTGTTCACAATAGCAAAGACTTGGAAACAACCCAAATGCCCATCAATGATAGACTAAATAAAGAAAATGTGGCACATATGCATCATGGAATACTATGTAACCATAAAAAAGGATGAGTTCATTGCCCTTTGCAGGGACATGGATGAAGTTGGAAACCATCATTTTCAACAAACTAACACAAGGACAGAAAACTAAACACCACATGTTCTCACTCATAAGTGTGAGTTGAACCATGAGAACATATGGACACAGGGAGGGGGAACATCACACAGCAGAGCCTTTCAGGGGTTGGGGGGGTGGGGGAGGGATAGCATTAGAAGAAATACCTAATGTAGATGACAGGTTGATGGGTGCAGCAAACCACCATGGCATGTGTATACATATGTAACAAACCTGCACGTTCTGCACGTGCACCCCAGAACTTAAAGTATAATAATAAAAATAAATAAATAAAAAGAAAAAGAGAAAGTCAAGTTATCACTGTTTGCTAGTGACATAATGTTATACCTAGAAAACTCTCAAGACTCCTCCAAAAAAATTCTAGATTTGACAAATGACTTCAGTAAAGTTTCAGGATACAAAATTAACATACAAAATCAGTTGCATTTTTATGCACCAATAATTATCAAGCTGAGAACCAAATCTAGAGCTCAATACTATTTACAATTGCTACAAAATAAGTAAAATACCTAGGAATACAATTAACCTAGCCAAGGAGGTGAAAGATCTCTACAAGGTGAACTTAAAATCACTAATGAAATAAATCATAAAAGACGTAAACAAATGGAAAAACATTTCATGTTTATGGATTGGATTAATCAATATTGATAAAATGATTATATTGTCCAAAGTCCTATACAGATTCAGTGCAATTTTTTGTCCAATTACCAATGTCATTTTTCACAGAATTGGAATAAACAAACCTCAAATTCCTATAGAGTCAAAAAATAGTCTGAATAGCCAAAACAATCCTAAGCAAAAAGAACAAAGCTGGATGTATCCCATTCCCTGAATGCAAAGTATACTACAAGCCTACAGTAACCAAAACAGCATGGTACTGGTATAAAAATAGACACAAAAATCAATGGAACATAATAGAGAACTCAGAAATAAAGCTGCATACCTACAGTCAGCTGATCTTTCACAAAGTAGACAAAAATATACACTGGGGCAAGGACATTCTATTCAATATATAGTGCTGGGAAAATTGGATAGCCATATACAGAAGAATGAAACTGGACCCATATCTCTCACCATATATAAAAATTAACTAAGATGAAAATCACACGTGCATACACACACACACACACACACACACACACACACACAATTGACTATTAACTATACAATAGAATAAAATAGTATTTTTTTTTGCAGTAACATGGATGAAATTGGAGTCTATTATCTTAAGAGAAATAAGTTAGAAACAAATGTCAAATACTGCATATTCTCACTTAAAAATGAGAGCTAAAAATGTGTACACATGGACATGCAGAGTGGAATAACAGATATTGAAGACTCCAAAAGGTGGGAAGTTGAAAAGGGGGCAAGGGATGAAAAATTACCCATTGGGTACAATGTACATTATTCAGCTGATATTCATGTAACAAAACTGCACTTGTACTCCCTAAATTCATTTTTTAAACCTCACAATATCTACAAAGGCCAATAAAGAGAAGTGCAATAAAATGAAAAAATAAAAAATACGGCCAGTTCAAAAGCTTGAAGCATTATAACATTTAGAAATGAAAAAGAGAAAGTACCGGCAAACATCAAAAAGGTGCAACCAAGGAACTTATCTCCTAAAGCTTATTTTCAAGACAACTCAGTTTCTTAAAAATTGTCTATATTGTATTTCTCAAATAAACTCTGATGATACAGTTCATGGGCCTCTATTTCCCAGAAATCAAGTATAATTACACGTCTGTTAAGACTTCCCTATTAATATCAATGAATAACACCAAAATTTATAAGAATTTGCAAAAACCATCACAGGTGTAATCACCAGCTGGGTCTCAAGCTTTTTTTTTTTTTTTTTCTTTTTCTTTAAAAAAAAAAAAGTTTTATTCAAGTGTAACACACACACATAAATAAAATAAGCAAAAGTATACTAATCTTTTTTTTTTTTTTTTTTTTTTTTTTTTTTTTTTTTTTTTTGAGATGTAGTTTTGCTCTTGTTGCCCAGTCTGGAGTGCAATGGTGCAATCTTGGCTCACTGCAACCTCCACCTCCTGGGTTCAAGCGATTCCCCTGCCTCAGCCTCCAGAGTAGCTGGGATTACGGGCATCTGCCACCACGCCTGGCTAATGTTTTGTATTTTCAGTAGAGAGATGGGGTTTCTCCATGTTGGCCAGGCTGGTCTCGAACTCTTGATCACCTCAGGTGATCCCCCTGCCTCAGCCTCCCAAAGTGCTGAGATTACAGGTGTGAGCCACCATGCCTGTTCAAGTATGCTAATCTTAAGTGTATATCTCAAATATTTGTTTATAGATATGGAAGTGACATCTACATGTCAAGCGACACCACCTCTGACACCAAATTGTGTGATTTTCTGACACCAACTTCATGTCCAACAGTTCATCCAATTCTGAAACCAATTCCAAGAGTTGTCATAGACTGCACAGATTAATGATTTAGTCCTACAAAACTCCCCCTACTTCAGGCATCTGTCCAAATTCCAGGGCAGGACAGGGCAGTGGTTATGGCCAGAAGTTCAGAAATATGGTACCTATATTGCTGAACAACTGGCTATTAATTAGGAGTTCCACAACCCTCTCCTCAGGCTTGACAATTCACTAGAACTACTCACAGAACTCTGGAAAACACTTTACCTGCATTTACTTGTTTATTATAAAGGATACAGCTTAGGAATAGGCAAATGGAAAATATGCATAGGGCAAGGTATGGGGGAATAAGAATGTAGACCACGCATGCAATGTCAAGGCATGACACCCTTGATGTGTTCACTGATGTGAGAACTCACTGAATCCTATAGTTTATGGTTTTTATGGAAGTCTCATTATGTAGGTATGATTGATTAAGTCATCACCCATCGGTGATTAAACTCAATTTTTGGTCCTTTCCCCTTCTGTGAAGGTTGAGAGATAGCCCTAAAAATTCCAATTCTCTAAACATGTATTGGTCTTTTTGATGACAAGCGCATATTCTGAAGCTAGTATGGGCCCCAGCCATCAGTCATCTGATCAATCAGGATAAAAGACATTCTTATCAATCATGACCTCCAAGAGTTTTAGATTTGTGCCAGAAACAGGTGAAATAGAGCAAATATTTCTTTCTTACTGCACAAGAACCTATATATTTATATCCTTGAAGCAAAACTCAGATCATGATACAGAATATTTTAGAAATTTGCTTCCTGGATGTCTTGATCATTCTTTGAAGTCCACTTCATTCTTAGCTCCAACCTCAACAATTTTTGTGGTCCTGGCAAAGCCAAATTGAGATTCTAGTGACATCTCAGAAACTAGAGTGTGAGAGGTTTGATCTATGGGACATTCTATAATACATACGGAATCCCAAAAAGGTGTTCAGTTGTCTGCAGTTGGAAGGCTAGGGAGAGTGATGGAAGAGATTTCTAAATAGAGTTTACCGGTTGTTGGAAAATACTCTGTTCTACATAAATATAACAGCAATGCAAAAGAACATCTTTCCACCACAGACAACAAGTTTATCTCTTTTAAAAAAATGTTTTAACAAGACGTTTTAATGTTTTTCTGAAGTGCTCTAGAATATTTTCTAAATATGTCAATAGTCCCAGATATATCAGATTTCCTAAGCACTTTATTAGTCAATAAAATATGGAAATCCAATATTTCCATAGAAATATATGGAAAATATGGAAAATTTGGAAAAATATGGAAATCCAATAATGCACTGAGGCATTCTTTCTCTCCAACAGGTCAAATCTAGAGGTCAAAAGACTGTTTTCTACTTAGGGTTATCTGGTTATAGTCCCTCCATAGTTTTCAAAGTGACTTTTAACATAACGGGTTATTAAGCCAGGAAACTCTGAGTTTCCAGTTCAGTACATGATAAGCTGGAAGGAGCCACTCTGTCCTAACTCACAAGAAGCTGAACAAACTGAAAAAATCAACAACTCTTCTTAGATCCATCAGAGAGGTGAATTCAATGGTGCAAATTATTGCCCTAAATACAAAGGTGAATGCAGAGACTCTCAGTTTGCCAAAGCAAAAACCTCCAGGAGAACCAGTGCCGGGTTAGGAAAATCTGAACTGTAATTGATGAATTGCTAGAGACTCAGCATAAACAAATCTGACATAAAATCTCCAGGGAGACCTAGTTATCAGTGCCCCCCACACTTTTATGAGTTTTACCTCCAGGAGCTTAACCAGATCCTTATAGTAAATATGGGGAAAAAAAAATCCTCATGCTTCCAGCAGAGGGGAAAAGGAACCATTTGTAAATACACCAGAGCACGCCCTTCTTTTTAACAAGATCTGCACTCAGGAAAAACTATTTAACCAGAGCATAACTTAACGGAGTTTTATCAGAGATTAAACTACCTGGAGGAAAGGAAATACACAAATTCAGTCCCCTCTAGTTTTCCATGTGGAAGAAGGAAAATATTCAACTACACACCACTCTAAATGTACCAATTAAAAAACAGAGATGGTCAGAGTGGATAAAAAAATAAATAAACAAAATCAACCGTATGTTGCCTAAAAGAAATCCACTGTAAATGTTTTTTTTAAAATATAGATTAAAAGTAAGTGTATGGAGAAAGAAATATGATAACACTAATCAAACACAAGCAGGCATAGCTGTATAAATTTCAGACAGCTCAGACTTCAGATGAAGATAAGCTATCTGGGATAAAGAAGGACATTACATAATGGTAATGGCATCAATTTTCCAAAACACATAACTGTTTTTAATGTGTAAGTGCCCAACAACAGAGTGTCAACCTATATAAGATAAAAACGGATATAACTGCAAGAAGAAATAGATGAATCCACTACAGGACTACAGGCTGTAGGCCTATATAGGGAACCTCCATTGTAATCTCAAGGAACCAGTATTTCTGTGGTCTGTCATTGACTGTACATCATTATGTGGCACATGAACTCACTGTCAACTGATTTTTGACATAGAAGTAAAAACAGTACAATGGAGAAAAAATTGTCTTTTCAACAAATGGTGCTGGAAAAATTGGACATGCACATGGAAAAAAATTGTATCTAGACATAGACTTTACATCCTTCATCAAAGTTAACTCAAAATGCATCACAGACCTAAATGTAAAACAGAATATTATAAAACTTTTAGAAGGTAACATGGAAAAAAACGTAAATGTCCTTAGGTATAGTGGTAACATTTTAGGTACCATACCAAAGGCATAATCCAGGAAATAAATGTGATAAACTTGACTTCATTACAATTACAAACTACTGCTCTGTGAAAGACAGAATCAAGAGAATTAAAAAAAAAAAAAAGTCACAGATTGGGAGAAAATATTTGCAAAAGATATATAAAAATATGCCTCACATCATATAACATCCATCAGAGAAATGTAAATCAAACAATAATGAAATAGCCCTATGCACACATTAAAATGGCCAAAATCCAGAACCCTGACAATGCCAAGTGTGTGAATGAATGTTCAGTAACAGGAACTCTCATTCATTCTTATTTGAAATACAAAATGCTACAACCATTTTGGAAGACATTTTGACAGTTTCTCCCAGAACTAAACACACTCTTACATTATAATCCACTAATCATGCTCCTAGACATTTACTCAAAGGCCTAGAAAACATAGGTCCACATTAAAACTTTGCACAGATGTTTATAGCAGCTTTATTCATAATTGCCAAAACCTGGAAGTAACCAAGATGTCCTTTAGTAGGTGAATGGATAAATAAATGGTGGTACATCTAGAAAATGGAATATTACTTAGTGCTAAAGAGAAATGTCCTCTCAATCCATGAAAATACACATGGAAACTTAAAGGCGTATTTACTGTGTGAAAGGAGTCAATCTGAAACAGCTACATACTATATTACTTCAACTATATGACATTCTGGAAAAGATAAAGCTATGGAGAGAGTAAAAACAATCGGTGTTTTCCAGCAGTTAGGAAGAGGAAAGAATAAACAAGAGGAGCACAGATAAGTTTTTGGGCAATGAAACTATCTGTATAATACTATAATGGTTGAGATATGCCATTACAAATTTGTTCAAGCCCATAAAATGTATAATACAATACCAAGAGTGAACCCCAATGTAAACTATGGACTTTGTGTGATGCTGTGTCGAGGTTAGGTCACCAGTTGTATCAAATGCACCACTTTGTTGAGAGATGTTGATAATGGAGGAAGCTCTGGATGAGTGAGGGCAGAGGGTACATGGGAAATCTCTATAACTTCCACTCAATTTGTTGTGAAGCCAATACTTCTCTAGAAAAATAAAGCCAATTTAAAAAAAAATCACATAAAAATCAAATATTAATTGCACTTGAGGATCATGGAATTTGGAACAAAATATCTTCCTCAATTTTGATCCCTTTTATTCTCTATTATTATAATATTTATTCTTCAGTTTCTCCCCTGCTTCATTCTCCATCCTACATGAGTTTGTCCTGCTCTGTGACTTGAGATGAGGCAAGAAATATAAACTTAGACAGTATCTCCCCAGTTTCACTTAACCTCTGCCTTCCAGTTGGCATCAGCCAATAAAGATTTTGGCAGCACATAAGAGAACAGGTAGTAAGAGGTCAGGAGGGTCACCCTAAATAGCTTGAGCTTTAATGGCTTTTATAACCCTCTTTCCTTGTACTGTCACTTTAGTCCTTGTTGTAATAATGTTTTCCTATTGCTATTTTCTTGGTGTCTCAACATTCTATATTGGTTCCCATAGCCATGCCTACCCCTCTTTAATTAAGGCTAGCTGTGCCTTCTGTGTTCTGTCAAGACTCTGACTAATAAAGTTCTTTAGCATACATTTGATTTTATTCATTTTTGTAATATACTAACATAACCAGAAATGTTAATGAATCCGGAGACCAAGATAAAATGTCATTGATTAAGAATTTCTTAATATGTTCCCTTATTTCATTGGCTTACAGTGTTCCCTATAGAATTGTTCCCAAATGCTCATTGGTCCTGAAACTCTATCTGCTTCTCATTCTTAAAATCCACATTATACTCATCAGTAGAAAACACTTTCCTCCTTCCTCTGGCTTCTTCTTTAATGTATTTTTCCTTAGTGTGCTGTACCTACTTATCATGGCTCTGTTGAACAGGGTAAGTCTGTGGCCAACTTCCTAGGCATCCTGGTTTCCACCTCATGGGAAGCATAAACATAGAGAACGTTGCTTTCAATTAGTGAAAGCACCCTGGGCAGAATCCCCTGGATCCTGCAGATGCTCACAACAGCAACTATTATTTTTCTTGTCCTGACAACTGCCTTTGACAAATTGGTTTTTGTGTATTCAATTAACTGTTTTATTTTTCCTCCCTCTCACAGATTCTACACACTTGCATAATATTTGAGTTCTTGGTATGTAAACAACAAGCCCCAGGTTGACTTCTTATCCAATAAATACAACACACGTTGTGTAGGTGCATTTAATTAGCATGTTGAAAGAAATATATCCATCAATTAGAAATATTTCTCACAGACTTTCAAAAATTATAGAAATCTAACTTCATGTTAAAATTCCAGATTATTTAATGCACATATAAGGACCTTTCTTCATAGACAATAGTCCCTGGATAAATTCAGCTAGAAATATTGTGGGTCTCATTATTATAGACTCAAAAACTAAGGCATCATCCAAATTCTGAGTCAAGCATGCATTTTTTGCTTTAGCTCATATCCACTTATCCCACTACTTCAAGGGCTCTAGTGTGTTTAACACATCCCTCTCTACAGTTTTTTTCCTCCCTGTAAGAATTTATTCCTTCTACCATACTTGCTTATCTTGGACTGACTCCTAGACCTGGTCATCATTCCAATGACAGTTTGGTGATATGATGCAGGGTATCTAGCTTGTTTCTACAGTGTTTGTTGATTTAAGCATGCCAGACAATATCCTAATGTTCGAAACCCTGAAAGATAGCCTTCAAAAATGTTGCACATCCATTATGCACTATAAATTCTGGAAGGATATACAGGTATAGTTCCTTTCCAGGAAACAAACAAAAAAGCAATCTTAATACGAGTAAAGCACAAACACACACAGAGCCAGAGAAAGATCTAAACTTTTCTTTCCTGTACATATTGAGTTGCCTTTTATACATAAATAAAACCTTTCAGCCAGGCACAGTGTCTCACGCCTGTAGTCCTAACACTTTAGAAAGTTGAGACAGGTGGATTGCTCGCGCCCAGGGGTACAAGACCAGCCTGGGCAATACGATGAAACCCTGTCTCTACAAAAAAAAAAAAAAAAAAAAAAAAAAAAAGTACAATAATTAGCCAGATATGGCGACATGTGTCTGCAGTCCCAGATACTAGGGAGGCTGAAGTGGAAGAATCACTTGAGCCCAGGAGGCAGAGGTTGCAGTGAGCCATGATTGCACCCCAGCCTGGCCAGTGGAGCAAGACCCTGTCTCATTAAATGAATGAATAAGTGAATGAAACCTTTGAATTGATATACAGAAGCTTGCTTCTCCCTGCATAGAGTACAAGTCCAGGCAGACTTGAAACAGGCTCCATTCTGAGAAGCAATTAATAGAGAGATTTTACTGTTTGTAGACACGGAAGAGAGATGGTGTTTCCCATTTTATGTGGTTAAGACTAACAGTAATACTCTTTGTCATACTCACACTAATGTAATTTTAAAAGATGAGAAATCAGTCCTAGATATTCAGCAATTTCTTAGCTAATTTAACATTTGCATATAAACATTTTGTAAACTAGAAATACAAATATTGTTAACTTTTAAATGGGATTTACTCTAATGTTTTTACTTATTTATAAAGCTATAGTATGATTCCTTTGATAATTTATATTTAACTTTTTCTTAAATATACCACCAACATCAAAGTGTTTGTTTCCATTTATTTTATAGTACGTTTCTAATTTTCAGAGAGAGAAATATACATTCTCATTTTGTCTTCTTATAAAGAATACCATGAATTTGCTCTGTACCTAGGCATAAATGTCAAGCATGTGGTCTCTATGGAGCTTTGGTCATTCAATGCATAAAATCAACTGATCCAGTAAAAGTTTGCTTTTCATGACCTTGGGTTCATTGGTATTATTTTCTAATCTACATAACTAATTGTATAATTTTTAGGCTATCAATGTATAGTATTATAAAATTACTTAGATGCATTTGATATGATTGGACATGTTTTGTGTATTATTTCTGTATATATGATCTGAAGTTTTATTATCTATTTATCCATCTATCTGTCTATCTGTTTAAAGTTGGAGATCCACCAGGACAGTGATCTTGAAGAGGAATTCAGTGCGTAAGTGTTAACCTTACATTCAGCATGTCTTTTCCATATATACACACACACGGACACACACATACACACATACCTTATATACATATATGTGTATATAAGGGGTGTGTGAAGGGGTGCCTGTGTGTGTGGAGGGGGAAATATATATATATATACACATATTATTATTATACACACACATCTTTGATCTCTTTCACTTATCATGGAAAAATGGAAAATTCTGAAATAAAGCTACTTAAGAAAATAGCAGCTTATTTTATATGCACTGTTTCCAAGGATAAAAAACTAAAAGTATACCTTAGGAGCCATATACTGGCTCTTGAAGCTTCTACTCAGAAGTGACATATATCACTTCTAATCACCATTACTGGGCAAAACAAGTCAATGGCTAAAACTTACCTTAGTGTGGTGAGTAAAATGTTCCTTTTCCTGGGAGTAGCATCAGCATATGCAGCAAACTGTAATATACCGTAAAGTAGAATACTGCCATTGAGGTTATCACTTAAAATATCATAGTTGCTTAAGTGTAAAAATAATTCTTCAGTTATTTTTCTATAATACAATGTAATAAGTTATGAATCATATTTTTATTTTTTTATCCCTGGAAAAAAAAAATGTGTGTCTGGAAAAACAAACACAAAATTAGTGCTTTCAAGATGGGGTGTGCCTAAGTTTTCCCATTAATGAGCTAAATGATTTTTTTAACAGACACACTTGGAGGCTGAAGTAGCTGGGGACTGATGGATACAGATGGATGGTGAGCTAGGGAATTGGAGCTATTCTAATTTGCACAGAAGGTAAGTATGAATGCATCTTTTTGTGGCATATTTTTCCAGGGTTCATTTGAATGATAAATATAAATGAGTGAAAATATGTTTCCAATATAAAACTTAGGCTTCTTCCTCTCCCCATTAAAATTTACTTAGATGATTAGTAATGTACCCAAGAACTATAAGAACTTTGTCTTTCCTGTTGCACTTACATTCTAAAACAGAAGATCCTGTCATGAGCAAAGAAAAAAAAAAAAAAGCTTCTTTAACTGAAACAGACATCTATTAGGTATCTAAAATGATAAGACCCCATAGAAGGAGAAAAAAACAGAACTACGGTGTAAATATAACTAACAAGTAAATAAAACAGTCACCAAACATATTAGCTTTCTTTGTTAAAATTCTTCAGAATGATTGTCTACACAATCGAGTCTGAAGTTCCAATCCAAAGGACATACTGTAGGACAACTCTGGGCATTTGTGGCTCAGATAAATTAAAGAGGCTGTTGGATCAGTGCTGGGTTTCTCCAAAGAAAGGTGAAAGACAGCTGTCCATTTATGTATATAAAATGAGTGTGGATTACTCTTGCTAGCCAATATAATATGCAATCATATTTTGTGCACATGGTACCCATTAGTGAGAAGAGTAATATTTAGAGAAGTTATCATGAAGACAAGAATTCTGCCTGATAAAGTGTACTCATAATTAATAGAATTTAATAGGTAGGATAAACCTGTGTTTTAATGACATTTCATTTTTCCATAAAGAATCAAAATAAAATTGACATATTTTTAGGAGCATAAAATATAATATATGTGTGTTTTAGAAAAACAATCTAGTTTCATACTAAAGTGAACTCTAATAATTTTTAATTCATTCATTATTTCATATTAGTTATTTCCTCTTTTGGAAAATCATTTCATTTTTCTCCACATAATTTTCCTACAGATTGCCTTAGAGTGAGGGAAACTAAAGGTGTTAAAAGACACAGTGAAATTAAATCTCTGTTCCAAAGTGGTGACCAACAACACCATGAATAGGTTTTGGAATTATTTTTGAAAGCTGTGTACTATCACTCCTTTATGAATTTTTGAAGCAACCTGAAACTAAATTAGCTTTTATTTATTAATTTTCTTAGATCTTCTGGAATCTGTTTTAATACAGTACTTGCCATGGTTAGACTAGGCATCAGATTCAGAATTCTGGGTCTTTTTCATGTCCTGATGATCTTTGAATGTGTGGAAAGCTTATCATATCAATTTTGTTCCAGCTGTAAGCCTGGATTTAATAATACTACCTAACATTTGTTGAGTACTCACTGTGTGTCTGGCTCTATTATAAATGCTTATTTAACCCTAAAAAAAAACTCTGGGAGATTAGTACCATTATCATCCACATTTTACAGATTTAGAAAAACTAAAGCTGTAGAAAGGTTCTTAGCTAGGGAATGTATAGCCAGGACTCATGCAGGGCATTTTGTCCCAGGGCCCTTAACTATGGCCATCTCTACTTACATAAGATTCTATACGAACAAAAACGTTAATCATAGTTAAGTTTTTCTAGGATATTCAAACAAAAGTAATAAATATGAAAAGATAAGGTTTACATTTTATTGTTATTTCTGACAAAGCATGAGTCATTTCTTTTAGTCATCTCTTTATATTGCATAATTCCAGATGGAAAAGTATGCATCACACTGTACTAACACATTCAGAAATACAGTAAGTAGAATTATTTAACCACATTGTGTTCAGGAGAGACTAAAGCATTTATGCGCCAAGAATTTTTCTTCATACAGTTTGGTTTATACTAGCTTTTGGAAGCTGTCTTGTCCATTGAAAAAGTATCTGTGAATAGTACATAGTGAATAGAAAATATTTTTGCAGATGTTCAGTGGTATTCATGAGTTCCTACAAACACCCGCAAACACCCACAAATTTTCCCCTGAGTCTTGGCTAATTTTCACTTCACAGATCTGTGAAATATTTTACAATAAAAGAAGCATGTCAGGAAATCTTTGGTTGTCTGGTTCTTTCTTTATTGGCTCCTCGTGTTTTATCCCTTACCCTGTTTTGCCACCAGGTTTTGTTTGTCTATGCACAAAACATGTATGTATTTGATCAATTTATTGAACACTTCCTGATGAAAAACTTCAACCTACAAGAAACGTAAAGATATTTTAGAGTAAGTATTCTTAGGTTCATCACCAATGTTGTGTCATTAAAATTTACTATATTTGTTTCATCACATATCTTTTCATGTCTCTGATAGAGCTTTATATTTTATACATTTCAAGGTAGGCTGCAAATATCTCTAGCGTGCCCCTAAATATTTCCGCATGCACATTATTAACTATAGCTAATTTTGTTTATTTTTTAAATCTTATGTAAAATTTACATGCAATAAATGAAGAAGTCTAAATTGCACATTTGCAGAGTTTTGATATTGGGTTTGAGTATACCTTATCCAAAATGATTTGGAGCAGAAGTATTTTGCATTTTGAATTTCATCAGATTTTGAAATATTTGCATATACATAATGAGATATTTTGGGGATGGGACACAAGTCTAAACACAACATATTTTAAGTTATATACACATATACCTATACCTAAGACATATATACCTTATACATATAGCCAGAAGGAAATATATACAATATTTTAAAATAATTTTGTATATAAGAAAATTTTTATATACATTGAACCGTCAGAAAGCAAAGGTATGACTATCTCAGTCATCCATGTGGACAATCTGTGGTTATCTGGCATCACCATCATTCCTGACTCTGAATGTGTATGCTACTTGTAAGAAGTCATTTTCTTCTACGTATTCATACGTAAGTACTTTAAAATATATGATATAGCATAAATACAGTGAAACAATAATGTATTCAGGATAACTAAGCAATACAGTAGCATCACCAGAATCTCTGCATCGTCTGTTTAACAGCAGCAGTAAGAAGCAATGGCAAGCTTTCAGTCTCCACCTATGATGCTGTGTTTTGATTAAATGGTTACTGTATATTGCATTTTATTTTTTTAGGTGAGGAGAAGCATCAGAATGAGCTGAAGGACAAGGAAGTGAGGTCCTCTAGGGATGAGAAGGCATTCTGCTTGGTGGCTTTTGAAAAATGTTTTCTCCAAAGTCGTCTGCCTCATTAACAATGCTTTTTGTCTTAGAAGTCTCTCTTTGATTTTATGAGATTTCATCTCATATGTTTAAATCTATTTAACATAATGTATTGTTTAGTATAAAATTAATGAATTCATTATTGTGTAGTTTTTAACACGTGAGATGTAAAATCTCTAACAATAATAGTACAAAAGACATGAAGGGAGAAAAGGAAGGATACAGTTGTAAGTTTCTTAGACCATGTGTGAGGTGGCATCATATTATTTGAAGGTAGATTCTGATAAGATAAAACTTATATTGTGAAGTTAGAATAACCAGTCACATAAAACTATATGATATGAAATAAAATGAATGGAAAGAAAATGAATTGGGATGGGGAGCTGTCAGCATAGCGATAGTATTAAAGCCATGGGGCTGGGTAAAAACACAAGTCCATGGATGGCGCTATGGGAAACTCCAACATAGATAGTTTAGGAAAGGAAGGAGAAGCTTTTCATAGAGAAAAAGAAGAAATAATAAGGCAGGGAGAAAGTAAAGACTGATTAGGGCAAGATTGGCTTCTTTTCAACTACTGGACTTTAAACATTTTGTTGATGCGGATGAGGCAATTTTATAGAAACTCTCCCACAAATGGAAGTTACATGCTCTTCTTGAAGTAGATGCTTTTTCTGATATTCTTAGAAGCATATATAAGTATATATATATAATATATTAATATGTATAACTAATATTTTACATGTCTGATGTATAATATACTCAATTGAGTAAAAATTATTCTTAAAATATAAAAATGTTTGTAAAGACAAGTATGTCCTTGTTTCTACTGACATGTCAATTTCTATTATATGTATAGTAATCTTGGCAACATCTCTCATGATGATGGATGGATTTTTTTTTTTTTTTTTTTTTTTTTGAGACAGAGTCTCTCTCTGCCACCCAGGCTGGAGTGCAATGGTGCAATCTCCGCTCACTGCAACCTCTGGGTTCAAGAGATTCTCCTGCTTCAGCCTCCTGAGTAGCTGGGATTACAGGCGCCTACAACCACGCCCAGTTAATTTTCGTATTTTTGTAGAGGCAGAGTTTCACCATGTTGGCTAGCCTGGTCTTGAACTCCTGACCTCAAGTGATCCACCCGCTCCAGCCTCCCAAAGTGCTGGGATTACAGGGGTGACCAACCACACCTGGCTGATGGACTGATTTTTAACAAAGCACCAAAGTAATTCAAAATGGGAGAAGTGTTTTTCTTTTTCAAAAAGCCCATTTTTCTGGAAAGCCTGTGAGAGAAAACATAAAAGAATATACTTTTGTGTGGATGAGGCAAATATTTCTTAGATATAGAAAGCAACAATCATAAAATCATAAAAAAGAAACACAACTAAGACTTTATCAAATTATAATTGGGATTAGATAGTCCAGAATAATTTTGATAATTCATGTAAATGATTCATGTATTTTCCATGCTTAATCTTACCTAACAATCAACTATATTTCAATTGTCTCTTAAGTATGAATATTTCTCTTGATAAGTAAATAGTACACTATCCATAAAGTTATTGAAACAATTTTATGTATTTTTCTTTTTCTTCTACTGATAGTATATTCATAAATCATGTCCACCACATTATCTGGCATTGCACTCCTTAATTTGTTCAGCTTTTCAAATTTCATCATTACTAAATAATTTTCTTTGCAAGGACATTTTTTTTGCAGGAACTATATGCATTATGATTTTGAAAGTTACAGAAAAAAAATAATTAATTAAATTAGTAAATAGTGCTGGCAGCCCCTAAAATGGTCCCCAGTGATTCTTGCCTTCTGTTACAAATGGTATATGTCATCTCTTTCCTTTGAGTATAGGTTGGACCCGTTAACTCTCTTCTAAGGAAAACAACACAGCACAAGTGATGCGATGCCATTTCTATAATTCATTTATAAAATGACGGGGACTTCTGCCTTGTCCTTCTCTCTCATTCTCTAATCTCTTAGAATCCCCTTTCTGGTGCAAGCTGCTACATTGTTAGTAGCCCTACTAAGAACCCACATAGACGTCCCTGGCCAGTACACATAGGGGTGTCTGCAGCCCCTGCCAACACCTTAGTTGCAGCCTGAGACCTCCTGAGTCAGAGGCAGCCAGCTAAGCTCTGCCCAAAGTCCTGACCCATAGAAATGTTAATATAATGTTTATAGCTTTTAAGCAGCTAAGTTTTAGGGTAATTTTTTATGTAGCAGTAGATAATTAACATAAAGAACAAGAGAGTTATGTTGATATGCTGATGGTAGCAAGTCAACTAGGCTCAGTCACTGGCTGGGTGATTAAGGTCTAACGCTAGCCCCATAGTATCTCCCATTGAAAAATAATTTTGAGAAAATTTATGAATTATCTAAATTATTAACCTTCAGAAGACACAGGAACAATACTACTAAAATGACTAATAATGAATATTTGAATATCAAATGTCTACCTTATTCAAAAATTATAAATCTTCACATTTACTGCATTGTTCTTACAATACTAAATTTGAACAATATAAAAGAGTCACAAATAACCTTTTCATATTTATACATAGCTCCTCAACTGCAGCTATGGTACAGTCTCTAACTGCAATGTTATATGCTGCGCAGAAAATCTTTGTGTCTTGATTTATTGGGTGTTACAACTGCATTATGACATTCTGTTCCACCCCACCTCTCTGTGCTTTCCTCAGTCTTGGATACTGGTGATCAGGCATTGCTAGCACCCTGCTTTAAGCACCATGGATTTCTCGGGTGCTTGCCTGTAAAGCAGAGCAACACCATCACAAGTAATTGTAGCATGATTAATAAGGAAAAGACCTTCAATGTTTGCTTTTCTCCTACTTTCTTTATCCCTAGAAATGTTACCACATGCAGTATTTCATACAAGTGACCTGAACATGAGGGATGTACTATTTTCTAGGAGGACTATAATCTTGTGATTGTCAAAATTAATTTTAAAAATCAGAACAAAAACTGACATACTACTCAACAATATAAAAGTTGCAGGGGTTTTAATTTTAAGACATTTATTTTAAGGATTGTTGTTGTTGTTGTAAAACAACAACAGGTTTTGGCATAAATGTAGTTTTACCTGAGAGATTCTACCCAGCAAACTTCAAAGACTTTTCTGTATGGGACTGCCATCTAGTGGACAGTCCAGTGGGGCTAGCTAATAACAGTAGGAAACTTGGTTTGGTATTGGTAAGCAGAGCCAGTTCATTACACAAATATTTATTGAGCACCTGCTGTATGCGAGGTACTTCCTTACAAGCTGTGGGAGATTTTTAAAATGATTAAAAACTTAGACCCTAAGTTCAAACTTTTTTTCATTCTTTTCACTGGAATTTTAGAACTACAACCTGCTACACAGTGTCTTTTAATCTCATGACTTTAAATTATTTAAGGGTACAGTGATATTTAAAAAGCCTCCATGTCTTCTATACACTTTTCCTCCCTCCTATACCCTGGCCTATTCTGAATTTAAAATAAATTAAGGCAGTATAAATAGAAAGTGGTTTTGAATCAAACCAGAGTTTTGAAGAATCAATATGTAATGAAAATACTATGAATATTGGAATTTCTCCTCCTGGCTTAGTCAATGACAAATTTCCTCAAGAAAATTTAGGCCAGCACGGTGGCTCACACCTGTAATCCCAGCATTTTAGAAGGCCAAGGCAGGTGGATCACGAGGTCAAGTGTTCAAGACCAGCCTAGCCAACATAGTGAAACCCCATCTCTACTAAAAATACAAAAAATTAGCCAAGCGTGGTGGCGGGTGCCTGTAATCCCAGCTATTTGGGAGGCTGAGGCAGGAGAATAGCTTGAACCTGCGAGGCAGAGGTTGCAGTGAGCCGAGATCGCACCACTGCACTCCAGCCTGGAGGACAATGCAAGACTCCATTTCAAAAAAAAAAAAGAAAGAAAAAAAGAAAAAGGAAATTTAGTTTTCCATAAACAACAAAATCAGGTGTGACATTTATTGTGAAGGCTCACTATTTATTTTATCTACTGAGTTTTAAATGATGTTTTATATAAAAGCCAATAAATCACTCTTTATAAAAAAATATAAACCTTGTAAATTTAATAAAAGCTAAAAGGTGAATTGAGTGTATAAATGATTTCAGTATCTACAATAATAATGCAGAAGAACCTTTCAAATGCTCATATTTATGCTAAAATTTTAAAGAAGGCAATATCACCAGTGGTTTCAGTAACAGCCTGCTAAATTTCAGAAAAGAGAGAAACATAGACATTTATGAAGATAAAGTATTAACATAATTATGAAAAGAGTATGACATTTTTTTTTATTTTAATTATACTTGTCCCAGACATTTTGGACTGGCAACTGCAAAAAAACGTATCTTAAAGACCAAAAACAAGTATACCCAGCAGACTCAGAATGAATACATGGAAGCTCTTATAATTATTCATGAGATTATAATGATTTATTTGGAAAGGCCACTAGGAAAACTTTATTTCTAATATATTTCCATATCACAGTTCACTAAAAATAATAGTTGTCATTTGTATAGTGCTTTGAAGTTCATAAAATGCTTTTACAAACTGTATTTTATTCACACATCTGTGGGCAGATACTCATTTCCAGTCTAACACATGAGGTATTTAGATTTCACACAGCTGGCAGACCTGTGCTTCTCCTTTAAGTCAATTATGGGCTATTATCTGGAAAAACATGAGATTTTTCACAGTAGAAGATGTGATTAATCCTCTTTTTCTAGTGTAGTGAATGGACTTAAGGATCGAGGGAAAAACTTAAATCTAAATCTAAATTTAAGTGTATTTTTCTACTATATAATACTTGGTAGAAAACCATTTTACTGTTTAAAATTGTATACATTTCATAGAATATAGCTAGTTTAGAGATTATTTACTTTCTTAGAGCAAATTCTTTTTCGTCTATCTCTACTTAGCTCAAGGTAAATGTGTTACCCCAAAAATTACAAATTCATTTCACCTGGAGTTCCTGAAGTTATTTTGTGGTCCCATACTTACTGTCTTCCCTTTGAAATGCTTTATGCTCATCATTCAAATGCACACACAGTTAAATCCAACTCATTACTTAGCATCAATTTTCTAACACACATTAAATTTGTTTTGTTTGTTTTGGTTTTGATTTTTTGTTGTTGGTTTTTGTTTTGTCTTGCTTTTTAGTTCTCTGCATGTTTCAACAGGCATCTTAGGCAGCACATGATCCTGGAGTGTTTTTCTAGTATACTACCAGTCGGATTTTCTTCAGCATTGTCATTACCACTAGAAGCATTACCAGTTCTACAAAAAATCATAAAAGACTGTGTTTAATGTTAAACACTTTTCAATACTGATATTGCTATAATAATGCAGGGCCTTCTCTGTGATTTAAAGCACCATCAAATAATTTACTCAAGTTCGATAAATTTAGTGTCTGGAGACTTTTGTACTTACTTTCTGTGTGGCTCTGGTTAAGTCATTCCTTTGCTTTTCTAGTCTGAGATTCCTCATTTAAGAATAGAAGATAATAATAAGACAACATAGGACTTATATGAGATAAAATGGAAACCATTTTTAAACTCACACAGAAAAGCATAAAACAGTATTTAAAATGTGCCCTTAAAAAACAAGTTTATCTAAGATGTATCATATATATTTTAGATAATTTTACTATTTATGCCAGACACACACACACACACACACACACACACACACACACACACACACATCATCTTTTATTACCTTTCAAGGAGAAATTTTTAAACAAAAACAAGAAACACTATATACTTTTTAAAAAATATTTGCAACACGAGTGTTGGGATTTGGGGAGGAAATTCGGAGTTTTATGCTTATTATTACATAGCCATTATCTTGGTTGTTTTGAATTGTTCTTAAGATGTAATGTTTTCTTCATAATGGTCAAGCATTTTCTTCTTCTTGCTTAAAAATGATAGTTCACTTTGAAAGCAAAGATCCACATAACACACTCTTCATTTAAATCTATGTAATGAAATAAAATCTTTATGTCCACACATTTTGAACTCCTACCTTCATGCATTTATAGTGTGTTACATTTCCCAGTTTTCTCATATTTAATGTTTTATGGCCTGTTCTCCAGATTCAGGTAGTAAAATGTTAGAAGGTATATTTAAATAGGCAGAAAGGCTGCAGAAATGTATTTTAATTACAGACAGCTTAGAATGAAAACCTCTGCCCAGTTTCAAAATAGGTTGCACCAAAAACTAATGAGCAAATGAAAAATGTTCTCTAATGAAGCATGGTGAACTATGCATGTGCTGTTGGATATTGACCTAAAAATGGCTGCTTGGTATTCAGCCAAATT
The DNA here is from genome assembly GCF_049350105.2 of Macaca mulatta. Taxonomy (NCBI): domain Eukaryota; kingdom Metazoa; phylum Chordata; class Mammalia; order Primates; family Cercopithecidae; genus Macaca; species Macaca mulatta. The sequence goes on from NC_133410.1 coordinate 135,380,365, forward strand.
CAACCAAGGCCTTTTAATCACTGGTGAGCAGTTTTTCATTTGCATAAATACTAGGTATTTAAATGCCCCTGCCCCATACCCATATACCACTCATTTGCATAATGGAAAATAACAGAGGCAAAATATAATTCAAGCAAGTATGTTTGGAAGAAAAAAGGATGACTGAACATTGGAAAACAATTTATGAAAATCTCTTTATCAGAAATTACATATTGAATTAGCCAACTCTCTTCTTTAATATTCAAATCTTCTGTACTCAACTATCTTGTGGCAAGCTTCACAGATGATTGCACAAACAAATCAGAAATATATCTCAGAATGATTATAGGGCCAGAGAGCTTATGTACCCTGGCCTACATTTACCTCCATTAGGTGTTTAAAGATCAAAACACTAGGTGCATAAATGTCCCAGCCACATACCTATATACCATTCATCCACTGATAAAATATAGTAAGAAGGAGGCTGTAAGCTCAAAATAACCCTTTAGGAATCTCTAGTATATGAAAACACATTTAGGTATGAACTATGCCACAGTTGGGTGATTAGAAGTAACTCCCCACAAGACTTAATTCTGTCCTGAAAGATGGGTTGATGACTTACTCATGGAAGATTCAATAGCTGGCAAGTTCAAGAAGGATATCTAAGGGGAAGACATTTGAATGGTGGAGATACACAAACTCAGGATTTATGGGCAGCCATTTTCTGCCATGTTAACCAAGTAACAGAAAGCTCATCTCAGAAACATTAATCGACAATGAGAGACAGAGGAGAGTTGGAGGGTTTACATTTTACATTTCACATGATTCTTTTTGTTCCTGTTTTTCGTTTCACTTTCTCTCAATGATGCCCACTTGAATTTCTGCCTCAAATTTCATTTTAAAAGCTACAGACAAAACTTAGTCTACATATAGTCAATTTCTTTGTTGGACTGTCTATATGTTTAAGCTGGCTCGAGTTGATTTCTTATATTCACAATAAAACCTTCATACAACAAATCATGAGATAAAACTGTGAGAGGACTAGAGAATGAAATAGGTTATACTAGATTTTAAAGTGATTTTGTTAAAGTAAATCATATAACATAAAGAATTTTAGAAAAACAATATTTTCTAAGCAAGTCAATATAAGTTTTAGAGATCTTTCTTCCAATGATTACATTTTTTTACCCTACTTTAAAAAGGATCCACTTTCCTCTTGTCCTTATTCCATCAAAAACCCATTTAACACTTCCACTTTATAATGAATACATAGTAAATTGTTAAAGATGACCGATAGTTCAATAAATTAGTATTGGGTTAAACAGAGCAAATTATCCACTTACTCTACTACTAACATTAGTAACATTTTTGGTAAAAAATATGCATGGCCTGTTATTAGCTAGATAAGCTATCCATTCTTACAAACCCAGGAATACGATCTGATAATATTGCATATTGCAATCATTTGTGAAATAATATTGAAAAGTAATGGGGTTTATTTGAACTTAATGGTCACCTGAGACTAAACACCCAATGTACTCTTCTTTGCTATTTACAGTTTATTTTAATCTGAATGAAGATCAATTATACATGTGTGTTATGCAGTGTCAAACTTAATTGAAGAATGTGCATAATTTATTAGCATAACTTTAATATTTCTCAAATGACAAAATATTCCCAATAATATAATTCACACTAAGAAATATAAGGACTTTTATATCTAGTGAGTATAAACTCAGTCCTGTTCCTTATGTAGAATGATATATATATGTATATACACATATATACATTCACTTTTTTTAATAATCAAGAATTCTAGAAATATCCTGGAAAACAGTTCTATTACTTAATTTTACCTTCTACTATGCAAGTTTTCTTTATTCTTACCTTTAAATATTTTAATTCTGTCTTCTAAAATTTTCTAATTTTACTGTTAAATCTACACTTGGGAAGTTCAGGTTTAAAATATGTGTTTAGTAATACACATTAAGATTTTCACAGTGGGGTATTTAGTAATGTGCTTCTATGTATAGAAACACATACAGATACAAACATACATGTTCTATATTATTTAAATAAATGTTTTTCATCAAAATATATGTTTCTGAGCAATTACTAATATTACAAAATAGGTTCTGTAGTCAATAATGAATGCTTTAAGAATAGAACAACAAAATAAGCCTAAAATTTTGAGTTAAAAAGTTACTCTAGTTTTTTTTTCTTTTCTTTTCTTTTTTTTTTTTAAGACGGAGTCTTATCCTGTTGGCAGGCTGGAATGCAGTGGCATGATCTTGGCTCACTGCAACCTCTGCCTCCTGGGTTCAAGCAATTATCCTGCCTCAGCCTCCCAAGTAGCTGGAACTACAGCATATGCCACCACACTCAGCTAATTTTTGTATTTTTAGTAGAGGTGGGGTTTCACCATGTTGTTCAGGATGGTCTCAATCTCCTCATGATCTTCCCACCTAAGCCTCCCAAAGTGCTGGGATTACAGAAGTGAGCCACCATGCCTGGCCGAAGTTACTCTGTTACCAAGAAAATTTTCTCACTTAGTATAATAATTGTTAAATGCTATAATTCCACCTCAATTATCTGGCCTGAGGAACAATAAAGAAGCATGTGAAAATAGACTGAATAAAGTGATAACATGAAATCAGAGTACAGAATATCACTGAGGCTTTTAAAGGGGTGCAGAATGCAAGGGCACAGCTAAGAGATTAACGGTCTGCTGGACTATGTTGGATCATTATTCAGTAATAATTTCGGACAATAACTAAAGAAAAGCTTATAGTAGACTGGATTCTCTAGTTCTCTTTCTTGTCCTTTCTATTCCTCCATATCTCAGACCATATGCCCAGTAAGTAGGAGAGCAGGAAGTGCTATCATCCTGGAAGGAAAACTAATTGAATTTATTTTTGCTTGGTTAAATCAATGCTGTTGTATGAAAAGCCATTAAGAATACACGAACAAAAAAGACACGTAAAAAACCAAAAATATAAAAACTATTACTTAGGCCAAGCACTGGAGCTCTAGTCTGTAATCCTAGCACTTTGGGAGACTAAGGTGGGAGGATTGCTCGAGTCCATGAATTTTGGTGCACAGCCTATATCCAGTCTACAAGCAGTCTACACTGTAAGCCTTCACCATACTGCTACAAGAATCTGAGGGTTTCTTTCTGACAGCAGATCTTTGCCTTCAGATGAGGTAGGCCATGATACCTGGGAGTATCAGAAAGAAATTCTCAACCAATTATAGAAAAAAAGTCTTGTTCTATGAATACCCCAACTTCCACAACCCCAGGAGAAACAATTCTGAATTGTACTCAGTACAGTCTCAAAGAGGGACTCTGAAGAATGGATCCCTTAACGCCCACAGTAATAATCTGCTTAATAATGAATCCTGATTGGATTTCAGCCCTAATCTGTCTCACTTCCCCACCCCACCTACTATGGGTGCCTTGTAGGGAAAACTGCCAAATAAACTTTTTCACTCAAACTCTTATCTCAAGGCTGGCTTCTGGGAAACCAAACCTAGGACAACTATTACCACAAATGGTCCTAGAAAGCAGGTTCTAAGGATGGACTTGTGGAACTGGATCACTTATTGCTCACATGACCACAAGTGTCCAATGGCTGGTGACAAATGGTGTAGACAATAACTGGTGCACTGTGGCCTGACAATTACTGTGTGTCTCTCTAGTGCTTGAAAATAACTGAAAGATGAATTTGGAATGTTTCACAATGAAATGATAAATGCTTGAGGTGATGGATTCCCAACCCCCCCGACATACATTACACATTTTATGTCTATACCAAAACATCACATGTACCCCATAAGTATATACAATTATTATATGCCCATAATAATTAATTTTTTTTAATATTGGGGATTAGAATGAAAAGGGTTCAATAGCTTATGGAATAGTGCTAGTATTTGAAACGTATAATTTTGTAATTACAAAGATGTTGGAGTTAGTTCAAGGTATAAATTGTGATTGCCTCCCTTAACAAAGAAACCAACAAACTCTAGTCAGCTATCAACTCAGAGGGTCTCAATGATAGCATTTAAAGAGACCCTAATCTCCTGCCACCAAGGTCTGGCTATACTGAACATCATGTCCAAGATTTGATTGTAAGGGTGAAGGAATTACAAAAGTAACTTGAATTTATTCCCTGGAAAATATTCTATACTAAAGTCAGGGAAATACAAAATGACAAAAGATCAGCAAAGAACTTCTCTGTTTAAAGAGAAACAGTGTGACAATAGCTATAAAGCCTGATAACTATGCCCTCCTTCAACTACCAGGATCTTTAGTGTGAACTTCTTATAAAAATTTGATATAACAGGTTTCCCATTTTGTGTTGTTTTCTAGAAAATCCAGAACTCAATTTTCAAATCACTTCTATTAGTCATTGAGGATTTCACACCATGGATTTTGTGTACAACCTTATATATTATTCAGGTGAGGCTAGATTTTGCAATAGTAATGAACAATCCCAAATCACAGAACCTTAAAACAGCAGTTTATTTTATTTTACTTTTTGAGACAGGGTCTCACTCTGTCACCCAGGCTGGCCTGCAGTGGCACATTCATGTCTCACTGCAGTCTTGACCTTCCTGCGTACTTAGGTGATCCTCCCACCTCAGCCTCCAGAGTAGCTGGGACAACATGCATGTAGCTGGGATAACAGGACAACTGCCCTGATAATTTTTGCATTTTTGTAGATATGAGGTTTCGCCATGTTGCCCAAGCTGGTCTCGAACTCCTGGGCTCAAGGAATCCATTCACCTCAGCCTCCCAAAATGTTGGGATTACAGGCATGAACCACCCTGACCAGCCCAAAAGTTTATTTTCTACTCATGCTATGCATCTACCTTAGCATATTTTTCTTTTGGAAATATGATGAAAGAGCATTAAGCATCACAAACATTGCTGATCATCATGGCACAAGAAAAGAAAGAATGGAAAAGTATTCAGTGGCTCTCAAACTTCCTCTCAGAAATAACAAATGTCACTTGTGCTCACATTTTATTGACCAAATCTATTCACTTGCCCCTACCTAACTTTAAGGAAGCATGAAAATATAATCCTACAATGTGCCCATAGAAGAACTAAAACTAATCTTTGGATGGCACCACTGTCCATCATGCCTCACTCCTGGCTTCAAGATGTGTTTATTTTACTTAAGGCGTCCTTGCTCCTACTTACTCATTCAACCATTGTTTCCATCTTTAATCATTTTTAAAATTACTAATGCATTATTTTCCATCATTTTCCAGTTACAATTGAATCCTTTTAGAATAAAGTTTGGTTTTATATATATATATACACACACACACACACAATATTATATAAATTATACATAATATTATGTAATACATATTATGTACTATTAATATGTAATTATATATATTATAATATATATTATTTATGTACCATTAATACATAATTACATGTAATATTACCATCATAGATATTATTAGAGATATCAAATATGTCACTTATTCACCTAATTTTTTCATATGTTTAAAATAAACATATAATTGTCACATACTTGTGTTCTTTCTACATACATTTCCAACAACTTTTCCAAGTTCAGTGTTGAGCAGTAAATATAAGAGACAATTTTCCTCCTAGCAATGGACTCTCCTAGTGAGAAAGTGTCATGAAGCAATGCTGTTGCCGTGGTTATCTGATTGTGGTAGGGCTTGTTCATATAATTTCACAAATTCTTGTCATACGTATTAACTAGCAACTTTTCATTTACTAACCTTGCTCAATATATAAACAAAATTTCAGATGCATGCGTTCGAAACAATGGTTTGCATTCATGTCAATAATGAATACATTACTATTAATGTATCTACGAGAAAGAGAATAAACATCTGTTTGTTTGCTTTGTTTTCTTTTTATTGTTCACTTGGATTTCACTTTATTAATCTTTACTAAAGGAATTCAAATATGAATTTTCACTTCTAGCTATCTCTATTAAAAATGAGGTTTAGCCCATTCCTAGATGAATAAGGGACTTGCAGTTGTAAATTTAAAAACTGGAAAAATTGCTATGATGGGTATCAGTTGATTATCTCATTTTAGCTTTAAGACACATGCTGATGGCAGTGGTAAACATTAGAACCATGATTTAAACCAATTTCATTCTGCTTATTCTTCCCAAATTCACAGCATTTTCCTTAACCCATTTATGTAGGTTTCAATGCTGTGTAAAATATGTTGGCTGCACATTACTAGATTAATATCATCATATAATTTTTAATTTTTTAGTAAAATATTTATAAGAATAAATAATAGAAGAAAGTGAGGCAACAGTACATTAGAGGAAAGTATAATAGAAATTAGCATAGTTTTCTATATTTTAAGATTTACATGAAAAATTCATAGAAAACTTTTCTGCAGATGTTTTATCATTTTATTATTGCTATATGCTAACATGCTGATTGAAGTGACTATAGATACCATTTAAAGGATAGCCACAAGCACACACACATTATACAACTGAATGTATATGGCGAATTAACAACAAAAAAAGTGCGTGTTGGGTGGGAGTTGAGTCAAAGAGTAAGAAATAAGCAAATAAAGAACCAGTACATTAAGCTGATAGTAATGGCAAGACTCTGAAGTTCAGAAAGAACGCATTTGCCACAACTTACAAATACATATAAGTACCAATGTTTATCAGTCAATCAGCTGATTAAACAATAAGTACATGAAAACAAGTTATGGAGAAAGGCAAGCTCCTAAACTCTGGTAAGACCCTTAGACATAAAGTATATGACATTTCAGAAAACTCTTTTTAAATTATATTTTGGGTTTTATCCAGTTTTGGTCCCTTTAAACACTTTCTAAACACTGTAAACAGGAATTTCTGTTCACCAACTATTGGATACAATTCTGTTCAGCTGGATCACAGTGAAAAACAAAAGAGAAAGGTTGTTGGGATTTCACAGGCAAAGTCAAGGTCCCAAGGGAGTCAGCTGTGCAAAAGGCACATCTATATCTTTAAGAGAATGAAACTCCTGCCCTTTTTTGGTGCCCAAGTAGTGTGTGTAAAATTTAAGTAAGCCAGGCATGGTGTCTCACGCCTGTAATCCCAGCACTTTGGGAGGCTGAGGCTGGTGGATCACCTGAAATTAGGAGTTCGAGACCAGCCTGGCCAACGTAGTGAAACCCGTCCCTACTAAAAAAATATAAAAAATTAGCCAGGCATGGTGGCGGGCACCTGTAATCCCAGCTACTAGGGAGGCTGAAGCAGGAAAATCGCTTGAACCCAGGAGGCAGAAGTTTGGTGAGCCGAGATCGTGCCACTGCACTCCAGCCTGGGCAACAAGAGTGAAACTTGGTCTCAAAAAAAAAAAAAAAACTAAGTAAGATATAACAAAAAGACAATATGTTAGGGTTAAATTTTCAGGATATCTTATCTTGAGTTGGAGATCTCAAGAACTCCATGTCCTCAGACAAATCCCATATAATATTATATCACTGGCAAAAATGAGTCTTCAAAAGAACGAGTTATTTATGTAATCATATTTATTTTAATCTCATGGCTTTTACAGCATCCTATCTTATCCTAGAGAAGCAGATAAACATAAAAAACCCAAATGCAAGTAATTATGTAAATAACAACATATGCATTATTCATCATTGCCTTTTTAGCTATTATGCATACAATTGTTTCCTGAGCTGATTATACTTCTCTGCTTGTCTTTTAGACTCACAGACATTTAATATCTAGCAAAGTTGTTTTAAGAGATATGGCAATCTATCTACAATTATTTGAATGACAACTGTTCTAGTTATTACAGATAGTGTCTTTCTCAGCCTCCACTTCAAAAGCACTTTAATAATGGCGCATTAAAATTTAAAATTTCTATCATAATATTCTGTAATTTTTTTAGAAAGACAGGATATCTGATGAGTTCATGGATACACTTCTAAAGTCTGAAGAGAGGCAATTGCATAAATTCTAATAAATACCAAACAGTTTCATATCTACTCAGTCAAGCCTGTGTTTGTGTGCCTAACTTATGAAAAATTGAGAATTTTGAATGCATGTACTGAGGACATTAACTCTACTCTGATTTCTTCAATGAATTCTTATGTGTGCATTCCTTAAGTGCCTTCATATACTTTTAAACATGGAGTTGTGATGACAGCTTTTCTATCTACTGAAAACAGTGTGGAGGTTCCCCAAAAATTAAAAATAGAACTACCATACAATCCAGCAGTCCCACTTCTGGGTATGTATCCAAAGGAAATGAAATCAGTATGTTGGAGAGCTATCTGCACCCTCATGTTCATTGCAGCATTGTTCACAATAGCCAAGATATGGACACAATCTATGTGTCCATTGTGGAGAAATGGATAGAGAAAATGTTTATATGCAGACACAAACACACACACATATTCATGAATCTCTGTGTTTTTGTGTATGTTTTTATGACTGAATAATATTCCACTCTATGTGTGTGATAATATTTTTCACATAGAGTGGAATATTGTTCGACCATTAAAAGAGGAAATATTGCCATTTGTAACAGCCTGGATGAACCTGGAAGACATTATGCTAAACTAAATAAGCCAGATGCAGAAAGACAAATACTTCATGATCTCAATGATATGTGGAAACTAAAAATGTCAAACTTATAGAAACAAAGAATAGAATGGAGGTTACCAGGGGTCCGAACGTAGAGGAAATGGAGAGATATGCATCAAAGGATACAAGCTTTCATTGTAAGATAAACAAGGAGTCAGGGGCAAGATGGCCAACCAGAAGCCACCGGAGGGCCCCTCTTCCATGAAGAGGAACCGAAATATCAAGAAACCTTCACAATTCAAACAGATCTTTGGGGAGAAAATACTGAGGGTCAATAGAGGGGACACAGACACCATGGATTAAAAGGGAAGGAGCAAGGCACACTGCTCATCGTTGCTGGGTTCCCAGACCAGCCCCTGGACCCAGACTGGACTGAAGGAGAGGATGAGTGAAGGAACTACTCACTACACTCCTGGGGTCACTACATTCCTGCAATGGACTCATGAGATCTTAGTTACAGGAGTTCCCACGACCCCCACAAAGAGCTGGACTGGCGGGGTGGCTCTGACCCCAACAGACAGTTGGATTGATAAGGGGAGCTGCTCGGAGAACAAACAGAGGCCAGCTTGAACCAGCATGGACCCCAGAAGGCTTTGCTGTGTTGTACAGATGAAGCATCGCGTGAACATACGTGCCCATCTCCAAGGCTCTCCAACTTGTACTGAGCAGCCACAATCACTGCTGTCTGCCAGCTGGGAGAGGGCAGGGCCCAGGACAGGCCCCACCATCATTGCTGCTGGACCGAGGTGCATTTGTTCCATGTTCCCCATTACCTGCAGGTCCCTCCCAAGACTGCCTGCCTCACTGTTCCCAAGGGAGGGTGCCCACAGCACAGTCTCTGCTGCCCCACATAGAGGAGTGTGATGTGGGTTTGTGTGCCAGAGGAGGAGCAGGGCCCTCCTCCCCTCTCAAGACCAGCCTGGGAAGTGTGTGACCTGATAGCCAAGAATTCTCCCTCAAGGAGTCCCATGGCCTGAAACACCTAAAACAGCTTAGCAATCTGAGTGCAAATGGAGCAAGCCTTAGCTGGTGGGGGCTGCTGTGGGGTAGGGGCTGGAGGGAGACCCACCGAGTCAGGGGAACACTAGCTAGGAAGGCCCCATGGTTGCCTGCTGGGCTGAAAGCCCTAGTCTGTGGGCACCATTCTGATGGTACAACTGTGGTGATACTTCCTTGCCCAGTAGTCTTCCACCCCTAAGCCATTGTGTTACCAGACCACGTGCTAATATACCCTGTGACCAGATTTGACTCTGGCAAGCACAGGGAGCCAGTAGGTCACCAGGGAGTTTCCGGTCCCGTGGTGTCCTAACCCTCAGTGCAGCTGGTCCCTAAAGTGTGAGGTAGTACAGCTCATCAGTGTCAGTCTTGGGACAAAGGAAACATGAACATGGCACTAGTCACTGCAGGGGGCACCACCAAGGCTTCTGAATGGGCTGGGAGTCATCTCTTGCTCCTCCCCTTCCCTCCCTAATGCACTGTTGCAGACAAGGCAGTGGCTCTTCGAATTGGGACCTGATAAGCATGTGCTAAAAGAGGCTACTTACTGAGATTCTCCAGCAGCTCTACTGGGGCTGAAGGTGAGGGTGAGCTGGGGGATGGTGCTTTTCAGGCTTCTCTGGCCCTTCAGTGGGCAGCTATTGCTAAGAGCCTACCTATTGACTCTTACCATTATGCATCACCTATTGGATTACAGCTGAATTACACCACCAAACAAATACTACAAAAAGCAATGCCTGGGAAACCCCCTCCCTACTGAAACCTATCTCCCTACTGGAACATACCCAGAAATGAAGCCAACCCATCATACACAACGTACACCACATTCATACCCTAAAGGAACAAAAGAATAAAACATAAAAAGCCCCATTCAAACAACAGCAAATTCAAAAATAAAAATAAGTCCATTCAAACAACAGCAAATTCAAAAATAAAAATAAGTATCAGCTCCCTCTGATAAAAAGGAATCAGTGCAAGAACTCTGGAAATACAAAAAGTCACAGTGTTTTATCACCTCCAAAGAGTTGCACTAGCTCCCTAGCAATGGATCCTAACCAAATTGAAATGTCTGAAACGATAGATACAGAATTTAGAATATAGATGGCAAAGAAACTCAGCGAGATCCAAGAGAGAGTTGAAACCCAACCCAATGAAGCCAGAAAAGTGATCCAGGATTTGAAAGACGACATAGTTATATTAAGAAAAAAACAGACTTTCGGAATTAAAAATTTTAATGCAGAAATTTCAAAATACAGTTTGAAGCCTTAAAAACAGACTAGATGAAGCAGAAGAAAGAATTTCAGAGCTCAGAGACCAGTCCTTTGAATCAACCCAGTCAAAGATAAATAAGAAAGAATTTTAAAAAATGAACAAAGCTTCCAAGAAATGTGGGATTATGTAAAGCGACCAAACCAACAACTAATTGAAATTCCTGAGAGAGAAGAGAAAGTAAACAACTTGGAACATATATTTGAGGATAAAATCCATGGGAGTTTCACTAATCTTACTAGAGAAGTAGACCTGCCGATATAAGGAATACAAAAAAACTCCTGCAAAATTCTTTGCAATACAACCATAACCAAGCCACATAGTCATCAGATTTTCCAAGGTTAACACAAAAGGAAAAAACACCTTAAAGGCACCTGGAGAAAGGGACCATATTAACTATAAGGGGAAATCTCATCAGACTAACAGCAGACTATTCAGCAGAAATCTTACAAGCCAGATGAGATTGAAAGATTGAAGCCTTTTTTCAGCATTTTTTTTTTTTTTTTTTGAGATGGAGTCTTGCTCTGTCACCCAGGCTGGAGTAAGGTGGCACAATCTTGGCTCACTGCAACTCCGCCTCCCGGGTTCAAGTGATTCTCGTGCCTCAGCTTCCCAAGTAGCTGTGATTATAGGCAAGCACCACCACACCTGGCTCATTTTTGTAGTTTTAGTAGAGATGGGGTTTCATCATCTTGGCCAAGCTGGTCTCGAACTCCTGACCTTAAGTGATCCGCCCGCCTCGGCCTCCCAAAATGCTGGGATTACAGGCATGAACCACTGCACCCAGCCTGTTTTCAGCATTCTTAAAGAAAAGAAACTCCTGCCAGGAATTTCATATACCACCAAACCATGCTTCGTAAACTAAAGAGAAATAAAGTCTTTCCTAGATAATCAATTATGCAATCACTAAGGGAATTCATCCCTACAAGACATGCTTAAGGGAATTCTAAATATGGGAGCAAAAGAACAATACTTGCTATGCAAAAGCACACATAACCAGCACTTTGGGAGGCCGAGACCGGCAGACCACAAGGTCAAGATATCGAGAGCATCCTGGCCAACATGGTGAAAAACATCTCTACTAAAAACACAAAAATTAGCTGGGCATGGTGGTGTGCGCCTGTAGTCCCAGCTACTCAAGAGGCTGAGGCAGGAGATTGCTTGAATCCAGGAGTCAGAGGTTGCCCTCCAGCCTGGGTGACAGAGCAAGACTCTGTCTCATAAAAAAACAAAACAAAAAAATAAGTACATATATCACAGACCCCATAAAGCAACTATACAATCAAGACTACAGAGTAACTCAGTCAACACCATGACAGGAACAAATCTTCACTTATCAATATTAACCTTGAATGTAAGAGGCCTAAAAGCTCCACGTAAAAAACACAGAGTGGCAAATTGGATTTTTTAAAAGCCCAACCTGCTGTCTTCAAGAGATCCATAGCTCATGTAATAACACCCATAAGCTCAAAGTAAAAGGATGGAGTTATATCATGCAAACCGAAAATGAGAAAAAGCAGGGGTCATTATTCTTAGATAAAACAAACTTTAAACCAACAACAGTCAAATTGACAAAGAAAAAATTACATAATGATAAAGGTTTCAATTTTAAAGGAAGGCTTACTGATGCTAAATACATACATACCCAATATGGGAACACCCAGATTTATAAAACAATTATTCTTAGGCCCCCAAAAAAGTTTTAGACAGCCACACTATAATAGTGAAGGACTTCTAACACCCCACTGACAACATTATACAGCATTAGCATTAGCATTAGACTGAGGCAAAAACTAAAAATGACATCTATATTTAAACACAAGACTTGATCAATTGGACCTAATAGACATTTACAGAATATTCCACCCAACAATTACAGAATATACATTCTCTGTTCTGCACACGTAATATACTCTAATACTGACCACATGCTGAGTCATAAAGCAAGTCTCAAAAAGTTCAAAAATATTGAAAACGTATCAAGCATCTTCTTAGCCCACAGTGGGATAAAAATAGAAATCAGTAACAAGAGGAACTCATAAAACTATACAGTTACCTAGAAACTAAATATCTTGCTTAGAATGACTTGGGCCAACAACCAAATTAAAGAAGAAATTTAAAATTATTTAAAACGAATGAAAATAAAGACAAAATAAACCAATATCTTTGGGATCTGGCAAAAGTAATGTTAAGAGGAAAGCTTACAGTACCTACATTAAGAAGAAGAAAGAGCTAAAATTAACAACATAACGTATTACCTAAATAAATTAGAAAAACAAGAACAAACTAAACCTAAAGCTAGCAATAGAAAAGAAATAACTAAAGACAGAGCAGAACTAAACAAAATGGAGACAAAAAAGTCATACAAAGGATCAACAAAATGAAAAGTTGATTTTTTGAAAGGATAAAAGACTGGTAGACCACTAGCTAGATTAACAAAGAAAAAATGAGAGAAAATCCAAATAAGTGCAATCAGAAATGACAAAGGTGACATAACAAACAATCCCACGGAATATAAAAGATGCTCTGACACTACTCTGAATCTCTATATGCACAAACTAGAAAATCTAGAGGAAATAGATAAATTTCTGGAAACACACAACCTCCCAAGATTGAACCAGAAAGAAATAGCAACCTGAACAAAGCATTAATGAGTTATGGCATTAAATCAGTAATTTAAAAAAAAAAAAAAAAAAAAAAAACCTACCAACCAAGAAATGCCCTGGGCCAAATGGACTCGCAGTATGAGCCTGATTCCAAAATCTGCAAGTGACACACACACACACACCCCCACCCCCCCCAAAAAAAGAAAGAAAGAAAACTACAGGCCAATATCCCTGATGAACATAGATGTAAAAATATTCAATATTCAACAAAACACTAGGAAACTGAATCCAGCAGCACATAAAAACATAATCCATCACAGTCAAGTGAGCTTTATTCCTGGGATGGAAGGATGATTCAACCTATGCAAGTGAATAAATGTGACTGACCACCTAAGCAGAATTAAAGGAAAATGGATTCACAGCCAAATTCTACCAGACATACAAAGAAGAGCTGGTCCAATTTTACTGAAATTGCTTCAAAAACTCAAGGAAGAGGAACTCCCCACTTATTCTACCAGATACCCCCAATACCAAAACCTGGCAAACACTCAGTGTAAAGAGAAAACCGTAGGCCAATGTCTGTGATGAACACAGATGCAAAATTCCTCAAGAAAATACTAGCAAACTGAATTCAACAGCATATCAAACAGTTAATTCACCACTATAAGTAGGATTTATTATTGCAATGCAAGGATAGCTCAACATATGCAAACCAATAAATGCATTTTATCATTTAAGTGGAATTAAAAACAAAATCATATAACCATCTCAATAGATGTTGAAAAAGCTTTCAATAAAATCCAACATCTCTTCAGTATAAAAACCCTCAAGAAAGTAGGCACTGAAAGAACATACATCAAAATAATAAGGGCCATCTATGACAAACCCACAATCAATATCATACTGAATGGGCAAAAGTTGGAAGTATTCCTCCTAAGAATTGTATCATGACAGGGTGTCCATCCTCACCACTCCTATTCAACATAGTATTGGTAGTCCTAGGAAGAGAAAGTGGGCAAGAGAAAGAAATAAAAGGCCTCCACATAAGAAGAGAGGAAGTCAAATTATCTCTCTTTTCTGATGTTATGATTCTATACCTAGTAACCCTAAAGATTCTGCCAAAAGACTCATAGACTGATAAGTGATTTCAGTAAAGTTTCAGGACACAAAATCAAAACATAAAAATATAAAATCAATAGCATTTTTATCCATCAATAACATTCAAACTGAGAATGAAATAAAGAACACAATCCTATCTACAACAGACACACACAAAAAATATCTAAGAAGTCAAATATCTGTATAAGGAGAAAAAGAAAACATTGCTAAAAGAAGTCATAGATGACACAAAAATTGGCAGACATCCCACGCTCATGGATTGGAAGAATCAATATTTTTAAAATGTCCATACTGCCCAAAGCAATAAACAGAGTCAGTACAGTTTCCATCATATTACCAACATCATTCTTCACGGAATTAGAAAAAAAAAAAAGCTATTCTAAAATTTTCAAATGGAACAAAAAATAGCTCAAATACCCAAAGCAATCCTAGGAAACAGGAGCAAAGCCAGACATATAACATTACCCAACTTCATAACATACTACAAGAATATAATACAAGCCTACAGTAACCAAAATAGCATGATACTGGTACAAAAATAGATACATAGGACAATAAAACAGAACAGGAAACCCAGAAACAACACCATACACACCTAGAAGCAACCAATCGTTGGCAAAGTCAAATAAATAAACAACAAGCAAAAGACATCATCATCAATAAATGGTGCTGGGGAAAGTGGCTAACAACATGTAGAAGAATTAAACTCTACTCCTATCTTTTACCATTTAGACAGATTAACTCAAGATGGATTAAAGACTTAAATGTAAGATATCAAACTATAAAAATCCTAGAAGAAAACTTAGGAAAACCCAGACATTGCCCTTTGCAAATAATTTATCACTAAGTCTTCTATAGCAAACATGACAAAAACTGATATTTGGGACCTACTAAAAAGCTTTTGCATAGCACAAGAGATAATCAATGGAATAAACAGACAACCTACAAGAGGGGAGAAAATATATGCAAAATATGCATCTGACAAATGACTAATTGTCAGAATCTGAAATTAACTTAAACAAATCAACAAAAAGTAATAAACAATTCCATTAAAAAGTGGGCAAAGCATATGAACAGACACTTCTCAAAAGAAGATAGGCCAGTCACAGTGGCTCATGCTTGTAATCCCAGCACTTGGGGAGTCCGAGGCAGGTGGATCACCTGAGGTCAGGAGTTTGAGACCAGCCTGGTCAATATGGTGAAACCCAGACTCTACTAAAAATACAAAAAAAAAAAAAAATTAGCTGGCGTGGTGGCACATGCCTGTAATCCCAACTACTTGGGAGTCTGAGGCAGGGGAATCACTTAAACCCAGGAGGTGGAGGTTGTAGTGAGCCAAGATCATGCCACTGCACTCCAGCCAGGGCAACAGAGCAACTCCATCTCAAGAAAAAAAAAAAAAGATATGCAAACATCACATCCAACAAACATATGAAAAAAATGCTCATCATTACTAATCATCAGAGAACTA
Source organism: Macaca mulatta (assembly GCF_049350105.2). Classification (NCBI taxonomy): domain Eukaryota; kingdom Metazoa; phylum Chordata; class Mammalia; order Primates; family Cercopithecidae; genus Macaca; species Macaca mulatta. The sequence continues at coordinate 135,396,417 of NC_133410.1, forward strand.
TACATCATGACCAAAAGATTTTTATCTGATGTAAATCAGAATGGCCATTATCAAAAAGTCAGACAATAACAGATGTTTAGAGGCTGCAGAAAAAAGAGAATGCTTATACACTGTAAGAATATAAATTATTTCAGATACTATGAAAAGCAGTTTGGAGATTTCTCAAAGAACTAAAAGTAGACTTACCGACCTATCTAGAAATTTCATTACTGGATATACACCCAATGGAAAATAAATTATTCTACCAAAATGACACCTACACCCACATGTTTATCACAGCACTATTCACAATAGCAAACACATGGAACCAAACAAAATGCCCATCAAGAGTGGAATGCATAAAACAAATGTGGTACAGGTACACCACGGAATACTATTGAACCATAAAAAGAATGAAATTGCATCTAATGCAGCAACGTGGATGCAGCTGGAGGACATTATCCTAAGCAAATTAGTGCAGGAACAGAAAACCAAATACCACATGTTCTCACTTATAAATGGAAGCCAAATATTGGGCACACATGGATATAAAGATGGGAACAATAGACACTTGGGAATCCCAAAGTGGAGAAGACAAGGAGGGTAGCTAGGGTTGAAAAACTATGTGTTGGGTACTATATTCACTATTTGGGTGACAGGATCAATGGAAGCCCAAACCTCAGCACTAGCCAAGACCATGCCATTGCACTCCAGCCTGGGCCACAGAGTGAGACCCCATCTCAAAACAACAACAACAACAACAACAACAACAAAATAAATAAATAAATAAATAAATAAATAAATAAATAAATGGCAGAAATTTATTTCTCACAGTTCGAGAGGCTGGAAAGTTCAAGATCAAGGCACTGGCAGGATTTGTGTCTGGCAAGGGCCCATTTAATAGATGGCATCTTCTCTTGGAGTCCTCACATGGTGGAAGCATAAGGGCAAAAATGGCCTAAGCTAATTCCCACCAGCCCTTTGTATAAGGTACTTATCCATTCTTGAGGTCAGAGCCTTTATGACTTAATCATTTCCCAAAAAGCCATCTCACCTCTTAATACCACTACAACATCTCCCACCAGGTCCCTCCCTGGTTTTAAGTTCCAACATATGTTTTGGAGGGGCCCATTCAAACTGTAGCAAATATAGTGAATTTATCCTCAGTTCACAACCACTTCTTTTGAGCCAAGTCTGCATGTTACTTATACTACAAGCTATTTTTTCATCAGGGCCTGGTATAGTTCTAACAATTCCCCCAGGAATAGTAATGGTGACAATTCATAGTAATATTGTGATTTTCTCATTTCAGCTTTCCAAAGAAGGTAGTGAGAATCAATTCATCCGCCACTCTCCAGATTGTCATAATCATGCAGAGTGCAACTGGTAGGCATTTTCACAGGCCTATTCCAAAGTGTATGGCAAGGTCATGCAAAAGAATACCTTTACATTACTGTATGATTCCATGCATGGTGTCTAAAACCAGATAAAAGTATATTATTTGTTATATATACCCATATGTTAAAACAATTCTCAAAAAAAGTCAGTATAACTGTTGGTTGGAATCCTGGAGACTACTGAGTTTCTGTCAATATATTATTTAACTTGCATGGTTGTTCAATATGTGCTTTTGGTATAATTATTTTTTAATTGTACATATACATATACACATGTTTCATGCAATCTTCAATTTTTGTTTGACATTTTACTGGAAAAAATAATAATGTAGAGATAAAATATATGGCTTCATCATTATTTCTTTCGTAACCCCACTTGCTGTAAAGATTAACTGGATCATACATAAACACCCATGATTTATCTCCACAAGCCCATTATAATATTCCGCCTTATATTTAAATCTTCTTCATTAGACTGTGAGCTTTTCTTAGGAAATAATTGTACTTTGTCACTTTCAAACTCTGTAACCTAGAATAGAGCATGTCATCTTGTAGCCCCCTGAATAAATGCTTCTTTAGAGATTTAATAAATCAAGCAATCATTCAGTTTAAAGGAAATACAGTAATCATGGGTTAGAGGAAAGATTTTAAAGTAAATCTTTAGAGAAATTATTTATCTTCTCTCAATGTTAATTTTCTTACAGTTAAAATATATATGATACATTTACTTCACAGAAACTGGCAATTTCAAATGTTAGCGTATCAAATACAATAACTATAGAATTTGTTGTACAAACTATGACACCTTTGAGGGTAAAAGGGTGCATTTAAAGCAATTAAAATTATATAATTTTGAAATACTTATTAACAAAAGATTTTAATATATAGTTGGTCTTATAAAGTTCTATTTAAAAGACATTTTCAAAAAATTACAAGTATTTATGCACATGATACGGTTAGGCTTTCTGTCCTCACCCAAATCTCATCTTGAACTGTAATCCTCATAATCCCCACATGTCAAGGGAGAGACCAGGTGGAGATAATATCCTGGGGGTAGTTTCCTCCATGCTACCCTTATGATAGTGAGGGAATTCTCACAAAATCCGATGGTTTTATAAGGAGCTCTTTCCTCTTCACTTGGCAGTTCTCCTTCCTGCTGCATTGTGAAGAAGATGCCTTGCTTCCCCTTCACTTTCCGCCATGATTGTAAGTTTTTGAGGCTTCTCCCATCATGCTGAACTGTGGCCAACTAGAGCTTTCATTGTTTGGCAAAAATTCTGAATTATGTGCTGCTTCAAACCAGTAACAAGTTTTCCAATTTAGTAAGGACATGGTTTTTACTTCATTGCCATGCTCTTCCATATATGTATTTGCATTATCACTGCAAACACACATACCTTATCTTAATGTGAAATTATTCATTGAATTTATAATAGGACACATACTAATTTCAGAGGTTTCATTTTCAGTAGAATAATTCTTTAAAAGTGAATTCTTGATTCTGTGACTTGGAATGGGAAAAATTTAATTGTTGTTAGAGTGTGCTGATTTTCTTTTGGAAGCATCTGATGATGCAGATATAAAAGAGTTGGCAAAATTTTCTGTTAATATGAATTCATGGCCATTGCATCCATTTCCGTACATCTGTGCATAGACACACACACTTTGAACAAAAAATAAGCAACATTAATTTAGAAAAGTATTTAATACACACCAAAGATGATGCAGACAGAATGATTTATATATGCTTTCTGCAGCAGGCCATGTTCATCACTGCTAAAATCTTCTAAGAATAATTACTAAAGTTTAAATTACTGTTTGATGCTTTGTCAGCATTGTCTTGGTTTTTATTTCATCAGTGCAGTCTTCATATTGGTTGATTCATGTCAACAAATATTTTATCTCAAGTTTTTCATTAAACATACATTTTTTGAAAAAATTTGGGCATCTTAATGAAAGATTCATAACATTAAAAATACTAATTTTATGTATATATTTAAATAATTATATACATGATTATAGGTCTACATTGTACAATGTGTAACTAAATGATGTAGTAAGAATGCTTAGAGTGTTCTTTGTAAACCCTACAGCACAGCTGCTCAACCCTTATCATGCATATTTCATATACACTTAGCTATATTTTCTCATGTTCCTCAATCACTCTGATTACTGGCAAACTAACACCTTCATGATCTTTTAGGCAATACCACATTCTCATAATTTTAGGGAATACCTTTGCGCTGTACTCTTTAGAAATTAAAACCTGACTATCTTGGCAGCATAAATTCTTTGAGTTTGATCCTTGGTTACAATGGAATATTCTGGTTTCTTCTCCCTAGGCCTCTGGATGGGGCTGTTGTTCCCCTGTCAGGACTCTTCATTTTCACCTATGTCTTACATCTGATTCTCACCTTAACACTATGGATCATTTTAATGACAACAAGGGCCTAACTATTTATTTCACCCAATAATATGACCCTGTACTGGTGGGAAATTGAGGAATGTGATGTTTAGGTTGTCTCTGTCTCACCTGGAGTCACATTGGCCAGGTTGTTGGACCAGCTTCAAGTCTGGTTTCCAAACATCCTGTAATAACACAAATCCCAAGCCACAGCAATATGCCTTTCTTCTTCTTCTCTTCACCTCACTGATGAGGGGCTTCCCTAAGGCTGCCTACTTTCCCCCATCATGCCAACAAGGTATGCATATTCTGTGTAGATATTAGATGAATCTCTCAGGCTCAATCGTCATGAAGGGGAGGGAACATTAGTTCTAGGATCAGTTTTTCTTTGTTTACTCTTATCTCTCCAATATCATACCTTCCTCTTTATAAATGCCTTTTTAAAAAAATAGCAAATCTGTCTTCTCCATACTTTATTGGGCTCTCCGCAGTAGCAAGGAACTTGAGATTTCCTGCATTTGGGTATGTGTGAAAGTACTACTTAAGTGTACACTTTGCTTAGCTGTCATTGTACAATACATTTTTGGTGATGGTTTACTAAAAATAAGCAGTAAAACGGGGCTTATTTGTGTGGTCTAGGAAAGAAGGAATCTACATGGCAAGTGGCCTGGATATAATAACTGGATTTTTGGCATTTTCACCCCAGGAGTACCTGTTATATGGCTGAGCCCTTAGTTGTTTCCTTCCTAAGAAAATAAAAACAGGTCACCAAACAAACCAAACTAAGAAAAAAAATATCTCCTACCATGACTGGGCATCAGGAATTAGCAGTCCCTAGACAATTCATATATAGCTGAGGACACTTCACTTTATCAGCAAGCATTTTATGCTTCCTTTTAGAGAGGTTTAGTTCATCTTTATCTATAAAGAAATGTGGGGGAGAGGGTGGTTACTATTATTTTATCATTACTAATCAGCTTATGCTTAGAACTACATGTTAAAATAAGAATTATTTTTACTGCCCAGGTATCTCACGTATGACTGTTTGAAACCACAACAGAAACTCAAAGTACAGTGTGGGAGATGTCAAATCCATTAAAGCTCATTTTAATGCAAATGTTAAAAATGAAAAATTTAGAACAAACGTTAAACTAGACAGAATGCAAGGTTAACTTGCAAAAAAAGGCATTCTCTGGGAAAGCACAGTTATAAAGTTACCTTAAACATAGAATGCCTAATATTTGCCTGGAAAAAAAGCTAGTGCTCTCTTTCTGTTTTTTATTTCTTTTTTAAAAATTGATGCATAATAGTTATATGTATCTATGGGACACATGTGATATTCTGATATAGGTATACAATGTGTAATGATCAAATCAGGATAACTAGGGTATCCGTCACCTCAACCATTCATCATTCCTCTGTGTTGGAAACATTCCAAATCTTCTCTTCTAGCTATTTTGAAATATACTGCAAATTCTTTTTACTTATACTCATCTTAATGTGCTCTCCTACCCTGGAACTTATTCCTCTTATCTAACTGTGTTTTCTACCCATTAACTAGCCTCTCTTCATCTCCTCTTCCCCCCACCCTTCCCAGTTTCTGGTAACCATCATTCTACTCTATCTCTATGAGATCAGATTTTTCTAGTTCCCACACATGAGAACACACAAACTTTGTCCTTCTGTGTCTGTCTTATTTCACTTCATATAAGGTCCTCTAGTTCCATCCACATTGATGCAAATGACAAGATTGGATTCTTTTTATGGCTGAATAATATTGCATTGTGTATACATAATATATTTTCTGTATCCATTTATCCAATGATGGATACTAAAGTTGATTACTTATCTTGGCTATTGTGAATAATGCTGCAATAAACCTGGAAGTGCAGATATCTCTTTGATACACTGATTTCTTTTCTTCTAGATACACATCCAAGAGTGGGATTGCTAGAGCATATGGTAGTTCAATTTTTAGTCTTTTGAGGAACCTTCATACTGTTTTCCATAGTTGCTGTACTAATTCACACTTCTACAAACGGTATACAGGTATTCCCATTTCTCCACATTCATTCCACCACTTGTCAGTTTCTCTTTATGTCAATAACCATATGAGAAAATGCAAATGGCCAACAGGTATATGAAAATATATTCACGATCACTAATTATCAAGGAAATGTAAATCAAAAGCACAATGAGATCTCATCTTACATCAGTAAAAGTGGCTACTATCTTTTTCTGTTTTCTGTAGGTACATGTACATATAATAGCCTTCATTAATTAAAACTAGTTTTGACTAACTCTCATTAATACCCCAAAAATGAATACATCAACATATTAAATGACTTGTTTTAAAATATATAATTTGAATTAATGTAACTAGGAAGTGAAAACAAGCCTAAATATACAGTTTGTTGGCAGACAACTGTAATGGATGGATGGGTGGATGGATGGATGAATAAATGGATGGGTGGAAGAATGGAAGGAGAAATTGATTCATGGATGGACAGTCTGAAGGGCAGATTAAAAATTAAAGAAAAACGTGTTGCTTAGTTTAAAATTGTTCCAGATATAGAACATGAACCTTCCAGAAAAAGGAGGCCCAGAAAGAGTAGAGGTGGAATGATATCTGGCAGTTCTCAACCTTAATAAGGATTGTATAACTCTTTTCTGCTGAACACAGCCATAAAGCAAAGTTTGCCATTTGCCAGAAGTTACACCAGTTAAGAATATCACTTTGAATGTTCTAATGTTGCAACGAATTGGCCGTATTTTTTTAAGTTCTTTTCAACTAATCCTTTCAGCTAGTCTTGAGATCTGCTATGCATCAGAGCTGCTCCATCATGTTTGGGATGTGCAGACAGCTCTCTGAGAGTCTTTGGCAGCAGCCTGTGAATCTGTGCCGAAGAGGGATTGTTTTTAAAGTTGCTTTCTCTTTATTTTTGTTGTTGTTTCTCCAAATACTTAGTTTGCAGCAGCATCTGCCATCTCAGCTTAGACTGTCCAAACAGATGTCCCATTACCTCATGTGATGAGCAAGTCGCTTGAACAAAGCTCCTGCTCCTCCTTGGCAGGTAGTCCTAGACACTTTTTTCAAACCCAGACCACAAAAATAGCCCGAATCCACCAGGGGATGAAAACTAATGAGAGGCAGTTTTTCTGCAAACTTTGTGAGGAGGATAATGGACTCCCTCTGAGTCCTCAGTTTTATTAGTATTTCCATTTCAGTAAAATGTGCTTTTGACACAGCTTTCAAATTATCACTGAATTTATCAAGCCCATTTTACTTGAGCTTGATGCTCTTGGTGAAGCAGATCGGGAGATGACTCAATATTTCTAAATATGTAGTGAGTATGAAACGTGGGCAAACTGTGGTGTCTTCAGTCTTCATGTCCTGCTGCATATTGTAAGTAAACAAGCAGTGCCCCAGATGCACACACTATTCACAAGCAGTGGCTCTGCAGTGAAGGGGCGGTCTTGCCTATGGATGCTGCTTCTCTAGAAGAAAGGCACAGTAAATGAACACGATGCTAATTTTTTACTTAAACTGATTGTTGAGGAAATAATTTATTACCAACACTGTTATCTCCTATTTGGATGTAACCCTTTCCCCCATAATTCCTCAGAATACTGGGAAGTTAAATCTATTTGCTCGTGTTTTGGAAGTAGAGTACTTGGACTTGGGAAATACGGAAACAAGGTTCTACTCTCTGTATGCAACACACTATATAGTTTTACATACGGTACCTCATTACATTTTATACAACCTGTTTAAGTTAGATGTTACTATCTGAATTTCATTAAGGTAGAAACAGATATTAAGTATGATATTAAGTATTCCTTACTTATGCAAGTAAGAAACTGGCACAAGTTTATACCTAGAAGGTGGCAGAGAAATATTCAAACATACCTGAATCCAAATTAAATTTTCTTCTACTGTGCTATCAGTGAGGCAAATAATTTTTGGTACAATTCTTTTGATCTCTGAGCCTTATTTTTTTCTCTATAAAATGAGGCAACTTTATAGACTTAATAAAAAGACAATCATACATACATGAACATACACCCACAAATGCAAAAAGCACAGACACGCACTCACGAATACACTCACATTGCTTAGCACAACCAGGAACATAATAAGTGTTTAATATATGGTAGCTAATTTTGTTTTTGTAGTATTTGTAAAGCGCAGATAACTATTAACTGCTTTACTCTTGTCTATCTTAATGATTATCTGCACTAGCTGGCCTATATAGCACCATTTACCTCAAGGAATACTACTTATTTATTTATTTAAGCCAGGGTCTCACTCTTTTGCCCAGACTGGAGTGCAGTGGTGCAATCACAGTTCACTGTAACCTCGACCTTCCAGGCTCAAGTGATCCTCCTACTTCAGCCTCTCAAGTACCTGGGACTACAGACATGAGCCACTATACACCTGGCTAAGTTTTTGTTTGTTTGTTGTTGTTGTTTATATTTTGTAGAGACAGAGTCTCACTACGTTTCCCAGGCTCGTCTCACACTCCTGAGTTCAAGTGATCCTCCCGCCTTGACCTCTCAAAGCGCTGGAATTGCAGGCATGAGCCACCATGCCCAGCCTTACCCCAAGTAATACCCTAATGATGGTCTTTCTGGTTAAGTGCATGAGCTCTTCGGAACAGGAATGCTGTCTTCTAGAGGACCCACTGGACAGACCACCACAGTGGCCCCTTCACACTGGGATACCACCAACAATGGCCTTCACAATGACCTGCACATTATGACACCACTACCAGTGGTTTTCAGCACCGAGGCTCATTCTGTACATATTAGCAGTGGTTCCCAGTATGGCTGATAACTTTTATTTTCTATTTCATGTTTCTCTAGCATAGTGGTTTTGATTATAGACCCTTTTACAACTGAATTGTTATAAAATCTTCAACAAGTTATTTAAGCATGCTAAACTGCAGCTCTTCTTTTAACCTTGATTATTTTTACATAAAATGTTTAACATAATAGTACCTCAAACATAACCAGTATTCAATAAATGTTAGCTATTATTTTTGTTTACTTGTATTATCACCACAAGTAATAATATTATAATTTAAATAATATTTGTTCCTCTTATAATAGCTGTGGAAATTTAAAAGCAGGTCAAATATTTATAATACTTAACTTAAAGTTGCCTTGAAAAGGACAGAGAAAAGTATTTTTATTATGGTAAGCATAACTGAACAATAATTATTTGTAATCTTTTAAAATTATATCTCCTGTGGCAAAAGGCTGGATCAAAGCCCTAAACATTGCTAGAAGCAACAGAAAAATTAAATAATAACACACATACTCAATGACGGACATTTTAAAAATTCATTTTATGTGGGAAGTTTTCTCCTTCATTTAGCTACCCAGGGAGTCCTAGAGAGAAAATGAGAAGAAGCAAATGATGGAAGAAGGAAGGACGGAGGGAGAAAAGAAGGGAGAGAGGAAGAAAGGAAGGAAGGAAGCAGTAATAGATTTACAAATAAGCTTTTCCTTCCTGTTTTTTGAAGCCCGATGCCTACCTGACCAAGTGTTTAGAATGATTTGCAGCTCTGTCTTCTAGAACTTTAGACCTGGAAGATGTCTGGGTAACACAACCGATGTCTAGTAACACAACCGAAGCTCAAGGAACTAATTGATATTCCAAAGGTATTTGTTTAGGGAAAGGGAAAGGCAACGAGACATTTGATAGAGTGAAATGATTTGGTGTGGACGTAAGCTTTAAATTATTTTCAAAGTCATATATGTGCATGTTTGTGTCATTATTTTCAGAGAAAAGAGTGACAAACAAAGCTAGTTTAAAAATAAATTGTTAAACAGACTCTGCTGAGACATTTGGAGCTAAATTGAGAAAATATATATTTTTTATTCTCAGAGTAAAATAATAAGATACTTCTTTAGCTGCCAACAAATCTGTTTAATGCAGAGAACAGTGGGAAGTCAATGTTTTGAGTTTTGTTTTGGAATGTCTCTGGGAAGGTTTTCTTCCACATATAGTAATTAGATATATTGTAAAAATTTGTCAGTGGCCAGCAGGGCAATTTCATACTTCAAGAAGATTTTTCAGTTAAAGAAGAAAACAACAACAATGTAATAGCATTCTCCCTCATTAAGTACACCCAGATATCCCCTTTTGAGCTAGAGTGTACTGTTATTGACATAGAGCATAATCAAACAATTTTTTTAAATGACTGCATTAACTGAAGCAAATCATATGAAGTACTTATTTTCTCTCATTGTGGTATGCAAAGAAAAAAACTCTCATCCCCCTCAAAAATAAATAAAAGAGAAATAATCTACTTAGGAGGGTTTTTACAAAGAATCCTAAACATAAAGAAATGATTCCACTAATCTCTGTTTCAAGATAAATTTGCTTGATTTGACTTTTGCATTTGAATTACATTTATAATTAGAAACAAAGTTGTAAAGATCAGAAATTTATCTCAGAAAATAAAGCATTTTGAGTTTCAGATTTCAATGTGCAAGATTGACAGCCTCTATTTTGGCTCATACTAGCTTTTTCCCTAATTCAGTAACAAAAAACATATTTATTTAATGTATGCATTCATATATGTATAAACGAAACATACTTCCTTTAAGGAGTACAAATAATTTAAAAATTTAAATAGTTTGGTCATGAATATTATTCATTATGAAGTAAGAATATAGCAAAAATTTAAAAAGCAAAAACTTGTACTCAATTAAAAAAAGTAAGACATTTAAATATTAAATGGTCTGTATCATCTTCCCTAAGAAAAGTAAAAAGATAACATGGATTAAATAAACAAAAAGGATAAACATAGTAAGAATGTAAAAGAGAACAAGATATTGATGAGAATATTTAAGTCCTATAGTCAAAATTAAGAAAGGTAAAAGGCCTGGTTGATTGTTTCATGGCCAATGCACAGTTACAGGACAAGATTTCTAAATAAGCTACATCACTAGGAATAATAAGTCTTGCAAGAAAGACAGTTGCAAAGAGTTATTTTCTGGTGTTTATTTCTGGTATTTATTCATTTTCTGGTGATAGGAGAAGGTGTTTTTTTGTTTGTTTGTTTGTTTGTTTGAGACAGAGTCTTGCTCTGTCTTCCAGGCTGGAGTGCAGTGGCGCAATCCTGGCTCACTGCAACCTCTGCCTCCCGGGTTCAAGCGATTCTCCTGCCTCAGGCTCCCAAGTAGCTGAGATTAGAGGCACACTCCATCATGCCTGGCTCATTTTTGTATTTTTAGTAGAGACGGGGTTTTACCATATTGGTCAGACTGGTCTCAAACTCCTCACCTCAGGTGATCCACCTGCCTTGGCCTCCAAAAGTGCTGGGATTAGAGGTGTGAGCCACAGCTCCAGGTAGAAAGTTTTTATAAATGTAACTTGCTGGTATAGTCATGAAAATATTTTGTAACCAGTCACAATACAGAGGTATTTGTGTGTGTGTATGTCTGTGTGTGTATGTGTGTGTGTGTCTGAAAAGAACATAATACTTGTATTTGTACCTGCATATTTAGAATTTTCTTTCATTGGTCCTCCCTATAGCTCAGTATTTGGCCTTCCTGGCATTAAACTGTTTTTTTGGTAACACACTATAATAAGCTACAAAAGTTTTCCTTTAAAAGTAAACGTGGATTAAAATAAACTTGACTTAATATCATAGAAAGTTGGCAAGACTTTTGTTCAAATTCCAGTTCCAGAACTTGCCATCTGGTTGATTCTGGGCTAGCTCTGTAACCTCTCTGAACTTCATTTTTCTCATCTGAAAAGTAAAGATTCTACATAAAAATATAAAGGCTTAGAGCAGTGTATTTCATAAAGTGTATATCATAACATAGTTCCTCAATAAACAGTTATTGCTACGAGTATTGCTATTACAACCACCAACATAAAAACTACCACTAATAACAAAATTTTCCTGTTGAACTATGAGTGACAAAAAATATTTTCCTGGGTAAATGTAAGAATTAAGTGATCTAATTTATGTAATATGCCTGAAGCTATTACTTACTCAATAAGTTTTAATTATGCTATATCTACTTTTAATATTGCTTTCCAATAATATTTTTCTAATATTAATACTTTTTTATCCATGAAAACTCCTGGGAGAAAGGGAAATACAAAGTTGCTTGTAAAAATTGTACAATTTCAGATTGTTTCTTCCTTTCCTGGACAATTAATAAACATTAACTATATTCATATTTCATATTCATATCCAAAAATAATGACTTTCATACGCATTGTGCCCTGTGATGGTCTCAACTACTTTGGTGATCTAAGCAGGTAAATAAGTTCGCTGAAGTTACTGTAACAAATTACCACAGACTTGGTGGCATAAAACAATGGAAATTTATTCTGTCACATTTGTAGAAGCCAAAAGTCTGAAACAAAGGTGCTGGCAGAGCCACACTGCCTCTGGAGGTTCTAGAGGAGAATCCGTCCCTTCCTCTTTCAGCTTCTCTTGCCTCTAGGCATTCAATTGTTTGTGACTTTATTCTCTGCTTCTTCTTTCATATAAACTTCTTCTCTATATCTGTCTTCTCTTCTGTCACTTATAAGGTCACTTGTTATTGGGTTTTGGACCCATTAAAGGCAATCTGGTATGATCACATCTCAAGATATGCAACTTAATTACCTCTGAAAAATTTCAAATAAGGTCACATTGACAGATTCTGGGAGTTAAACATAGACACATCTGTTGGGGGGACCACCGTTCAATTCACAACAGCAGGTCAGGTAATGCTGCAGAAGAGATAACTAATCTTCCCAGAATTTTACGAATTTTCATAGTTTAAGTATCATGGTTAGTAAGTTGTGGAAATGGGGTTAGAATTCAGGTTATGATTATTGCATATGCGTGTATGCTGGGAAAGCACCTTGATCCAAATCAATAGTTAGATGTTGTTTAACTCAAACTTTAGCCAAAGTGATGAATTTATGACATAGTTCTTCCATAGAATGTCAGAAAATGTCATGGGGAATGGAATCTAAGATTTAATAAGGCTGTAAAACAGTAGGTCATATAAGGTTAGTTGGTTTTCTTTAATAGAGAACATAGAATCTTTTATATTAAAGTACAGCGTGACTTTCTGGGAGAAAGAAAATACTGCATAATAAAACATTTCCCAAACCTATTTAACTCTGGAATAATTTTTTTTTTCTTTTCAGAATATCTTTTAAGGTCATTTTCTATAGCACAAAGTTTTGGGCCAAGTTGGTCTAATCTAAAAAGAGAAAAAAACTGGATTGTAATTCCTGAACTTTGGAGCCAGGTAGGAAAGAAGTTCACAGTGAGAAAAAATGTGTGGAGGAAGGGCCTCCCACTAGAGGCAATTCAACAAATATCTATTGATTACCTACTCTGTTTAGAAAATGCAACCCTCTGAATACAATTGATATCTTCTTATACCTTATGTTGTAGGTATGGGATCTAACAAGATAAAGGGAAGAATTAAGTTCTTAGAAGAGAGAATGATGTTTGCCCAGATCCAGAGGAAAGAAAAACCTCAGTCTAGACAAGGAGAAAAGAATGTAACATTATTCTTGATTTGGGAGATTTTTAACAAACCTTACTGTTACATTTTCAAATTCAATTTTATTTATTCTAAGAGGATGAAAAGGAATCCTCACTCTGTCTTTGAGCCATTACCCATTTCGGACTGCCATGCTGTCTCATTCCATCCTGTGCTCCAGGTCATCCTTTACTACATTCCTAAACCTTGTCCCCTTCTTTCTCAACTTCTATTTCCCTCTGATTGTAGTGGGATAGAGTTGTTTAAGTAAAATGAAAGGTCTTTATAAAATTTACTAAGATTTGAATTACAATTTACACTCAAAGTTCCCACTGCAATTTTTATATCTAATTGTTATAAGTTATAAGCAAATTGTTATAAGTAACAGAAAGAAAAAGTCTACTTTTCTGAGAAAATTACACAGTTACAAGCATTTTGTTAATATTTTTACTTGGTGGTAGCTGGACTGAAAAAGTGATAGTAAGATATAAAGTATGAAGTATGAAAAGAACTAAGAAGAAAATTAAGTGACTTTTTAAAGTCAAATTGTAAATATATGAGTCAACAATCATTTCTAATATATATTTAATATTATTTTATAATTTTCCAATTCTAAAATAGTCCAGCATGCCTTCTTTTCACATTATTCCACTTCACATTTTTTACTTTATTCTCTAATCTATTATCATAGCAACATGACTTAACATCTCCATTTTCTGCTTCCAAATTCATATATGCTGCCACAGGGCAATTGTGACTTTCCTAGTTTTAGTGTAAGCCAAGACTTTGACATCAATAAGAAAAACTTTGGGCCAAAAATATTGTTCCCTGATGAAAGTACACATTCAAATAATATTTTCCAAAAACTGTAAGCTTGGAATATGAAAAAATATGCAGAGTGATTTATGGAAAGAAGAATCTCTAGTACTTGACATTGAACATTTTAATTAGAAATGCATATGGGCCATATGTTAAAATTGGATTTCCATGTCTATCCAGAGAAACCACAGTATCTACCAGGAAATAAGTTGAAAAGAGGGATAAGTTGTCTTTTCATCTTTTAAAAATTATTTAGAGTCTCAAGAGAAGGAGTATATAGTCCATGTAGATTTAAGTTGAATTAGTTGGACTTGAACAACTATATATTATTTCAAGCTTTCATGTTGCAAGTAAGGTACTTTGATTTGTGTCTTCAAGAGGTTGCTGAAGAATGTATAGAACAAGCATTTCTCATATGCAAAACTTTTATAGAGATATATAATGATATTTCTGCCTATCAAAGTAACACTTAGAAAATTAAGAATCCATGCTACTATGTGTGTCAACATAACCACAGAGTAATCATTTAATGTGCAAAATAATAAACTTTTTCATGAGTATCATAGCCAAAATTAGTGACTTCTATAACATTTTAAAATCTGAATTCCGGGCCGGGCGCGGTGGCTCAAGCCTGTAATCCCAGCACTTTGGGAGGCCGAGACGGGCGGATCATGAGGTCAGGAGATCGAGACCATCCTGGATAACCCAGTGAAACCCCGTCTCTACTAAAAAATACAAAAAAAAATTAGCCGGGCGAGGTGGCGGGCGCCTGTAGTCCCAGCTACTCGGGAGGCTGAGGCAGGAGAATGGCGTGAACCCGGGAGGCGGAGCTTGCAGTGAGCTGAGATCCGGCCACTGTACTCCAGCCTGGGCGACAGAGCCAGACTCCGTCTCAAAAAAAAAAAAAAAAAAAATCTGAATTCCGTCAAATCAACCTTTTATCTATTTAATGATGTGCCAATCAGGAAGCAGTGACGGGAAGGGCATCAGCTTGAGTCCTGGCAGAGACTTCAAGGTGGGTGACTTTGATATAATCTTTAAAACTCTGAGATTCTAATTTGCCATCTTCAAGATTAGGATGTTATTTACAGCCATTTGCCAGGGTTTCTTTCTTCTAAAAATTTAACCAGTTTATGAATATAAAATCACTTGTCATAGGTCTCTATATGATGACTACTGACCACTACTTGCATCAGAATGATCTAGAGTGGGTGTTAAAAATGCCAATTCCTGAGTCCCACAGCAAACCTACTAAATGGAAGTTTTGAGAAGTGGCTTCAGGAAATCTACGTTTTACATAACCACTTCAGTATAGCACTCTTCCCTGTACTAAAGTTTGATAACCACTAATACACAGTGATTTATTTTAATAGTTATGCAGTACTCTATTTTCAGTATTACTTTATAAGTTGAATTAATAACAAAAAATAGCTTTTATTTGTATAGGGATTCATGATTATAGATTTGAAGTTATTTTCTTCACGCCAGGAACATCTTTCTGTTTCACTCTAGAATAGAAATTTCAAAGAGGAAACAGACTACAGATTCTCCTGAAGTCCATTATCAATATTTGCATTAGTAAATTAGGAACAAATGTTAGAATAATAGAAATTCAAGCGAGAAAGATTCTGTTATTGGAATCTTGTAGTAATTGTCAGAGAAAATAATATTTTATATTTATTATAAAACTTTTGATGTTGAATGTTGAATGTTCCCATTGTGGTGCAAATCAACATGGATTATGGTGAAGTATGAGATTTTTAAAAAATGAGTGGATATGAAATGAGGGAGTCATACTCTCATTCATCTCATTTGAATAAATGTTTTAGTGAAGCAATAGATCTCCAAAAATTATTTTATATTAATGACAGTTTGCACTGTATGCATTTTATAGCTAGCATAAGGATAAGGTTGTAAGGTCCTAATCAGGGAAATTAGGCAAAGGTTTCCCCTAGTGTTTCTGTCTTTGCTCTGAACAAACAAGAACATTTTATGTCAAATACTCTTCAACGACCTTCTACATTGTCATGAAATATCGGGGAACTCGTTAGTCAGGTAATTTGGTCATAGTCTTTGATTTCCAAAGTCCCATAATAAGAAGATAAACAAGTTGGGGGTTAGCTATATAACAAACATGATAAAATATGTTCACATATTAACATACTGAGGAGAAGGTGGGAGAGCAGCTTGCAAAGGAAGACCGCATGTAAAGCTGCTACACAAGTGTAGGGTTAGGGGATGACCAGTGGGAGAAGCCTGATAGATTTGGTTAAGCTGATAGAAGGGTGAGGCCATGATGTCAAAATGAGCTATAGTCATATGGCATGTGACACCTGCTTGGCCCTCACATACAAACAGGCACAGGAACACATGCCCAAGGACACAGGTATGTACTAGAGTGGAGCCCACGCACTTTTGGAGTCAATGTGGTGAGAGGCTGTGATAGATACAAAAGGCTCGTGCCTACTGATGATGCCCAATAATCTTTTCTTTTTCTTTTTTCTTTTTCTTTTTGAGACTGAGTCTCCCTCTGTCTCCCTGGCTGGAGTGCAGTGGCATAATCTTGGCTCACTGTAACCTCCACCTCCCGAGTTCAAGTGATTCTCCTGCCTCAGCTCAGCCTCCCCAGTAGCTGGGAATACAGGTGCCGGCCACCACGCCTGGCTAAATTTTTTATTTTTATTTTTTTTAGTTTTAGTAGAGATGAGGTTTCACCTTGTTGGCCAGGCTGGCTTCGAACTCCTGACCTTAAGTGATCTGCCCATCTTGGTCTCCCAAAGTGCTGGGATTACAGACAGGCATGAGCCACAACATCCCACCCAATAATTTTTTCTATGCACCTCCCACTTGAAAGACCGGGGACCTAGAGGGAAAAGTTATTTTCTTTCTTGGCAGAAAGACGTTCGACAATACTCAAGACTCAGCACAGAGATTAAGATCCTAAAACACATTGGGAGTGGTGTGAGCAGTAACCCAAGACCCCCAAATACATACTTTACAAGGAGAGAAGCACTGTGAGTCGAGAGCAGTACGACTGCGCTTGTGTGGTGCCTTCAGAGTCCACCTCTTACGTCTCCCACTCTGAGGAGAAAAATTAAGCAGTGTCCCCAACTGCTGTGCTCTGAAATTCATCATCTGCACCCAGGAAATATGCCTCTCACAGGGAACTTCCAGACGATGACACACTGTACGAGGCATAATCATACAGGCCTTCCTGGGAGAAGCAGGGCTCCTCTGAAGGGTGAATTTGACTTAACTCTCTGTTGTCTCTTCTAAAACTGTCTTAGAACTACCATGCAGTCTAAGGCCTTCCTTCCTCTCCACTCTCCGCAGGGTTCAGGTCTACAACATGGCCCGACCTAGCCAAACCTCTTCCGGCTCCTTCTCTACTTTCTCTCACAAGCATTTCTCCCCAATAAATACCATAAACATTTAATCTTGTCTTGGCATCTGCTTTTTGAGAACCTGGGCCAACATAGTGCTAGCAAAAGAGGTCCAAGAAAATAGGTAGTAAGATGGGTATTTGGAACTGGCACAGTCACTATCCAACTGTCAAGAGGACTCCAATCTGGTTGGTAGGTAGGGCATAGAAAGTACTTAGCACCAGGTGGCAACTCAATGGCTAAAGATCTCACTGGTGGTGACCTGAAAATATGTCCTGGTGATGGGAAATGAAGTAGCTGATGCAATGACTCAGGCATTGTAAAGATACAGTGTTTCGGGGGCAAACAATGCCTTCAAAAACACATTGGTTGGCTGGTTATAGCTAAATTGCTCAATTATAGTGATAACCTACAGAGAGATGACAGACCAGGGACTACTAACAAGTAGTTAATGACTAAGTTGGAAAGCCAGGCAACAGAGAGACCTTTATCACCTATAGTGCAGTGGCAGAAATAGCTGAGAGACAGGCTGAACGAATAATTGTAGCAGTAAGGATTCAAAAACTTTTGAATGCTCAGCCAAGGTGGGTGTTTTATGCAAAGATCAGGGCCTTGGTGAGGAAATTATAGGATCCTCCAACACAAAATGGAGAGATCTAGTGTATGCATCTAGAGATGTTAGCTCTGCAGACCCCCAAAACCCCTCTGAATTTGAAGAGGTAGCCCACCTTCCGTAATAAGAGCTAGAGTTTCTATCACTGTAAAAGAGGCTGCAGAATGACACACCCCTCCCCCACCTGCCATGTAATGGGTAAATCTCACAGAAGCTACCTTCATTACCTCTTCCAGCTGCCACCAGAGCTATATCACTGTAGAGTAAATGCCCCTGATGGCAATAACTTAATCATATACTTAGAATGACCTTGTATGGCAGACGCACCTGAATGTGTGTCCGGAGCTAGGGAATCTGGGTGTGGCCAACCAGGAGATTTGTTCCTCATCTATGAGGAACATCTGACACCCCCACCTCCCATGTTTCTGTGGAACACACGCTGTATAGCAGATTGGGGTCCTGAGTTTTGGGTTGGCTGAAGGTTGCCAGGTGGAGGTTATTACAGGGAAGGCATCAAGTGAAAATGTTTTAGAACTGCTTGCTATTGGCACGTGGTTGCAGTTTTCCTGCCCAGTCTGACACCACTGGACAGTAGGAAGGTGGATATGTTGTCCAGTCCACGGCCCCTAGACTGGAGGGACAGAGGTGGTTCTCCTGTTCCACCCACTGCCACTGGACTCTCTCCCCTGTATGTAATCCCCCAGTAAAACCCCGTGTCTCATTTGCTGGCTCTGGGTCTCTTCTTTGGCCTCTTGAACCTGGTACCTTCCCTATTCATGTTAGTAAACGTTCAGCACAACACTCTCTCTCCAACCCAGCCGGAGATGTGCTGGCCTCATAAGTGATAATGAAACAGACTATCTGACCAAAGAGTTGCAAGAATTAGCTTGTTTATACAAGTAAGATCCAGAAAACAAAAACAAATTTGAGGGTCAAATTTGAGCAGACTTGACTACGGGGGCTAGAATTTAAGACTAGATAAGCAAGAATTTCTTCAGTTATTTCTTGGGGAATGCAGAATGTAACAGCTTAGTCCTCAGAAGATGAAGCAAACTTCATCTTATGGTAGTTTTTAGCATCTTAGGAAAGCAAAGACCGATGCTCAGTGAGCGAGAACACCTGAGCTACCCTAAAAGCTAACAGAGAAAGGAACAAAGAGGCTGAGGTCATTTGGTGTGCTAGAATGGATATATTATGAAAGGCAAGAGACCTACCTGAAGGCTAGGTTCCACAGGAATGGTGCAAGGTCCTATCATTCACCAACGACGTTAGGTATGCTCTGTTGAAAGGAGGACCAGTATCATCAAGATGTTCAGCTGTAGCTCCCCTCTTTAGGCCAGTGCTGAAGATAGTCACAGCTGTCATAGAGCTGAACTCATTAACATCCATGAGGATGATTCCCTAGAATCATCACCAATAGAAGCCAGGTGACATTGTATAATCACCAGAAGCCAGGAGACTGCAATTACAATAATTACAGGCAAGGTCACGGGACCAGCTAAGGAGGCTTTTTCCTCACAGAGTTATGGAAATGGTTAATAGAGCATACCATCTCCAGGGGCAAAAGAGATGAATAGCTAAGAAGTATACTGCTTAACATCTATGACCAAAAAAGGAAATAATGGAGGAGCAGAGGGATGAGGGCAATTGCTCCAATAAAAAGTAATGAGATCTTGCTCATTTCTCATGCCTGAGCCAGTTTTCAAATCTGGATCCCATTGACTAACAGAGTGGCCTGGTCCCTTGAAAAAGAACTTTGCAGCACCGTGGTAATTACATACTGTAATGACTCCCCCAGTCCATCCCAAAGGGAGCTATGTCCATTTACTTGGGTCACTGTACACTGAAGTAAGAGGAATATTAAAACAGCTGGAGAACTGGGGCCTGAGTTGACATTAAGCCATCATCAGAGCTTCTTACTGGAGTGGGGGTTTATTGGAACCCTATGATAAATAGAGTCCTGTCTAAAATTCCAACTCACAGTAGGCAAGGGGGACTTACTAAGTGTTCAGTTATCCAGTGCTCAAGTGTACAATTGGAATTGTTATACTTTGCAGTTAGAACAACCCCTCACATACTTAGCCTACAGGGAAGAGTATTCTTAGGAGGTATGACCAAGTGGAAACCCATAAAATTGCCCTTCCCTAACCAGGATAGTAAATGAAATAAAACATTACATCTCTGGAGTAAAGAGGCAGGTAGGATGGCAGAAATTAGCACCACATTTAATAACCTAAAGAATTCAAGGTCAATGATCCCAATGTTATCTCCATTTAATTTTCTACTCTGCCCCCGAGAGAAACTATATGTACCCTTCAGTATCATTTTAGACTACTGCAGGCTTAATCCAGTAGCATCTTGAATCACTGCTATTTTTTAAATACAATTTCCTTGCTAGAACCAAATAACGAAGTCTCAGTTACATGATATATGATCATCAGCTCACATTCAAGTGGACTGAACAAAAATATTCATTTACAGTTTTGCTCAGGGCTGTGTTAATGATCTGCCCTCTGACACAAAACAGTGCCAAAAGATGTGGACCACTTGAATTACCCCAGAGTATCACATTGATCAGTTATATTGAATATATCATGCCAATTGAGCAGAACAAGCAAGAGATGGCTAACACATTGGGGAACTTGGCAAGACATGTGCTTCATGAATTGAATGTTAAGACCTATGATGATTCAGGGGCATGCCACTTTAGTAAAAGTCTGAGGCTGCAATAGTCAGAGAACTGGCTGAAAATATCTTCCAAAATAAGAGGCACATTATTGCATCTTATATCTGCTACCAGAATGAAGGAAGCACTGTCTCATTGGCCTCTTTGAATCTCAAAATATCATATTCCACACCTAAGAATACTGCTCCAGCCCATATACAGGTGATACGGGAAATTTCCAACTTTTAGCTGGTCTAGGAGCAGTGAAGGACCCTGTAGTTGCTCAAAGAGGCACTGCAAGCCATCCTGTTACTTGGACCAAACAATTGAGCAGACTCTTACTGTGTGGAGATTTTGTTAGTGGAAAAAAACACAGTATGGAGCTTATGACGAACAACAGTGAGAGGACCACAATGCAGATCCCTGGAAATCTGGAGCAAGACCATGCTATCCATACAAGGAAACGATATGCCTTGTAAGAAACAGGCATGCAACGGATCCTTACTAGAGATGAATGCATGAAAACAGGCAAGCTTTCCTTCCCAAGTCATATGGTCAGAGGGTCCCAGCAGTTCATCACAAAATGGAAATGCTATATCCATTATTGAATCCAAGCCATATTTAATATTAGATTTTGATCGAGGCTAAAAGTTACCTTTCTAATTTTCTCCTATAGGCAACAAATATTATTATATGATTTTTCTTTTTGATAAAGATCAGCTTATTATCCTTTAGGAGCAGGTGTAAAATGCAACCTAATCAATTAATTTTAAAAAACCTTAAAAACACCTAATAAGATATTCACATGGTACAAAGGAATATTACTCCAGCATCAAGAGTTTAAAGTAAGAAATTTCCTCTAAATTTTGAAAATGATTTTTTCATGTTTTTAATTAACTTTTAATCTTATTTTAATATTCTAGAAGTATGCTTATGGATAAATTATTTCTGTAAATATTAATGCTTAGACATTTTATTTAAAATATTAAATAATTTATCTTCAAGTATGCTTAAGATATATATTTCTTGGAGATCTCTGCCAAAAATGTTCAGTACTTTTGACTTTTATACTTACGTAATATAATTGTAATGACTTTTATTACCCTTGTCTATTAATTCTAATCTTTGTCAGTTTTATATTATTTTGAAGTGATTAATTTTTCTCCTTAGCATAGTTCATATTTTCCTACTTTTTTGCATGCCCAGTACTTTTGTTGGATGCTAGACATTGTAAATTTTACCTTGTTTGGTGCTGAATAGTTTTTATTTTCCAGTAAATATTCTTAATTTGTATTCTGGGACACAGTTAACTTACTTGGAACAGTTTGATTCTTTCTGGTATTTCTTTTAAAATTAGTTTGATGGAACTACAGCAGCATTTACTCTAAGGCTAATTATTTCCCTTTAATGAGGTGTTATGAGTTTGTGTCCCCCTCAAAAAAGATTTATTGGAAGTTCTAACACCTAGTACCTCCTAACATGACCTTATTTGGAAGCAGTGTCTTTGCATATTTAACCAGGTTAAGATGAGGTCGTTAGAGTGGGCCCTAAGCCAGCATGACTGGTGTCCTTATGAAAAGGGGAAGTGTGGACGTAGACATACAAAGGGCTAAGGTGGCCATGTGAAGATGGACGTAGAGATAGGAGTTATGCTCCCACAAGCCAAGGAATGCCTGAGACCACCAGAAAGTATGAAAGAGGTATGGAACAGATTCTCCCTCATAACCCTCAAAAGGTTGTCAACACATTCATTTTAGACTTCTGACCTCCAGAACTGTAAAACAATAAATTTCTGTTGTTTAAGCCACCCAGTTTGTGGCACTTTGTTACTGCAGGCCTAGGAAACTAATACACGAAGCAAGGCTTTCTGAGCATTCTACCCAATGCCCTGTGAACAATTAGTTTTTTTCAGTCTGACTATGGCAATGGGCCATATTCTTAGCTGTCTCTGAGGTCTGACTACTGTTGCCTCAAATCCTTTGAGGTGGTTATTTCCATAGCCTTGAGTAGTTTCCTCTCATGCATGCATTGATCAGTATTCTGCCAAATATTCCAGAGGACCCTTTGCAGACCTCTAAGTTTTCTCTGTGTAGTTCTTTCTCTGAGGTACTTTGTTCTGCAAACTGTAGCAATCTTGGTCTCCCACTAAGTCTCACATCTGCATCTTTAACTGATAGAGTCCGCTGTTCGCCATCTGGTCCCTCTCAGTACTACAGCCTGGTAAAGCTCTCAAGACTGAAAGCTCAAGGTGAGCAATTGTAGGACTCACCCCATTATCTCTCAATGATTACTGTCTTTCCTTCCCTCCTGTCCAATTTCTTGAAAACCACTGTTTTATATATTTGGTCTAGTTTTCTTCATTGTTTCTGCTGTGAGGGTAAATCTCATATAGATAGTATTTGTTTTTATTACTGGCATATTTTTATAAGTTTCTAAAGTAATTTCCAAAAGTATACAGAATGAAATCATAAACATATACTTCAGTACACATCACTGCTTTACTTTAGGAGATTCCAAATAAAATCCAAAGTCTATCTTATGTATATAAATTATCTTTCATGGTCCAGTCCATGCCTATTTATATTTGACTGTATTTCTGCTTCAGTGGCTATGCATCAGCTCACTGATCTTCCATTTCCTTACACTCACAAGGATGTTTATCTTTGGAGCATATATGCTTGCAATTCTCTAGACCTGGAATGCTTTTCCTAGATTTTCCCATATGTATCTGCCTTTCATTTCACAGGTCTTAGCCCAAATATCTACTCAGAAAAGCTTTCACTGAGTTTGTCTAACCTAGCTTACCTACCTAGTGGCTCTGTTACTCTTTGTTTTTTATACGGGTTGGGCATCCCAAATCTGAGAATGTGAAATGTCAAATGCTCCTGAATCTAAAACTTTTTGGGCATTGACTTGATGCTCATTGGAGGAAATGCTCATTGGAGTATTTCTGATTTCAGATTTTTGGATTTGTAAACATAAGTGTACATATTCCCAAATCCAAAAAAAAAAAAAATATGAAACACTTATGATCCCAAGCATTTTGCATAAGAGATATTCAGCCTGTACCATGTTTCACCATCTGTAGTATTATATTTAGTTAGCTTCCCATGTTTCCTTAAAATATAATTTCACTTTCTTATTTGTAGCTATTTCTCCAGGGTATTAGATCAGTGTCTGTTGCATAGTAGAGCTCATTAAATTCTTTTGGACACTGGGTAAAATATTTTTTAAAAAATAATGTATGGGGCTATAATGCATTCATCTTCCACTCCCCTGAGTTATTAACAAGTTAATGATGTTTTGCTTTATCTATATTTGTAATTTAGAAAGGTAACCTTCATACATAAAGCGTGTTTGATATTGCACACCCTTACACAAAATGATATGTTGTTACTGTTAAAATAGTTAAGTTTATGTTACCTGCTTATATGATAGTGGGAAAAAATAAGTTAGCATACATATTCCATAAGAACTAAAAATAAAGTTCTCTTTTGCACGACCTTAAATTTTGTGTCTGGTATTAAATGAAAGAATAGAATATTCAGAAACTTCAGATTTATATAGTAGTGTTTACTATTTCCATTATCAATCATTTCTATAACTAAAATTTCTACTACTTCTCTAAGAGCAAACCAATCTTCAAATGTGACATTTAAGGAAATATAGTTATATGCTTTAGTTGCTGCTCTAAAAATTATAATTATTGAAACACCTCAAGCAACTTATTAAATGAAATCATTAGCATTATATAACTATAGCTACACAATATCAGTCTTAGAAAAACATTATTCTCATATAATATAAATATGACACAAGAAAATAAGAAAGAACTGTATATGTAAAACACATATGTAAAAACATGTGTTTCTAGATGAAAATTTCAGATGAAAGAATCTTTTAATACAGAATAATGGTGCTTGTAGTGATAGAATGAAAAGTTGCTATATCTCATTATGCAAATCACATTTCACAATGTGGACAGGCACCAATAAAATAAGTTTTGTTTAAACTCCTAGTATAAAGTAATACTAATGGGTCATTTTAAAAAACGTATGATAATTTCAGACCCTACAGACTCCAGAAAGGTTTTCATTACAACCACCCAGGGTCTTCTTTGTCCTCAGGCTTTGCCCAGCATCTGAATTTAATGTATGGTGCATAATTTCCATATGTTGAATTTTGCATGTATCATGGTTAGCAATAAGTAGATCCATATCCACTGATAATTTCATTGTATATCTTCACATTTGATTATTTTCTCAGGAAACAATTTACTTTTTCACAGGAGATGGAAACATTTCTTGTAGACAGATAATGATATTCATAGTTGATAAATATTGCAACTGGAGTTTTAGAAAGGACAATCCAGATGGAAACTTATTAGATGTATGAACATGCATGAATAAAAAGACATTATATATATATTTATACATACACACATGTATATATGCAGTATCAATATTTATGTATTTATCTCACAATGTGGGTTTAAGTAAATCCTATGATGAATTATGTTTGAAACATAATTATCATTCTTCATTTTCCAACTGCTGTTTATTTCTGTCTAGCATCAATTAATGGCAAATCAAAAACATGTTTAAACACTTAAAAAATTCTGTTTATAAACATGGTGCCAAGTAAGTACCTTTGTGTGTTAATTTTTACCCAAATATTCAGCTATTACTAAACTCAATTCAAGGGACTGGGTCTCTAATATAATCAATTGACAGAAAGAATGCCATCTTTCCATGCTCAAGTTTTGCAGTTAATGAGAAATAAGTCCAGAGTAAGGCAAATGGCAGTTCAAATTATCACAACTACAGATTAAGTTGATCTTTGTGAAAGAGTCTAATTGCTGTGGGCAAATGTGTTTCTTAACAGTGACTGCTGAATTAAATATGCTTACTCATATAAGAAAGTGGCTTGAAAACCACTACCTTCTCTGACTAAATGATCAGGAACAATGAAAAATATTTTCTATGTGGGCAGGCCCATTCCCAAGAATGACAAAGAGGAAGTAGCTATGCTACATAAAGGTTTGAGCCGATGAACAGCTTAAGAAATAGGACAACCTTCTCCGCTTAGGGACACAGGAACACTTCTTCTCTGACTCTTCCGTATCCTAGGATATTTCCTTATCCTCATGGTTAAAGGTGGCTTATCAATACCACGTTTTCATTTTAACTTACTGGAATGAGAAATGAAGGGCAAGCAGGTTCCTTTTGATAATATGATTCAGAATTGACATACATCATTTTATTAAACTCTTTTTGTTACAGTTTATTCACACGGACACAAATAGCCATAAAGGAGGCTGGGTGGGCTTTCCAATTTATTTTATGAGAATTAAGGAATAGAATTTAGTTCTATGTTAATATATACCTCATAATTTAGATTAGCCACTATTCTATCATTATATATATATATGTGTGTGTGTGTGAGTGTGTGTGTGTGTATGCACGTGTATGTATATATATATAATTTTGGTTATGTTAAAGGTTATCAGATAAAAGTACACTTTTGAAAAAATCGATTAGGTTACAACATGTAAACTTCAAGCTCAGATAGCAAAGGATAACACATTTTCTGAATCAGTTGTTTTCCTAAATTTCATTTAACAGATAGTAAGAGTTTAGATATAGAAGGATATCCTCACCAAGGCACTAAAACTTATTACATTTTAGAAAATGAGACTTGGAAATGAGAGTTTGAATCATGAAGGATACCTGTGATTCGATTCCACAAGAAATTTACAGTCTTCATTTCTAAGGTGCTGAACGCCGTATGATTTCTTCCAGGTCTATAGCTTGAGCTCTTTTGTATTTGCCTGCTTCCTTCATGTTGGTGTTCTCCACAGGTTCCATCACCAGGTCACTTCCCATTACTCTGTACATATGCTTCCCTTGGAATGTCTTCCACTTTGCTGTTAGCAGTCACCATCTGTATATTAATATATAGTCATATACCACATAACGACATTTCAGTCAACAGTGGACCACATATGACAGTGGTACCGTGAGATATTACGGAGACCAGGTGTGGTGGCTCACGCCTGTAATCCCAGCACTTAGGAAAGCAGAGGCAAAAGGATAACTTGAGCCCAGGAGTTTGAGACCAGCCTGGGAAACATAGTGAAATACAGTTCTCCACAAAATGGAGGAAACAAAAAGATATAATGGAGCTGAAAAATTTGTATCACCTAGTGATACCTTGATAATCTTCGCCCTGTGTAGGCTTAGGCTAATGTGCATGTTTGTGTCTTAGTTTTGGACAAAATTTTAAAATTCAAAAAACCTTATAAAAACTTATAGAATAAGGACATAAAGAAAGAAAATATTTTTGTACAGCTGAACAATGTGTGTTTTAAGCTAAGGATTATTACAAAGGAGTCAAAGAGTTATAAATTTAATGTTTATATAAAGTAAAAAAGTTACGGTAAGCTAAGATTAATTTATTATTAAGAAATAATTTTTTAAATAAATTTACTGTAACCTAAGTGTACAGTGTTTATAAAGTCTACTATGCTATACAGTAATATCTAGGCCTCCACAATCCCTTACCACTCACCCACTGACTCACCCACAGCAACTTCCAATTCTGCAAGCTCTATTCATGGCAAGTGTTCTGTACAGCTGTACTATTTTTTATGTTTTATGCCATATTTTTAGTGTATATTTTTCTCTATTTAGTTTGTATACACAAATGCTTACCATTATGCTACAACTGGCTACAGTATTTGGTACAGTGACATGCTACACAGGTTTTTAGCCCAGTAGCAACAGGCTATACCATCTAGCCTAGGTGTGTAGTAGGCTATACTATCTAGATGTGTGTAAGTACACTCTGATTTTCCCACAATGACAAAATCACCTAAAGATCTATTTATCAGAGTTATTCCCTGATCATTAAACAATGCCTGAGTATATGATGCCAGGTAAAAACTTGAAAAATAGACCAGAAAGTTTTGCTTCCATAGTTAAAGAGATCATATTACCCAGAATCAGAATGTATATCATTATGTGACATTTGAGTGGTCCTCTATTAATCACAAAAATATTAGCCAACTCAGAATCTATTGCCTTCATATATGTTTTTTGAATCTACCTATTTTCCATATGCTTGCTTATATAGCTAAGCTTAGTTTACTTATCATCCCATGTACAATTTATAACTCTATAAAGAGATTTTTTAAATCACCATTTCAATTTTACAAATGATGAAATTAAGGTACAGTAATAACAGTTATCTGTGTCACATAATTAGAGATTAGAAAGGCCTGGATTTCAAATCAAGCAGTGCTATCTCACAGCCCATCTTCTACAGCCTATTCTGTTTTATCTCCTGCAACTCCCTAAAGCCCTTCATCATCTATCACTTCTACCATAGCAACAGATTCCTTCTGTCTTGTCCTTCACCTGTGGTATCAAATAAAACCCAACCAAATTCATGCTAATTACTACCCATGAATAATAAAAGAAACTATGATTTCTCACAAGTCTGAGCTTTCCAGTGCCTATCCCTGACCACATCTCCAGCTTTATCTTTGACAAGTCCATGCCCTAGACTTTTTACTCCAACAGTATCGGACCGCTTGTAATCCTCTCTTCACCATGTTCTTCCTTTTTATTTTTGCTCAGGTTTTATCCTCTGCCTAAAGATTGTTCCTTTCCCTTATTACCACCATAATTTACTTGAATAACTTAGCCATTCTTTGAGGTACAGTTCATTGTTTACCTCCTTCAGGAATTTTCATCGATTATGCAGGTTAGTCATTCTTCAGGATTTCCATAATGAATTTTACGTATTTCTATCATTTCTCTTACCAAATTAAATTATAATTACATTTAAATGTTTTCTTCTGCTTCAGTGGTTGTGATCACCCAGATATCAGAAGTTACCTTATATTTTTCTCTCCTTATACTTTTCTCACAAATGTGCAATGACTCAAAATTCACAGAGAATAAAACTAGAATGTCATTATATTGCTTGTTACTTACAACTATAACTAAAAGAGGACCAGTCAATCTTCTGACAAGATACAGGGGAGAATATATTAGTCAAGATAAGCCAGGCTTTGTTGCAGTAACACACAATCCAAAAAATGTAGTGGCTCATACAGTGAAATTTTATCACTCACATATAATTCACTGTATATCTGAAACTCTCCATAGCAGCTCTCTGCTATGAGTAACTCATTGATTCAGAATACTTTGAACCTATCCTAGTGACTTTGACATGCCAATATGAGGTCAGTACTTTTGTTAGAATAGGGAAAGAGAGAGACCTTAGAATTATGCGGGGTATTATACTCCCTTATCCAAGAAGCACCTTGCATCACATTTACTTGTATTTCAATGACCACAAGTAGTCACATTGTCCACCTACATAGCTATAAGGGGACTGGAAATATAGTCTTCACTTATATCCAAGAAAGAAAAGAAAATTACAAATTATAATAAATTACATACATGGGTGACCCATGCATTGAGGCAAATTTTGAAATTGGGATTTCATATTTATATAAAAATTTTCATTTGCTGCAGTCACCAAAGAAATGAATTGCACTTAATTGGAAAGAGTATTTCCTTACTCCAACCAATTTTCAGATATTATAGATTGAATGCTTTTGTTTATAAAAATAATAATGATTATTGAGAATGAAAGTATATACATTTTCCAGAAATATCAATTTAATCATTTTATGAAACCCTAAGTATATGAAAGGGACTATATGGACAACATTGTTTCCAACATTTATAGATTCATTTTACTGTGTTTTAAGTCAACATTATCTCATGGATTTACATTGAGTCATATTACAGAAAGTGTCACATAGACTCAATACAGTACTATTTTAGAGATGTTTAAAAAGTATGTATCCTAACTTGAGAATTTCCTCTTTATCATAAAACATGAAAGAAATTAACCCCAGATCACAAAGACAAAAAAAAGTAAACAAAACAAAAGCAGATCTTCCAAACAACCAGTTTGTTATATTCTTTTGAGTCATTTATATATCAAATGCCTGCATTTAGTTCTTCGTTTTGATCACAAGAGCTCCTGATGCCATGATGTTGCATCTTCCCTTCTGTCAGCTACATACAGCGATGTGTTTCCATTTTTGTACATTGATATATTCTTTGGTGTTATGCTTTAATGTATTTCCCAAAGTTTATGTGTTAGAAATTTGATCCCCAATTTGGTAGTGTTGGGAGGTGGGGCCTAATGGAGGATGTTTTGGTTATGTGGGCACTCCTCTTATGAATGGATTAATGCTGTTATAGCAGGAGTGGGTTCCTTAACGCAGGAGTGGATTCCTTGGAAAAGAACAACTTTGGCCTCCTTTTTCCTCTCTCCCCATCTCTTTTCCCAACTACCTTATGCCATGAAATAATGCAGCAATAAGGGTCTCACGAGACGCTACTCTCTCAATCCTGGACTTTCCAGCTTCCAGAACTATGAGGAAATATATATTGTTCTATTTTGTTTTTGATTTTGTTTTGTTTTCGAGACAGAGTCTCGCTCTGTAACCCAGGCTGGAGTGCAGTGGTGCAATCTTGGCTCAGTACAACCTCCATCCGTTGTGTTTAAGCAATTCTCCTGCCTCAGCCTCCCAAGTAGCTGGGGTTACAGGTGTCCGCCATCACACCCAGCTGATTTTTCTTTTGTATTTTTAGTAGAGAGGAGGTTTCACCATGTTGGCCAGTCTGGTTTCAAACTCCTGACCTCAAGTGATCTGCCCGCCTAGGTCTCGCAAAGTGGTGGGATTATAGGCAGGAGCCACCGCGCCTGGCCTCCTGTTCTTTTTTTATATAAATTTAACAGCTACAACTGGAATTTTGTTACATGAATATATATGCATAGTGGTGAAGTCTGAGCTTTTAGTGTAACCATCACCTGAATAGTGTACATTGTACCTATTAAGTAATTTCTCATCCTTCACCCCCTCCCATCACCCCACTTTTCAGAGACTCCAGTGTCTATTATTCCACCCTTTACGTCCATGTATATGCATTATTTAGCTCCTATTTATAAGTGAGAACATGCTGTATTTGACTTTGTTTCTGAGTTGTTTCCCTCACGAAAATAGCCTCCAGTTCCATCCCTGTTGCTGTGAAAGACATGATTTTTCATTCATTTTTATGGGTAACTAGTATTCCACTATGCACACGTGAACACGCATGTGTGTGTGTAATATATACCACATTTTCTTTATTCATTCATCCATTGATGGACACTTAACATTGATTGCATATTTTTGCTATTGTGAATAGTGCTTTGATAACAGATGTGATGGCAGGTATCTTTTTGATATAGTGATTTAGTTCCATTTAAGTTTATACCCCATAGTGGGAATGTTGAATTGAATAGTAGTCCTATTATCAGTTCTTCGAGAAATATCCAACTAGAAGTTTTACAAATTTACATTCTACTAACAGTGTATAAGCTTTCCCTTTTCTCTACATCCTTGCCAACATAGGATTTTTTTTTTTTTTTTGTATTTTTAGTCTAACCATTCTGACTGAAGTAAAATGATTTCTTACTGTGGTTTTAATTTGCATTTCTTTGATGATTAGTGATATTGAGCATTTTTTCATCTACTGGCTGTATGCTCTTTGTAAATTACCCAGTCTCTGATTTTATATCATAGCAGCACAAAACAGACTAAGACATTGGCTTTATTATTTTTCAGATTATCAGATTATATTGCTCTTTTTTTTTTTTTTTTTTGATGGAGTCTCACTCTGTCGCCCAGGCTGGAGTGCAATGGCACCATCTTGGCTCACTGCAACCTCTGCCTCCCAGGTTCAAGTGATTCTCCTGCCTCGGTATCCCTAGTAGCTGGGATTATAGGCGCCTGCCACCATGCCTGGCTAATTTTCAGAGGAGATGGGGCTTCATCATGTTGGACAGGCTGATCTTGACAAACTGCTGACCTCAGGTGATCCGCCCACCTCGGCCTCCCAAAGTGCTGGGGTAACAGGCGTGAGCCGCTGCACCCGGCTATTGCCTTTTTCATATGGCTCCTTCAATTATTTATTTTTATCTTTTAAAGTTTTATATATCTTTTGAATCCTCTGAGCTGATAAAAGGTCATAAACAGATAATCAAGTTACTCCTGTGTCCATTCTTGGGAATAAATATCTCAAAAAAAAAAAAAACTATCTCCTGATAGAAAAGTCATATATGCCTGCTTCAGCCACAAGTTATACCTTTTTATATTGCTCTGTGGATTAAAACTCCAGACTTCAGGGAGAAAGAATCTGATTAGCTCTGCTTGATTCAGGCGCTCATTGCTGGGCAAATCAACTTGGACTGCACAGGGTCATGTAGCATAAACATAGGTGCTTATTAATCACCCATCTAGGTCAGGTGGGAGGAAATTTAGCATAATAATGATAAAGCTGCTCTCTATGATTTGTATCTAATTAATGTATACATTTCTAGCTAGCCTAGGATTATTTTCACAGTAGTTGTATGCCGAATTTATATTGCTTCCATTTTTTTTCCTGAAGACCCATAGTGTATCACCTCGACACTACTTAAGCACAGAACTTGGAAACCTTTATTTACTATTTCATTTCATTTTCAGAGTTCTTAAAATAAAGGTAAATTATTCAAATGCATATTGATGCTGCTGTGACTAAAAAAAGTATTGAGTTTATCTTTCAAGTTAAAGTAAGTTAAAGTTTTAAAGTCTTTTTGAAATTATGAAAATAACACTATGTGAATGACAAGCAGTAACATTTAGTTGAACTATTAGGAAAGAAGTTTGTTCTTTATTTTGTGTTGTGTCTTGAAAGGTTCTAATTAACCTGTTCAGTTTTGTTTGTCTGTCCTTTAAAGGAATCTTATAAGTTGTGTGAAAAATTATGGATAAGACCTACAAAATGTTTTATAAAATATACAAATATTAGAAAAGTTTTACAGAAGCTTTATTTATTTAGCTTTCATCATTTAAAAAAATCCAAATTTATTTAAATGCTCTTATCTTTCTAAAAACTGGTATGCTATAATATAGTTAGAATTAAATCTAAGGCATGAGCTCATCAGAAAATCTTTATTATTATATTCTGAAGAATATCCAAAAATTATATAGTTTCATATATACCAACTACAATATTATTGCTAAAGATGAATGTGAAAACTTATTCTTGCCTTCTCTGTCTTCCCCTACTCACAACACACTATATTTTCAATGTGAAATGGTTTGATTTGAATTGCAAATCTTATCACACATATAGTTTTATTCTTTTCTATCTGGATGAGTGACAGTGGTATATAAGAGTTAACAAACCTTATCCAGTCTTAAATACATTTCTGGTATTGAAAGCTAACAGAGCTGAAAGTTGAATGGGAGAAAGCTCAGCTCCTGTATTCATTCTTTTATTTGTGTTCTGAAAGGGCCTTATGGAGGAAACCTGATAGAAATGTCATGGCATTACTAAATAGATCGAAGTCCAAGGTAGGAAAATAAAAGGTTGGCTTTGCTGCTGCTTTTGTCATTTTACAAGCAGTGGATAGTGCTTTCAAATGAGGGCCTGAGGCTATTCCCCAGCCCCTGAGAAGAAGTGAGTCCATCCCTCAATGTTCTACTAAAAGAAGCCTTTAAAGAAACTTTATGTTCCAAGAATACAAATCCCTTCTAAAGATGACAACAAAATGGGGGTGGGGTGGGGGAATCTCAATTAAAGAGGCATGTATTCCTGCACACAGGAATATCCAACACCACATGAGAGCTGGTCTGGAAAGATTATCATCATGACTACACTGAAATGTATATTCTGTGACTGCTTGCACTTGGTTTTACTGGAAGATGGGGTTCAATCTTTAAATTGTATGTGAAGTAGAGTGGTAATTTGGGTGTCACAGGAGATTACAGCTACATTGCTAACATAATGATGGTCAAGTAAGTGAAAACACTACAATGTTTTCTAATAAATTCCTGGAAAAATTAGCAACTTGTTTTTTATTTTAGGTCACAAAGTATTGTAGAAAAGCAAAGTGTTTGGAGTTGTGCAGTCCTGTATCCATAATCCTGACTCATATCATTTCTAAGTTTCTCCCTTGGACATGTTAGTTAATGTCTGGGCTTCAGTTTCTGGCCTTATTAAGTGAGGATAGTATTATGGAGTATATTGGGCCCTCTCAAAGATTAATTGAAGTAACATAGGTAAAGCATCAGAACAAATTAAACTCTCAGGAATTAATTTCTTTCTCCACATTGAAATTAATTTGGCTCTAATACAGACGGTTGCATTTACTTTGATTTTTTTAACTGATGACAATTATAGGTTATTCTGGTTCTGCCATTTAGAATAATTAAATATGATTAATCATTTCTTTTACAGAGTATTAATTGTTAGTGATTAAATAAAAATAACAATCCAGAGCTCAATTTTCAGGCAGAATAAATAGATGCATACTGTACTTCATTCTCTCTTTAATCAGTGAAGCTTTGAGGGGCAAATTAGAATAATATACATCTGTGCAAGAATATGACAATATCTGAAAATAAAGCATTCTTTTGCCTAATAGTGTAACACTGCCACTGATAATGAGATGATAAATTATTTTAGATTGAGAAAACAAAATAGCTATAGATTTAACCTGAAGTTAATTAAGAAAAATGATATAGCTGCTAGATCTATGGTTTACATGAGATAATAGCTGTAAACAGGTGTTTATATGTCCCTTTTCTCCTGAGACAGTTCTGGGTTGCATGTGAAATACCAGTAATATTATTAATATTACCTTCTTCACTTTCAAAAAAGCACTATTATTCTAATTATTAGAAGAAAACATAATTTTTAGTTGATTTGGGGTAAAGCTTTCTAAATATGATTCAAAATCCATATGCAATAAAAGAAATTAGTGATAAAGTCAACTCTGTTAAGAAAAAAACCACTGTATGAAAAACACCATAAATGAAGTCAAAAAAAAATGAAAAGCTGGAAAAAAGTATTTGCAACATATATCACAGAGAAAGAGATACTATTGAAAGGATTCTTAAAAATTGAAGAAAAAAGACCGAATCTCAATGGATTAAAAAGAAAAATATGCAGATATTTGTCAACATATACACCAAATATTTCTAAGTACATTAAAAGATGTTCCATTTCACTCTTAACAGAAATGCAAATGAGAACTACCCCCAAGGTACAAGTTTTCACCTGTGAAATTTGTAAAACTTCAAAAGCTTGATACTATATTCTGTTGGCAAAGCAGTGAGGAAACAGACACTCATACACTGCTAGCAAATGTGCCAAATGGTACAATCCCGCCTCCAGGGTTTAACTAAAGATACAACTAAGTACTGGTCCTACAACTTCCCAAATGTAAAATAGCATGTGAACAACTTTATTTACTTAGATATTATTTGCCATAACACATTATTGGAAACATGAATTTCCATGGAAGCATAAAGAAATAAATAAGCATACAGAATCTCTACAAATTTAACATGGATTGGTTTCCAAGATTTATTGTTTGGTGAAGAAAAATAAGGTTCAAATAATACTTCATAATCCACAATTTTGAAAGAAATAAGAAAGCAAATATATCTGCTTGCTATTTTTGTGACAAGAAACTTCAGAAAAATCAATCCGGATAATAAAAATCATTACCCCAAGTGAGTGGGAAAAAATTGAGTTAATGGGATGGGGTTGAGAGTGAGAATTTGCTGAGCGCATTTTTTGCCATGTACAATTTCTTTAGTACCATTTTCTAGTTCCCCTTGTAGATATTTTTCATCTCCTTGGGTAAATGTATTCCTAGCTATTTTATTTTTTGGCTATTGGAAATAGGATTTTGTTTTTGAATTGGTTCTTAGCTTGAATGTGATTTGTGCATAGAAATTATACTGCTTTTTGTTCATTGATTTTGTATCCTGAAAGTTTACTGAAGTCATTGATCAGTTTCAGGAGTCTTTTGGCAAAATCTTTATGGTTTTCTATGTATAGAATCATATCATCAGTGAAGAGAGTTTGACTTCTTCTTTTCCTATTTGGGTGCCTTTTGTTTCTTTGTCTTGCCTAATTGCGCTGTCTAGAATTCCCAGTACTATGTTTAATAGGAGTGGTAAGGGTGGGCAGTATTCACTCCTTACCTGCAGTTTTGCTTTCTGCAGTTTCAGTTATCTCCAGTCAACCACATTCCTGAAATAAGCAATTCATAAGTTTCAACTTGCATGCCATTCTGAGTGATGTGATGAAATTTGCACTGGCCTGCCCATCCTGCCAAGGACATGTATCATCCCTTTGTCCAGCAGATCCACACTGCTGACACTACCCACCTTTTAGTCACTTGGTAGCCCTTGTAGTTATCAGACCTACTTTCTCATGGCATTGCTTGTGTTCAAGTAAATCATCATTTTACTTAATAGTGGCCCCAAAGTTCATCAGTAGTGATGCTGGCAATTCAGACATGCCAAAGAGAACCTGTAAAGTCCTTCTTTTTTAAGTTGAAAGGGAAAAGTACTCAATTTAATGAGGAAATAGAAATCTTATGGGAATGCTGCTAAAATTTAGAGAAAGAACAAGTCTTTTATCTGTACATTTGTGAAGAAGGAAAAAAAATCATGTGCTATTTTTCTGTCACACCTCAAACTGTAAAAGCATGATAAATGCTTAGTTAAGATGGAAAAGGTATTATATTTGTGGGTAGAACATGAACAGAAATGTGTTCTGATTGATGACAATCAGGTTTAATACTGTCCACAGTTGTATGCATCCACTGGGGGTCTTAGAATGTGTTTCCCAAGGATAAGGGGATTCTACTGTATAATTTTTTATATACAATGACTTTTCAATCATGTTAATATTTCATATATTCAAAAATAAAACAAAATCATGAAAGATAAAATTGTCAACCCCAAATTACATCTGAACAAAAGCAAACCTAACTCTATTTGAAATAAATAACACACACAAGAAAAATAATGAATTCAAGTGACTTTTGGACAGACTACTCTAACAGCATATATTTAGTGGTATCTGCTCTAATTATAAAAATAATCACAAAGGAATTGCTTAGTTGATTTGTTTATAATTGTGATATAAATATAGTTAATCTAAAATTATTTTACTTTCACATAGGATAGGGAACATAGGTAAATATAGCTGACCCTCCATATCAATTGGTGGGTTCTGCATCTGTGTGTTCAACCAACTGCTGATTGACAATATTCTGCCAAGCATTTTTATAGATAATATGTTTTGTATTGGCTTCTTACAAGAAAGTTGGTAACACGAAATGTAGAAATTATAAGTTTTTAAATTATGTTTTATTTATATACTTAAGTATATTATACACATTTTTAAAGTATGTATAAAATATGTGACAGATAATATGTTAATTTCTTTATACTGTAAAGAGATTTTGCAAACCAAGAAACTGATATGAATGCCCCAAAAGGAAAAAAGCAAAGGAGATAAAAGAAACATGACATAAAAGCAATTAAAATGACTAAAATAAGTAGGGGGAAAGTTTAAACTGACTAAATATCAAAGGAACACAGTTAAAAAGCAGTTATAATTCCTCATCTTTGGCTTAATAAATATTAAAATGATAAAAACAAACTAGTTAATATTAATTAAGGTTCACACTAATTACATGTTAGATATTTAGGTGGGACTTTAAATTCGTATAAACTTCCAAGCAATTTATACGGGGTCCTACAAAATATACATAATCTTGACTAAATAAGTTCATTGCTTAGAAATTATCTTAAATAAATAATCATGCTAATAGATGAAAGAGGCAGATGTAGGAGGGTCCCTGGAGAATCTCCGACCTGCCCCACAAGTGTTTACATCAGATGTTTTAATACAGATGAGGAAACCTGCCCAGGGTCTTATTTGGAGATGCTTGCAATAGACTGGGGCCTGGCATGCACACTGGGAGAATGGAGTGGAGCCATCAGGAATTTGCACCCTCTGCAGAGGAGCCTGGCCTCGTCAGCTCATGTGTGGTGGCTTAGTATTCAATCTGTGAGGTGGGAGGCTATTGGCAGAACCTTTTTTTTTTTTTTTTTTTTTTTTTTTTTGTGCTGAGAGCTTTCTTTAATAAATTCTGCTCTCCTCACCTTTCAATGTGTCCATGTGCCTAATTTTTCCTGGTCATGAGACAAGAACCGGGATATTGGATATTAGCCGAGCTAAGAAGCAACAAATCCTGCACCAATGCTTTGTTCAAAGATAGAGTTATAATGTTATTTTTCCAGCATTGTTTGTATTATCAAAAAATTTTAAACAACTCAAATGTCCCAAAATGAAAACTAATTAAGCTAGTCATTGAACATCTATACAATGGAGTACCATGCAGCCATTACCAATTGCACTAAGGAAACATATCTATATTGTAAATTTTTACATTTTAAAGCATAATAAATTTTAAAAATATAATCCCAGTCATGAACAGTGGCTCACATCTGTAATCCCAGCACTTTGGGAAGCCGAGGCAGGTGAATCACTTGAGGTCAGGAGTTTGAGACCATTCTGATCAACATGGTGAAACCTGTCTCTACTAAAAAAATACAAAATTAGTCAGGCATGAGGAGCATGCCTGAATTCCAGCTACTTGGGAGGTTAAGGCAGGAGAATTGCTTGAATCTGGGAGGCAAAGGTTGCAGTGAGTGGAGACTGCACCACTACACCACAGCCTGGGCAACAAGAGTGAAAGTCTACCTTAAAAAAAAAGAGTGTATATATATATATATATACACACACACATACATACACACACACACACACACACATATATATATGCCCATTTGTAAATATACATATGTGTTTTATAATAATAAAAAAACATTAGACATCTGTATATCATAAGGTCAACAGCACTTGTTTCCAGATCATTGTTTTGGTATACTTTTTATTATTTTGGGGAATATGTAGTTTTAAAACTTTTATGGTGTTATTTTTGTATTGTAACATATGTATAACTTTTGGACATGAAGCTTAGCTAAATTAGTTTATATTACTTAGCTATAGAAGCTTTCAAAATGATTTAAAAATTGGAAAGGTAAGTATAAATAAAAAGCATGATAAACAGCAGTGTAACAAACTCGGGTGGGAGATCGTCCTAAAGAGAGACAAAAAAAGGTTAGGGGTAAATCTCATATTATTTAGCATCTTCAGTAATTATATGAAACCAATAAGAAATAAGGAATAACTAAAAGTATCTAAGAATATACAGAATATATATGAAATGCAGCATTCTAAATGTATTTATGATATATAATGCATGTATATGTTTATATATACAGGCATACCTTGTATTATTTCTATTTGTTTTATTCCACTTTGGAGATTTTGTGCTCTTTATGAATTGAAGTTTTGTGGCAACTGTCCTTCAAGCATTTTTTGGTGCCATTTTTCCAACATCGTGTGCTCACTTGGTGTGTCTGTGTCATATTTTGGTAATTCTTGCAATATTTCAAACTTTTTTATTATTATATGTGTTTTGGTGACCTGTGATCAGTAATCTTTGATGTTAAACTATTGTCATTATTTGTGAGCACCAAAATTGAGCCCATATAAGACAACAAACATAATTGATAAATGTTGTGTGTGTTCTGACTGCTTCACCAGCAAGCTCTTCCCCATCTGTCTCCCTTTTCTCGGGCATCTCCATTTCCCAAAACATAATATTAAAATTGATCCAATTAATAACCCTACAATAGCCTCTACATGTTAAAGTAAAATGAATAGTTGTACTTCTTTCACTTTAAAACAAATGCTAGAAATGATTAATCTTAGCGAACAAGTGAGCATATTGAAAGCCAAGATAAGCCAAAAACTAGGCCTCTTGTGCTGAACAGCCTAGTTGTGAGAAGAAAAGCTCTTGAAGGAAATCAAAAGTGCTACTCCCGAGGACACACCAATGCTAAGAAAGTGAAACAGGCTTATTGCTGCTGTGGAGAATGTTTGAGTGGCCCTGATAGATCAAACAAGCCACAACATTCTCTTAAGCCCAGGTCTAATCCAGAGCAAGGCCCTAATTTTTCTCAATCCTATGAAAGCCTAGAAAGGTAAGGAAGCTACAGAAGGAAAGTTTGAAGCTAGCAGAAGTTGGTTCATGAGGTTTAAGGAAAGAAGCCATCTTCATACATAAAAGTGCAAGGTGCAGCAGCAAGTGCTGACATAGAAGCTGCAGCAAGTTATCCAGAAGATCAAGCTAAGATTACTGATTAATGTGACTACACTAAACAATAGATTTTCAATGAGACCAAAAAAACCTTCTATTGAAGAAGATGCCATCTAGGACTATCATAATTAGAGAGGATAAGTCAATATGGGGCCTCAAAGCCTCAAAGGACAGGCTGACTCTTATTAGCCTGTTATGTTGCTAGTGGCTTTAAGTTGAAGGTGATGCTCATTTACCATTCTGAAAATTCTAATACCCTTAAGAAGTATGCTAACTCTACTTGCCTCTGTTCTATAAATGGAACAGTAAAGCCTGAATGAGAACACATCTGTTCATAATATGGTTTACTGAGTATTTTAAGCCTTCTGTCAGGACCTACTGCTTGAAAAAAAGAAAAAGAAAATTCTTTTCCAAATATTATTGTTCAATGACAATACACCTGGTCACCCAAGGGCTCTGATGGAAGTGCACAAGATTAATGTTGTTTTCATGCCTGCTAACCAAACATCTGTTTTTCAGCCCATAAATCAAGGAGTCATTTCAGCTTTCAAATTCTTTTTTTTGTTGTTGTTGAGACACAGTCTTACTCTGTTGCACAGGCTGGAGTGGAGTAGTGCGATCTCAGCTCACTGCAAGCTCCACCTCCTGGGTTCATGTCATTCTCCTGCCTCAGCCTCCTGAATATTTGCGACTACAGGCACCCGCCACCACACTTGGCTAATTTTTTGTATTTTTAGTAGAGACAGGGTTTCACCGTGTTAGCCAGGATGGTCTCGATCTCCTGACCTTGTGATCCACCCACCTTGGCCTCTCACAGTGCTGGGACTACAGGCGTGAGCAACCGCGCCTGGCCATCTTTCAAATTCTTATTATTTTAGAAATACATTTTGTGCTAAGTGTGGTGGCTCATGCCTATTATCCCAGGACTTTGGGAGGCTGAAGCAGGAGGATTGCTTGAGGCCAGAAATTTGAGGCTACAGCGAGCTATGATTGCACCACTGCACTTTAGATGGGGCAACAGAGTGAGACCATTTCTGAGAAAGAAAGAAAGAAAAGAAAGGAAGGAAGGAAGGAAGGAAGGAAGGAAGGAAGGAAGGAAGGAAGGAAGGAAGGAAGGAAGGAAGAAAGAAAGAAAGAAAGAAAGAAAGAAAGAAAGAAAGAAAGAAAGAAAGAAAGAAAGAAAGAAAGAAAGAAAGAAAGAAAGAAAGAAAGAAAGAAAGAAAGGCAGGCACTTTTTATGGCTTTCTAACTTCCATAGAGAGTGATTCCTTTCCTGGATCTGTGCAAAGTAAACTGAAAACCTTCTGGAAAGACTTCACCATTCAAATGCCATCGAGAACATTCATGATTCATGGGATCACTGAGTGTTTCAAAACTTCAGTGGACGAAGTAACTGCAAATGTACCAGAAATAGCAAGAGTATGAGAATTAGAAGTGGAGCCTGAAGATGTGATTGAATTGGTTTCATTGCATGACAGAACTTTAAGTATGAGGAGTTGCAAAGAAACTTGCTGCTAATCTATGGATTTCTTGAGATGGAATCTACTCCTGGTGAAGAAGCTGTGAACACTGTTGAAATGACAAGAAAGGATTTACAATATTACATAAACTTAGTTGCTAAAGTGGTAGCAGGACTTGAGAGGATGGACTCCAGTTTTGAAAAGAAGCATCGCCTCACCTGGGAAGTGCAAAATGTCAGGGAATTCCCTTTCCTAATCAAGGGAAGCCATCACAGACTGTACCAGGAAAATTAGGACACTGCCACCTAAACAGCGCACTTTTCCAGCCGTCTTAGCAAACAGCACACCAGGAGATTATATCTGGTGCCTGGTTCAGAGGATCCCACGCCCATGGAGCCTTGCTAGCTGATAGTCCAAGATCAAACTACAAGGGGGCAAGCCTGGCTGGGGAAGGGGAATCTGCCATTGCTGAGGCTTAAGTAGGTAAACAAAGTGTCAGGGAAGCTTCTTTTCCTGGGTGGAGCCCGCTACAGCTCAGCTAGGCCTGCCTGCCTCTGTAGACTCTACCTCTGGAGGCAGGGCATAGCTGAACAAAAGGCAACAGAAACTTCTGCAGACTTAACTGTCCCTGTCTGACAGCTCTGAAAAGAGCAGTGGTTCTCCCAGCAAGATGTTTGAGCTCTGAGAACTGACAAACTGACGCATCAAATGGGTCCCTGACCCCCGTGTAGCCTAACTTGGAGACACCTCTCAGTAGAGGCCAACTGACACTTCATACAGCCAGGTGCCCCTCTGAGACAAAGCTTCCAGAGGAAGAATCAGGCAGCAATACTTTCTGTTCTGCAATATTTGCTGTTCTGCAGCCTCTGCTGGGAATACCCAGGAAAACAGGGTCTGGAGTGGACCTCTAGCAAACTCCAACAGAACTGCAGCTGAGGGACCTGACTGTTAGAAGAAAAACTAACAAATAGAAAGGAATAGCATCAACATCAACAAAAACTACATCCACACCAAAACTCCATCTCTAGGTCACCATCATCAAAGACCAAAGGTAGCTAAAACAACA
This sequence comes from Macaca mulatta, assembly GCF_049350105.2. NCBI lineage: Eukaryota > Metazoa > Chordata > Mammalia > Primates > Cercopithecidae > Macaca > Macaca mulatta. The sequence goes on from NC_133410.1 coordinate 135,438,874, forward strand.
AAGATGGAGAGAAACCAGAGCAAAAAAAGCTGAAAATTATAAAAACCAGAGGCCCCTTCTCCTCCAAAGGATCGCAGCTTCTCTCCAGCAATGGAACAGAGCAGGACAGAGAATGTCTTTGACAATTTGACAGAAGTGGGCTTCAGAAAGTCAGTAATAACAAACTTCTCCGAGCTAAAGGAGGATATTCAAACCCATCACAAGGAAGCTAAAAACCTTGAAAAAAGAATAGACAAATGGCTAACTAGAATAAACAGTGCAGAGAAGACCTTAAATGACCTGACGGAGCTGAAAAGAATGGCACGAGACCTTCATGACACATGCACAAGCTTCAGTACCTGATTCGATCAAGTGGAAGAAAGGGTATTAGTGAATGAAGATCAAATGAATGAAATGAAGCTGGAAGAGAAGTTTAGAGAAAAAAGAGTAAAAAGAAATGAACAAAGCCTCAAAGAAATAAGGGACTATGTGAAAAGACCAAATCTACACCTCATTGGTGTATCAGAAAGTGATGGGGGAATGGGCCCAATCTGGAAAACATTCTTCAGAACATTATCCAGGAGAATTTCCCCAACCTAGCAAGGCAGGCCAACATTCAAATTCAGGAAATACAGAGAACATGACAAAGATACTCCTTGAGAAGAGCAACCCCAAGACACATAACTGTCAGATTCACCAAGGTTGAAATGAAGGAAAAAATGTTAAGGGCAGCCAGAGACAAAGGTTACTCACAAAGGGAAGCCCATCAGACTAACAGCAGATCTCTTGGCAGAAACCCTACAAGCCAGAAGAGAGTGGCGGCCAATATTCAACATTCTTAAGGAAAAGAATTTTCAACCCAGAATTTCATATCCAGTCAAACTAAGCTTCATAAGTGAAGGAGAAATAAAATCCTTTACAGACAAGCAAATGCTGAGAGATTTTGTCACCAACAGGCCTGCCTTACAAGAGCTCCTGAAGAAAGCACTAAACATGGAAAGTAAAAACTGATACCAGCCACTGCAAAAACATGCCAAATGGTAAAGACCATTGATGCTACGAAGAAATTGCATCACCTAATGGGCAAAATAACCAGCTAACATCATAATGACAGGATCAAGTTCACACATAACAATATTAAACTTAAATGTAAATGGGCTAAATGCCCCAATTAAAAGACACAGACTGGCAAATTGGATAAAGAGTCAAGACCCATCAGTTTGCTGTATTCAGGAAACCCATCTCATGTGCAGAGACACACATAGGCTCAAAATAAAGGGATGGAAGAAGATCTGCCAAGAAAATGGAAAACAAAAAAAGGCAGGAGTTGCAATCCTAGTCTCTGATAAAACAGACTTTAAACCAACAAAGATCAAAAGAGACAAAGAAGGCCATTACATAATGGTAAAGGGATCCATTCAACAGGAAGAGCTAACTAACCTAAATATATATAAACCCAATACAGGAGCACCCAGATTCATAAAGTAAGTCTTGAGAGACCTAAAAAGACACAGACTCCCACAAAATAATAATGGGAGATTTTAACACCCCACTGTCAATATTAGATCAATGAGACAGAAGGTTAACAAGGATATCCAGGACTTCAACTCAGCTCTGCACCAAGCAGACCTAGTAGACATGTACAGAACTCTGCACCCCAAATCAACAGAATATACATTCTTCTCGCACCACATAGCACTTATTTCAAAATTGACCACATAGTTGCAACTAAAGCACTCCTCAGCAAATGTAAAACAATATAAATCACAACAAACTGTCTCTCAGACCACAGTGAAATCAAATTAGAACTCAGGATTAAGAACCTCACGCAAAACCACACAACTACATGGAAACTGAACAACCTGCTCCTGAATAACACTGAGGAAATAATGAAATTAAGGCAAAAATAAATAAGTTATTTGAAACCAGTGAGAACAAAGACACAACATACCAGAATCTCTGGGACACAGCTAAAGCAGTGTTTAGAGGGAAATTAATAGCACTAAATGCCCACAGGAGAAAGTCAGAAAGATCTAACACCAACACACTAACATCACAATGAAAAGAACTAGAGATGCAAGAGCAAAAATATTCCAAAACTAGCAGAAGACAAGAAATAACTAAGATCAGAGCAGAACTGAAGGAGAAAGAGATACAAAAAACCCTTCAAAAAATCAATGAATCCAGGAGCTGGTTTTTTGAAAAGACCAACAAAGTTGATAGACCAATAGCAAGACTAATAAAGAAGAAAAGAGAGAAGAATCAAATAGATGCAATAAAAAATGATAAAGGGGATATCACCACTGATCCCACAGAAATACAAATTATCATCCGAGAATACTATAAACACCTCTACACAAATAAACTAGAAAATCTGAAAGAAAAGGATAAATTCCTGGAGACATAAACCCTCCCTAGACTAAACCAGGAAGAAGTTGAATCACTGAATAGACCAATAACAGGCTCTGAAATTGAGGCAGTAATTATTAGCCTACCAATCTAAAAAAGTCCAGGACCAGATGAATTAACAGCCAAATTCTACCAGAGGTACAAAGAGGAGCTGGTATGATTCCTTCTGAAACTATTTCAATCAATAGAGAAAGAGGGAATACTCCCTAATTCATTTTATGAGGCCAGCATCATCCTGATACCAAAGCCTGGCAGAGACACAACCAAAAAGAGAATTTTAGACCAATATCCTTGATGAACATCAATGAGAAAATCCTCAATAAAATACTGGCAAACCAAATCGAGCAGCACATCAAAAAGCTTATTTACCACGATCAAGTTGGCTTCATCCCTAGAATGCAAGGCTGGTTCAACATACACAAATCAATAAATGTAATCCATCACATAAACAGAACGAAAGGCAAAAAAACACATGATTATCTCAATAGATGCAGAAAAGGCCTTTGACAACATTCAACAGCTCTTCATGCTTAAAACTCTCAATAAACTAGGAATTGATGGACCATATCTCAAAATAATAAGAGCTATTTATGACAAACCCACAGCCAGTATTATATGGAATGGGCAAAACCTTGATGCATTCCCTTTGAAAACTGGCACAAGACAAGGATGCCCCCTCTTACCACTCCTATTCAACATAGTGTTGGAAGTTCTGGTGAAGGCAATCAGGCAAGAAAAAGAAATAAAGGGTATTCAATTAGGAAAAGAAGAAGTCAAATTGTCCCTTTTTGCAGACGACATGATTGTCTATTTAGAAAACCTCATTGTCTCAGGCCCAAATCTCCTTAAGCTGATAAGAAACTTCAGCAAAGTCTCAGGATGCAAAATCAATGTGCAAAAATCACAAGCATTCTTACACAACAATAACAGACCAACAGAGAGCCAAATCGTGAGTGAACTCACATTCACAATTGCTACAAGGAGAATAAAATACTTAGCAATCCAACTTACAGGGGATGTGAAGGACCTCTTCAAGGAGAACTACAAACCACTGCTCAATGAAATAAAAGAGGACACAAACAAATGGAAGAACATTCCATGCTCATGGATAGGAAGAATCAATATTGTGAAAATGGCCATACTGCCCAAGGAAATTTATAGATTCAATGCCATCCCCATCAAGCTACCAATGACTTTCTTCATAGAATTGGAAAAAACTACTTAAAAATTCATGTGAAAACAAAAAAGAGCCCACCTTGCCAAGACAATCCTAAGCAAAAAGAACAAAGCTGGAGGCATCATGCTACCTGACTTCAAACTATACTACATGGCTATAGTAACCAAAACAGCATGGTACTGGTACCAAAACAGAGATATAGACCAATGGAACAGAACAGAGTCCTCAGAAATAATACCACACATCTACAACCATCTGATCTTTGACAAACCTGACAAAAGCAAGAAATGGGGAAAGGCTTCCCTGTTTATTAAATGATGCTGGGAAAACTGGCTAACCATATGTAGAAAGCTGAAAGTGGATCCCTTCTTTACACCTTATATAAAAATTTATTCAAGATGGATTAAAGACTTAAATATTAGATCTAAAACCATAAAAACCCTAGAAGAAAACCTAGGCAATACCATTCAGGACATAGGCATGCGCAAGGACTTTGTGACTAAAACACCAAAAGCAGTGGCACAAAAGCCAAATTTGACAAATGGGGTGTAATTAAACTAAAGAGCTTCTGCACAGCAAAAGAAACTACCATCAGAGTGAACAGGCAACCTACAGAATGGGAGAAAATTTTTGCAATCTACCCATCTGACAAAGGGCTAATATCCAGAATCTACAAAGAACTCAATCAAATTTACGAGAAAAAAACAAACAACCCCATCAAAAAGTGGGCAAAGGATATGAACAGACACTTTTCAAAGTAAGACATTTATGCAGCCAACAGACACATGAAAAAATGCTCATCATCACTGATCATCAGAGAAATGCAAATCAAAACCACAATGAGATACCATCTCACACCAGTTAGAATGGTGATCATTAAAAAGTCAGGAAACAACAGGTGCTGGAGAGGATGTGGAGAAATAGGAACACTTTTACACTGTTGGTGGGACTGTAAACTAGTTCAACCATTGTGGAAGACAGTGTGACAATTCCTCAAAGATCTAGAACTAGAAATACCATTTGACCCAGCAATCCCATTACTAGGTATATACCCAAAGGATTATAAACCATGCTACTATAAAGACACATGCACATGTATGTTTATTGCGGCACTATTCACAATAGCAAAGACTGGGAACCAACCCAAATGTCCATCAATGATAGACTGGATTAAGAAAATGTGGCACATATACATCATAGAATACTATGCAGTCATAAAAAGGATGGGTTCATGTCCTTTGTAGGGACATAGATGAAGCTGGAAACCATCATTCTGAGCAAACTATCACAAGGACAGAAAACCAAACACCGCATGTTCGCACTCATAGGTGGGAACTGAACAATGAGAACACTTGGACACAGGAAGGGGAACATCACACAATGAGGCCTGTCGTGGGGTGGAGGAATGAGAGAGGGATAGCATTAGGAGAAATACCTAATGTAAACGATGAGTTAATGGGTGCAGCAAACCTACATGGCACATGTATACATATGTAACAAACCTGCACGTTGTGCACATGTACTCTATAACTTAAATTAAAAAAATTAAAAAAAAAGAACAAAGTAGTTTTAACTAGATAGCCATATGGTGACATATCTTAAATATATAATTTTCCTAGCTCCATTAGCTCTTGAGTGGTTCCATTTTCTAGCTCCATTACCTGTAGGGTAAATATAACATTTACATTTTTAAGTGCAATAAAAATCTTGCAACCTCTAGAATTAATTTTACCTTCATAATGTATCTTACCTTGACTTTATTGTTAATATTAATGAATTCTGTAAAGAAAAAAAAAACTCAGAATTACAAACTCTTCCTGATCATTATATGATCATATTCTAAATTTTTGATTCTTTTGTTTTGCTCTTCCTATAATTTAAAATTTACAATAACACAGGTTTACATTTCTCTGCTTTCTGATGTCCTAAATGATAACCACATCAGCTTGCTTTGTCCATAGCATGTCTTGCTCTACAGTGGTGATGCTGGCAACCACAGTCTCCAAGAAAATGATCTTAGAGTAAGGCAGACCACCTGCAGTGTTTCTAAAATGATGCTTGTTTCTTCTAACATAAAATATGATGACATTTTATCAATCTTTAAAATAAAAATGTTAAAATATTCTAACATTTCCTTCTCCTTGATATGATGTACACTTTAATTTGTCTCAGCGATCTTGTCTAATGGGTGAAAAATAGAAAAAATCGGTTGGAAATTTAGAACCACAATATAGGATAGAAAACTACCTAGAAATACATTTGCCTAAGAAACATTAAGAAGAAAAAAACTAATCCCAGAAGTTTACAGTAGGATAGGTCTGGTCAGGGGCATTTGTAGCATGGAATCTGCCACTTCCTAGCTTGTGACATATTGGGAAAATGACAATCTCTTTACCAACAAACAGGAATTCCTACTATATTAGTTTTTTTACCGGTGCATAAGAAATTGCCACAACTTTATCAGCTTAAAAAAACACCCATTTTACTGCATTAATAGGCACACACTAGGTGATGTTTACATGTAGACAGTTTTTATTTATACTATTATTAAGGTGTATTTGTGTTTAGATACTGATACTGAATAAAGAAGTACAAATAGAGTGAGTCCGTCAAAGTGCTTAAGCCACTTATGATTCATGTAATCAAAGACGAAGTGTGAGATTTCTTTTCTAGAACAGGTATTGGAAAACTTTTTCTCTACAGGGCCATATGGCATAGCAAATATTTTAGACTTTGTAGGCCATAGGGTTTTTACTGACACTTTTTACTTCTCCTATGGTCATAGTAAGAAAGCAACCTTAGTAAATAAGTGAAGAGAGATCGCTGTGTTCCAGCAAAACTTTATTTACAAAAACAGGCAGCAGGCCAGATTTGGCCCCCAGACTGTAGTTTGTCCATCCCTGTTACAAAAAACAAAAACAAAAAACAGAAATAAAAACAAACAAAAACAAAAAAAAAAAAACAGAAAATTGGGAAATGTCTTTGCTAGTTTCAGATTTTACCTATATTAATTGATCTTTTTTGGGAAAGACTATCCTGTTGATAAATCTTCACCACATAACCAATTATCTAAAGTACTCTTGGCTTTGTAATCCATGTTTCTATTATAATTAGTTTGGGAAAAATAGTTTTCCTTGAGAAAAAAGAACATGAGAAACTTGAAATTTTAGTTTTGCTCCTTTTCTGGCAAGAAATAAATAACTAATTTCCACTGAGGAAAAATTTTTCTCCACCTAGAAGCTGTAGATAGAAAGTTGTCTTTTGTGAACATTCATTGTTGTGACAGTGATTCATTGGAAGTGTTTGACATCCAGAGAAGAAAACAAATTATACCAAAAACAGACCCAAGGCCATTCTGTCATTCAAAGTTAGAACTTTTTTTGCAAAAAGCATTTTATTGTTCCCAGGCCACTATTCCTTGATGTGAACACTCCCGTTGGCATAAATTCTGATTGGATAATGTGGTTCAAAGTCAAAATTAATAGTTCAGAAATAGTATCACTTCATTTTATTAATTAATTTGTTGTATTTTGTGGGTTTTTTTTCACATCTGATTTAATGAATTAGCTTTTTTTTTTTTCTTTACTTCTTTCTTAGCAATGAGCAAAGTCAAAGGCAGATGGGGGATAACAAAAAATGAAATGAATATTAAACTTAATTTCGTCCTGTGTTTGCCATAATTGTCTGGTTTAGAACACAGGAAAATTGAGGCTAAATTCCATCATGTTTAAAATAACTGAAAACAGTGCTTTAGTTTGTTTTGAAGGAAGATATAACTATTGAAGGGACATGAAATTCAGTAATCTGCCTTAGGATTCCTGACATGTGTAGCTAATTGTGAAAAAAAGATTTTTGTTTAGAAATTGTGGGTTTTTTCATATTCAAATTTTTACTGATGTATAAATTGTTAAAATGTATTTGGAAGCATTTTAATCATAAACGTGGCAAATTTTTCTTGATGTTCTTTCCTTATTCTAAAACTGTAACTCTTACAATTGCTTGTATAATTAAAATGCTTCTCTGTTAACCATGTGTAAGACAGTCATCCCGAAACATCACAAGTCTTAAAAAGGGAAATAGTCCTTTGATATAAGCACTCAAGAGTCCCTAGAAAAATGGGAGTGGGAAATGAAGCAATAACCCTAGAAAGTGAATCTTGGAAGGCAAAGATCAAAGGTCTATTTTCACTTATTTTTCTAACAAACAAAAAGCGAGGATACATGTACAAAGGCACTCTAAAAGATCAGGAGGACAAACGGAAGACCCAGTACTGTTAATCAAGAACAAACTACAGGCCTTACAGAAATTTTCGGTGTGATTCTTCTACTATTTTTTTAACTTCTGACGCATATAAAATGTCTACATGCAATCTCTCTAATCCTTTAGCTACATATCCAAATATTGTAGGGATACTTTGAAAAATGATATCTTATGCAACCCCCCAACTTGAAAGGGCTTTTATTTGAAAGTGTTTTCTTTTGTTCTAAGCTAAAAATAATAAAATAATGGGCTGAGCACAGTTTCAAATTGAAGTTAAGCATCAGGAGACTGTTTCAAATTAAACATGAACCTCTCCAAACGTAGCCAGCATGAAGAGATAAGAGTCATGCACCTCCGTGAGAGTGCACACACTCACAACAAACCCCTTCTTGTTTACATGCCTATTAAGGGTTCCCAGCAGCTGAAATTATTTCACTCAATTTGATTCCATCCCCATTCTCCATGGCTCATTTACCAATTCCTATACAGGGCTATTCATGCTCCTTGGGAGAAAGTGAAGGTGAATATTGTATTTACAAAGGCTAAACCCAGACAAAAAGGATTTCAACAATTGCTGCCACAATTCAGATTCCACAATTCCCCTTAAGATTATCTTCTCTATGGAGAAGCTGGAGTTAAGCATTGAGTTCGTTATTTCAAACTCCCAATGACCAATGACGAGGTAGGTTGAGGATAAAGCTTCAAACAAGTCAAAGAGGTCAGATTCCCAGGTCTGAGGTTCTATTATCAGATGTGAGGCCTATGATGAGTAGCATCAGTACTTTCAGTTATATGACAAGAAAATTTAGCATATTGAGCACTGCTTGCAACTTCTAAAACCTAGTTCTTATTTGCTAGCTACTTGCAAAAATAAATTGGCTTTAATTTATGAAGATTTTGCTTATTACTAAAGCATCATTCTCCTTATCATAATAAATAAATGTAGTTAAATCAAGAGCTGCTTTTGCCAAATCAGTTTATATTGTTAGAAGTCAGAATAGTGTGTAAAGTTTGGAGTGGGTAGTAACCTGCAGGGAACACCAAGGAGGCTTCTGAGGAGCTGGTCATACTCTTTCATGAGCAGAGTGCTGACATCAGAGATGTACGCTAACAAAATGTGTCATTTTGGGCATTAGAATTTGTGTATTTTCCACATTTATGTTTTGCCTTAATAAAAAAATTACTTAAAAACTTATAGCACTTTTGACTTCTGTGAGAACAGGTTATATGATGTGCTGGATAATCAAAAGCACAACTGCATGTTATATAACCTGTGCCCCACTGTGAAACTGGGATGGTGAGAGCGGGCATGTCTTTTGCTTCATGAAAGTTCTTTCACTATTTTCCCTTCAAGCAGGATATAGGCATTTGGATTGTGGTCGACTGATGGCAGAATTACTCTTTTATCTTCTTTTAAATCTTGAAATACAGTTATAGGATATTACAAATAAATCAAAATATTTTATACTGTATATAACATATATTTTTATATATCAACATATATATAGTAATACACACACACACACACACACACATACACACATATGAGGCAAGTCCTGTAACTCTGGTCAAATATTTATAAGTAGAAAGGTAGTTACATATTCTTGCCAGCTATACTTGTTGATATCATTGCTTGGAAAAGCTATGAACTGAGAAAAGACACAAGTTCACTCTTCTGCTATAAGTTGGCCTGGGGTTGAGAAAACCAGATCACATATTGCTAAAATTCTTCTTGCCATTACTCATGCCAGAAAGTCTGGTTTTACCCAGAGGAGGGAGAAGAATAGTAATCAACATTATTAATACATGAATGAATACATATTAAATATAGCATTCACATTTTCTCTGTTCTTGTTGTATATTTGATCTTTTAAACAATGTCAAATGATGAAGATATGTAAATATTTCAACAGCAATTGTTTGGTTTATTTTCTTTTGATTCCTTACAGTTTTGCATATATACTTTTGATGTGGGATAGCACATTTTTGAATGTGTATCATGACTATATCTGCATTAGAAATTATAACTTTTCTCAAAATAATTATCCATCTGTCTCAATTAAGGCTAGGAGGCTTCAGTTTCACTTAACAATCACTCAGTCATTCAGGCTTACTTGGAAATTGAGGTATTGAATAAAGCGGATGCTGATATTAAGATCAAAGTCATGACTAAACTGAGACAGCAGTGTAGAGACAGTTGATGTACAGAAGGCCCTTGAAAGCGACTTCTCTATAAATTTAACGAACTACACCAACATAGACAACTTTTCTTCCAGAAAAAAATTGATTATAGAAATATAATTATTTGTAAAGAATTTCACACTCCTAAATGATAAATAGTAGTCATACCATTAATTGGGAATGCTGTGCATCCTTCTATTCTAGGTAATATCTCTAACATTTAATATTTCTTTTAAAGATGACATAAAATTGTTTCTAATCATTCTTTTCTGAAATATAACAAAAGAAAAGTTGCAATACATGCCTTGCTAAATAAAACAATTGCTTGAATCTAAAATGAAAAAATGTGTTGTTTATTTTTTAATTCATGTCATCGAATATGGAACATCTAGAATCACTGTGACAAAAATGCTGAAAATATACTCGTTAATTGAATAAATTTATTCTTTTAACATGAGAATAAAATGCAATGAAATCATTATGGAAAGAAATGTGAATGAAAAGTTAAATTATAGCTCCAAAATTTTATATATTTAACTTGAAGAAAAAAATAAAATCAATATTAGTCAACCTTGAGCAAAAAGTGCTTTGTACTAAATAAATATTCTACAATGGAAGTTTTCTGCCAAAATGTTCATTTATAATGAAAGTTAATTTGGTATTTTTATGGTGGACATACTATGTATCCTCTAAAGTCTGCCAATATTTACTGAGAAAACTCCTAGGCTATCCCAAAGTGTAAAAGTAGCAATGTTTTTCTGAACTAAAAATGGAAAAGCATCTCTTTTTTTTTTTTCTCTTGCATAAAATAATGCATGCTGCAATGGGGCTTCGAGATAAAATAAATATTTACTGCCATTGAGTGAATTAAACTCAATAAATAATGCTTCAAAATCAGTCGGTAAAGATGGTACAAATTGAATTATAATTTAACTGAAACATTGTGAACACTTAAAATAACTCAAGTTTATTGAGAGCACACAAGTTGTCAGGTATTTTGTACAGATCACAATTTGTCCTCACAATGAATTGTGAGTTTAGCACTATTATTTTTCCCATATTCTACATAAGAATACTGAGGGTTAGAATCATTAGGTACTGTATCCAAATCTACAAAGCTATTAATTTTTGGTGTCTGAATTTGCACCCAAGCAGTCTAACTTTACAACTTTTACTTTCGACTCTCCTCTATTTCAAGATGAATGCAGACTCTGTTATAACAATATCAAGTGTTTTTCAAAATATCCGACTGTGTAGCAGTAGAAATGCTCTAAGACAATTTTGTCTCATTTTGGTTTTGGCCATATAAATATTTTTATTAATTAAAGAAGCCAGAGATATAGAATTTAGCAGCTGGCTAATAAAATATCTGTAAAATAACCAAATCAATTTTTAATTTATTTTTTTATTTTTTTAAATAATATAATGAAAATTTTTAAAAATAATAATTGAAAGTAAATAGTTCCAGCTCTTAATTCAGTGGAGAGGAAATACAGAATAAAGATTATTTAAAAACCTACATTATTCTAAAGTCCATGAGAACTAAATGAAGGAAAACTTAAAAAAAAAAAAAAAAAAAAAACCCAAAAGCACATGGAACAACTCCTTCTTAAAAAAACAGCAGCTTGAAAAGAACTACTTATAAATATTGGCTCATCTCACCTAATATTTTAGTCAGAGAAAAGTGATGTATTGAGGAGAAAAAAAAAATCAACAAAACACTTAGCACAATGCAGATTTTCCAATTACTAAAATTTTCTTTCAACTACTTCTGGTGTCTTATGCATGCACCTTAAATGGAATCCTAACCAAAAAAAAAGAAAAGAAAAATAGAGAGTACCAAATATAAAGATGATTTGAGACTTTAGCTTATTCAGCAGTATCACATCCCTGCCTTGCCTTACTTGGTAAAATTCCTGTATTTTATTTCCAAGTCATAAATTTTTCTGCATTTATTTTTCTACTCTATAATATTTTGTTCTTAAATAAACCTAACTGTAAGTCACAGTCCCCTCCCATAAACTGAATAACTACAGTTGTTTTTTTTTTTTTCCAAATCCTAATGAATTGATTAGAAATAATGGAATAACAATCCTAATAATGTAGATGCAGGCAAGGTGAATTTGATACAAAGTTAAGCATGCATGCTGTGATTTTTATTCCTGTTAAACACTCCCTGGCAGTTTACAACATTAAAACACTGTGAAAGGGTAAAGTATACTTTGCAGTTCCAAATAGTATAGAAGCCAGCCTCTAGCTCATCAGTAACAATTTCCAGATTACTTTAATATTATTTTGTTTTCAGGGGAAATTGTACTATGCACTTTTTTTCACTTGGTGTTAGCAGTACAATGGCTAAGGTATGAAACTGGACTTTTAGACACATACTAGACACAGATGTACCTGATTTAGTTTAATTTAAAAATCATTACTTACAAATGTAAACATCTTAGAAAAGAAGACTCCCGGAAAGCGGGCCTCATTAACAGATAATTAATTCTAAAAATCTGATTAATATGTTTTACACACTTTTTACTTTGATTTTTCATAATGTGTACAATAAAGTTAAGAACTTTTTCAAATAATTGGTCTATTTCTTATCTATTTTCAAATACATAAACTGCAAAAAGTAAAATAAATGTGGTTTTCCGGCTGCCTCTTTCCGAATTTCTAAATACATAAGACAGTTTACTTGTATTGCCAAGTAGGAAAAAAAAAAAAAAGCATGTATACTGACAGCTTTTCATGTTGATTAGTATCTTTAATAAATTACATGAAAATTAATATGGTCCAACTGATTTTCAACAAAATACTGAGATCCTGAAAACTAAAGATGAAAAATGTTAATTTTTAGCAAAGCATGCAACATCAACAGAGTAAGATATATAATATAGAGATTTTAATATTTATCCAAATTAGCATGCCATGGTTTAACCTGAACCAAATCCTTGAATAATTGGGTACAATCACAGACATTGTTACACAACATCTTAGAAAATCAGGCACTGGGGCTAGCACTTCAATACATGAGTTTTAGGAAAACACAGTTCAACCCATATTTTGTCTAGGGAATGTTTGCTTATCGTCTTATACTGAAAAAAGCACGTATCTGAAGAAAACGCTGATTAACACTCAAATATTAGTTCTTTCTTTGGACAACTACAGTTAAATGATATAGATCATATTATATTCTTAGCCTGTGATTAAGAATTGGTAATTAATCCCCGTCTCTACTAAAAAATACAAAAAAATATTAGCCGAGCGTGGTGGCGGGCGTCTGTAGTCCCAGCTACTCCGGAGGCTGAGACAGGAGAATGGCGTGAACCCGGGAGGCGGAGCTTGCAGTGAGCGGAGTTCATGCCACTGCACTCCAGCCTGGGAGAGAGAGCGAGACCGTCGCAAAGGAAAAAAAAAAAAAAAAAAAAAAAGGTAATTAATAAATTCAATCTAAAAAATTAGGATATTCATTTTGTTTTGTAAGCACTGTAAATTTCAGAGACTGACTGAAAGCAAAACTATTCGTTTAAATTGCCCTCTGTGCAAACGATTAAGTCTGAGGCTATTACTCTAATAATGTAAGTGATGCACACTGTACCTTGAAGAGTTGCACTAATTGGTCCAGCTCATTTAGGCATCTGCTGGTAGCCACACTAAAGTCAAGATATCATGGACTGTTTTTCTTGGTATCCCCCAAAGGGAAGACAATGCCAGAGATATATTTCTCAAGAATGACGTACTTTCAACTCACCCATATTAAAAATGCTCTTTTAATTCAACATTTATTGAGATCATAAAATGAATTATTTTGAACACTGATCAACATCCATGATGTGAATTATGTGTGTTTTCTGAGACTATTACCAAAGAAATTATATATCATATACAATAGTATATAATGTAGTCCTCATAACAACTTCTAATTATGTTTTTGAGACTAAAACTTGTATGGCTGAGGGAAATGTTTACCTTCTGATTTAGACTCCCTTCTTTTATTGCTCTTATTTGTTCTATTTTATCTCTAGATGCTATTCCACATGTTACTCTATTCATAGGCTGTATCAGTTTGCTATGGCTGCCATAACAAAGTGTCATGGACTGGGTGGTTTAACAACAGCAGTTCATTGTCTCAGTTTTAGAACTGAAGAGTTCAAATTCAAGGTGCTGTCAGTGTTGATTTCTTCTGAAGGCTGTGAGGGAAGAATCCATTCACAGCCTGTCTCCTTGGTTTGGGGACAGCTGTCTATTTCCTTTCTTTGTTCATATTGTTTTCCTTGTATGTGTGCACAGTACAGTCCAAATTCCACCCCCATCCCACTATTTATTTATTTATTTATTTATTTATTTATTTATTTATTTGAGACAGGATCTCACTCTGTCCCTCAGGCTAGAGTGCAGTGGCTCAATCATGGTTTACTGTAGCCTTTACCTCCAGGGTTTAGGTAAGTCTTCCATCTCAGCCTCTGAATAGCTGGAACTACAGGCCTGCACCACCATGCCTGGCTAATTTTTTAGTAGAGTTGGGGTGTTATTATTGCCCAGGCTGGTCTTGAACCTCTGGGCTCAAGCAATCTGTGTGCCTCGGCCTGCCTAAGTGCTAGGATTACTGGCATGAGCCACCACATCTGGCCCCAAATTTCCCCTTTCCATGAGGATATTAATCATACTGGATAAGACCCACCATAATGACCTCACTTTAGCTTGATTACCTCTATAAAGACCCTATGTTCACATAAAGTCACACTTGAGGCACTGGGGGCTGGCACTTCAATACATGAGTTTCAGGGAAACACAATTCAACTGATAAGGAAAGTAATCATCTAACACTTCAAGAAAATTTCTATGTGAGAAGGTTTACAATGATAATGCAGAAAAATAAAAATCTCCTTCCTGCTTGCAATTGTTTTAAGTTTGTTGTCAATACAAAATTTTCTGGTAACAATTTTTTTTTAACTAGTGAGTCTCCCACAGTTCTATTTTGAGCTGTGTCCGAAACCCTTTCTTCTTTCCTTCCGTCTTCCTTTTCTTTCTGTCTTTATTTTCATCTTTTTAGAGGCAAAAGTAAAATAAATAAATAAATAAAACAAAAAACTATAACAAAACAAAATTGGGTAAAACAACAAAATAAGCTTAAAGGACAGGGACATCATTTTTCATTCTCTGTAGCTAAGGCCTAGCACAATACATAGCATACAATAGGTGTTAAATAGCCCATTTTAAATGATGAAGTAAAGCTAAAATATGAGTCACCAATTATGAGTTAAATGAAATATTCAGATTGCTACAATGTTAATGTTTATCATACTTTCTGCATATATTACTTATTAGCAATGTAATTAAAAATAAATAAATATTTTCATAGTCTCACTTGTCCTGGGTCATAGCAATTACAAAAAGCATTTCTTCAGGTTTGTGCCTAAGCACTCTGAAGATACTCCAGCTCACAAAGTCAAAGGCTGAAAGAACTGATGGCTAGCCTAACTGTCATATTACAGCTTTGTCAAAGAGTGAGGATTCTCCCACTCCAATGAAACTAACACCAGTAGTGCTCCTGATACCTTTTAAGAAAGAGATATTATAACAGGCTTCTGGCAGAGGGCCACCTGGTTTGAATTCTTGGATAGGCTGTGTCATTATCAAAGTGTACTGAGTAGCACCTCTTTCTGCTTACCCTTGTGTAGCTTTCTGAACCTAATTTTTGTGCCTCACCCGTATTTCCCCTTATGCTTGCCAAGTTCCTCAAGAGACAATTTGGTTTCTTTTTATCCTTCAGATATACATGATTGGAAATATTCAAAAGCCCCATGCAAGCCCTATTCTTCTTTACCGTAAGCTACATCCCAGTTTCTCTCCTACTTGTTGCATCCTGAAAATGATTACATCTAGCTGCTATGACATATTCACTTTAATTTTTTCATACCTGGAAAGCATTTTCATCTCATCCAATGCTCTGTACATCTTTGCATAGATATAACAATTTTAATATTTTAACAGACTAATGACAACTGAATCAATTAATTTGAGTAGTAAAAGAAAAACTACCAGTTTTAATACAGTTTGAAGTATAGCCCTTAACAGTTTTGTTTATGTTTGTCCATTACAACACCTTCAAATTTTAGAAATCCTTGACATGTTCTCAAAAGTATTTTTCTCCCTTGCAACCTTCCATTCCAAAAAATTATTTTATTTTAATAAAAAATTATTTCCATCAGGACAGATGAAAAGTATCACAGTTATCATTATTTTTCTTGTCTGAATTGGCAAATAAATGTGCGGTTGTGGTTCCATGATATTTTACAGCCTCCTCTCCTCTTTTGTTCTGAAATGTTCTTGGATACAGTTGAAAGAAAATGGCAACATATGGTCCATTAGTTTAAATGAGGTGGGGGAAGAACAGGATGGATTATTAATGATAATAATTTATACTTCCCTTTGCATCTATATGCTGTGGCCTTGATGAGAATTTGGCAGGCCTCACAGTCAAATGAAGTTTAAAGTTAAAGGTTGAAATGTGATGGAGGGATTTTTGAAGCAAAAAAAAAGGAAGCAAAGGAAAACTATCCACATTGGATTTTTACGGATTTCCCATCTGTACTTCTGTAATATGACTTGTCTGCTAGCAAATAAATTTCTTGTGTGACTTTACAAATATTTAACTAAAATTATTTTTTGAAATGTTTTTACTTTGCTTTATTTTAATTCAATGATTGCTTCAAGTTGTAGTAATTGAAGATGAAAATCTGGTATTATTCTGTATATTTGAAGGCTAGTCATCCTTCAGCTATCAAAGGAGCAGTTATGGGTGATTGGCTATGTTGGTGTCTGTACTTTTTAGAAAACAATTTTTAAAAATAATGAGAAGTTGATGTGCCTAGACTGCCTTGCAGAAAAAATGTTTCCAGTGTTCTTACTTCCTCAGCGTACCGGATATACATAAAATAATCCGTTCCTTTTGTGAACTTTCAGCCATATTATATTCCTTTATTTTTCATTCTCTATAACAAGCTCTAAAATTACATAATTATTACTTTTTTAATATTTCTTGATTTAGTATACCCAACATCAGTTCTTTTTAAAAATGTGCAAAATATTACCTGCAAAAAATGTCATGGCCTTCAAACTTGTGCTGTTATTTTAGCAACAACATCCTTGTTTTTTCTAATGACAAAATGAAATTTCATAAAGAACTTCTACTCGGGTTTAGAAGAGAGTGGAAAACGTGTAACTCTACCACTCATTATGCCCCTTTCCTCAGCTCTCTCCCTGCCCCTGTCACAGCCCTGAGGCATTTCCCTACAACCCTAGAACTCCTGAGGACTTATTTTGAAGTCTACTATTGCATAAAATATGAGACTGCATCCATCCTTTCGAGAATTGAAAACTGTTCTCCACAATTAATTGGGGCGAAAAAACACCACCAAATCTTATAAGGAGATTTTTTATAAATGTTTTCCTAAGAATTTTCATTGTCAATAGAAATATAAGGCAGTGGTTTGTCAGTGCAAAAACGACCTGGCCAATAACATGCAATTGTGCCCCTTGACTCAGCAAGCCTGAATAACAGTTTAATTTGTTTACAGAGCTACGAGAAATCACCATTTGTGTACTGTATATATTTTATACAACTGGGAAAAGAGTGTATGTTCTTCAGAAGACTTGGCAGCACAACTGAACTTTTTCCTTGTTAAAATCATGAATTCCTCTTTTCTTGGCCCTGTGTTTAGGTGATATGGAGAAGGCAAAAATATGACGGTAAATAAGAATACCTAATCACTGGAAAACCCAAAAGATATAAATTGTACTTAGCTAAGTGTGACATTTGGAGGACACACTACAAATTTGTCAGATCCTTTCAAGTGTAATAGAAATATGACTCATGACAGAGTCAAAACAAAGACATGAGCTTTATTTTCTTATTGGCTTGCTGATGTGGTTCAGCATTGTTCCTTCTTGATCAGGAACAAGTTCTCCTGGGTGTAAAACATTAAACGACCTATTCAGGGTCAAATACTAATTCAAATTTCAGCTGCACAGTGTCCTGCTTTCAAAAAATATATAAAATTGTATAATGATAGAAATAGTTAAACTTAAAAAGTTTATGAAAAAAATAAATAAATAGATCATGAGTTCTTCTGCAATTTAATAACCTGTTCCTAATTTCATGTAATAATTACTTTCTTTGCCAAGTTGGATAACCAACTAGATACTAACAGCTAGATACTAACTTATAAATTGATTATAATAAATACAGCAAAGCATTTGTTAACAAAAACAGGCATAAAATGTAGCATATCATAACCTGTTGACAATAACATAAGCCCAGAAAATAAGCTGTAATTACAATGCATCACAGCCATGCACTAATGCTAACATAATACTTGTGGAATCTTTATTGATTCTATGTAGTATGTTCAAGTTTAAAAAGAAGTGGGAGTTTGCACAATCATGCAGTAAATCGGTTTCTTTCAAAATATCCACTTTAATTTTCTTAGGTACTATAAACAGAATGTTGGTTAGACGTCCCCTTTCCATATATTTGCCAATATTTTGTGAATGTTGAGATTTTTAAGGTTCATTTCAGTAAGAGAAACAAAATAATTAGCCCACAGTATGACATGGAGACTGCAATATTTGCAGGTTAAAAGGAAAATAACTTTTAATTTACATTTTCACTGTGCTCTCTAAAAGAAAATGGGAGATCAATTAGACCACAACATGAATACCATTAAAAGCCACTAAAAGTCTGCTGAGTCAGTGGAGGATGTGGAATAGTCACTTAGAGTCAGAAGGCATATACTTAAGTTTTGGTTTAGTAACTTATTTGTGGGATTTTGGCAAGACCCAAAGTCCTTGCAAAAGGAGAAAGACTACTGAGTCTATCTCAGATAATCCAGGAGGTCAGACTTTAAAAATACAATGATAGATATCAATATAATAATCCTATAAACTTAGAGATTTTACAAAATCAACATATTGTTTGCTCGTTATTTAATGTAAAGACTTGAAATAAAGTAACAGAAACATATGACAGCTTACTCTCATTGTGGATCACTTATTTAAGATAATACATAATGTGTATAAAGCAATTAACCATCTGCCACACACTATTCTAATTGCATCACATTAATTAACTTATCCATGTGACAAAGATTTACTTTTATCTCCATTTCACAAATGAGAGCACTATGATAAGGCCAGCTTCTAGTCAGTGACAAAGCTAGATTTCAACATGCAAGTTGACCACTGAATCTCTTCCCAAAGCACTCCATACCTTACCAACATTTCTAAGAGGTAACTTTTAAGAGAAAACCTGAGAATAAGGAGAGAATGGTGAGGGGAATTAGAGCAGAAGAGAGATGAGAAACAAGTATCCTGAGATGGGCAAGACACTCCTATACTATTTCTGAGCTGTATGAACTTGTGAACTTTCCCTGTTCTTAAAGGTTTTCTGATATTAAAAAGATGAGACATGTTTTAGCTCCATTGTGAAAAAGTTGAAAGAGTTCACTCTTGGTGTTACAACAAGTAAAAGCAGGACAGAATGACAATCAAAGCTTCTTCTTTCACCCATCATATAAATGAGGTTGTAGAGCAAACTGTCATGCTGAAACCTGGAGAAACAGGCTTATCCAAAGAGATACAGCCAAGATCAACTTACCTGGAATTGAAGTCACTAAGGCCATGAGCTAATAATATTTACCTGGCTATTATGATGAATTGCTGCAGGTCAGGTGTGAACTAGCTTGAAAGTAAAAAACTTTTAGGGATTATAAGATCAGAGAAGTTTCCACAATTTCATTGTCTATGCCTCCAGAAACCCTACCTGTGGCTCTGTCAGGGGTAGGACAGGAATAGTCAATGTGAACGTCCAGTGACTTCATCATAACAAAAACCCACTTTCTAAAGAAAAGGACTCTCCTGGAGCCTTTTGCCAGATGGAGGAACTGCATTTCTCACTCTAGCCACCTCTACACTTCCTGTTTTACCTAAGGGAAACATAAAAAAGAAAACATACAGAACATAAACAATAGGGGTTAGGACTTCAAAAACATAGATTCGATACGCTGAAGTCAGAGAAGCGAGTAAGAAGTCGTCCTAGTCTATTTTATGTTGCTGCAACAGAACACCATAGATTACGTCATTTATATAGAAAGTCATCTCTTACAGTTCTGGAACTGGAAGTCCAAGATCAGGTGGCCACATCTTTTTGGCATCTGGTGAGGACTGTGTCCTGTGTAATGACACGGTGAAGAAGCAGAAAAAGAACTGGACACATATGAAAGGGACAAAACATGAGGGCAGCCTCTGTTTATAACAACTCACTCTTTTGGTAACTAATTTAGACCCACAAGAACGAGAACTCACTCCTATAAGAATTAACCCAGTCCCAGCCAGGCGCGGTGGCTCACGCCTGTAATCCCAGCACTTTGGGAGGCTGAGGCAGGCAGATCACCTGAGGTCAGGAGTCCAAGACCAGCCCGGCCAACATGGTGAAACCCCATCTCTACCAAAATACAAAAATTAGCTGGGCATGGCGGCGGGCACCTGTAGTCTGAGCTACCCGGGAGGCCGAGGCAGGAGAATGCTTGAACCAGGTAGGCGGAGGTTACAGTGAGCCAAGATCAAACCATTGCTCTCCAGCCTTCCAGCCTGGGTGACAGAGCAAGACTCTGTCTCAAAAAAAAAAAAAAAAAAAAAAAAATTCACCCAGTCCCAGTCCCATAATAATCACATTAATCCATTCATATGACTGGGATCCCTTCAGCCGAGCCAAGCACAGGTTAAAGATCTCAACATCTCTTAATGCTATTATATTGGAAATCAAATTTCCACATGAATTTTGAAGGGTACAAAAATATTCAAACCATAGTAGGGATCAAGGGGCTATATCAATGAATAAACAATTGTCACGGTCACAATTCTGAGACACAGGCATACTAAAACACTGAAGTATAATTGGAAAATTATAGAACACTCCTGTTCCCCTAGCCTTATGCCACAACAGGGCTTCAGTATACAAACATTGGATTACAGGTGAAAGACTAAAATCAAATGGATGAAAAATATTTAAGTCAGCCCAAAGTGAATAGAGAAAACAAAAACAAGGACATTGGAGATACTTCACACTTCTCACACCTGTGGCTATAGCAAACACTGAACATAGTCTAACAGCCAAAGTAACATAAATCCTCATACTAAAACCAAACTTACTTTAGTTCTTTTTATCTGATATAACATGTCTGGTTTAAAAAAAAAATTGCAAAGCATGTCAAAATGCAAGTTAAAACACAGTCTGAAGAGACAAAGCAATGATCAGAAATAGACTTAGAGAATAACATAGAATTGGAATCATCAGGGAGAGAATTTAAAAGATGAAATATGTTTAGGGCTCTAATGGAAGAAGTATGCAATACGAAAAAATATATGGGATATGTAAAGTAGAAGTATGGAAACTCTAGGAAGGAATTTTAAAGTTTGGTGACAGAGACCAAACCACAGATCCAGGAAGCTCAGAGTGCTCTTAGTGGTATAAATGTTTTCCCCCCGAGAAAACCACACCTAGGCATATCATATTAAAACATCAGAAAGACAAAAACAAAAAGAAAATCTTGAAAGAGGTAGAGGGCAGACAAAACCAAAATGCCTTACCTATAGAGGAACAAGGATAAGAATCTGAGTATGTTTCTCATAACACGCAAGCAAGAACAGAGCAGAATGAAATATTTATTGTTGAAAGAAAATCTACACTTACATATCCAGCAAAATTATTTTTCAATTAGGAAGAAACAGATTTTCTCAACAAATAAAAATCAAGGGAATTTATTACCAGCAGACATGCTTTTCATGAAATGTGAAAATAAGAATTATTCAGGAAGATCAGAAATGATAATAGAAATTCAGATATACATAAAGGAATGAAAAACATTAGAGAAGAAATAATGAAGGTAAGCTAAAATCTTTCATTTTTCTTATGCTTAATCAAAAAATAAGCATTTAAAGTAAAAATAGTAACAATTGTACTTCATGATATAGATGGCGATGCAGATAAATGAAATGAGTGACAGTAATGTCACAAGGGACAAGACAGAGGAATTGAGAATACTCTTTTAAAGGTACCTGCAATACATGGAAGTGGCATCAGATTATTTGGAGTTTGACTTAGATTAGTTTAAAAAGTATACTGTAAACTCTAGAGAAACCATTAAAAATTTTAAATAAAAGTGTAATTTATATGTAATGAGAGGTGATTGAAATAGTATTGCATAAGGAGCTCAAGTGAAACCAAAGAAAGCAGAAACAGAGAACATATGCAATGAATATATGCAAAAAACATATGCAATGATTAAAAAACAGTTACAAACATGGAAGATATTAATACAACTATATAATCATTTCAAACCTGAATTATCTACATACATCAATTAAAAGAACAGATATTGTCACAGTAGATTAAAAGGAAAGACCCAACTATACTTTGCCTACAAGAAACCTGCCTTGAATAAGTTAAAAATAAACAGAAATAAAAAGATATGCCATAAGGCTAATCAAAAGAAAGCTGGAATAATTATATTAATTTCAGACAAAGCTGGCTGTAAAACAAGGAAGATTATCAGGAATAAATATGGGGATGATATAATGACAACAGGGTCAATACGTCAAGAAGCCATAACTACCCTACACCTACTTGCATCTAAACAGTATTCATAGTTAACCAGTAAATACTGGTATTTACTGAGCCTTAAAGCACATGAGTCAAAAACTTATAGTACTACAATGAGAAATAGACAAATTCACAGTTATAGTCAGAGACTTCAACATACCTCTGTTAGTAATTGATAGATCAAGCAGGCAGAAAATAATAAGAGTACAAAGGATCTGAGCATCATTATAATCAACTTGATCTAACTATCATTTATAGAATAGTCTATCCATTCACAGCAGAACATACATTCTTCCCAAGCTCACATGCAACCTTCCCCAACATAGGTCACATTCTGGGCCACAAGACACACTTTAACAAAATTTAAACAATGGGAATTATACAAAGTATGTTCTTAGGCCACAAAAGGAAGTAAATCACAATCTTACAAATTACTTCTTTCAATTTTTAGATTATTCTAAATTTACAAATTCCATTTTAAAAACTGAAATCCTTTTTCTTTATATTCCCTTTATCCCTACTTTGCTTATCCTATTGGAGCGGCGCATAAGTCTACTCTTCATTTTAAATGTCAGCTCTCCAGATATTTGAAGGCATGCCTTCACAAGCAGTTTTATTAACAATAAGTGTGTTGATTGCCTTTGATCATTACATACAATCTGGTCTCTAAACTCCTTGACCTCTTGGGTGCTAAGGATACATTTTCAAACTTGGTATCCTCTTAAAATGTCTAACTACCTAGAACTCAAAACACCTGATGAAGGAGATTCCCAGTTAAGATGGCAATTGAACCTATGAGTCTACAACTCTCTATTTCAAGAAAAGAAATAATTTAAAAGAAGAAGCACATACTGTCTAAAGAGATTTTTCTTCTGTTAAATTTAAATCGAATAAATCTAGATGGCTTTTCAGAGGATACATGACAATTTAGTACTGAAGACAAAGGAAAGCATGTTCAATTTTCTATTCAGCCAATGTCAAGATTCCATTTAAACATGAGGTCCACAGTAGATCATCAGAACTTATTACATAAAAAAGAGAACCCACTTTATTAATTTGGTTTTCATTTGTATATACAAGTTTGAACATTTTGATAAAAGTAATAGGCCAACAAATAGCAAGAACAACCTGAAAAACTAAAAACTAGTTTTTCTAAAGAATATCCTTCCTTTTCACCTTGGGTTGGTCAATACAGCCTCATTAGCTATCCACAGACATACGTGTATAATTTCAATTTTTCTATCAGAAGTGAGGAATATTAAGCAAAGAAAAGGCAGTAAGGTATCTAGCTGCACTTTGTAAACAAAGATTTGATGACAAAGATTTTGGCTATTTATCTAAATTTTTCTTAAATTCCAAGCATGTAAGATATTTCTTGGTAATTTAGTCATAATATCTTCAGAGAAATTTCCAGTTACTTTGTAATTGCTGAAAATTTCATGCAGATAAAATTCTTAAGACAACTTTAAGAAATTAAATTGTGGATGGAAGTGGAATGTGTTTTGCAGGACTACAGATGGAACAACAAAACTTAAGAATTGATGGTATTATATTTTAAGTTATGTGTTTTCCCTTAGAGGATCATATTTACCTGGATCATAAAAGATAATTATGGAATTTTAAGAAAGCCAAATTTAAATTAATAAAATAGTCTGCATTTTTATGCCCTCCAGTAATTGTCATCAATATCTGTATGCCAAAATAAACACTCCTCTGAAATATATCTAACTACTATAAAGTCCAAAGAAGTCTTAGTTATATAATTTAATATTAGGTGTTCTGGGAGAATTAACCAGAATTGGTGTAAAGTATTTGTATGTTTGCATTTATTTTTCATATTGAAAGAGTATAAAATATTATTACTATTGCTTTGTTGATTTTAACCAATATTCTTTCAGCTCTTTAGCCTGAAAAAGGTTAAAAATAAATTGTTTATATGACACATATGCACGCACACACACACACACATTTGTAAGAGTGAAACTGGAATCCCCACTGGCATAATTACTTTGAGGCCATTCATCCCTCTGCACACCACATCCATCCACTTCCCTTTAATGTCTGAGGACACAATCTCATACTAAAAAAGTCACTGCATTACCTGGTTCTTCCACTCCTGTAACCAACAGTTCAAACTTCAAGGCACAGAAAGAACTTCTCTGAACCAGGAAACTACCTCAGATCCCTGAAAAACTCACTATTTCTATGTGCTGCGAGGTACTATTATGTCTCTTCCCATCACACTTATATTCCTGCCTCTTCCTTGCCTGCCATGAGCAATTTGGATTCCACAGTTGGCAGATTTCACATGATGGATCTACAGCCTTTGATTGCCTACTCTGAGGCCCTATGAACAACCATCACTGTGACTTGGACACTGGATTAGGCAACAGATATTAGTTATTTGAAAACAACAGAATCCCTCCTATCTGACACATTTGAAAGCAATCATTGGTTAAGATCATTGTAAAAGGATGTCTAATCTGGAAATTATTTTAAAAAGTGACATAGCCATGACAAACTTTTAATTTTAACTTAAAATATAGAAATTCTTGCTCATTTTCCATTGTAGGAGTAAGGCTGTTTCTTGAAGAATGGATCTACTCTTTGCATTTTTTATCATTTTTCTTACATCGTCTATAAACAATATGTACAATCTATTATTGACAGTTTGGATTTCTTTAGAGAGAAACTAGAAATTATAAAAATAATTGCAAGGCAATTTAAATGCAGAAGGCTTTTAGCACTTTATAATCCTCTTCCATCAACAATCTTGTAAATTTTCAGTTAATGTTATTTCAATTAACCTTTATCTATATCTTTCAAACTACGTCACTCAGTTTTCATAGATATAATTTTTTTCTTACTCACTTTCATCTTTCACTGATATATGCAATATTCAATTAAATTTCATTAATACCACAGATATAATTTGTGTAGAGTTTTGAAATTACCCTACTGACTCACATTCAGCAAACAAAGTGGTAGGAGCAGAGATGCAAACGTTTCAAGGTGCTGTGTTTTCTAATCAGCATGTTTACAGAGAAAATGGAGGACTTCCATTAATACAGAAATTGATTAAGCATAAACCATTTAAGCCAATTTATGTTACACTTACCAAAGCCATCAGTGTATTTAAAGATATGAAAAGAGCTTATATTGTTTGCAACATAATCAGATCTTCTGGGGTAGAACTTAATCCATTTTTTAAACTTTGGATTAAAGTAACTATTATTTTTTTAGTTCTGAATTCAAAGAGAGGGAATAAAATGTAGCAGAACAAAAACTAGAATCGAAAACAGAATGAAAAAATAACCTTTAAGTCCCACTTCTATCCCTTTCCAGACTTGGGAAAAATAAAATAAAAATAGTGATCTATCTCAAAAAGTTGGTGAAAAAAATATAAAAATATAGTATATACTAAAGTGTTTAATATTTCAGATGCTGTCCACACATATAAAAATTAAAATGTTATTTTTCCTTTTTTTCTGTTATTTAAGTTTCCTAGTAGAATATAGTAGATGCCTGCTTTTAAATATGTATTATATCAACATAGCTAATAGCTGGAAATACAGTATTAACCAATATGAAAAATTTCCCATAGTACAGCAAAATTTTGAAGCCAATTCTAAAAACATATTTAGCACAAACATTGACTGAAATATTTTTAATGAGTATCATTGTTACAATCAAATAGAAGAATAAGCAAAACCTACTGCGCCATTACACCGTACATCACTACAAGGGTCTGACTTATGGTTATATGGAATTTACAATTGGATTAACCACTCTATATTTCAGTCATAACATTTACATTATTTCTTTGCCAACATTAGATTTATGTTCATTCACCATAAAAGGGAGCATTCATTTCCATTACTTTATATATGTTGGTAAATTCTAAGGCACAAAAATCAAGTTAACAGTGCTTCTATTGTAAGTGTTTTATCACATCTCTGTACATCAGATTTCAAAAACCAAAGACTCATGTTGAAATTGGCTAAAAACCAAAACACTCACTGTCAAATTAACCGTTCCCATCTGAGGTGATAAATGGAGAGTTCATAAAGGCGAACCATGGCATATGAAAAGTAGTTCATTGACATCTGTTCTTAACATCTGGCTTTGTAATCGATGCACCAAAGCAAATGGGATATGCAATTCTGTTTAGACCCTCAAAATTAGGCTTTGTGATTATTTATGTCTGAGTTATATGCCCATGTAGCATCAGCAAAATGAAAGAATTTATTATTTTATTAATAAAAGACAGGCATTCAGGTCCATGCTTGCTTTACACCTATTCTTTATTCAGCAATAACTCAATACCAGCAACAACATGACAATATTACTACAAGCCTTCTTCTCCTGGGAAAAAAAAGCCACACTCTTTCTATAGCTCTTCAGGAAAAACACTGCCTCATTAACTTAAAACCTAAGGTATATACACACATATATAGTATCTCAAAGAGTTCTTTATAGGAAGACTCCTTTAAAACCATTAAATATTTATTTCTAACAAACACTAAGAAAGAACTTTTCCTAAAGGATTTTCAAGTTCACCTAATATAAGATTAGTCATTAGATACAAATGTGTGGTAGTTGTCTTTACTGCAAAGTTTATTACAAATGCAACAACAATATGATATGGAGACGTGAAAAATAAAAGCAAGTTAAATGAAGTGCAGAAAATGATGGTATTGATGATTAATGTGCTTCTACCATGAAAACTTAATAATTTGGATACAGTCCTTAAAGAATTCAAAACAATTGTTTTGTATGGCTGACTAATTATATGACTAATTCATCCAGGAATAATTTATACAAACTTTTGTAAATGATTCAATGAATCAAATTGTCCCAGTCTTGCATAATGATGTCTGCATCCTCAGGAAATAAACTACAAATCATTCAAACCATAAGTTTTGGTCGAATTCTTAGGTTTATAAGCATGACTAAATGAGTCAAGTGGCCAGCTTGAAGTCTTTACTGTTCCTGCTTATTTAGAAACAATGAATGATATTATTCATTTATCAAGAACTTGCAGTACACACAACTTACCAGATCCCATGCAGGTACCTGAGAATGCAGAAAGTGAGTTTACAGGGCACCTGGTCTGATAGAATTAAGCAGACTAATAATTTGCTATATTATCATAAACTGATAGGAAGAGGAAGTACAAGACATAATGAACACATGAAAGGACTACTTATCTCAAACTAGAGAAGCAGGGAAGGCTTCCTGAAGAAACCAATTTCTATGCTGAAAATGGGAGAATAAGTATACTAGGCAAGGAATGGGGTGGTATGTGACTAGGCAGAGGGAAGAGTGCATAAAAGCACAGAGATAAGAGAGAACATCAAGGTAGAAAGAAAGAAAAAGAAGTGCACAGTAGCCCCCTCCTCTAGCTGTGGTTTTACTTTTTATGGTTTTAGTTACTCATGGTCAGCCATGATTCAAAAATAAGTGAGTACAGCACAATAAGATATTTAAGAGAGACAAAGACCACATTCACATAGATTTTATTACAATATATTGTTGTAATTGTTCTCTTTTATTTTATTTTATTTATTTATTTTGAGATGGACTTTCACTCTTGTTGCCCAGGCTGGAGTACGGTGGCAGGATTTCAGCTCACTGCAACCTCTGCCTCCCAGGTTCAAGGGATTCTCCTGCCTCAGCCTCCCGAGTACCTGGGACTACAGGCGCCCACCACCACGCCCAGCTAATTTTTATATGTTTTAGTAGAGACGGGGTTTCGCCATGTTGGCCAGGCTGGTCTTGAACTCCTGACCTCAAGTGATCCACCTGCCTCTGCCCCACAAAATGCTGGGATTATAGGCATGAGCCACCGCGCCTAGCCAATTGTCCTATTTTATTATTCATTACTGTTGTCAGTCTCCTACTGTGCATAATTTATAAGGTAAACTTTATGATATATATGTATAGGAAAAGCAAAGTGTATATAGGGTTTGGTACTATCTGTGGGTTCAGGCATCCATTAGGGGTCTTGGAATGTATCCCCCACATATAAGGGAAGACTACTGTAGTATGTCAAAAGAATATCATGGAAAAGAGGAAAAGCATATTAAGAAATAAAGATAGCAAAGGAAACAGGATGCAGAAGATTAAGTAAGGACTTTTACACAATGTTAAGGATTTTGGATTTTATCCAAAGAGCAAATGAGTGATTTAGCAGCAAATTGACAAGATAACATTTGTGATTTAGAATGATTACTATGGCTAATATATGGCAAGGGAATTGGAGAGGAGACTAAAAACTTGGAAGGATGATTTTTGAGACTCTTAATATTTTTAGTAACACCTTTATTATTGAATATGCATACTGCTAGTCACTCCCTTGGAACAAAACTAAATTTTGCAAATAAGGTGCCACATTTATCTGTTTTACCTACCTCACTGATTTCTTCGGAGGAAAAAAGGTGTTAGTGTACAGAAAAGTACTGTTTTAAAAGTACTGTTGTATTTTTCCTTCTTAAAAGGTGTTATGCTAAATTCCTCTCAGGACTTTTATACCAGTTAAGTATTACTGAGGAACAACCACCCCAAAATTCATTAATTTAGAGCAACAATAATTTATCATTATAACTTACAAATCACAAGACTGGGGCTATAGGGATATTGGCTGGGATCTCACTCATGTATCTGAGAAATCTCACATCCTCTTACTGGGATTACAGAGCTAAAACAGGTATGCCGTTCCCAAGGCAATGGCAGATGTGCAAGATGGAGTAAGACCAATCAAAAAAGCATGTTTCAAGACTCTGATTGAATCATATATGTTAGCATGCCATTGGCCAAAGTAAGAAACATGACTGAACCCAGAGTCAAGGATTAACAAAGACTGCCAGTCCACAGTGAGATGGTGCTACAAAGTTACAAGAATTAAGTGAAAAATTTAAGTGAATGATGCAATCTACTAAAATTTAGTAGTAGGAAAAGATGTATGTCTTTTTTTTTTATGAACACAGTGACTACAATAACTCTTACCCTCCTTGGCCATTAAAAAGCTGAGGTATATTTTTGTAGCCATTATTAGTAATTGCATAAAATTAGACCATGTTTTAATCATGGGTTCCTAGTGTGGTATCTGGCATTCAGGAGATAATCTATGTTTTAATGTTGTTAAATGAATTTTGGGCAATTAATGAAGGTCAATATAAGTTCATATATGTAAAACTTCAAATCACTACCAAAGTTTAAAGCAATAATTTAAATGAATGCAATAAAATAATTATTTATCAATTTAATATTAGTTACTTGTT
This sequence comes from Macaca mulatta, assembly GCF_049350105.2. Lineage (NCBI taxonomy): Eukaryota > Metazoa > Chordata > Mammalia > Primates > Cercopithecidae > Macaca > Macaca mulatta. The sequence goes on from NC_133410.1 coordinate 135,468,821, forward strand.
AATTGGCTTACTAATTACTCTTAATATCTGATATATGGTTATGACTATTAAGATTATTATTATTATACACTTGGTTATTAAAGAGTTGATTATTATGAATATATACTTCTTATTTGAAGCTAATATTTTAACAAAGACCAATTTATTATACATTTATTATTTACTCTAATGTTAGAAGGAGAAAATAAGGAAAGAAAAGAATAAAAAACTTTACAATTAAATAAAGAAGGAAAGGTCAACAGCAATAGAATGGACATGAAAATAATTATATCGTAATTTTGCTAGCATCTAATTGAGTATGCGATGATAAATATTATGTATTAATTTATCTTATAATACTTGTATAGATATAGCAATAATGGCAACTCAGATTATATTGATACTACTTTAAAAAATTAATTTTGAAATTAACTTATCTAATATATTGTTTTCCAGACCCATGAACGGATTTTGATAGGCATTTTCCCAAAATGGAACCATTGATGGAGGCTTAATCCGGAATAAAGACCAAGCAATAAATGTCCTTATTGTGCATATTGGTGGTGGAAAAGATTGGTACCACAATACGAAGTTTAAATCTCATCTTAATTCTTTATTAAAATAAAAATAGTTCAGGTAGTTAATAGTATACAAGAAATGAAGCACCACACACACATAAACACACACACACACACATACACACAGATACACTAAAGAGTAATTTCAAAGAAACAATTCTAATCACACTGGATGCCTCCCTGACTATAGACATTCTCATCCACAAGTAGTAGTCTACATAAATACAGAAGTGTTCTTGAGAGAGTAGGTGATAAGAGTGTGGAAGAAAGTCAACCAACAGGCTTCCATGAAATGAGTGGGTTTAGTTTCCAGAATAATAAACTTAGGACACAATTTTTAAGAATTGATTAATATTTTCTATGCCCTAAATTCTGTTTTGTTTTTTTTGTTTGTTTTTCTTTTTTTTTGTTTGTTTCTTGCATTTCTTTAGTCCAATGCTCATCTCAACAAGGCTAAATATTCACTCGATAGTTATGTGGAAACATGTAATTGTTCTTTCTGACAGTCAAAACAATTTCATATGGCTCAATCTAATTCATGACCATTTTTTTCTTTAATCAATTAATACTTTACATTTATTTCTTAATACTTAATACTAAAACTATGGTTAAAATTCAATACTGGTACTTATCAGACCTTTCATCTCTATTATTCATTTACATAAAATGATTACATAATTACATAAGTGGTTACATTAGTAAATAGGCTCCCAGACAAAGATAATGATAGTGGTACCACTACTGCTACACAATTTCCTAGAAGGCATCGCATCACACCAGGTGATATTTAAAACCATTCCTTCATTAGCCAACATATAAAAGTGTGATTGTGGTATATAAAAAGTCATTTAGCTGTGGAACTTATTAATCCATAGGTACTATGGAAACAATCTATAAATGCCTTGATTATTTCTGAGGGAGCACATTATTTCACACTCACATTGATGTTCCCAGATTTTGTGACTCAGTCTCTGGCTTAGATCATGTGCAGCTGGTCCCATAAGTAGTGAATAGCTTTGGCTTTAGAAAGCCTCAGGCTGCCTTGGCTCTAGGTATTTTGAAGTGGCCAGAGCTCTTCTCTGCCAAAATAACTCAGCCTGCTGTCTATTTTCAGCAGAATGTGTGAATATTAGTGCCTCAGCCAGGCCCTTTCTGCTTCAGGTATCTCTGTGTGTCATCTACAGGCACTTTCATATACTGCTTGATGAAATGGAAGTCAAAACATTTTTGGAAAGCAATTGGCCATTATTATTAACAACTTCAAGCTTTGGCCTGCACTTTCACCCAAGTAGATTCACTTGCAAGAATCTATCTGGAAGGAGAAATATATGTGTATATACATATACACATACATACATATAAATATGTGTTTGTAAAAAGATTTCCTTACAACAATGCTTGCCAGAACCCTATTCCTACTAAGAAAAAAGTGAAAACTAAACCTAAAGTTTCTCAAAAATAAAGAAAATGTTAAATACAACATATTTATACATATCATGAAGCCGCTGAAAATGAAAAAGTATAATACTTATCAAAAGAAGTATAAATTATAAAGATTAACAGAATAAAGAGTAATTTCAACTACTTAAAAATACATAGAAACTTATCAAAAGAAGTATAAATTATAAAGATTAATAGAATAAAGAGTAATTTCAACTACTTAAAAAATACATAGAAAAACATACAGGAAAAATACTTTAAATAATGTAAAAGAGATGCCCAGACTCTGGCAGTTTGATGTCTGATGAATTATTATTTTTTTTTATAAGTAACTGACTTTTTTCCAAAGATAGGGAACAGTGACACCTGACCAGAGCCCAGCCATGTTTTTTCCTTTTCTTTCTCCCAACTCCTGTCATCAGAAGTAAGGGAATGGGAAAGGCACCTTTTTCTCACTTGTCTATCTTGCCCACAGAATATCCACCTGAAGGTGAGTAGTTGAGCTTCACTGGATTATCTGTTCCTAAGGCACCCTACTAGGTGATATGTGGAAGCAAAGTTTCCTTAGCACATATGCTTTATCTTGCTCAGCGTGAACAATTACAGTGACACTGGGAACTGAATCATTCTTGCGGTGCCCTAGACAGAACAGGGTAAATTTGCTGTTTATCTTGTAGCACCACAATAACTTGCATAAATCATCTTGATCTCTGCTGTCTTTCCAGATTTCAAAGGATGTAAAATCACAAAAGTAACATCCAGAAATCCCTCAGGTAACCGTAGGTTACTATTCTAAACAGATATTAAATAGGCATTTAAAACATAAGTTAGTGTCTACTCAACCAGGACTTCACATATCAGGATTTCAGGACATTTCAAGAACACTTTCTAGAACGTATAGGGTTGCTCTACCTTCCACACCTTTGACTTTCTGCCTCAATTTTTCTTAGTTGACTCTAGCAGTGCAATGTCTCTGCATGTGGCATTCAGCTGGTCTGCCTCTTCCCAAGACTGAGGACTCCTGCAGTTCTTGACTTCCATACTCCAAAAGGACATTCATACTTAAAAAATGGTTTATTCATTGCCTTAAACATTTTTATGTATTATATAATATGTATTATATTATAATTTACATATTATAGATGTTATATAATATAAAAAATTAATATTATATTGTATATTATTATATAATTTTATTATTATATAATATATCTTAATATCCAGTGGATTATTTTAAAGAAGCTGAATTTCTTCATTTCAATGAACATTTTCAAACTTTAACATCTTTTCTTCCATGCAAAATTTTTCATTGATATAATCAATTAAAATTCACTTAAACACATAAATGTACAAATCGCCTTGTATGGATGTATGTTTTATGTCAACTTCTCTTTGTGCTGTGGCTATCATGTGCGCTCCGTACCCCAGCCATCTTGCACATGTATGCTCTTCTTCACAACAAGAATGGGATGAAAGAGTGTGGAGGAGTCAGTGTCAATCCATTACAACTATTGGAAAAACAACTTAAAACACATGGCCAGCTGATAGTGGTTCAATAAAATCTTCTCCATATGTGCAGGACATCCAAATTTTCATTTGATTTATTTTTCTTTAGTAAAAATATAAGTTATATTTCTATCAGGGTGCATATTCATTAAATTACTTGGGAAACTTTGATGTAATACCTTTTTCCAGCTTTATTGAGGCATAATTGACAAAAATTATACATATTTAAGATATACCTGTGATGTTTTGCTATACACTGTGAAATGATCACCATAATCAAGCAATTAACATATCTATCACCTCCCATATTTACCTTTTTGCATGTGTGCTGAGAACACTTTCAATCTAGCCTTTCAGCATATGTCAAGTGTCCAGTACAATATTATTAATTATAGTCACCATGCTGTACATTAGATCTCCAGAATTTACTTATCCTGCACAATTGAAACTTTGTATCCCTTGACCATCTCTCTTTTTCCTCCACCTTTCAGGCCCCGGCAACCACCATTCTACTTACTGCATTTGAGCTCAACTTTTTGATTCCACATTAAGATTGGACACTATTTCTGTTTCTGTGCCTGGTTTATTTCACGTAGAATAATGTCCTACAGGTTTATTCATGTTTTCACAAATGACAAGTTTTTTTTATTATTTTAAGGTTATATTCCATTATGGTATGAGTGTGTGTGCATATGTGTGTATGTGAAGTCACAATTTATTTGTCCATTCATCCATCAATGGACACTTAGGTTGATTCCATATCTTGGCTATCATGAACAGTCCCGCAATTAATACTGCAGATATGTCTTCAAGATACTGATTTACTTTCTGTTAAATATATATAGAGAAGTGGGATTGCTGGATCCCATGGTAGTTCCATTTTAATTTTTTGAGAAACCTCCATATTGTTTTCCATAACGGCTATACTAATTTACATTTCTACCAGCAGTGTACAGGCTTCTTTTGTCTGTTTACAACCTTAACAACACTTGTTATCTTTTGACTTTTTGATAATGCCATTCTAACACATGTGAGGTAGCGTTACATTACAGTTGTGATTTGCATACCTTCATGATTACTGATGCCAAACATTTTGTTCATGTATCTGTTGGCCATTTGTATGTCTTTTTTTTTTTTTTTGAGAAATGTCTATTCATGTCCTTTGCCCATTTTTTAAATCTGGTTATTTGTTTTCTTGCCATTGAGTTGTTTGAGTTCTTTCTATATTAGGATATTAATCCCTTATCAGAAGTATGGTGTCTTCGTTCATTCAGCTGCAATAACAAAAATACAATAAATTGGATGGCTTATAAACAACAGAAATTTATTTCTTACAGTCCTAGAGGCTGGGAAATTTAAGATCAAGGGACTGACACATTTGATGTCTAGTAAGGGCCCATTTTCTGAATCACAAATAATGCCTTCTTACATGGTGGAAGGGGCAATGCATCTTTCTGGGGCCTCCTATAGGGCACTAACCCTACTTATGAGGTTTCTACCCTCATAAACTAGTCACCTCTTAAGACGCCTTATCCAAATACAATCACATTGATGATTAGGTTTCAACATGTAAATTCTGTGGAGACAGAAACATTCAGATCATAGCATGTGGTTTGCAAATATTTTATCCCATTCCATTGTCTGTATTCCATCTCCCATTCCACTGTCTCTATTTTGTTGATTGTTTACTTTCCTATGCAGAAACTTTTTCATTTATGTAGTTACATTTGTCTATTTTCTGTTTTCATTACCTTTGCTTTTGGAGTCATATGCAAAATATTATTTCCCAGACCTATGTCAAGATATTGCCTTTCTACTTCTTTGTATATTAACAGTGTTTTGTTATACCATTCATTAAACACAAATATCAAACAATTAGAGCTTGCAAAGACAAAGTTTTATAAGTATGGTAAAGGAGAAGAAAGGCAATATTATTACACAGAAAGTTGTGATAATGTCTTTTTACATGGAAAAGTAAATTTAAAATAATATGTTTGATTTTAATGGGGAAAAAGGTTTTAGTTCATTTGAAAATTCATCCTATAATACATGAAAATGTAGTCATTATAAATTTTTAGTTCTGGTAACTTCATGTAACTAAAATACCATTAAAGATCATCATCATAGAAATAAATGACTTATGGTCTTTTTTTGGTTGCATAAAACTTTAGTAGTTTTAAACATGTTTGATCTCATATATGAGTAAACCTACAAAGACCTTGAAACTTTAAGGATTAACTTTACAGGGTAGAAAAAAATGAACATGAAATTAGAGGAAAAGTGAAATATATGAAGTACTTTGAGGCTGCAAGTAAGTTATGGATTTTTATTCTTGGAAAGGGTAAACTATATAATATAACAGAGGTTGTTTTTCAAAATAAAACAACATTGATTTTGTTTGAACATATATCTATAGTCACAAGTCCCAATGAATATTTTGAATGCCCTAGCCACCAAAAAAATAAATAAATAAAAGGAACCAGGAGTAATTAAGTCTACTGCCTTAAGTCACATAATTATAGCAATGTGCTTATTGGCATATTAATAATCAAATTGTATTGGTTAAAAACTCCTGAGACCAATTTCTGTTTTTTAAAAACCAACTTAATGGGCCAGGCCTGGTGGTTCATGTCTATAATCCCAGTGATTTGGGAGGCCAAGACAAGAGGATTGCTTGAGGCCAAGAGTTTGAGACGAGCCTGGTTAATATAGTGAGACCCTGCTTCTACGAAACATTTAAGAAATGAAAAAAAAAAAAAAAAAAAAAAAAGCTGGGCATGGCATGCACACCTGTAGCCCTAGCTACCCAAGAGGCTGAGGCAGGACGACCACTTGAGCCCAAGAGCTAGAGGCTGCAGTGTACTATGACCACCCCACTGTACTCCAGTCTCAGTGACAAAATGAGACCCTATCTCAAAAAAAAAAAAAAAAAGAGAAAGAAAGAAAAGAAGGAAGGAAGGAAGGAAGGAAGGAAGGAAGGAAGGAAGGAAGGAAAGAAAGAAAGAAAGAAAGAAAGAAAGAAAGAAAGAAAGAAAGAAAGAAAGAAAGAAAGAAAGAAAGAAAGAAAGGAAGGAAGGAAGGAAGGAAGGAAGGAAGGAAGGAAGGAAGGAAGGAAGGAAGGAAGGAAGAAAGAAAGAAAGAAAGAGAAAAGAAAGAGAGAGAGAAAGAGGGAAGGAAGGAAGGAGGGAAGGAAGGAAGGAAGGAAGGAAGGAAGGAAGGAAGGAAGGAAGGAAGGAAGGAAGGAAAGAAAAAGGAAGGAAGGAAAGAAAAGAGAGAGAGAGAAAGAGACAGAAAGAAAGAAAGAAAGAAAGAAAGAGAAAGAAAGAAAGAAAGAAAGAAAGAAAGAAAGAAAGAAAGAAAGAAAGAAAGAAAGAAAGAAAGAGAAAGAAAGAAAGAAAGAGAAAGAACAAATGAACAATGTAATGCATCCCAGGTATAATATTAATTGTGTGATTTATTAGTCAACTTTCATTCTATCATTTAGTATTACTTATAACATTACAAAAATAACTAGTAGAAATAGTAAATTAATAATGCTGTTTTATAATGGTATACTGATGAAAAATAGTGACAAATTTCATAACATAAATGAAGGCATTGCTTTAAAGAAAACAACTTAAACAAGTGTGAAAAAACTGAATTTATATTTTGTTTAAAAAAATAATATACCATCAAAAATTATAGTTCTTAGCCCTATCAAAAATATATAGTGATATATATCAAATATATATACTATTATGTAGTAATTATCACTATCAAAATTTATTTTATGTATGTATTTACTTTTTTTCTTTCTCCTTTCTTTATTCCTTTATATAAACATATATTTAACGTAAGGTCTATGACAGTATGGAAATATTTTGCTTCCCGCTATATTGGTTTGTTTTAAACTGTATCCTCTGAACCTAAAAATCGGGCCAGAAATACAGGTATCAATAATTACCACAAAAATTGCAAACATTGTCAAGATCGTTAGTGTGTATGTGATAAATATTGACAGACTGTTTCATTTTATTAATCTTCAGTTTACAGTAATAGGCTACTTTTTTTTTTTTTTGAGACAGAGTCTCGCTCTGTCGCCCAGGCTGGAGTGCAGTGGTAGAATCTTGGCTCACTACAAGCTCTGCCTCCCAGGTTCCCGCCATCCTCCTGCCTCAGCCTCCCAAGTAGCTGGGACTACAGGCACCCACCACCTCGCCCGGCTAGTTTTTTGTATTTTCAGTAGAGACAGGGTTTCACTGTGTTAGCCAGGATGGTCTCGATCTCCTGACCTTGTGATCTGCCCGCCTAGCCTCCCCAAAGTGCTGGGATTACAGGCTTGAGCCACCGTGCCCGGCCCAGTAATAGGCTACTTTATAGACTTCAGATCGTAGATAAATCATTTTCCCTCTAATTCTTAGAATCACTGTGTGTTCCGTTTTCATATGTACTTGTCTTTAAACAATTTACCTTTGAATGTGTCGCTCTCTCCTTGGAATGCACAAATGTTCTGGCATTTTACATGGCTTAAAACACCTAACAAATCTATGATTTAGGCATGACTGGGAAGAAACACTTATTTCCACTCCACAATGTATCATACCTCAGTTGAGTTGACTCTAATGGCTGGTGGCTAGAATAGCTAGGGACTGGCTAAGCATCAATTTTTCTGCATGTTTTCTTAGGTCCCCTTTGTGTGCTCACTCAATATTGTCTTTATATCATGGCAGCCTCAGGGTAGCTAAATTTCTAACATGTTGTCTAGGGCTCCAAGGGCTAGCGTTTCAAGAAGCATGGAGGAAAACTGCAAAGTTTCCAACAACCTCACCTATAAATTTCCAGAAGGTCATTTTGCTTTAGATTATTGATTATATGAGTCACTACTGCTATCCTTGTTTCAAGGGGAGAAAATTAAATGCTACTGCATAACTGGTAGCAGAGCAAAATATTGAAACCCTCTTTTATCTGCCACAATGAAAGACTCTGGCTTATCCCCTATTGAGCATTCAATCCAGAATATTCTTATTTCAACCAGAAAAATAATCTATGACTGGTTTTAAAATATATTTCCTTATTTATATCATCAGATGATCTCTAATGTTAGGCATTTTTTAATTTTTTTATTATTGTTATAGCCCCTAGGAAAGAGTAGTCATTTCAAAATTATGTATTTTTTGAGTGAATGATTTTCAAAGTAGCTGTTTGAGATAGCAAAATAAAAGATACCATTGGTTTCCCATGACACATAAAATGAATTTGAATTCCTAATCTTCATGGGCCTTCATAATTGGGACTCTCGTGATTTTTCCTGTCTCAATTTCCATCATCCCTTGCAGGGTCTGCAGCCTAAGTCTAATAAAAAAGATTCAGCATGAAAAACTGTTAAGTTATTCTCCCCCATTAATGTAGTGAGGTCAAACTGTCCACAATCACCTGAACAGTGCATTTCCCATGTCCAATTCTTTATGTAGTTTATAACATATACCCAGGATTCCCTTTCTCCTTTGGTGAAATTTTATCATTTTTTAAACTTTAAAGTCAAATGTCATCTTTCTGTGAAGACTTCACTTAATAGCTCAGTTAACCACTCCTACCTTTTGTTCCAAAATCTCTTATCATTTATGATGCCTCTGCATTTCAGTTGCTTACTTAAGAACTTCCTTGGAGTCACACTTCACTGCAGGTGTGATTCCTTAAAGTATTCACAGGAAGCCCAAAGGCTAAATTGACTTGGCTGTAAAACCTGGCAGAGGAGCCAAGCTCACTAAGCTCTGCCTCTGGTTCTGTCTTGCTCTGGCTAAATTCCAGACTACATTTCCTTTCTGAGAAGTCTCATGGGTTGGGATGGGATGCTCCAGAAGTACAGTAGGTGTAAGAGGAGCTAATGACCTGGCAGAAGACTGAATGTCTACAGGTACATCAAAGATTATTACAGGGAGCCCCTGTCACTCAAACTGAGAACACATCATTAGAGACTCATTTGGGAGATCAATGCAGGTGGCCTTTATCCTGTATCACCCACTGCCTTGTCCTCTTACAGTACTTTGGTCTCACTTGGTAGTAAATCCACAATCCCATCAACAAGCGGAGCACTATTTACTAATCTTCACCTTCATCTTCTGCAAAACACTCATTACTCACTCATCTAGTAAACTATATTAGGCACAGTTCTACATTCAGGGAATTTCTTAGTGAATTAGATAAAAGGATTTCTTGTCTATAGGCTTATATTTAAATAGAAGAGACAGGAAAAAAGTATGTAAACAAATACAGTATTAAAAAGTGTTAAGTTCTGTGAATAAAGTAAACATAGAAAACGAGGGGATGGAAAATATGTTGGCAAGGTTGGAAAAGGCACTCATTGAAGAGATGATATCTGAGGTGTAACACAGCCAAGGGACAGCCTGGAGGAATAGCATTCCCAGAAGAGGTAACAGTGAAAGACAGTGGACCAGCAATAGGAAGAAGCTTGATATGTTCTATGAATACCAATGTGGCTGAATATTAGAAAGTGAGATGTACAGTAGTAAAGGCAATCTTCTCAGGGCACAGTAAAAATTTTGACTTTAGACAATACAGTGGGAGTCTCTGCAGGGTTAAGCAAGGGAATGATGTGATCTAACCCATATTTTTAAAATAGCTCATTGGCAGCTATGGGGAGAAGGGATCATAGAAGACAAAGTGAAAAAAAAAAAAAGGTGTCATTAAAGCAATGAGTGTAGACAAAATTCCTGGGGGCAGGGCCTGCAACCTAAGTCTAATACATAAGATTCTGAATTTGGAGGGAAATATTTAGCTATAGGTTTTTTCTTAAAACCTACAAAGGAATCGATTCAATTTCAAGTAACTCTTGCCCTAGTCAATATGATTTCCTATTCCAGTGAACTCCAGGGCAATGACAATGTCATGGAGTTGCACTGTGTAGTACTCCACCTATTGCATATCACCTTGCAGAACTATACATAACTAAATCTTTATATGTCCTTAAACATCACCAGATCAACATTGTCTTACAGTGTTTTATGGCACAGAACTATAAGGCCCCACACAAGTGCTTGTCTCCCATTTTAATAAACACTAAATCCATTTAATTTTTTGTGAAATATGTTTTCTCTTCCCATAGACATGATACTACATCAGGCAGAGGTAGAATAGGTTTCCTTCCAAAAAACATAAAGTGATGATTTAGGAACATACCCCTGATTAACAAGCCAAGCTTCATGAACCAATTGCATTTTCTTTCCCTGTATCCCCAGCAATAAATCCAACTGACTCTATTGTGGTTTCATCTTCATCATATCTTTTCAGCTTGAAATTGGTTTCTGTTTCTCTCTGGTAAGACCTAGGTTACTAGGCCATTATTATCAGTGAGGTTTCTTGGCATTTAGCAACAGAAAGCACTGTGTTTATATCTTAAGCAAGAAATGAAATATTGGAAAAATATCAGATTATCACAAAAATAATAGGAGCCTGAACTATCAGTTTGGAAATATTTTTTAAAAACCAAACGCTTTTGAGAAGGCCAGACAGTAATAGGCATAGCAAGGTCACACAAGTAGAAGCTGGCTACTAGAAAAAAATATGACCTTCACCCGTCTCCCTGTTCATGCCTTGTCATGAGATTTGGATGACTGAGTCTGTGCTACCTGTTTCATCCTGCATTTGTCAGAGTGGAGAGAATGAGTATCTGGTCTCTTTCACTTCTATATGGGAAGTGCTCATTACTTCTCACCAACACTACTCATAATAGAGTCATCCTGAAAATACAATCAGAATACCAATGGAAAGGAGAGGTACGATGGTGTACTGCCAAAATGTAACAAATTGTTCATCAATTCCTTATTTGTTCATTTATTCAACAGATATCCATCCAAATATGTGCTTACTAGTCACAGGGAATAGCTGCAAAATACACTGAGAGAGATAAAAATAAGGGTAGGTAAGAAAAGTAGACATGAGAATAAATACTGTTAGAGGTTGTAAGCCTGCAAGCCCTGATAAAGAGTTTACATTTTATTCTCAGTGCAATTGTGAGATTTTATCAGAGGAGTAATATTAACTAAAAAAAAGACCACTCTGAGTGTCAAGGGGATAATAGAATGCAAACAGATCAAGAATGGAAGCTGGTGGCCGGGCGCGGTGGCTCAAGCCTGTAATCCCAGCACTTTGGGAGGCCGAGACGGGTGGATCACGAGGTCAGGAGATCGAGACCATCCTGGCTAACACGGTGAAACCCCGTCTCTACTAAAAAATACAAAAAACTAGCCGGGCGAGGTGGCGGACGCCTGTAGTCCCAGCTACTCGGGAGGCTGAGGCAGGAGAATGGCGTGAACCCGGGAGGCGGAGCTTGCAGTGAGCTGAGATCCGGCCACTGCACTCCAGCCTGGGCGGCAGAGCGAGACTCCGTCTCAAAAAAAAAAAAAAAAAAAAAAAGAATGGAAGCTGGACAATTATTAAGGTTCTAGGCTGCAAGTATCAGAAACGTACTTTAAGTGTGTGGAAGAAAATCAGGCAACACACAGAAGCATTTAGAAAGCTGGAGGATCAGATACAGAAGTCCTACAGGAATCAAGAAGGGTAGACAATAAGAAACACAACTGAATTAAGATAAAGACATAATCTGGTGGGATGTCTTCCCAAATGCCACTGCCACTGGTTACAATACTCTGTGCTGATCTCAAATTTTTCCCTGGATTCTACATGTCTCCATGTAGTCATAGGCATTTTCCCAATTCTTCCTGCCTTTGTGTATCATTCCGTTTATATTCATACTCCTGAGTTACCCAAAGTCTGAACCTGTGCCATATGCCCAAACTGAAACTTCCAAACAATGGGGACAAAAAGAACACGGCTCTTTTGATTTTTTTTTATTATACTTTATGTTCTACAGTACATATACACAATGTTCAGGTTTGTTACATATGTATACATGTGTCATGTTGGTGTGCTGCACCCATTAACTCGTCATTTACTTTAGGTATATCTCCTAATGCTATCCCTCCCCTCTAGCCCAACCCATGACAGGACCCAGTGTGTGAAGTTCCCCTTCCTGTGTCCAAGTGATCTCATTGTTCAGTTCCCACCTGTAAGTGAGAACATGTGGTGTTTGGTTTTCTGTTCTTGCAATAGTTTGCCGAGAACGATGGTTTCCAGCTGCATTCAAGTCCCTACAACAGACACAAACTCACTGCTTTTTATGGCTGCATAGTATTCCATGTTGTATATGTGCCACGTTTTCTTAATCAAGTTTGTCCTGATGGACATTTCGGTTGGTTCCAAGTCTTCCCTATTGTGAATAGTGCCGCAATAAACATACGTGTGCATGTGTCTTTATAGCAGCATGATTTATAATCCTTTGGCTATATACGCAGTAATGGGATGGTGGGTCAAATGATATTTCTAGTTCTAGATCCTTGAGGAATCGCCACACTGTCTTCCACAATGGTTGAACTAGTTTACAGTCCCACCAACAGTGTAAAAGTGTTCCTATCTCTCCACATCCTCTCCAGCACCTGTTGTTTCCTGACTTTTTAATGATTGGCATTCTAACTGGTGTGAGATGGTATCTCATTGTGGTTTTGATTTGCATTTCTCTGATGGCTACTGATGCTGAGCAGTTTTTCATGTGTCTGTTGGCTGCATGAATGTCTTGAGTAGTGTCTGTTCATATCCTTTGCCCACTTTTTGATGGGGTTGTTTGTTTTTCTCTTGTAAATTTGTTTGAGTTCTTTGTAGGTTCTGGGTATTAGCCCTTTGTCAGATAAGTAGATTGCAAAAATTTTCTCCCATTCTGTAGGTTGCCTGTTCACTCTGATGGTAGTTTCTTTTGCTGTGCAGAAGCTCTTTAGTTTAATTACATCCCATTTGTCAAGTTTGGTTTTTGTTGTCATTTCTTATGGTGTTTTAGACATGAAGTCTTTGCCCATGCCTATGTCCTGAATGGTATTGCCTAGGTTTTCTTCTAGGGTTTTTATGGTTTTAGGTCTGATATTTAAGTCTTTAATCCATTTTGAATAGATTTTTGTATAAGGTATAAGGAAGGGATCCAGTTTCAGCTTTCTATATATGGCTAGCCAGTTTTCCCAGCACCATTTATTAAATAGGGAATCCTTTCCCCATTTCTTGTTTTTGTCAGGTTTGTCAAAGATCAGACGGTTGTAGATGTGTGATATTATGTCTGAGGGCTCTGTTCTGTTCCATTGGTCTATATCTCTGTTTTGGTACCAGTACCATGCTCTTTGGTTACTGTAGCCTTGCAGTACAGTTTGAAGTCAGGTAGCGTGATGCCTCCAGCTTTGTTCTTTTGACTTGGGATTGTCTTGGCAATGTGGGCTCATTTTTGGTTCCATATGAACTTTAAAGTAGTTTTTTTCCAATTTTGTGAAGAAAGTCATTGGTAGCTTGATGGGGATGACAGTGAATCTATAAATTACCTTGGGCAGTATGGCCATTTTCACAATATTGATTCTTCCTATCCATGAGCATGGAATGTTCTTCCATTTGTTTGTGTCCTCTTTTATTTCACTGAGCAGTGGTTTGTAGTTTTCCTTGAAGAGGTCCCTCACATCCCTTGTATGTTGGATTCCTAGGTATTTTATTCTGTTTGAAGCTATCGTGAATGGGAGTTCATTCATGATCTGGCTCTCTGTTTGCCTGTTATTGGTGTATAAGAATGCTTGTGATTTTTGCACATTGATTTTGCATCCTGACACTTTGCTGAAGTTGCTTATCAGCTTGAGGAGATTTGGGGCTGAGAGGATGGGGATTTCTAAATAGACAATCATGTCATCTGCAAACAGGGACAATTTGACTTCCTCTTTTCCTAACTGAATACGCTTTATTTCTTTCTCTTGCCTGATTGCCCTAGCCAGAACTTCCAACACTATGTTGAATAGGAGTGGTGAGAGAGGGCATCCCTGTCTTGTGCCAGTTTTCAAGGAGAGTGCTTCCAGTTTTTGCCCATTCAGTATGATATTGGCTGTGGGTTTGTCATAAATAGCTCTTATTATTTTGAGATATGTTCCATCAATACCTAGTTTATTGAATAGAGTTTTTAGCACGAAGGGCTGTTGAATTTTGTCCAAGGCCTTTTCTGCAGCTATTGAGATAATCATGTGGTTTTTGTCATTGGTTCTGTTTATGTGATAGATTACGTTTATCGAGATCCATATGTTGAACCAGCCTTGCATCCCAGGGATGAAGCCAACTTGATCATGGTGGATAAGATTTTTGATGTGCTGCTGGATTCAGTTTGCCAGTATTTCATTTGGGATTTTTGCATCAATGTTCATCAGGGATATTGGTCTAAAATTCTCTTTTTTTGTTGTGTCTCTGCCAGGCTTTGGTATCAGGATGATATTGGCCTCATAAAATGAGTTAGGGAGGATACCCTCTTTTTCTATTGATTGGAATAGTTTCAGAAGGAATGGTACCAGCTCCTCCTTGTACCTCTGGTAGAATTCAGCTGTGAATCCGTCTGGTCCTGTACTTTTTTTGGTTGGTAGGCTATTAATTATTGCCCCAATTTCAGAGCCTGCTATTGGTCTATTCAGGGATTCAACTTCTTCCTGGTTTAGTCTTGGGAGAGTGTATGTGTCCATGAATTTATCTATTTCTTCTAAGTTTTCTAGTTTATTTGTGTAGAGGTGTTTATAGTATTCTCTGATGGTAGTTTGTATTTCTGTGGGGTCAGTAGTGATATCCTCTTTATCATTTTTTATTGCGTCGATTTGATTCTTCTCTCTTTTCTTCTTTATTAGTCTTGCTAGCAGTCTATCAATTTTGTTGATCTTTTCAAAAAACCAGCTCCTGGATTCGATGTTTTGAATGGTTTTTGTGTCTCTATCTCCTTCAGTTCTGCTCTGATCTTAGTTATTTCTTGCCTTCTGCTAGCTTTTGAATGTGTTTGCTCTTGCTTCTCTAGTTCTTTTAATTGTGATGTTAGGGTATCAATTTTAGACCTTTCCTGCTTTCTCTTGTGGGCATTTAGTGCTATAAATTTCCCCCTACACACTGCTTTAAGTGTGTCCCAGAGATTCTGGTATGTTGTATCTTTGTTCTCATTGGTTTCAAAGAACATCTTTATTTCGGCCTTCATTTCATTATGTATCCAGTAGTCATTCAGTAGTAGGTTGTTCAGTTTCCATGTAGTTGAGAGATTTTCATTGAGTATCTTAGTCCTGAGTTCTAGTTTGTTTGCACTATGGTCTGAGAGACAGTTTGTTATAACTTCTGTTCTTTTACATTTGCTGAGGAGTGCTTTACTTCCAATTATGGGGTCAATTTTGGAATAAGTGTGATGTGGTGCTGAGAAGAATGTATATTCTGTTGATTTGGGCTGGAGAGTTCTGTAGATGTCTATTAGGTCTGCTTGGTGCAGATTTGAGTTCAATTCCTGGATATCCTTGTTAACTTTCTGTCTCATTGATCTGTCTAATGTTGACAGTGGGGTGTTAAAGTCTCCCATTATTATTGTGTGGGAGTCTAAGTCTCTTTGTAAGTCTCTAAGGACTTGCTTTATGAATCTGGGTTCTCCTGTATTGAGTGCATATATATTTAGGATAGTTAGCTCTTCTTGTTGAATTGATCACTTTACCATTATGTAATGGCCTTCTTTGTCTCTTTTGATCTTTGTGGGTTTGAAGTCTGTTTTTCAGAGACTAGGATTGCAACCCCTGCCTTTTTTTGTTTTCCATTTGCTTGGTAGATCTTCCTCCATCCCTTTATTTTGAGGCTATGTGTGTCTCTGCATGTGAGATGGGTCTCCTGAATACAGCAAACTGATGGGTCTTGACTTTTTATCCAATTTGCCAGTCTACGTCTTTTAATTGGACCATTTAGCCCATTTATATTTAAGGTTAATATTGTTATGTGTGAACTTGATCCTGTCATTATGATGTTATTTTGCTCATTAATTGATGCAGTTTCTTCCTAGCATCGATGGGCTTTACATTTTGGCATGCTTTTGCAATGGCTGGTACCGATTGTTCCTTTCCATGTTTAGTGCTTCCTTCAGGAACTGTTCTACTGCAGGCCTGGTGGTGACAAAATCTCTTAGCATTTACTTGTCTGTAAAGGTAAAGCCTCCAAGAAATATGGGATTATGTGAAAAGACCAAATCTATGTCTGACTGGTGTACCTGAAAGTGACAGGGAGAATGGAATCAAGTTGGAAAACACTCTGCAGGATATTATCCAGGAGAACTTCCCCAATCTAGGAAGGCAGGCCAAATTCAAATTCAGGAAATACAGACAACGCCACAAAGATATTCCCCAAGAAGAGCAACTCCAAGACACATAATTGTCAGATTCACCAAAGTTGAAATGAAGGAAAAAATGTTAAGGGCAGCCAGGGAGAAAGGTCACGTTACCCACAAGGGGAAGCCCATCAGACTAACAGCAGATCTCTCAGCAGAAACTCTCCAAGCCAGAAGAGAGTGGGGGCCAATATTCAACATTCTTAAAGAAAAGAATTTTCAACCTAGAATTTCATATCCAGCCAAACTAAGTTTCATAAGTGAAAGAGAAAATCTTTTTAGTTTTATTAATGAAAGTCAGGGAAGTGCCTCCAACCAATTCTTAAACAATAGATAACTCCCTAAAACTAAAACTCCATAGGCAATGATATTAAGAGGCAGCATTTTCCTAAATAAATAACCACAGATGTAAACTACTATTGTCAGTAGTTGTCAATGACATGGAAGACTTTGGATCTGCAACCTGAAAAAGAATGTGTTGGAATGGTTGAGTGCAGGCTATGGAATGAGATTGTCTGAGTTGAAACACCTGCTCTTCCACTTAGTTCCTACATGATATTGAGCAAGTTACATAACCCCACATTCCAGATTCTTTATCATTTACAAAGGTATAATAACAGTAGTTATTATGAATTATAGGAGAAATATAAGAATTAGTTTATGAATGTATTTAGTCCTGGGTCTAGCACCTAGTAGTAAGCATATTATAAATCTTAGCTATTCTTTGTTAGACTGGTAGGAACG
Organism: Macaca mulatta; assembly: GCF_049350105.2. NCBI lineage: Eukaryota > Metazoa > Chordata > Mammalia > Primates > Cercopithecidae > Macaca > Macaca mulatta. The sequence continues at coordinate 135,486,302 of NC_133410.1, forward strand.
GATATGAAGAGAAATAAATAAATGGAAGAATAAATATTAGAAACAGAGTGCATTGGAATTCCTCATTAATTGATATGCAAGGAAATTTGGATAATCACTTATCACCTCAAAATTATGGCTTATGAAAGTGTTGGATTACAGTGCATTTACTGAGATAAACAAATCTCCATTTGTTTTGAAATGACTTAGTTTCATGACTTTATTCACCCGCCCTAGCATACTTATGAAATATTTAGTTCAAAATTCCTCTCCATTCTTTAGGAATATTCTAACATTTTACCTAGATTGTAAGGTCAGTTTCACATCTGCTGCAGCACACAGAGAGGACACACAATTAATTATTGATTTTATGCTTGTTCATAGTATCTCTATCCATCTAATATATATAACAAAGACTCAGATTATTGGCATTTTGCAAAATTCTGAGGGTTCTATGTTTAAATGACAGTCATTCAGCTCTTTCCAAAATATAAAGGGGTTAATTAATATTTCATAGACACAGCCTAATAGTATCTGTTTCAAGCTTTGAATCTTTCAACTTTTGCCATGTGATGTAATGTAATATATTCACAAGTTCCATAAATTAGGATGTGAACATCTTTGGGAGGACATTCTATCTACCATGCCTTCTAAAAGGCAATATAAATAAGATATAAATAGACAAATCAAAAGTTGTCCTAAAATATTTCAGAATATTATTTTAGTTTCTATAGTAATAAAGCAACATATGCAAGGTAATATTATTATTATTATTATTTAATTTTATGTATTTATTTTTTTGAGATGGAGTCTTGCTCTGTTAGCCAGGCTGGAGTGCAGTGACGTGATCTTGGCTCAATGCAACCTCCACCTCCCGGGCTCAAGCGACTCTCCTGCCTCAGCCTCCTGAGTAGCTGAGACTACAGGCGCGTGCCACCACGCCTGGCTAATTTTTGTATTTTTAGTAGACACGGGGTTTCACCATACTGGCCAGGCTACTCTCTAACTCTTGACCTTGTGATTCGCTCACCTTGGCCTCCAAAAGTGCTGGGATTACATAAGTGAGCCACCACGCCCCGCTGGTAATTTTTTTTTTTTTTTGTAGTTAATCCAATTCCATCTTTAGGATCAAACCTCTTCTTTGTTCTAAAATTTAATTAAGGAGGAATACATTTCCCAAAACTAAAACAAAGTTTTAAAAAATAGTTGAACAAGTTTATAATGTCAAAAGAAACAAGAATCAAAAATCACCAGAAGAAACTTTCTTAGAGTATATCCTAGACAAATGGGTCATAAATATGTTCGTAGGAAAAAGAAAGAACATCTTTCTTAAAAAACCAAACCACTAGTAAGAGTAAAAAAAAATAAAAATTAATATATAATCCACAAAAATAGTTGAGTTTTTAAATCAAATATGAAGTCTAAACAAAGATAAAATATTATAAAACCTTTAGAACTTAGATTAGAGAAAATATTAAAATTTCAATAAAGCATCTTACACTACTTCCACTGGCTTTTAAAATAAGACATTTTTGTCAGATGCATAAATACCTGCCAAACAAAAACAGAAAGAGCAATGGAAATAGCCCAAACATTCCTAAGCTTCATGATAGGGAAGAGAGCTGATAAAAGTTACTGTAAAAACAAGACCAACTAAGAAAACCAAAACTAATCAGGACTCCCTTTTATTTCCCAAAACTACATTTTCTTTTCAGATTTAAGATCTAATGAAAACTTGCATGGAACAAAATTTTGGCATCTATTTATTTCATAAGGACATTTTGTTTAAAAAACTTATATTAAATGCTTAATTCGTCCACGGAAGCAGGGAAGGAAATATTGGGCCATCATTAATCATATCAAAGCATTACATTACTCCAAAGCAGAAAACAATGTTCTCATAAAAACAATATAAAGGCAATATTAAAGTTGAAGCCAAATAATTATGCTTTGAAATACAAAACCTGCAGCAAAGTAGGGTACGATGACCTTGTTGGAGACAGTTTCAAGTACTAAGCTGCACTTTAAATAAGTTAAAAATTTGCTTTGTGAATGTGTGGGTGTGAGTGTATGTGTTAGCACAGGAAGGAACAGAAAGTTCTCAACACAGTCACTTCCATTCATGCTCTGTTACTAAGAGAGGAGTTCTTTGAGTGATCCCACTATACAAATTTACTACAACTTTAGTTCCCAAGAAGTGAACACCAAAAGAATAATGTCTTTTCACAAAGACAGATTCATGAATGAATATGGCAATATTTGAATAGGATCCATATAGATGAAGTACCTAGTCATTGCCTTACAAAAAGAGGTCATCAAAAATGTTTGTTGAACAACAATGTAAGAAAAATCACCAACCAAAAAAGATTGTGGGTATTTTGTAGTTAATTTACCACCTTTACATAGCTATGTGACTTATCTGCATGATCAATTTGTATGTTTTCACACAAATGCACTTGCTTGTATCTTAGCTTGTTATTGAAAAGGCTCCGTTATCTGGGGTATATACCCTGATTCTTTGTCACAGTCGAGAAATAATTCAGGACACAGACACACACTAGGAGTGGGTTTAGGAGTGGAAAGTTTAATAGGAAAAAAAAAAAAGAGAGAAAAGGCTTCCTTATGCTGAGAAAACAGGTCGCCCAAAAAAGGGTCTCTGGTTTGCGGCCGAACGCAATTGGTTTCGTACAGAGGTTTAAGGAGGCAGTGATTGATTTATATAGGGATCAGAGGACTGGTTTGACCAGGTGTGCCATTTACAAAGCCCAAGAAAAGAATGGCCCTCCCACCCTAGTCTTTTATTATGCAAAGGCAGCATCCACCTGGAGGCAGCCATGATACATGTACAGGTGGTTTTACCTGGAGGTTGCCATGATGCTGGCACACATGATGACAAGGAAAAGAGGGCAGGAGAGGCCATACTGAATGTACCTGGTTTCCAGATACAGCTGGCTGTATTTACACATAAAAGCTTCTAGTTTGCATATCTATGCTTGACTTCTCAGGCTGCTTTCTGTTAGAGAAGAAATGGTTTGGGGTTGCTTTTTATTAAAGGAAAATTCCACCGAGAATTATTTTACCCTTTCTAGCTGCCTAAAAATAATTTCTTAATAACTCTTGTATTAGTATGCCTTTCCCCTAACTTTTCATGGCTCACTCCTTGTTTTGCAGGAAAATCAGCCAAGGTCCTAGAGAGAGAAGCAAAGTCAGAGTAATTGATGAAGGGATTATTTACAAAGTCTAGACCCATCAAAGGGAAACCAAAAATGAGAGGTAACAACAATGTAAAAGTCACCACCCCAGGACTGAAAAGAACAGGGAACAATAGCTGCTCTTGGATTCAGAAAAAGCTTAGCTTAGCTAGAACTGTAAGAGACGGCCTCCCATCAAGAGCTATGGCCTTACAGAGAGGAGCACAACTTTGGCAAACCCATGAGCCAAACTCAACTGCAAGCCTGAGGGGAGAGGAGCCCGCTTAGTACAGTCACAGACCAGGAGAGAGAGGCAATGAGAAGGTGATAGGAGAGAGGGAGGCAAACCGAATATTCAGCACATTCCTGATTCCTCTAATATCCTCTTAATGTCACCTTCTCAAAAAGTTGAGAAAAAAGCAGAGTTTTTTATGTGCACTACACCTTACCAGAAGCAACTGGCTTTTTAAAACTAACACATTGAGACTTTCCTGAAGAAACATCTAAATAACATAATCATTACCTATCATCAGTGCATTTTTCACAGGATAAGTAAAAAGAAGAAAAAACGTAGACATGGAGAAACGAACCAATCACTTTTCTGTAAGGAACTGGTAGAGCATTTTAGGACCCCTAATACAATGAGGTCAAGGTGAGAATTTGCCCTGAAATAAATCACTCTTCTCAGTGTAGGGAAGGTACCCAAGAAGTTATTGCCAGCCAGGTGCAGTGGCTCATGCCTGTAATCCCAGCACTTCGGGAGGCTGAGGCGGGTGGATCACAAGGTCAGAAGATTGAGACCATCCTGATTAACATGGTGAAAACCCATCTCTACTAAAAATACAAAAAAATTAGCCGGGCGTGGTGGTGGGCACCTGTAGTCCCAGCTACTCAGGAGGCTGAGGCAGGAGAATGGCGGGAACCCGGGAGGCGGAGCTTGCAGTGAGCCGAGATCACGCCACTGCACTCCAGCCTGGGCGACAGAGTGAGACTCCATCTCAAAAAAAAAAAAAAAAAAAAAAGAGAAGAAAAAGTTATTGCCATAGGCCGCACTACACAGCCAAGACATTCTCTATTGTTGCTGGTCTCTTCAACCCACAGAAATCTGGGTGAGATTTTGGGGAACATCCTTCCTTCCTCAGTGAGATCCCTCTAATTTTCTGCACTGAGAATTGACTTCTAGGCCTGCACAAACTAGGTGACACCTGCATCAATTGACTGTGGAGTCTGCGACTACCACAGAGGGTTCTGCAGGATTGTTCTTGCAGATGGAGACTCTCTAGGTTCTGGTACTGTTTCCAGGGCCCCTCTTAATCAATGACAATGAGGCAGTGTCTGATATAAGTCTATCAGGCAGGGCTGTTCTGGAAGCCAGCAGTTGTCTACATAAGCATCAAAGAGGACACTGGCATTCTCTCCCAGGAGTAGATAAACAAGATAATGAACTTCCATTTTGAATGGGACTTTAAAAGCCTGACGAAATTCATCATTAGAGGTAAGACAAAAAAAAAAAAAATCTAGACCTTCTTCTCAGGAGAAAAGATGAGGCTTGAGAATTGCAGAAATTTGCAATGTATGGTATAATGAGAAGCCTGTCTCCATTTTCTGATGTTTGACTGCTCATAGCTTATAAGCCTTACCTCTTCCTCTTCCTCCCATGTCCCACATCTGGCCAGCCAAGAAGAACACCTAGCTGCTCCCTCCCTTAGCACCTGAGGCTAGATTCAAACCATACATATCCCTTCCGGTACATGGGAAGCCTCACTCAGACCTTACTCCCTTACAATTTACCCAAGCCAAGTATGCTTTCCATGCTCTCTCAAGCTATTTAGGACCTGCTTAAGAAACTTCTCTGCTCTCCCCGGAAATGTCAGTAACACCCTGTTTTGTTCTGTCTCAGTGTGTATATGTAGTGTCACATATATGTGGCGTCATCAGTCATCACACATGAAACAAATTTTGGATGGGACCCCCCTGCTTTTGCAAAGCAACAATAACATAAAGGAAAACTTCCTGCTTTTCTATTTCCAATTGGTGAAGAAGTCATACTGGTTGCCTACAATTCACAGTCTCCTCATTTTCCTAATAAGTGTAACCAACTTTATTCTCATTCAAATCCCTAACCCAGTCTACCTTCTGCTCCTCACTGGCTCCTCAAACACCTTCAACTCTTGTCAATTACACCAGGTTCAACTAGCCTTATGTGGAGAGTGCGATCACAAAACACAACTTTAAAAAAAACTGAAGTAAGGAAAATGAAGTCTCTACGCCAAATCAATGTTTCAGTGTATAGTTGTAGAACAGCAAGTTGTGAAGTTTTACTAGTTCAATTTGCAAACTTACATGTAAATATGTTCCTAGAACTCCTTTCTCCAAATCTGCCCATTCCAGTTTCTTACCTGTTTCAAGATTCCTATTACTAGCTTAACTGGACATTGCTTAACAGCTTATTCTATATATTCAGTGATCCTGTGTAATCTATGTTTTAGAATCAATTTGGATATGATAAGCTTGATATAGAATTGAATATTTAGAATATTTCTCAAATAGTAGGATAACCTATTGTGATTTATATATTACTATTCACCGAAAAAATTTTCTGTGTAAATTCTTTTTTTCTTTTTCTTTTTCTTTTTTTTTTTTTTTTTTGAGACAGAGTCTTGCTCTGTCCCCTAGGCTGTAGTGTAGTGGCCGGATCTCGGCTCACTGCAAGCTCCGCCTTCCGGGTTCACGCCATTCTCCTGCCTCAGCCTCCTGAGTAGCTGGGACTACAGGCGCCCGCCACCGTGCCAGCCTAACTTTTTGTATTTTTAGTAGAGACGGGGTTTCACCGTGGTCTCGATCTCCTGACCTTGTGATCTGCCAGCCTCGGCCTCCTAAAGTGCTGGAATTACAGGCGTGAGCCACCGCGCCCGGCCACTAATTTCAATTTAATTCAAAGTCTCTTGAAGATTTATGCATCTTTAAGGAAAATGGTAATTTAAAAAATATAGGCATCACAGCAACAAGTTTTGCTTTTTTTTGTTCCAGGAATTTTGGGGTAGAAGTCTACCATAATGGAAACAAAAAATTAATTAGTTTGGGCCCCTCAGTGTATTGAGACATGTATATAAAATAGAAGGGAAAGTAAGAATGTTGGTTTGATGCAATGCAATTCATTCCTTTTAAGTGAAAAGTGGGCTTTTATTTTTAAAGGATGCCTTTGTCAAATGCAACTACAGTAAGCTACACACAACCTCACTGGTTTCTCACCTCATCACTCTCTCCATAATATGCCTTCATTGTAGATTTCTTTTAGATACGAACATTTCCACTTAATTTGGTTCTGCCCCATGGCCCTTATCTGACCCAAAAAAAGCCCTTATGCACTTATGACTCAAAGACGGCATACGTTTCTGCAGAAAGCCAGACCAGCCTAGAGCCAGTAATAGGTTGTTAAGATTTAACAAGGAAAAGTAAGGTACCCATTAGGAGGTTTAAAATGGCTTGGCTGGGAGGAGATGGAATCTAAAGTTTAAAGAGATTGGAAATAGCCATGTTAAAAGTCATTTTAACAATCAGGTTTAAAAATAGACTTTATTAAAATGCTTAATAAAGCATTCTGTGAAAGCAAAAATAAAAATCCCAAAACATTAATTACATACTGTAAAAGTGAAACTGATATAAGATAATTTTATACCACTTGGTGAATGCATATTCCCCTGTATTTAGGTGTCTATGAAAAAGTTTGTGTATACATTCATGGAAAATAATTGATTGTTCATAGTATAGAAATGGGATATTTAAATAAAATGTGTAAAAATGTTCATGATAAAAGACTGGCAATATCATCTCAACTGGCTTTTTTTAAAAATGAAGGTGTATCTAGCTCTAGCTTTTTGGAGGGACATGAAAAATAAAATTCAAGGAAGTTAAATCAAAATGTTCCACTCATATTCCATGCTGTTTAACTACTTGTGTTGCTTTATTTCCATACAATTTTTAAATAGATGTTCTAGGTCTTAGCATTAATATTTAACATATATTTTACACTATTTAATTTTATAAATTATAAAATTAATATGCTGCAGTGACAGTAAACTGTTGAGATGTTCAGAACAATGACGCATCTCTCTCAGCAGTGTAAAATATATATAGCATTTTTCATTAAGGTCTAATTTACTATAGTAACAGTCACACATTTTAGAGTAGTCCTGTAAGTTTTGACAAATTCATGTAGTCATATAACCACTATCACAATCAAGACGAAGAATAGTTCTATCACTCCCAAACTTCCCTGTATGTATAGCAATTTAATAACAGCAACTTTTGAAAAGCCTGATCCATGACAAAAATTCATTATTTTGTTTCGTTTACTTTGGTTCTGAATAATATAGGACATTCAGTTATAGGATTGATAAGCATAAAATCAAATACGATTATTAAACTCAACTCTCTTGTCCTTCACAATAAGGAACATGTATTCTCTCTCTCTCTTTCTCTCCCCCACGTCTTCCGCACCTCCTATTTAACCCCTCCCCAACATATATACCCATTTCTACCTGTTTCCAATATAAATCAGGATGGTATCTTTGTATTTTTGTTTTTCTTTTCTTTATACAGAGAGCCAGCCTTCTGATTTGGATTAACAGGAAAGAAAATCTCTCCAAAACGACATTACCTCAAAAGCAAGAATGTAGCACTACATTAGTTGTTCAAGATTGGATAAAACATGTTTAGGCTAAATGTGGACATCAGCAGTTTTAAAACCTAAATCTGATGCATCTGCACTCTTTATTGTCTTAGAGGTTCCATCAGTGCATGCTTAAAATCTTTCTCCTGGCAGCAAAAGTCTCCAGTGAGGTTTTTATATGATTTGCTAAGAAATGCCTGGTTTCAGAAGTCATTCTTTTCAATCCCCAGGGAAGCGTGTCTGCTGGAGTAACTCTGCCTTCATGCTACCTGCTAAATGACTTGGGAAAATCTCCTTATACAGAAGCAACATTTAAATTAAAAAAGACAGTTTGAAAACCTGCTTTTAGTTTGTTCATGGTAAGACTTGCAACTTCCTCAGTTTTGTTAGCTTCTGTTTTTTATTTTGTTATTTTGTTTTTTTGTTAAACTATTTTTAAAATTACGGGCGAGGAAGATAAGATGGAGACCCCTGTGTGGGAGCAATAAAGCATTCCTTTTACCATATTATTCTTAGAATGTCTGCAAAGCTCATTTGCACATACCCATGATCCCTCAGTGGAAGGTGTTATTCATAAATTGATGAAGATTTAATTCAAAAAAGCTTGTCATAGATCAAATGCAGATAGAATAGGAACTGCCTAAGACTACACTGTGGTTGGTTTCCATGAATTTTGAAAAGTACTGTAGAACTGAACTGGCCTTTCAGGTAATTTGAGCCATATTCATGTACACACTTTATCCACTTTTATGTGGAACATGTACATAAAAACCAAAATTATTTACATTAGATCCTTACAATACTTTTTTCTTATGAGGACCAACTTATTTTTTCAGTAACTCAGGTGTCAATCTTTCCACTCTTACACTTACATTCTGCCAAATTCAAAGTTTAGCCGTTTCATTCTCTTTTAACTTCTCAGCCCCACCCAGACTCCTGAACAGACTCTCAAGTCATTATAACCTCTAGTAAGAGTGTATAGAGCCTCAAGCATTCTTTACTCTTCCTAGAAGCAAAGTAATATTCACAAAATATTCTGTTCAAGGACTTTATATCGGTAATTCTCAAAATTTCATGTGCATCGGAATTATTCGGAGAGCTTATTAAAACACAGGTTTCTGGACCCCATCCCCAGCATTTCTGATGTAGTTTGTCAGAACTTGGAGTGCGGCCCAAGATATTTCATTTCTAAAATTTCCCAGGTGATGTTGCTGCTACTGAGCCAGTGATCATACTTTAGGAACCATTGATTTGTCTTATTCTTTCTAATAATTGGTTATATCAATTAGTGGCATCAGGAACACTATTTTATTTCTATTTCCCTCCCCAGTGCTGGACAGCCATTCACTGCTCAACATACTTGCCTCCTTAAAGATTTCCACTCCTTACCTCTACTAGTGCAATTGAGAAATACCTAGATATTGTTTTTTTGACACTCAGTTTTATTCCAATCCTGTTTTCTAGGTGGCAGAACCTTAGAACCCATAGATATGTTTACAGAGTCACTCACTAGCAAGTATGTTTAGAATTGGTCAATGGGATGTGATCCTGAAATATTTAAAAAGCAAAAGACAAGAAAACATGATTATTTTCTGGTGGCCTTTGTGGAAAGACACGTTGGTAGTGGCAGATGGCAGATGGCAGATGTGGGGTTTGGCACTCAGTTTTTGGATCCTCCACACATGTACTTTGGTGCTGAGGATGTGGCTTCTTTGCGATCTTTGCACTTCCAAAGGCATTATGGACAGACTTCATGACCTTTGCTCCCCAATAATTCCTAAGGTTGGGTATACTGCTACTAGTTTTGTTCTAAACTTATTCATATTAGAATACCTAGGTGACTCCTACTTTACTGAGCTAAACCAGAGTGAAACATTAAAAGTAATGAATCAAGGAGTAAGATAAAATTGTAAGAGAGATAATTTATGATATGGTTTCTTTATTCCCTTCCATGATGGTAGAGACTAACATAAAGAGACCTTACCTTTTTTCCTATTTATAAGAAAAACACACACTTATACCTGTGATTATATTCTTTGGTACATATAGCAGGCCCTTGAAGAACTGTTTAAATTAATTACTCCAGAATTAAGGGTTAATGTTGCCTCAGTATTTTGGAAACTAAAAGCTGTATTTGTTATTCTTGTGTATATGAAATGTATCTTTTTTTTTAAGTGTTTGGAAAAAATAAGTTGCTGGCATACTAGTAGTTTCTGCTGAAAAATTTACAAACAAAAACAAAAAGCAAAAGCCAAGACCCTTCTATAGTTAAACAGATTGGGGAAATGCTCAGTACGCTCTCTCATCTTAAAAAGTTTTGTTGTATATAAAAAATCTCTGAAAAGTCCTTCAGTACTGTATTAGTCAGGGTTCTTTAGTGAAGTAAAACCAATAGAACAGACAGAGAGTTGGGGGTGGGGGGCGGCGGGGGGTAAAGGGGGAGGGGAGAGAGAGAGAGAGAGGGCAGAGAGCTACTTGATTTATTGTAAGGAATCAGTTCATGCAATTGTGGAGATGAGAAGTTCCAAGATGTGCAGTCAGCAAGCTGGAGACCCTGGAGAGCCAATGTGCAGTTTCAGTCTGAATCCTGAGACCTGAGAACCAGGAGAAATGATGGTGTAAGTGTGAGTCTGATGGTTGACAGGCTTGAGATCCATGAAGAGTCAATGTTTCAGTCTAAGTCTGAAGGCTAGAAAAGACCAATGTCCAGATGAAGCAATCAGGAAGTTGGAGTTCTCTCTTACTCAGCCTTTTGTTTGATTCAGGCCTTCAGTTGATTGAATAAGGCACACCCACTTTAGGGAGGGGAATCTGCTTCACTTAGTCTATGACTTCAAAAGTTAACCTCATCCAGAAACGCTCTCTCAGACACACCTAGAATGATATTTTGCCAGATGTCTGGGTACCCCATGGCCCAGACAACTTGATACATAAAATTAACCATCACGAGTACCTATGCTGAAGCGTTTCCCAACTTGGATGCCCAAATAATCCCTATTTCACGTAACATCCTCTAATGTTTTTCAGACACATTAGTATTCAACAAAGCACCTGTGGAAAATTTTCGTCCTTAAAAAAAAAAAAATGGTTACTAGAGGTGGTCAGGGAGGATTGGGCAATACCTCTCTGATTGAATCAAGAGAAATTCTGAGGAACACTCACTGAGATTCTCAGTAATACAGATATGACAATGGTATGAAAACTATCAGAACTTTCTCATTATTATATTAGAATAAGAAGTAGGGAGAAGGTTTACTTAATGTCTTTAAAATTTGCATTATGTATCTCCTGATGTTTCCCACAGGATAAATTATTAGAATATCTGCAAAAGACTTTGTGCTAATTTTATAATAGGAAGTATAAGGAAGAAGCTGGATTCCATCCCACAATGAATGGTAGAACAGGAAATGGGGAACTTTGGATAGTATTTAACAACATTTTTCATGGAAAAAAAGTATGGAATTTAATACTGAAGACAAAATGAAGAAAGGAAAGATACAGCCCATCAGATTACAAAAAGAAATTCCAAGCTTTAATATGAGGAAAGGGATCTGAATATTCCAAGTCCTCAATATGCCTCCACTTTTACTGCCACATAGATTCTCCAAGATTTCTCCTCAGCCTTTCTCCTCACCAGTATTTGCCCTACTGGCAATTTTATACCAAATATAATAGCTATTGGTAGTGAGTAGGAGCTAAGCAAATATGTTATTTGCTTACATATTTGTGATTATAGGATTTCTATATACAACTTAAAAAGGTCTTTTAACTCTATTCCACATTTAGATATAGCATGAATAACATCTCTCTTAAAAATAAATATTAATAATACAAATCCTTAATCTTTAATTAAATGTCTTAAATATGAGCTAAACCTTATTTTTCATATCCCATCGTCATCTCACTTTTATTCCCAATTCAAGAAGTTGTGAATAAGTTTGCAAATCAACCCTGCAGACACTTTCCCAACAGTTTAAAGGGAAAATTCATAATACAAATCCTTAATCTTTAATTAAGGACTAACCTTAATTTTCATATCCCATCATCATCTCACTTTTTTCCTCAATTCAAGAAGTTGTGAATAAGTTTGCAAATCAACCCTGCAGACATTTTCCCAACAGTTTAAAGGGAGAAAAACACAGAAACAACAAAAAAGAAATTCAAGGCACTTCATAAAGGAGCTGGTTGACTTTACGTGCTGAAATATATATTCGTGGAGAATATATATTCTCTTGTTGCAGTAAATTTAGAGAACCAACACAAAAAGTAAACAGTGGTCCACAAAATGGTTGGATCATGGAAGCAATAGTTATATTATCATTTCTTAAAAATAAGATTATTCCTCTTTAGCTTTGTGCCTCTTTTGGACTAATTTAATATAGATGCTGTAACCAAAAGGCAGAGAGACATGTTTTTGTTTTTTGGTTTTTTTAAAACACGTAAGTGGACAGGTCATCTCAATTGAGACCCATCTAAGTACAAAATCAATGGTATAAGTTAGAAAAGACAAAGTACATATTAGCTACAATGAAATGTTTATGGCAGAAATGTCAAGATCATATAAATGTCACTCAGTTACTTATTTAGTTAACTTGTCAATGAGAACTCATTAGACTACAGTAAATACCAGACTGGTAGCAGTCCTGTGCGTTGCTTAAGTTCATGAGGCAAATAGAACAACTTGACGCTCCTTTGTTTACACCTCTGCATATTTTTCCTCAAGGAGGTAAGTAAGGTATACAGCCTAAGTTTTTCCCCAATTGACAGAACTTCCACATTGCAGAAGTCCTTTTTTGTCACATGCCCTGGAATTGTTTTATCTCTATCTCAAAATACTCTGTTCATTGTTACTGTCTCCATCCTCCAGTCATCTGTCTAATAAACGTTCACTGAGAATCTATAATGTGCTGAATGCTAAGTAAAAATAATAACAAAAATAATAGTAAAGAAACTATCTCCCATTACTGGGTATATACCCAAAGGATTATAAATTATGCTGCTATAAAGACACATGCACACGTATGTTTATTGCAGCACTATTCACAATAGCAAAGACTTGGAATCAACCCAAATGTCCATCAGTGACAGACTGGATTAAGAAAATGTGGCACATATACACCATGGAATACTATGCAGCCATAAAAAAGGATGAGTTTGAGTCCTTTGTAGGGACTTGGATGCAGCTGGAATCCATCATTCTTAGCAAACTATCACAAGAACAGAAAACCAAACACCGCATGTTCTCACTCATAGGTGGGAACTGAACAATGAGATCACTCGGACTCAGGAAGGGGAACATCACACACCGGGGCCTATCATGGGGAGGGGGGAGGGGGGAGGGATTGCACTGGGAGTTATACCTGATGTAAATGACGAGTTGATGGGTGCAGCACAGCAACATGGCACAAGTATACATATGTAACAAACCTGCACGTTATGCACATGTACCCTACAACTTAAAGTATAATAATAATAAATAAATTTAAAAAAAAAAAAAAAAAGAAACTATCTCTGCCATCAATAGGACAGAAAAGTTAGATAACTATAGGATAGTGTGTGAGTGCTTAGGAAAGAAGTAAGCATATGTTGGCAAGAGAGTGAGTGAGGTCAGGGAATAGTTTCATAAAAAGGTATTTCCTGAGCTGTCTCTTAAAATTGGTATTATGCAAAGGAAGACATAATAGGGTGAAAGAAAACCAGACTTGGGGAAATATTGCAAGAGCCCCAGGTAAGTGGAAGAAAAAATCAGGAGGCTTGTGCTGCTCGCACCAGTCGCCTGCCACTAGTGCCTCAGCCACACAGAGGAGGTGACCAGATACAGAATGTAGAACCTGGTCACCACACTCTGCATATTGAACTCTTCTTGCCAGTTGCCACAGCCAAAGAAAGATGGCCTCAAACTCACTCCCATGTTCAAAGTCTCATGCTATCACCTCTTCCTGACAGAACCTAAATCACATGCAGAAACCGAAACACAAAGGAGTTGGGGTAATGAAATTTTATCCCTTTAATCTCTAAAATCCAAGCAAGATACAAAGAATGGATTGGGAATAGATGTCATGTTCCTAATGGGCTTCACTGTCCAATGTGGTATCTATTAGCCACATGTGGCTACTGAACGCTTGAAATGCAGCTACTCCAAATTTAGATGTGCTGTAAGTGTAAAATACACACTAGAGTCCAAAGATTTAATATGAAAAAAAGAATATATAATATCTTATTCATTATTTTATATTAATTATATATCAAAATGGTAATATTTGGCTATATCGTTCAAGTATTATTAACATTAATTTCACTGGTTTATTTTCACTGTTTTATTAATGCAGCTCCTGGAACATATAAAATTACATAGATGGCTCACATTACATGTCTATTGGGCTGCACTGCCATAGCCATCTCCAGTATAGTGTAGATGTCTGAAGGAATGGGTTAGGGATAGAGAAACAGAGCATTATGGGTGACATATGTGGCAAAACATCAATGGCCAAGGGCTTACATTTTTGACTTAGACTCATGAAAACAGGGATGGGAGTGTTATGCCCAGACCGTTTATTCCCCGAAGAAGACCACCAGAGTCCAGAGTCAAAGCTAAGCAGCAAGGATCTTTACTACAGGTTCGAACCTGGAGCTCTCACTTGCTCGTGAAACGAGACGGGCAGGAGAGCTCCCCCACTGAGCTCCGAACAATGTTATATAGTCTAAGGAAAGTAGGCATAGAATCATTATACAAATTAGAGGTATGATTGGCTGGAGTTTGAACAAAGCGATTTGGCAAACTATGATTGGTTCCCGCCATTTCTGATATTTCAGTACAACCCTTGAGGCGGAAGAGCAGTTTTACACAAAGGCAGTTAATTATATTGCATCAGGTTGCACGACCAGTTTATGGCTATCTTGCTTAAACACACCTTGTGACCTGGCTATCTTACTTAAACATTCCTTGTGACCTGGCCTCAGAAAGAAAAACATGTACTTACAGAACTTACGAAACCTCTGGTATGTGCAGAGATTAGAAAGCAGAACAAAGAGTTTAGCAACATCGTGGGGGGAAGGGAGGGTACACATTTTTGTATCTTTGTGTCCTTTCAGGAGAAATATTAGATCAACCATCTTAGAAGAGGGTGAACTCTGGTCCTGGTGACAGATAACTTGATTTACTCATTGATGAGGACCCAGAAGCTGGAGAACTGACAAGCTGTGATGGTTGGTCAGACCCTAGGGGCTGATTGGCAGCAGAGGCTCAGGTCTAACCTAAGAGAGGGACTTGAGTATTTTTCTTTTTAAATCAAAGTTCCTTATGCTACAAAAGAAAATTCAAATATTGTCTTTCTTTCAAGTAACCTTTAAAATAATTTTCCTTAAGAAAGCACATATTAATTTATGTACAAGATAAAATTCTGAGCTGAATCTCGGTCTGAATATCACAGCAACTTGCAAAATTGCAAAATTTTTAAATAACAAAACAGATGTCATTAGAAGACAAATGTAATCTAATTAGCATACTAAAGCTGGAATTAAGCCAGGCTCAGCAACTTACATGGTAGATTTTTCTTCCAAGAAAAGATCCAGAGTTGTCAGAGCAAGCATATTAGAAAAAGAAATGTGCACAAATGCACTTTTAATCATAATCAGGAATCCAGAAATGTAACAGTTGTTCATTTCTCAATAATGGTAAAACTGAATAATGTTTATTTGACACTTGTTTCACTTTACAATATTATTCCATTAAAGAAAATTAACCAGGCCGGGCGCGGTGGCTCAAGCCTGTAATCCCAGCACTTTGGGAGGCCGAGACGGGCGGATCACGAGGTCAGGAGATCAAGACCATCCTGGCTAACACGGTGAAACCCCGTCTCTACTAAAAATACAAAAAATTAGCCGGGCGTGGTGGCGGGCGCCTGTAGTCCCAGCTACTCGGAGGCTGAGGCGGGAGAATGGCGTGAACCCGGGAGGCGGAGCTTGCAGTGAGCCGAGATCGCACCACTGCACTCCAGCCTGGGAGACACAGCGAGACTCCGTCTCAAAAAAAAAAAAAAAAAAAAAGAAAAAAAGAAAATTAACCAAAGAAAAGGGAAATTGAGAAACATAAAAGTAATTTCCATTAAGGTTAACCATCCAAGCAAAGATGAATTAAAAAAAAAAAAGAAGAAACAAGGCTGGGCACCATGGTTCTTGCTTGTAATTCCAACACTTTGGGAGGCCAAAGTGAAAGGATTGCTTGAAGTGAGGAGTTGGAGACCAGCCAGGGCAAATAAAGAAAGAAAGAAAAAACGCTGTCTCTATAAAAACTAGAAAAATAAAAAGTGGCCGAGTATGGTAGCACATACTTATAGTCCTAGCTTCTCGGGAGGCTGAGGTGGAAAGACTCTTGAGTCCAGGCTGCAACTATGTCAACTATGATTGTGCCACTGTACTGCAGTCTGGGTGACTGAGCAAGACCCTCTCTCAAAAAACAAACAAAAACAACAAAAAAAGAAACAAACATTGAGGATGATTGAGGGTGAGTAGGACTAGATACCTGTTCCTTCAGGATTCAGAACAATAGAACTAAGCATAGCAACGAGAAGTTGCCTTTAGATTAGGAAGGCTGAACAACAGAATGTTAACAAGATGAGAGATGCTGCAGAGTATTTAAGACTAATAGCCTGAGCAACAAGAAATTGCATTTTTTAAAATTTTTTCTCTCTAGTTATGTCACTCTCACTCAACTCAATTCCCAGCTACTTTGTTGAATGGTAGAAAAATCAGAATGCATTTTGAAAAGAAGGGATTATTCACACGCTTGGGATTATACCAATTGTGCTTTACACTACATAGGCTGCAACCACTGCAGTGTTGAATAAAATATAGGTGGCCATTTACACTGGACTTAAAAGTGGCCAATTAATTAAGGAACAGTAAAACATATACCATTGATACTTGTTTAAATATGTATCTTATATTCAAATATAAATAATAAATGCACTATTTTTTTCAAGTGGAGAGAAATATTTTTTTAAGCCAGAATTTTATGCTGTAAAATACCAGTCTTAAAAAACACAGAATTTCTTAAATTTCTCTTGTAAGTCACTCTTCCAAAGTTGAGCCTAGGTGTAATTTGAAATAATTTATTATATTTTACTTGAAACACTATATATTTATTCCTGTCCATATATATAACCTGCAAAATTTTCTTATTTCATCTTACCTTTCTACTTTAATGTATCTTCTCACTTTTGAATTTTATCAGTGTCCAAAGAAATATCTTTCTGTGTTAATCTTATTAATCATCATCATTTTGAGAAGTTCAGCACCTCATCTTTTCCAAGAATAATATTTCACTCACCATGATATTTAATCATGACTCAGAGGCTGTATGACTGACATCAATGTGCTTTCCTCATCAGAATGAGTTTGTGTTGCGTAAGTTCTCAGTGGAGGCAGGGGTGAAAGTGGTCCTCCTCTCACCTACTCCTACTGTTTATGCCCCCAGGGCACACACTGTCTAGTACTTGCATCTGTGACTCTTCATTCAAGTGCTTTTTCTCAGTAAGGAGCAGGTCAATAGTGCTGAGGATGTAACTACTTCCCAACCCCAGCATCTTTAGCCATTGACAAATGAGATTCGAAGGTTCAACACGCAGCTTCCCCTTCCCTTGAGTGAGACTATACCAAGAAGGGTTGTACTTCTCAGTCGTTCTCTCGGTAGTCCCCAACAGGTCTGTCTCATTTATCTAAAGAGTTAGTGTCTAATTAATAAACCTTGTCATGAATTATTTTCCTTTTCTATCTCATTCCTCTTTCCTGCTAGGGTTCCCGGATTAGCTCTTAAACTACTTGTACTCACATTGCTGGAAAGAAAAACTGAAGGTTAAGATAAAGGTACTAAGGATGTTTCCAATAAATCTATGGTGAAGGACAGTGTGTATGAGGGAAATAGTGGGATGATATAGATTATCTCATATATATAATGACAAATATCAGAGAATATCCTATGGTGGACATAAAGCCCCAAAGAGTGAGATTTTTTTTTTATCTTCAGCCATACTAACAGAGAAAAATATATTAAACTGTTCAAACATTTGCTTCCTTATTATTTCTCTTCTGGTTTCAAAGAACATTTTAACAAAATTGTGTTTTAATTGTTAATTTTTATGTAGTTTTCAGATAACTTTTTAATCTAAAAATATGGAATGCACGGTATAGAGAGGTAAATATCTTCTATATTTACATTATGTATAAATCATTTATTATTTTTACTTTATCTCATTTTAGTTAAAACTATTTTATGTTTTACAAAAATGTTAATATTAGAACTTTGTTCAAATTTATTTTTATATTATTTATAAAAGTATAAAGGATATGATTTTTTTGGAAATGTACATTCAATTGTATTTTCAATTGTATTCTTGATTGTATTCAGTTGTATTCTTGTAATTATGTTCAAAGTTATTGTATCACTTTGTAAATTAAAAAGTAGTTCTTGATCTAATATTTATGATGATCCTTAATAGATGGATTAAATTTATTAATTTAACTAAATTTATATTTTCAATAGAAAATGTAACTTTAAATATGTTGCCTTGTTTTATTGACTTGTCTTAGTTGTAAAAAATAATCAATTTTAATATTTAATAGATACATTTAATATTAAATAGACACATTTAATATTAAAGATATAATTTTAATATTAAATAGATATATTTATGGATATTAAATGGATACATTTTAAGTATATTTTACATATGCAAGGTGCACAATATGATCAATTTTATTCCACATGTACTCAAATTATCAAAAATTTATTGATTTTGTTGACTACTTGCTGTGCTACACTGATAATAATGCTTAAGATTTTCTAATTAAAATTTTGCTTATATAATTTTCTGTTGATTGTTTAAGAATATTTTTTCTTGCTACTATGCTTTTTATACAAAAATAATAAAAATATTCATCAAATTATAATATGTTACAATCAAATGGTTTCTTCTTTTATTTTAGCATTTTTGGCATAAATTTTATATTTTAAAAGTAATACAAAAATATCCCCTTTTATTTGAATTTAATTTATATGTGGCTTTGTCATATTTAAAACAGTTTCAATCTTTACCACCTCTTATAATTAGTAGATAATTGGATTCTATATTAATATAACATTAGATTATTTTCATTTCAAAAATATAAAAGCATTTCTCATCCTAACTTACTAAACTTGATGAATACATCTTTAGCCTATCTTTGATCTAGGTTTTGGAAAATTGTGTGCTTTCATGTTTTTCACAAAGTTTGTAAAAATATTCATCTCATTTTTTTTATTTATTGATAAAAAATATTTACAATGTAAATTTAAAAAATTGTGTTGTGTATGATGCAAGATAAATATTCAGCTCTTTGCTTTTCCCACTTTGCCATATATCTTTTATGGTTATTATTCGATCTTTTACAGGTCTTTTTTATTTATTTATATTTTGAATTCTTTTATTTCCTTAGTTACAGTTATTTAGATTTATCAATGCTATCCTTTTTCCTTCCAAGGTGTAACATTTTTTATTTACCAGTCATCATAACCAGTTATTTACCAGTCATTGTAACCTTTTTCTTTTGGATATTTTTTTGTTAAGCAACTATTGCAGAAATACCCCCCCCCCCCAACCTGTGCACTCTCTCTCTCTGTATACACACACACACACACACACACACACACACATATGTACACACTCTAATATAGATTTGTGTGTATATCTTCATGGAAAGGTCTAATATCATTGAAATTCCTTTTCTGCCTACAGAATTATGTAGACATATACAACTCTACTGCCATCTGTCATGTATTATTAAGGATATAATTTTATTTACTTTTACAAATAATGTGATTTTTACCTTGAATTCTTATATAACTTACTTTTTTCAGTAAAAGTAATTTTCTAGGGCCTCTGTTAGCATCATCTTCATTCATTTTATATGCTTGGAAATATTGACTCTAAATCATCAATCTCATATCTTATTTTTAAAGTCTGGCAAGTCTCCTTCTACTAAACTTTAATCATTGTTTCTGATCCATTTGCCCTATATATTGAGAAATGGTTACTATTTGAAGGTTGGAAATCTGTAGTTTGCCTTCAATGCTTAATTTCTCCTTGTTGTTGTTTGTTTGTTTGTTTTTGTTGTTTCTTTTATTCATATGAAATGAATTCTTAGAGCACTTCTCCACATCTGTTCTACCTAATTGATTCAATTTCCTATATCATCAAATCTGCTTTGGCTACTCTGGTAAAGCTTTAATTTTGTACACTCAGTTTTCATGTTATTGCTCTCCCTTACTATCTGAATATGCTTTCTCCTTAACTCAGAAAAGTATTATTAATGTACATAATGTCTCCTTATGAAGAAGCAAACATCATTTTCTTAAAACGACTTGGTTCATAAAGTAAGACCTCATGAACTAATCTCCAAATCTTTTTTTTTTTTTTTTTGAGATGAAGTCTTGCTCTTGTGCCCCAGGCTGGAATGCAATGGCACGATCTCAGCCCACTGCAACCTCCGCCTCCAGGGTTCAGACGATTCTCCTGCCTCAGCCTCTGGAGTAGCTGGGATTATGGGAACCTGCCACCGTGCCCTACTAATTTTTGTATTTTTAGTAGAGATGGGGTTTCACCATGTTGGCCAGGCTGGTCTTGAACTCCTGACCACAGGTGATCCATCTGCTTCGGCCTCCCAAAGTGCTGGGATTACAGGCGTGAGCCACAGCACATGGCCTCCAAAGCTTTTTTTTTTTTTTTTCTTCTTCTTCTATGCATTATTTTCACAGAGCAAATTATACACTTTTCTATTTACTATTTTTCACAATAATTTAATCTTCTTTTGCTGACATTTTGATATTATGAGCCTTTCCCAAAATTTCTATATTGATTGTGAGGATGAGAAGAGAAGTGACAGTAATATTTTACCCTTAATTGTTAACCTTCTGCCTGAGTATTGGCAGATGGCTCCTCCCCAGATCTAAAGGCAAAGTTTTGTATTGTGTTAGGCACTGCAAGCCTCTTCTCATGTCTGGCATTCAACAGGTGCCAAATTCACTTGTACAACTAGTTCTCATTCAAAATCCCTGAGCACTTAACAAGAAATCCAAACATGGCAAGATCAAAGTTCATAAAACCAAAAAGAAGTAGTTACGGGGAGATTCATATGATTGAAATTTGACTAAAATATAGACCATTAGGCCAGATGGACACCTTTTCGTTGTATATTGGAAAAGTCACATTAACCCAAAGTGTTACAAAACCTTATCAATTATTAACATTTATATTTATGGTAGTTGGTAAATTATGGTACCTTACACATCTGTTTGGGAGAAATCAGCAAAATAATAAGGTATCAGTCTCCCAAGATAAGTGATATATTTCCTCAGAATATAGACTATGCCTTTTCTTTCTTTTCTGTTCAAGTTACACTTAAAATCCTTGTTTTAAAGCATTTTCCTTCTCTTCCATGGTTTAAGAATGTGAGTGTCTTACATGTAAAACCATATAAGTTAGAAGCCACTATAAATGAGAAAGTAGAAATCAGTCATCAATCTCAGATTATTGTATTTTTTTAAGCTACGATGTGCAAGTTTAAAGAAAGGTAAATTAAAAAAAAAAAAAAGAAGAAGAAGAAAAAAAAAAGACGTCAGGGGCGGTGGCTCACGCCTGTAATCCCAGCACTTTGGAAGGTCGAGGCGGGCGGATCACGAGGTCAGGAGATCGAGATTATCCTGGCTAACACGGTGAAACCCCATCTCTACTAAAAATACAAAACATTAGCCGGGCCTGGTGGCGGGCTCCTGTAGTCCCAGCTACTCGGGAGGCTGAGGCAGGAGAATGGTGTGAACCCAGGAGGCGGAGCTTGCAGCGAGCCGAGATCAGGCCACTGCACTCCAGCCTGGGAGACAGAGTGAGACTACATCTCAAAAAAAAAAAAAAAAAAAAAAAAAAAATCTAAATTTTGACCTTTAGTTTCTACATTTTATATATATATATACATACACACAAATACACACACACACACACACATATATATATATATATATCACTGTCCAGGCTTATTAAGCAAAAACTTTGAAAGGGAAAAGAATTCTAAGTTTTTTCACGTGTTCCTTTGCTCAATCATTTTTGGAAACCCATGTGCATGCATCATCTCTATCCTTAGGTCTGCCCAATTTTAAAATCCTCGGTGTCTGCTCAATATTTCCTACTTATAGTACACATGAAGTGTAGTCATAATGTTTACTTAACCAATGTAAAAATAATTTTATACCAAACATACATGTAACCATCTAATAAATACAGTTTAAAATATCTATTTAAAAGTAAAATGTTTGCAGATGAGGCAATTCAATTTGAAAAGTATTTTAAGTATAAATGTCTAAAGAGGTAAAAATTAAGAAAAGATGTTAAGCTAATACTATCTTATAATTGAGTTCTTATTAGTGTATAGACAGCAGTTAATTCAGTCGAGATTAGCTAGTACTTAAAGAAAGTGAAAGCAATTTACATTTTGGTGTCAGCAACATCAATTGTCTTTGCCATTTTGCCTCTAAGGCTATTTGAGGCTGTCTGCCACTTGGGAAATGCTGCTTTTACTGTATTTCACAAAATTATTAAACAGGATACCTTCTAAATTAAATTTCTTCATGGGTAAATTTTCTTAAAATTTGAGTCTAAATCTGCCTGTCCAAGGTAGAGTAAGTATTGAGAAAGAAAATGTTCTCCACACTATCATGCCATTTGTCCACCAATAATTTGAAAAATAATTTTCTCTTTTCTTTCACTCAGCCAATACTTACTGCTCCACAATGGAGACCCATGAAGAATCATTATTGATACAGTGATATATCCAGGTAAGCAGACATGTACACAGACCCAAAAATGCAAACATGAAAATCATAAAACTTCAATCTTTCAAAGTATATCCTAGATTAAAATTGCGAAATAATAGCTATTATGCATATACACTAGAAAATAATTTCAGTATTCATCTAAAAGTAAAATTTCTTCATCAGTGAATTTCTGAAACCAATGTGGTTTATGAAATATTGATGTATATTTTAGAGATAGGAAGATGGAGAGAACTCAAATTAAGCTGTTTACTCTCTGACTCACCAGCACAGCTCAAAATTGTATGCTTCCAACATACAAATCTGTATTAATCTGGTATCTTACTGAGCTCATAGTGGAGAGTCTCTATTTGAATAGTATCTATTTGAATAGCCCATTAGGATAATTCAAATAGATACCATAACACTCTACCGTCATCAGATATCATCGCCTGTGTGGCTAAAGGACACGAACCTTAGGAAAATAAATAAATACATAAATACACAAATTCAAGAGAGTTGTTAAAGGCTTTAAAAATGTTTTAGTGCAAAATTCTTGTTTTAAAGCTTCATAAACACTCTGGACCTCTAGATGGATAATGACCCCTTTAATTTGGCTTTCCTGCTGAGCCTTCTAAATTCAGAGTAAACAATTACTGAAAAAATAATGAGGTTCAGATTAAAAGTCCACAAACAATAGCATAATTAACTATCTTAATAATATCTTGGAAAAAGAACACTGACCCAGATGCCACAGAGCATAAGGTAAATCTAATGAAGACCTGAGGAAAATCATGCACCTTCTCATGGGAAATGCAAAACCATCCTGCCTCTCTTCTCCTATTATCCTTGTTTAATCTTCTTCAGAATTGGGTCCCTAGGGTAATTTCAAGTATGTATTCTAAAGCTAATTGCTCTTCTTTTTTTTTTTTTTTTTTTTTTGACTTAATGATTGGAGCATAGTGGGAAAAATAGAACTAACATTTAAAAATGTGAAGAAAGTATTTAAATTGTCTACATTTAAAGGTTGTTTTCATACACATTTAATGGTCTTAGTAAAACTACGTTTGAAGTACTGAACTAATCTATTGAATTCAATTTTACTTGCAGAGCCATTTTCCAATACACTGGCAACATTTATTGTTATAGTATGTGCTTCATTTTATAGGATGTTCTAAATTAATACTTTTTGTTCTAAATTAATACATTAATTTTATCCATGTTAATAATGCAAAACTAGAGAAAGTCTTCACAAGTGTAATGTATATTGTAAATATTCAAATTTCATTTAAATGAATAAATAATTTAATTGCATATGGCATATAATAATGTTATAGTATAAGTTTAGTCACATGAAGAAATCCACTGATCTAAAATCATGGACATCAACTTCCAGTTTTCTGAATAACATTTTCCCTTACAGTTCACTGTAAAATTAGCACTGAATGACTTCAAAAAAGTTTAATTCATAAGCAATACATGAGAAAACTTAGATCAGATTGCTTATTGCAACATATTACAAAGGGGACAAGCTGAACGAGAGTCAAGTATTGGGTTCTAATGCTTTTGGAAAAATCACTTATGTTCCTTAGGACTCATTTTCCTCTTCAAAATAAAGACTTGAAATAGATGATCATTAAGGTCCTTGCTAGTATTAGAAAGGTTTAAGTATTAAAGGAAAATTCCCATACTACACCTATCAGTTTGCAGATAAAAAAATTCCTGCTAGGTGTTTGGAGACGATTCCAGAAAATAGATTTCTTATTCTACTTATGAAAGTATTTGTCAGACTCTTTTGGAGAAGAATTTCTCAATATCTAGTAAACTTGTTTTATGAATATATCATATATATATATACACATTTATATGTATATATAATTATATATGTGCATAAATGTGCTATATAACTAAGACAATATTCAACTAAATAAACCAAATTAATTATTAAAACTAGATTTCTAGAATAATAGAATGTACTCTATTAACAATGGGAAAACTTCTCCTAATGTAAAAGCATTTTCACAGTTTTCTATCACTTTGTGACCCAGTTTCCTCATATGTAAAACATATATTTGCATGCCTGATATAAAAATAACACATAAAATATCAGCGAACTAGAGTTTCTCTACAGAGAGGCAGCAACTTGGGAGAAATAAAAAGTTATTTTGTGGAAAGAATGTACATTTTAGAATCACATAAAGTTCTCAACAAAGACCTTAAAACTACCCACCCAGTCTCATCCATCCTTTTCTCAATTCCTACCTTTTATCAAGATAAGTTGTTTCTCATTCTCATCTTAAAGTAGAAATATCACAGCTCATTTTCTGCCAGTTTACATCACTCAACCTGCCATTAAACACCGGTGTCTTATCTCACAGACCAGCCCGATACACAAGAAAACAATATTGTCAGTGTCTGTTGTGATTGGCCAGTGCCTGAGCCCTACTGGCTGTTAAGAATTTAGATATTTTGAAGATCATCCATTCTTAATCATGACTCCTGTAACTTACTTTTTATTGTCTTGGGGCAGTTAATTCGTTTGTGGATAAGTCAGGTTAAAAAGAAAAAGTATTAATAAACCAGTCAGTTAAATAACCATTTCTATAATTCTGTGAAAACATCTACACATTTAAAGGCTTTCATTTGGGGGACCAAATGAAAATAACCAAATAACCAAAAGAGTTATTTGGAAATAACTATTTCCTTGTCAAAGGCTTATAATCTAAAGGATGCCCTCCCACCCTCCCTCTGTCAACCACCCCTTCTGAGAAACAGAACAGTCACTTGCTTCTTAGAAAATGTGATGGAGAGCTCATGAGACATGGGGCCTATTTGGGGAGGAGAAGGAAGAGAGGTGCCACCCAGCTTAGGATGCTACTCGACCCCATCCGTATCTTGCTCTAACAACTGTTTGAAGAACAGGGGTTTCAGAAGAAGTAGGAAAAGTCAGCTTAGAACAAATAACTGTACTTATTTTTGTTTTTGTATTTTTAACTTTTTACTCAGAAATGCTCAAATTTTACCCAGAAATTTAAACTTACCAATAAGTTACAAAATAGGAAAAATGGGAAAATAAAAACTCATATACCCTTCACCCAGATTTACCTATTGTTAATGTCTTATCCCATTCACTTTTTCATTACTTTCCTATCTACCCATCTATACACATGTCTATATGTTAGGTGAGTATGTGTGGATATTCATGCAGACAATTTTTCTAGAATCACTTAAGTGCAATTTCCATATACGATTGTCCTTTACCTCTGAACACTTCACTGTGTATTTCATAAGAATAATGATATTATTTTACACAACTATAGCACCAAACTGTACTTACTTTTTACAATTTAAATTTTATCTGACAACATAGTGTAATATTTACTATGTACTAGGCATCACTTCAGCTTGGTTCCACCCATTACTGGCTGCACAGCATTGTACAAATGACTTAGCTTGCTATGCCTCAGTTTGCTCATATGTAAAATCAGAGTAACAATAGTACTAACTTTAAGTGGTATCTAGAACAGAGTAGGTATTATATAAGTTTTGTTAAATACAATTTAAATTATAAGAATAAATACAGTTTGGACTGTTATTTGGGGGTTTTTCCTGACCTTCACCTTATTGCATTCCAAATATTCTCTTTATACTTGTACTCCATTGCAGTGAACATCACTGGAGAAAATACCCAAAATCCATGTCCTAAGGCTGACTCTGCTGTACTATGCTTCTTCCTCTAAATCCTGACAGTTTATTTATACTCTTCTGTCATTTATATCCATGTTATTATAATTTCATGCAATGAATCACATGCTCCTTTTTAAGTAATTTTGACACAAAATAACACCATATAAATCTGTAAAAAATGTATGTCACTATAAATAGAGAAATCATGACGACAGCAGGATAGGAGGATTGAGAGAGGCATTCTCTAACCTTCTTTTTCTAACCTCTAACATCTGTCAAAATATCACGTATCTCATTCAACATTTTTGTCATTATTATTTATGTCAATATTATCAGTGTATATTATCTTATAATAGTTCAAAAGTGTCCAGTAGAGAAGGATGCCTTTATTGTTAAATATATGATGTACCTTTGTTCAACATTTTTTTCAGACAAAGGTGACAAAGGGATAGACACTCTGAGGAATAAACCCAGGCTGGGGGTGTCCTTGTAACAAAGGGGCAGGCTTGGATTTTTGTAGAATTCATTAATACATGGGGTAAACAGCGGAGCGAGAGATAGAATGAGATTCCTACTTCATCTGGCTAGGGTTACTGGTGATGTCACCAGTCAGGAATACAAGTCAGATGTGACATTGTTTGAATAGCTGTTGGTCCTTCCAATGGTCAAGCCCAAGGATCTGGACATAGATGGAGAAGCTAATGATTGATACATAGATTTAGGAGTCCTCAGCATGTAAGAGTAATACACATCAAGGAAGAATATAAATATATCAGGACACATCTAAAAGAAAAATGTCCCTCAGATATACATATATATGAACACAAGCTAATAGAGAAATGAAATCATTGAAGAAAGAAAGGCAAATTGAAGATGAACAAAAGTGAGTGCAAAGGTAAGAAGAAAAGTAAGCCACGGAGAAAAGCTGGAGCACGGCTGGGCAGACGACACAGTGCCAACGCCATGGAGGAACCCATCTACCCAGACACAATGCTCCATTGAAAAAAATAATGCCACACACGAAATGTGTTTGTGTTTTTATAGTTTAGAGTGTCTGTAAAACAGTTCTCATTACATTAATTTCCAGTGGAAAAAGTAATATACCTTTCAAAACACTAGATTTGTAAATGCCCGGGAATGTCTAATTTCTGCCATCCTCATAATGTCGTGCAATAAAAGATGAAAAAGAGCCCTTTACAAGATGTTTAGAAATAGAATAAGCAGCAAGGAGAAAATTTCCTTTTCCTTTTAAACAAATTTGAAAATGGGCATTCTTCCAAACTAATAAAAGTATGCTTACTTCCACCAGGCCTACCCAGGAAACCCTGCTTGCAGCCCTCAGCAATCTTACCAAGCAAGTCCTTGTCTCAGGAGTATTTTATGTCAATCAATGTTTTTGATAAGATACATAGGAAAACAAGCAGGCAGATCAGCCCATGACACTCAAAAATAGTACCAAGCATGGATATGTGTCTCTTTTCCCAAAAAGAACCACCTCTACTTAAGAGGAAGTAAAGTAAGTAAAAGCAGCCTGATTACTATCAGCGATTAACTGACAAATACGAATAGTGATACTAGTGATATCATGAAAGAAAAGAGCCAGGGCTTACATTTAATTCATCCACACAGTTAACATCAGCCATCAATTTAGAAAATTGAGAGAGAGCAATGATGGAGTAAGCAAAACTGATTGAGTAAGCATGCCTGCTGTACTGTTGCCTAACATATTTTATTAAAAAAAAAAAAAAAACTGTAACACCTATGTGTACTGACTGTATTGTAGGAGTGTACACTGGAGTCTGGAGTTAAAAGGGCATGGGGCTAGATAACAAGCCATACAGGTTCGAGATCTGGTCTTGCCTCTGATCTGGGTGTAACCCTAAAGCAAGAACTCAAGGCAAAATGAAAAGAATAGACTTATTCCTTTTGCTTCTTATTAAAATTTTTTTTCAAAAGTCTTTTATGGAGCCTTGATGACTAAATTAAAGACTCATCTTCAGTTTAAGAGGTAGAGACCTGACCACGAACCTTCCTCTCACTGTCCATCCCACGCAGTGGACAGTAGTGGTCCCAAAAGCTCCTCCACAAAATGTGAGGGCTCTTCAAAAATAAATTATTTCATTTGCTCATTTACTCAAGAAATGCTTATGAGCAAGTCATTTGTTAATCATTGGGAACATAGTGATATGTGATTACTCACTCTGACCTTAGAAACTATTGGGTTATATGATCTAATTGGCTGTTGGACTCTCAATGTTACTCAATTACTGAAACAGTCAGAGGCTGGTGTAAGTGAGAGGTGCAATCTTTCTTTCATCAATAGAGTAAAATTGCTCTACAGGCAAGGAAGTTTTGCTTCTATAAGCTTTAATTATAAAATGTCTCTCATTACAGCTAATTCTAAGATATTGTCCAAATAGATGTCATGGTGTTGAAATTCTGTCGACTAAATTTGCACTTAGAATCAGTGTGGAATTCACAGTTTCAAGGTTTTCTTCCAAATGCTCTTCAATATGCTTTCAATTATTGAGAATCTAGTCGTGTCCTCTTATCCCCGGAGAGTCAGACTTCTGTTATTGCTCTGCACCTAAGCCTGCCTCCTACCTCTCTGAAATCTCCAACTTTTCTTTTCTTTTCTTTTTTTGAGACGGAGTCTCGCTCTGTCACCCAGGCTGGAGTGCAGTGGCGCAATCTTGGCTCACTGCAAGCTCCGCCTCCTGGGTTCACACCATTCTCCTGCCTCAGCCTCCCGAGTAGCTGGAACTACAGGCACCCGCCACTACACCTGGGTAATTTTTTTTTTGTAATTTTAGTAGAGACGGGGTTTCATCGTGTTAGCCAGGATGGTCTTGATCTCCTGACCTCGTGATTCACCCACCTCGGCCTCCCAAAGTGCTGAAATCTCCAACTTTTCTAAACTTGCTTTTCCCACATAGAATATATGTGGTCTGATAGTTGTTTCCTCTCAACCTCGTAATCTCTTGGATAACAGGCAGCTAGGCCAGACTAATGCAGGATAATGAATACGTATAAATCTTTCAGAGAACTATGAAGGCATTTTAAAATGAACTTCAAAAATCAGAGCCAATTCAAAGAGGTGACTAGAAAAGTGAAAATTCTAGGAATCTTGGAAATTCAGTTGCAGAGGTACTTTGAGCCATGAAGGACTTTGGGACATCCTTCAAGTTTTGTTCAATCATCACTTGTCCTTAAGAATATTTTTCCTCCGGGGCTAGATAATGTTTATAATATGAATTTTTTCTGGATTTTTTTGTTAGATAATTTGACCAACACCACAACAGGGTCTCCTATTTTCTTAATGCTAATAAATACATAGAACTTGAATCTTCACTCTTAAGTGGATCTTTATATGTCTATAGTGCTCTTTTATCTTCTTTAGAACAACTTACCACTGCCTGAGGTTGTCTAAATTCTTTTTTTTTTTTTTTTTTTTTTTTGAGATGGAGTCTCATTCTGTCACCCAGGTTGGAGTGCAGTGGCGCGATTTCTGCTCACTGCAACCTCCGCCTCCTGGGTTCAAGGAATTCCCCTGCCTCAGCCTTCTGAGTAACTGGGACTATAGGCATGTGCCACCATGCCTGGCAAATTTTTGTATTTTCAGTAGAGACGGGTTTTTGCCATGTTGGCCAAGCTGGTCTCAAATTCCTGGCCTCAAGTGATCTGCTGGACTCGGCCTC
Organism: Macaca mulatta; assembly: GCF_049350105.2. Taxonomy (NCBI): domain Eukaryota; kingdom Metazoa; phylum Chordata; class Mammalia; order Primates; family Cercopithecidae; genus Macaca; species Macaca mulatta. Next base: position 135,516,365 of record NC_133410.1, read on the forward strand.
CCAGAGTGCTAGGATTACAGGCCTGAGCTACTGTGCCCAGCCAGTTTGCCTAAATTCAATTCATATTGAACTAAGAGAGGAGGCAATTAAGAAGAGAAAAACATTAACATGAACACTGTCTATAACCAGTAATAATAATCTATAGCAAGGTTAACCAGGAATTTTAAGTGATCTTCACTATCACATATTACAGAAATTTACAAAATAAGGCAAGTAGATCAGCCATATTATTACAGACCCACAGACTTTACAAAAAATGCAGTTATTAAATATTAATCACATGTTTTTAAATTTTCTGGTTGGCTATATTCTAAGATTTCCAATCTTGTTTTTGTACCGTTCTCTGCTATATGTTTCAATGCAATCACCTCATTCTCCTACTTAAAGCCCATTAACATGAATTATGAGAGTCTTTGTGGCCTGGATCTTACCTATTTCTCCAGCCATATAACTTGCTACGCCCTCTGCTTCCTCCAGCCATTAGTTCTCTAGTCTCTGGGCCCTCAGATATACGGTGCTCCTTCTGTTCTGATTTACCCCCTCACCTACTCCTCACCACTCACTCCCTTTGTCTAGCTAAGGAGTGACTCAGTCTCACAGGTCTCAATAGAATTTCCTCAAGGAAGTCTTCTGTGTCCCCTCAAGTGGGTGAGATTCCTCTTCTAGCATCCTCTGCTTGTCCTATCAGCAGTATTCGCAGACTATCTCAATTGCCTGTTCACCTGAGTGTAGCCTCCCCTACATTGCACTCAATCAGAAAACAAGGCCATGTTTCTGTAGGACACTTTGTAACTCAGCACTGAGCGTTATGCCTAGCATGCATTATAGCATCAAAAATAAATATTGAATAAATAAAACCTATGAGGCAAATTACATTCCACTTTTCTTTTTCTAAATGTTAGTCATTTTCAGGAACATACATACATACAGACACACATATATGCACACATAGATATACAATATACATTCATACACATATGTATACATACATACATATATGCATGCATATGTGATCAATAAAAATATGTAAGCACTGATGAATATTTCATATATATGTGTGTATATATACCCACTCACATATAAAAACACACACACACATATGTATGAATGAGGAGAAATGCCAACTTATTACCCTAGGTTTTACAAAAGTTTTGGCTACTAGCTCTAGCTTTTTTCTTTAAAACCCTATGTTATAACCAAATGAAACTGAAACAGCCTTGGATATATTTTTACGGGAGGGGGGGGAGTTTTAATTAAAATCCACAACTTGCCTCAGAGAAGTACAATTTTGTTAAAATTTTGCCTCATGACATATTCTAAATTAAAAATTAGTTTGCATGCATCTTTTACAAAGAGTTAGATCCCCCTAATGTAGAAAAGAGAGGGCACAAAAAGGTCTACTAGGTAGAGAAGAAAATGACCAGCAGCCTGGTCAAATTGCCTTAGTTTGGAGCTCTTCATGAGGTAGCTGGAGAAAAAGGCACTACTCATGAAGTGGGCAGAGTGAAGGTTTTCATCATGTTACCCAGTTTCCTTGTGTAGATCATCAGATCACAAGAGAGTCAGCTTTGGAAATTAGTAATCAGTGCCAAAAGAGCACTGTTCCAAAATTAATATAAATTGCTTTAATATTTCTCCCTTCTATAAATTTAAATTCATGCTGTAGGTTTGGACCTACTTTTGAAATATTCTTACAAAGGAAAGTTACCAACTCCACAAACTGTTTGTGAGAGTGTTAGAAGTGCCAATTGAAACAGGAATGTAATAACACTGTGAAATTGCATTATCTGTCAAGTTTCTAAAGCTTATTCAGGTGCTTATTTAAACCCTTGGAACCTGGAGGGAAATGAACATGGGATGACTTTTCATTCAGGTTGCCATAACATTTCAGTAGTGAAACTTCATAGTGGTCTACCAGACACCGAAAATAAGGTTTCGGCAGTAAAACAAGTGTCAACAAACCTCATGCTTCTGTGCAGAAATAGCAGCTACTAATAAGGTAACATCAGTACATTATAAATAATCCCTGAGACAGTCTCAAAAGGGGTCTACAGTATCAAACACGTGCAGCAGAAATAGAGTAAAGACACCTTCGAGGCCATCTAGAAATGCCAAAACAGAGTAGTTTATAGCACAGGCAGTCTGAAATATGCCAGTCAGCTCCAGGTGCCAACATCCACACTTTGGAGGAAATCACCAGGACCTTTCATTATTTGATGGAACAAGCAGACAACAGGAATGTCTCAGTGTCCGTGCTTTTATTAAAAGAAATTAATATTCATCAACACATCTTAACTCAGTCAACAGTTTAAAAGTTGCAGTGAAGCATGTCATTCAGGGCAGGAGGCCTTTGGTCCAAGTTAAACAAACTCAGAGAGAATGTCTGGTTACAAGAATGTGTGTTCTATAACCTAATAGGACTATGCTTTCTACATTAGAAATATCCAGGTGCTAAATTAATCTTATAATTGTATTTTGAATAACTTGATGAGTACATTTATTCAGATTAGAAACATATGGCATCAATATTTAAAGGTAAAAATGTATAACTGATTATGCTATTAAGAGGTTTGTTTGTCCCACTAGACTTTGAGTTACTTAATTGTATATACTACATCTGCTAAAATATGAGACTCACATATAGTATATATTCAACCAATATTTGGTGACTAGATACAGACTGGGCAAACACATTTACAAATCTTTTCATCAGAATAGCTGATATTGCAATAGACTGTCAAAAAATATTTATCAGTTAACAAAAAAATAGGAAAATAAACTATCAATTTTTCAACCAATAAAAAGGAAGGTTTTTCTGTAATAAAAATTAGCATACAGTGATAACAGTACATCAGCAAAAATGACAGAGTAAGAAATTAAAAAATATGCCCCTCTATAAAATAATGGAAAAAAAAGAGCAAAAAATATCAGAATCAACTTTTCTGGAACTCTAGAAATCAACTAATGGCTTGTGGCAACCCAAAGAATATTCATCAAAAGAAAAAAACCAATTGATTTATTTGTATTCCCAGTGCTAGAGGGAGCAAAATAAACCTTATTCACAAGAAAATGTAACTAATTATTCATTCTGACTTCTCTGATGACTCCCTAAATAAACAACTCAAAAAGTGTGTCTGTATTAAAATGATTAGAACTGACTAGCCTATTTCTAAAACTTATTGCTACTTCCAGGAATAATTTGTCAAAATTATTTGCAGGTTGCTACTTCCTAAGGGGATAGATAACAATGGGGGCAAATTATAGCTTAGGCAAAAATCTTGGGAAGAAAGGCTGGGAAATAGGATATCCTTAAGAGCTATGAAAAGCTTCCACATTTTTCAGGGAATCTAAAAGGTTGTGTACATGTTCAGCGTTGTGCACATTATCAGGATAACCTGATAAAGTCCTAGCTTCCCACCTCCTAATGACCTTGAGGCTCTATAAAATCAGGAAGTACTGTCTGGAGGAGTGTTGAAGGTGCACCCACCACACACTCAGGGCTCCTTGGCAACTAATGGAAGATACTTTGTTTCCAAGTATTTAAAAAAAAATCCCTGCTCTAACATTAGCTGACCACTAAGCTATATAATAGAGACTTCAGGGCCACACCAGAGGGTGAAGACTTAATGAGATTAGTTTAGAAAAGTCATCAAGTCAACAAACAATAGCTGCAATAAGCAGAAAGAACAACAAATCCTGGGGAAGCAAGAGAATCCAATTTCCAGAGTTGCTACATTATAATATTGAAAATGTACAATCTTCAACAACAACAACAAAAAATGGGAATGCATGCAAAAGACAAGAAAGTGTGGCCTATATATAGGCAAGGAAATAAATAAAACTGTGCCAAGAAAGCCCAGAGATTGGACTTTCCAGACAAAGATTTTAAATCAGCTAGTTTAAATGTGTTCACCTAGTTCAGTGAAACTATGTTTAAAGAATGTTTTAAAAGTATGAGAATGATGTCTCACCACATTGAAATTACCAATAAAGAGATAAAAGTGGCTGGGTACTGTGGCTCATGCCTATAATCTCAACACTCTGGGAGGCCGAGGTGGCAGATCACTTTAGGTCAGGAGTTTGAGAACAGCCTGGCCAACATGGCAAAACTCTGTCTCTACTAAAAATGCGAAAAATTAGCCAGGCGTGGCAGTGCAAGGCTGTAACCCTAGCTACTCAGGAGACTGAGGAAAGAGAATCTCTTGAACCCGGGAGGTGGAGGTTGCAGTGAGTCAAGATCATGCCACTGCACTCCAGCCTGGGCAACAGAGACTCTGTCTCCAAAAAAAAAAAAAAGAGAGAGAGAGAGAGAAAATTTATGAAAGAAGACTTTATAAATTTAGGGGTTCAAAAGTAAAATAACTAAAATGAAACATTCAGTCTAAAAAGCCATAACAGCAGACTTGAGCAGTCAAAAGAAATAATCAGCAAACTTGAAGACAGGTCAATTCAGTCTGAAAAGAAGAAATAAATAAGAATAAAGAAAAATAAACAAGGTATAAAAGCCCCATGGGACACCTCAAGCATACCAACATATGCATAATGAGAGTCCCAACAGGAGGAAAAAAAGGCAAACATCGTTAAAGAAATGATGACCTAAAACTTTCTAAATTTGTTAAAAACATTATTGTTTCTATCCAAATATTTTTATAAACTCCAAGTAGAATAAACTAAAATAATCCATACCTAGACACATCACAATCAAACAGTCAAAAGTTAACAAATCTTAGAAGTGGCAATAAAGAAGCAACTTAACATATACAACAATACAATTAACAGTTAATTTCTCATCAAAACCCAGGAAGTTTCAAAAGCAATGCTACAATATACTCAAAATGCTAAAAGGACACAAAACAAAACAAAACAAAAAATACCACCAGCCAATAATTCAATTCTGTGACTGGCAACACTATTTTTCAAAATGAAAGAGAAATTAAGACCTTCTTGGGTAAACTAAAACTGAAGAAGTTCACTGCTTACATACATTTACAGAAAGAAATGCTAGAGTCCTTCAAGCTTAAATGAAAAGTAACTGACAGTAATTCAACTCAAGAAGAAATATAAAACGCTATTAAAAGTAACTACAAAAGTAAATATACAGAACAATATAAATGTATTTTTGTTTGTAATGCCTTTTCTCTGTCTGATTGGAAACACAACTGTATGAAGCAACAATTATAAATCAATTTAATGGGCCCATAATATATAAAGACGTAATATGTGATAATAGCAGCATAAAGGTCAGGGATACATTGGAGCAAAGTTATTCTATACTATTTAAATTAAGTTGTATTTATCCAAAGTAGATCGCTATAAATTAATATGTTAATTATAATCTTCAAGGAACAATAAGTCAAAATAGTATGGCAAAAGAAATGACAAGGTACACTAGAAGATGTCTTTTTAATATAAAGAGAAGACTGTAATGGAGGAATTGCAGGAAAAAAAATAAAACAACATATATAGAAAACAGATATCAAGTGGCAGAAGTAAATCTTTCCTTACCAATAATTACATGAAATGTAAATGGTTTAAACACTCCAACTGAAAGGCAAAGATTGGAAGAATGGATCAAAAAACATGATTCAAATATACATTGTCTTAGATGCAACTGGAGGCCATTATGCTAAATAAATTAACACAGGAACAGAAAACCAAATACTGCATGTTCTCACTTATAAGTGAGAGCTAACCATTGGGTACTCATGGACATAACAATGGCAACAATAGACATTAAGAAGGGGGAAAGGATTGAAAAACTAACTATTGGAGCCTGTATTCACTCGGTGAACTATTGGAGCCTGTATGTCACCTGGGTGACAAGATCAGCCACACTCCAAACCTCAGCATCATGCAATGTACCCACATAGTAAACCTGCACATGTAACCCTGAATCTAAAATAAAAGTTGAAATTATATTTAAGAAAACAAATATATGTTATTTACAAGAAACTCAATTAAGATTAAAATACCCAATTTAGTTGCATGTAAAATGAGTAAAATAATGGAAACTTATATTCCATGAAAGCAGTACTCAAAAGAGAGCTAGAGTGGCATACTAGTGTTGAACAAAATATAAGACAAAAAATGTTGTTAGAATAAAGGAAGACACTACATAATAAAAGCATACATTAATCCAGAAGATGTAAAAATTATAAATATAGGTGGACCTAAAATCATAGCCCCAAGATATATGAAGCAAAAACTAAAATAATTGAAAGGAAAAATTGCCAATTCAACCATAAGGGTTAATATTTCAATACCCCATTTTCAATAACGTATAGATAAAATAACGTATACATAAAATCAGCGAGAAAAAAAAAACAACTTAAAAACACTATCAACTGGACCTAAAACACATCTCTAGAACTCACCAAAAAAACAACAGCAGATACACAGTCTTCTCAAATACAGCATTCAGTAAGACAGACTGTTAGAATGCAAAAATAGTCTCCAAAAACCTAAAAGGGTTTAAACCATACAAGTATATCCTGTGACCACAATGGAGAAAAATTAGAAATTAAAACAGAAGAAAATTTGGAGAATTAACAAATATGTGAAAATTAAACATGAAGAAATACAAAGGAAAATAAAAAATACTGAGGAGGATGAAAACCACACATCATATCAAAATGTGCGGGATTAAATAAAAACAATGCTCAGAGGGAAATATATACCTGCAAATGCCTTTCTTAAAAAGAAAATAATTCCAAATCAATAGCCCATCCTTCCACCTTAAGACACTTGGAAGAAAAAACTAAACCTGAAGCAAGTGTAAGGATAAAATTTAAAAAGATTAAACCATAAATGAATGAAATAGGGAACAGGAAAAAAAGCATCAATATTAAAAGTTGTATATTTGAAAATGTCAACAAAATTGACAAACATACTGGAAAAACACAAAAATACCTAGATTGACCAAGAAGACTCAAATTACTAAAATTAGGAATTAAAACATTATTACTTATGTCACAGAAATAAACATGATTATAAGAAAATACTAAGAACAATGATATTCCAAAAAATTATGTTAACCTAGATTAATTAGAGAAATTCCTAGAAATGTTTCAACTACCAAATATGACTCAAGAAGAAATAGAAAGTCTTAATATGCCTAAAATAAGTAAAGAAATTGAGTTAGCATTCAAAATAATTCCTTAAGAAAAGGTTATACACACAACCAAGTCAGATTTATCCCAGAAATGCAAGATTGATTCAACATACAAAAATGAAACAATATATGTTATTAATATAATAATAGAACAGCATAATCATCTCAATTGATACAGAAAAAACATTGACAAAACCTAACACTTTTTCAAAAACACCAGTGCTATGAACAAAAAGGAAGCTTCTCAATATGATAAACATTATCTATAGAAAACTCACAGCTAATATCTTACTTAATAGTGAAACTCACAGCTAATATCATACTTGATACTTGAAAGTGTTTTCTCCTCAAGTATCAGAAACAAACAAGTATATCCACTCTTGCCATGGTACTAGAGGTAGTAATTAAGTCAATTTGGCAAAGAAATAAATGTAGCCAGAGTAGAAAAATAGTAAATAAAACTAACTGTATATGCAGATGATTGATACCTACCTACCTACCTATTTAGATAAATAGTTATGCATATAGGTAGATATATTTATATGTATTAATCTATATCTATCTGTTGATCAGTAGATATATCCCTAAAGAATTTCCAAAAATATATATGACAGCTAATAAGATGAGTCTAACAAAATTGCAAGATACATGATCAACATAAGGAAAATTAGTAGCATTTCTATATATTAGTTATGAACAATGTGAACAGTGAAATTATGAAAACCATCCCATAGCATCAAAAATTTTAAAAAATGCATAGAAATAAAATTAACCTAAAAAGTGCAAAAATTGTGCATTAAAATTACAAAATATTGTTGACAGAAATTAAAAATCTAAATTAAAAAGATATTTTGAATTCATGGAAGACCTAATATTGTTAACATGGCAATACTCCTTAAAATTTATCTGCAGATTCAAGGAAAGTCATATCAAATTTCAGCCACTTTTATTGATAAATGAATGAGTTGATCCTAAAATTCATATGGAAATGGACACAGAATAGCCAAAACAATTCATTGAAAAGAAAAACAAAATGAAGCTCTCACACATCTTGATTTCAAAACTTAACTAGTACAAAGCAAGGATAATTAAGACAATATGGTACTCACATAAACATACATCTATGAAATAGAATTGAGAGTGTATTTTTGATGACACAAAGACCATTCAACTGGAAAATAATGTCTTTTCAACAAATTGAAATTTGTTGGCAAAATAGTAAATTTAGTCCCCTACTAAACATCGTATGTAAAAATTAACTGAAATGGATCAAAGATTTGGATGTAAGGGCAAAACTGTAAAACTCTTAGAAGAAAATGTAGGTAAAACTCTGTTACTCGGATTGCACAATGATTTTTTAAAGCAAAGACATCAAAAAAATGAATTGGATTGTATAAAAATTAGATTTTTTTTTTTTTTTATTTTTCAAAGGGCATTATAAGAAAGTGAAAAGACAATCCACACTCTGGGAGAAAATATTTGCAAATGATATCTCTGGCAAGGACCTAGTGTCCAGGCTATATAAAGAACTATTACAACTAAACAGTAAAAAGGCAAATAACCCAATTTTAAAATGGGCAAAAGGTTTGAATACACATTTATCCAGAGAACATATACAAATGACCAGAAAGCACAAGGAAAGATGTTCCACATTGTGAGTCATTAAAGAAATGTAAATCAAACCACAATAAGCTCCCACTTCATGCTCACTGAGATGGCTATCTTTCAAAAAAGTAGTAAGTATTGGTAAGGAAAAAAAAATTAGAGTTTTCATACGTCACTGGTGGGTATGTGTAAAATGGTGCGGCCACTTTGGAAAACAATTTGGCAGTTCCTCAAAAAGCTAAACACAAAATTGCCATGTGACCCAGAAATTCCACTCCAAAGTATATATCCATGAGAATTAAAAGTATATGTTCACATAAAAACTTGCAAGTGAATATTCTTAATGACATTAATACTAGTAGCCAAATGTGACAGAAGCCCAAATTTCCATCAGCTGATGAATGAGTACACAAAAGATGATATCTATACAATGGAATATCTTTCAGCTACAGAAAGAAATGAAATGGTGTTATATGCTACAGCATGTAATCTTGACATTGTGCTAAGTGAAAGAAGCTACACAGAGTAAAATATATTGTATGATTTCATTTATATGAAATGCCCAATATAGGCAAATTCTTTCTTTCATAACTTTATCTTTCAGAGCAGTTTCAGGCCCATAGAAAAATTGAACAGAAGGTATAAATTTCCCATACACCTTCCGCCCCCACAAACACATAACTTCCCCATTATCAACACCTTCCACTAGACCCCACCTCCCAACACCTCCACGTTGAGAATCAAATTTCTTTTTTTTTTTTTTTCAACTTTTTTTTTGAAACAAAGTCTTACTCTTTTGCCCAGGCTGGAGTACAGTGGTGCAATCTTAGCTCACTGCAACCTCCACCTCCTGCGTTCAAGCGATTCTCCTGTCTCAGCCTCCTGAGTAGCTGGGATTACAGGTGCATGCCACCACACCAGGCTAATTTTTGCATTTTTAGTAGAGACAGGGTTTTGCCATGCTGGTCAGGCTGGTCTTGAACTCCTGAACTTAGGTGATCTGCCTGCCTTACCCTCCCAAAGTGCTGGGATTACAGGTATGAGCCACTACGCCCAGCCGAAGATCAAATTTCAACATGAGTTTTAGTGGGGATAAACAAACTATTTCCTAACCATAGTCACTTTATATGATACTTAGCCTTGTGTTGAGTGTTAAAAAATATCCTACCTGAGTCAGCTAATCATAAGAATAACATGAGATGGCTAAAAAATCTTTTTCTTTTAAATGGAAAAGTGCTATGAAATTATAACCTTAAATTCTATTGTGTAAAGTTAATCAGTTCAATAATCTCATGTATCCCCTTTTTCCTTCTGTCAATACTATATTATATTGTATATATTATATATTCCTCCCCAGCATTGTGCTGATTGGTGCTGATATTTTCTTAGTTTTTCTTACAAAAAGATAGCTAACGATAGGTTATTGAGATGAACATGTAAAGAATAGTTAATTCCAATCATTAAGCTGGCCAAACTTGAAAGTAAGAATTTTAGATATCTATGTTTTCAAAATATAATTAGATACTTTTCTGTCAATTTTTTGCTTTTTTTTTTTTTTCCTGTGGGAGCAAAGCAGCATGAAACATGGTTGTTTACTATGACACTAGGAAAGGTAACTGTACCTATAAAACTATTTCAATATTTAAGTATTGGTGTTTCACAACTAAATTAAAAGAAAATTACAATCATTGTGAAGCTAATGCCTATTTATTTTAAAGGTTAGGACAAGTGAGCAATACATTTTTACACTCCAATGGTGATGTCATACTACTATAGTGCAAAGGATCTTTTATAAAATTAAATGCTTAAAAGTTACGGATACCAACTATTAACTCAATGTGCCTGCATATGTTTATTTGTCCCATGGTTGGGGCCCTAAAAATCAGCTAAAAACAAGCTCAGTCCTCTGTACCCTCACTTTTCCAGGTTGATTTTTCACAGAGCTGAGATTTTCTATCGCTCTGAACCACTCAGCTCCCATTTTGAGGAGTCATTTTGCACTACCTTTTGTATATTGTTCTCATCTAAAATAGCACATACTCTGGGAGCTGGTAATGTTTCACTGGGCATAGTTAATGTTTGTTATGCCTACCAAGCTAAACGCAATACATAATTATAAAATCAGGGGTTAGGTAGGCAGGAATTTCTATTTTAAGCACATTATCTAAAAGCTTTCAAAATCAGCCACTTGAATACCTCTATCTGAATTCTCCATGTTTTCCCACTCCCATTCATAGACCTCCTGGCAGATGAGATGAAATGGAAATAGGGAAAACTGAGTAGTGAGAGTTAGAAAAAATCATGTGAAAATGCATCATATTTCTGTCTTAAACTCTATTTTCTGCTCTTCCCACCACCTCCCTTCACCTCACCCTCCAACATCACTAGATTCATTTTATACAGAAGCTTCCTCTTTTTGAAGTCTGGTTTTTGTCTTCCTAATTAAATGGAATTTTGCTGAAACCTTGGAAAGTAAGTAAAATATGAATATTCTAATTAAAATGTCCAGGATAATTTTCTCAAAGTTATTTATTTATTTATTTATTTATTTGAGAAAAGTTTTGCTCTTGTTGCCCAGGCTGGAGTGCAATGGCATAATCTCGGCTCACTGCAACCTCTGACTCCTGGGTTCAAGTGATTCTCCTGCCTCAGCCTCCCGAGTAGCTGGGATTACAGGCGCTCACCATGGCTGGCTTTTTGTATTTTTGGTAGAGACGAGGTTTCACTATGTTGGCCAGGGTGGTCTCAAACTCATGCCCTCAGGTGATCTGCCTGCCTCAGCCTCCCAAAGTGCTGGGATTATAAGTATGAGCCACCGTGCCTGGCCTCTCAAAGTTATTTCTAATAGTCCATGATAATAGCTACAATAATTATGGAAAATTCAAATATTTATTGCATTAATTTTTGAAATAATTCTTTCAGTCTTCATTGAATCCTTTAAAACTTTTGTTTCTTCAAAAACATCTGGTGAATGAAATCGTGTTTTGTAGTTTTCAAATGAATTGTGCCTATTTCATACATTTACATGGCAAAGTTAGTTTTTGATGTGTTATTTTTCCCTCAAAATGTGAATACAAGCAATTGTCACATATCAATTTAACTATTAATCAACGTAACAGAGCTTTCCAACTTGTCTGCTAAGTTTAGAATATTTGTTGCCTGATTTACTCTTCCTGGAAACACAGGCCTAGGAAGCCTTGGATGCATGTTTCCCAGGCAGTCCTTGATAGGATTCTGATTTAGATTCAGCAAGTGAGGAGAACATGAGCAAAGTTTTGAAAATGGAATGGAAGCCTAAGCTATTGTTAGCTATGGTGAATCCATGCAGGTCTGCAGCAGCCTCAATTCTTGCCTCCTCAGAAGGAAGAATATGACTGAGGAGCATAAGGCAGAGTGAGAGACCACGGCACATTTTAGAGCAGGAGTGAAAGTTTATTAAAAAGCTTTAGCGCAAGAATGAAAGGAAGGAAAATACACTCGAAAGAGGGCCAAGAGGGCGACTTGATAGATCAAGTGCGTGCTTTGATCTTTCACTAGAGGTTTTATGTGTTGGCGTGCTTCTGGGGTCTGGTGTCCCTTTTCCCCCATTGTTCCATCAGGGTGGGCTGTCTGCATGTGCAGTGGCCTGCCAGCACTTGTGAGGGACTGCATGCATAGTTTGTTTACTGAAGTTGTACACATGCTAACTTGAGGCATTCTTCCCTTATGAGTGGAATAATTCTAGAAGGTCATATACCAGTTAAACTCTGTCATTTTGCCTCTTAGTGCACATGCTTGGGCTCACTTGCCCAGATTCTGAGATCTTATCAGGAAGCCACTGATCACCAGCTTCAGGTTTTTCCTCTCTATTGGGAGACTGCCTTTCTCTGGTGCTGGCTACAACCGATCACTGATTTTAGAGACAAATGGCCTGACCATCACCTGATGGTTGCCTGACATTCCTGGTGGGGGTAGTGGGGTCTTTCCTGTCCTGCTCATGTCTGACTAGTTACCTACTGTAACACTATCCTTCCTCATTTTCAGCCTGAAGCAAATCTGGCAGTCTCGTGGTATTCAGCACACTTAGGGCTGTGCCTTGAGTGGCCTCTGAGTGTTTCCCAACAAACCATCTACCCACTGACTTGCTTCAGAATGCTGTGGGCAACAGCAGCTGTTTCCTGCAGTAACAGATTGGGGTAGCTCTGCCACCTTTCTTTTTATTTGTTTATTTTTTATTATACTTTAAGTTCTGGGATACATGTGCAGAATGTGCAGGTTTGTTACAAAGGTATACATGTGCTATGGTGATTTGTTGCACTCATCAACCTGTCACCTAGGCCAACAAACATGAAAAAAAGCTCATCATCACTGGTCATTAGAGAAATGCTCTGCCGGCTTTCTAATCACCCTAAACCTGAGGAAGCCTGAGAGCTAACTGCTGTCCTTCCTTATATTTGGTTCTCCAGCCCTCCCATTACCTTTAGAAGCATCTAACTCCCCATACTCTTTCCTTCTTGAAATACCTAGCGTGTTTTCTGTTTTTATGATGGAACCTTGAGTAATGAAAATAGATACATGTTCTAATAATTACTATCTTGAGAGATTTTTGCTTTTATTCTGGAGATAGCATTGCTTAAAATATTTTTTAAATAATAGCTTAAACAAATATCTCAGTCTTTGAATAATCTTGACTGAGTTGTCAGAATTCCCTCATTAGAGTGTGTGTTTGGCATATGAAAACAGGTAGGAGATGCTTAACGTAAATTGCTAAATAAAGTCATTGTTGTGGGCTGAATTGAGCTACCCTACTCCCCCAAATTCAAATGATGACATCCTAACCTCCAGTAATTCAGAAGGTGACTGTATCTGGAGATAGGTCTTTAAAGTGGTAATTAAGTTAAATGAAGTCGCTACAGTGAGCCCAAGTCCAATATGACTGGTGCCCTTGTAAGACATTTTTACACAGACACACACAGAGGGAGACAGCTGTCTACAAGCCACAGAGAGAAACCAATCCTTAGACACCTCAGTCTCAAACTCTCAAACTTCCAGCCTCCAGAACCGTCAGAAAAAAAAGTTTCTGTTGCTTAAGCCACCCAGTCTGTGGTACTCTGTTATGACAGCCCTAGCAAGCAAATATCATCATCAGTGGAATAATTCTATTTTGGATATAAAACTGTATGTGACTTTAAGGCATTAAACTTCATTTATAAAATATCTCTAAGGATAATTCTACAAGAGATTTACATAGATTACAGAAAGACCGTTATGTAATGAAAACCTCCAAGATAAACTATGGTGGCAGAAATAACATTTATTTAAATGCCATTATAGAAAGGTTATTTTAAAATTTCATATAGGAAATATATCTATATTCTTTATAGATAATATGTTACATTTATATATAGATGTAACTATATAAATACATAAACGTATATATAAAAATATATGTTACATCTATATATGTAACATAAATTACTATATCTTCCTCCATGGAATACAGAGACCAAAAACAGAGCAATATTTAAAACTTAGTCAGTCACAAGGGGATTGGATTAAAAAGAATGTCCAGAAGGCTGAGAGTTTCTGGCTCTTAAGGGTGATATCTATCTTTGCTTTGTTATTCTATGATTCAAGAAAAATGAGAGCATGGCTTTTTTATTCCATGTCCTTATTCATGTCTCTGCCTCCATGGGGTGCCCCTCTCCTGAATTTCTAATTTTCCTTTTGTAGTTTCCCTATAAACACACAAACTGACACACATATAGAATGCTTAATACATATAAGGTAGGATATCATTACATTTTAAGGTAATTTCTTCTTAGTACATAAAAATCTGCCTTTTCATGGAGATGCTTTATAGATACACCATAACTGCTTAACTAATAAACTATTGCTGGACATTTTTACTTTTTCTAATCTTTTACTATCATCAATAAAGCTTTGATAAATAATTTTTATAATTGTCATTTTTAAAGTAAATGAGAATATCTGTAGATTAAATTCCAAAAAGATGATGGACCAATGAGTATGTATACAGAGAGAGGGTAGGGGAGAGAGAGAGAGAGATGATTATGATAGGTAGACAGATGGTAGACACATCTGTTTTGATAAATATAGTAAATTCCTATAAAAATATAGCATCTAAAAAATCTACTGTATGAAATATAGTATTATATTTTTACAAAAGAATAAAAACCAATATTTTTCATTTAGTCTTTATGTTAGCATAAGTAAATAAAGGCAAAAAAAGTTCCCATGTAATTGTTTTCTACATGTGGGAAAAAGAACAATTACTGCAAAAAGCATGCATTTTTACCTCACTGTGAAAGTCCCCAGTGATCATCATGTTTTAAATTCTTAGCCTCACCCTCTTCTTCATGCAGAAGATAAAATTATTTTATCCACTGTCACTTGAGAACAGAGTCACTTGTGAAAAGCATTATGTTTCATCTCATAGAAGTTTCCATGTGTTATGGGGATGGGTTATTTCATTGCCAAATTGCTGTTTGTTGGGTTGTACGACTTTATTCTTCAAGCGGCACTATCCGAGAGTTCATGTTTTCCTAGTTTTGCCAACAGAGTTGTAACTGCACTTTAACACACTCTTAGTGTTGCACCAAAGAGAAGATTAGAGAATCTTAATGAATGTATTGGTACTTAACTTTTAATGTAACAAGTCTTCCTAGACATACACACTGATTAGCCCCTCTTTTAGATCACTGTTGGCCTACATGCAGCTCCCCTCCTTCCCTTTGTAAATCACTACTTGATGAAGTAACTATGGGACTTAAACCTCACCAGACAGAGGAATTTTCAGTGAGGAAAGCTTATGTCTCTGCTCCAGTGCAGTTAATCCAAAAGTCCCTCAAGTCTTAGGTGTTAGTGATGGCAAAGCCCCATATGAGGTCATCCAGACCATCCCTTGGCAAGGTTTGTCTCAGCAGTATTTGATGTTTGCATTTCTCTAGTTAGACCAGTCCTATTCACTGACTTAAACATTTTAAAATTTAAAAAGTTCTCTAGGGGATCCCGAAATTTTCTTCTCAAAGCAAATCAGCAGATAATAAAACCTTGAAAAATGTGAGAACCTTATTTTTCTAAAGCTCAAGAGGCAAAAATATTGTTTTAAGAAAGAAAGAATATTTGTTTATTTTTCTTCTAGAGACTTCAACCTACTATATTTAATTTCTGTATATTTTTGGGACTAGTTGAAATATTTGTTACTTGTTGCATGTATTAATTGACGTCAGTGTTCTAATTGTCATGCTGAAACACTTATTTGAAATGGCTCTCTTGATGTTACATAAAGAAAACGGTCAGCATAATGAGGCATGGGAAAATAAGACCACAGCCACTGAATACAAGCCACAGAACTACACTGCTCAGAACAGTCACACACAATAGCAGTAATGCTGTCAGAGGTCAGAGACACACCATCAGGTGGATATTGTAAATTGATCACACTTGATAAAGGTTGACTTGGAATTGCTAAGAAAGCTGAATATTCTGACCACCCTAGTTTCTATTGCTGTTGATGTTATATAAGAGGCACACATAAATAAGGGAGGATTTAAGGGTTCTGTTTATAGATTTACAACAATAAAAGCCGCTTTAGTTCTGACTTTAATGATCCGATTTGACAATTTTGGTTTAGATATGTGCAATGACATACATAATATCACTTTCTGCTTCTCATAGTGGCTGAATACTGTGTTGCAAACTAGTCTCTGCCAAGAGTAACTAGGAAAGCTGGAAAATATTTTTGATCTGTTTGCAAGTATTGGAGCTCTACTTACACAGTTGCTATTTGAAGGGCTATAATTGGACAACAAAAAAAAAGCTCAGAAAAGTGTGGCTAACAAGTGGGCTCTTCTAAACAGTTTTTATGCAGTGTTTGGTGAAACTATGTCTACAGTATTTTTTTCTTTTGGTCTTTTTGTTTGGTTTTGTTTTGGATGATACGGTTGTCCAAAGGAGTTTAATGATTTATATTCCTAGCAACGATAGAAGAATTTCTGTTGCATCACATCACCAGTACTCAGTACTCTCTATCAGGTATATATTTATTTATTTTTCCTGCTTTGTTGATGTACAATTAACAAGAGTCATATGTATTTATGGTGTAGAAAGTATGTACTTAAAATAGTGAGATCTATAAGTGTAGAGAAAGAAGAACTTTATTTTTTAAAGGGTTGCAACCTGTATGCTGGGAAGTGTAGCCTCTGGTCAAAACTGAAGACAAGTACTTCAGAGACAAAAGGAAGAGGCTGAGATTTATGCCTAATGACATTAGCTATACATACATGTTCAGCAGATTAAATGAGAATCTTATGAATATGAGGGAGTCCTAACTTATATATAGTGAATAAACATATAT
The DNA here is from genome assembly GCF_049350105.2 of Macaca mulatta. Classification (NCBI taxonomy): domain Eukaryota; kingdom Metazoa; phylum Chordata; class Mammalia; order Primates; family Cercopithecidae; genus Macaca; species Macaca mulatta. The sequence continues at coordinate 135,533,440 of NC_133410.1, forward strand.
GTTACATATGATCATGTATACTTTGGGGTGAGACTTAACATTAAAATGTATTAAAATTAGGCTATGTCAAAAAGTGAAACAGATCACAAAGGCACTTTTTATACAATCTCTGCAAACTGGACAAAACCATTTTGTGGTCAGTGGTCAGTTATCAGGAAGGAAAGATTATATTATAAAGTCGGTCAGCTGTCATGGTGAACCCGCTAAAAGGGATGGGAGTCTGGCCTCAGTGTCAGGTGGTCTGTTGAAATCAGTGAAGGGATCTTTCAGTGTTTGTTTCTCACGTGCTGGCTTCTGTTTATCTCTTAGAATAAGAAGTCAGTTAGCCAAAGGGAGGATGGGTATTGAGGTGTGTCTAACCTGTCTCCTGAAGTCCTGGAAACTTACTTAGTAAATTTTTCTGAAGTATTTGTAGCTAAGAGGGTTCCATTCAGTCTCTTGGGGGCATCAGATTTTACTTTTATTCCACCAAAGCGATGTTTTAATAGATGTATACATTGTGAAATGATTACCACAATCAAGCTAATGAATGTATACATTGCCTCATATAGTTATTTTTTTGTGTGCATACTGAGAACATTTAAGGTCTACTCTTTCAACAAGTTTCAAAGATACAGTGGAGTACTATTAACTATAGTCACCATGCTGTACACTTCATCTCCAGAATTTATTCATCTTGCCTAACTTGATTCATTCATTCATTCATGAACACTAGGTTGGTTCTATCTTTTGGCTATTATGAATACTGCTGTAACCAATATTGGGATGAAGATATCTCTTTAAGATACTGATTTTATTTTCTTTGGATATGTGATTTTATCTCTTTGTTCAACCTCTTACTTTGCTCAGGTATTGTTTTCTTGATTTCATTTAGTCATCTATCTGTGTTCTCTTATAGCTCACTGAGCTTCTTAAGATAATTAGAGTTATCTTTTGGGCAATTTGTAGATCGCCATTTTTTTTTAAGTGTCCATTACTAGTGATTCGTTTTTTTTCTTTGGTGGTATTTTTCCAATTTTTAGAATTCTTGTGGCCTTGCTTCATTGTCTGCATTTAAAGAACAAAGATCTTCAACTTTATAAAAAAAATTGTCTTCGGTAAGGAAAGCTTTTCATCCAACTGTCCATCTAGAATTCTGAGTGGGCCAGGTGTCAGGGTCTGTGAGCAGGTTTGCTGCTGCAGTGTTTGAGTGGGCTGGCCTGGTTCCTGGGTCAGCAGATGTGTGGACTTGAAGCTTGAGTTCACAGGGATGGGCTTGATTCTGCAACCTTAGGGGCCAGCCTGACTCCTGGGTCCACTGGGGTGGGCCTGGAGCCTATAATCCTTGAGTCTAAGTCAGCAGGAGGCAACTCAGTGTGAGGTTCTACTGGAGTAGGCCTGACCCTGGGTTTTCTGGAATGGCCCAGGATCCTGGGTTCATTGGAGCATGAGGCCATGAGCATCAGCCTAGAGCCTGGGACTGCTGACCTTGGCCCATCACCAGGCGCTACTGGGGTAAACTTGTACCCTGGATCTTCTGGAGCAGGCCTGGACCCTATGGCTTCTGGAACCTGTGCCCATAGGGACTGCGCTGGAGCCTGGGGCTGCAGTGGGTGTCCAGGCACTGGGGTAGACCTGGAGCATGAGTCTGTGGAAACCAGTCTGGAGCCTGGGACAGAGTGGCTAGACTCGTGCTGTGGTGGTTCTGAAGGCCCTGTCTATAGGTGCTAGCCTAGAGCCTCAGGCCCTGAGAGATGACCTGATGACAGGGCCTGTGATGGACCTGCTGCTGGGGTCCATGGTGAAGTCAGGTGTTCAGTACACTTTCCTTCCCTCAGGAAGATGCTGTCGGGCATGGGAAAGAAATAACATGGGTAATATGACACTATTCTCCCTACCCTCTTCAGTGTGTCTTCCTTATTTCTGTTATGTAATTGCTGATATGGATTTATTAATTGTTGTAAAGATATTTTGTGTGTGGATAGTTGTTCTACTTGATGTTTTTGTGAGGGGACGAGCAGTGGAAGGTCCTATTCTGCCATCTTTCTGACATCACTCTGGTGTTTATACTTTGTATACATTTCTCTTTAGTTTATACCTAGAATAAAAACACGATGCATCACAGAGCACTTATATCTTCATTTTGGAAAATACTGCCAAAGTTTTCAAGAAATGATTGAATATATTTACACTCCCCTCAGCAATGCAAGATTATGTTTGTTATATTTTAAGCTATATTACTGGATAAATGCTAAGCATTGAAATAATATTCTTGAGTTATTCCTCTAATACCATTAGGTAGGATAATGTCCTTCTTCTTAGGACATGCAGGCTGAATTATTTCAGGGAGAAATGTTATGACGTCTCAAACTTAAGTTCAAATAGTTCAACAAGAAGAACAAAAAGGATGGATGGATAGAGGTATGTGTAGATAAGTAGAGACAGCAAACCTGGCAAACATTAAAAATAGGTCAACCTAGACAAAATATATATTTCAAGCCATGTAAAGACAGGGAGGGAATTGAATGTTTATTACTAAGTGAAAGGAGAAAATTGAAAAAGCTATATACTGTATGATTCCAAGTGTATGACATTCAGGAAAAGTCAAAATACCAAAAAAAAAAAAAAAAATTCAATTGTTTCCCAGGGGTTAGGGTAGAAGGAGGGATAAATAGGTGGAGCACTGGGGGCTTTTAGGATAGTGAAATGATTTGTGTGATACTATGATGATGTTTACAAGTCACTAAATTATCCAAGCCCACAGAATATACAGCAATAAGAATGAACCTTAATATGGACTTTGAGTTATTATGATGTGTCAATACAGATTCATCAAATGTGATAAATACACCTCTCTGGCATGGGAAGTTGATAATGGCGGAAGCTATGCATGTGTGATGTATGGGGGTGGTGAGTATGCAGGAACTCTCTATACCTTCCACTCAGTTTTACTGTGAACCTAAAACTGATTTAAAAGTTAGAGTCTATTTTTAAAAAATGAGAAAAATATTATATAGACCACACAGGACAAATAAAAAACAAATAATGATATTTTAAACCTAAACATTTTAAATGTAACCAAAGTAAATATTGCATATAAAAGGCAAAGATTGTCAGACTGGGTAACATCAGTTTTAGGAAGTCTTATGTAGAAAACCAAAGCCTAATTTACAGACTTTTATTATAATATTCCGAATACCAGTGAGAGAAAGGAGATGAGATGGGCAGAAGAGATAGTAATCATGTCGTATTTAATATGTCTTATAATAGATTTTGCAATGACAATTGTACAATTTTATAACTTTTTGAAATAATGAACATGTTTACTTATGTGCCATAAGTTGTAATAAGCAACAGAAGGGCAATTTATTTTAATCCCTTTGTTGTATATTTGGAAATATCACACATTCCTTTTCAGGAAGTCTGAGGACTTCAGATAGGAATGTAGGCAGGATTTTTAAAGTGTGAAATAAGCAACAGGTTTCATTTGAAATGCTCAATACTTTTCACAGCTTTATACTGATAACATTCCAGTTCTGTGAAAATAGTACAAAAATGGTGAAGTTAAATATAATATCCCCTAAAATTATACTTTCTGCCAATTATACCAAGGAAAATTAGATACATATAACATTTTTGGAATAGGGGTTTTTATGACTATTATTAAGTAACAGCCAAAAATTCATACTTTTCTTTATATTTGTCAATAGAAAAAGTCAAATATTCATATTAATAACCATCTTTCTTCCATTAAAAAATAATATTCCAGATAGACTGTTTTAAATTATAATGCCACCATGTAGAGGAAATTTTAGTATTTTTAAGTTTAATTTACAGTCATAGAAAATGCTGCCTGATTAATCCAAGAAGACCAAGAGTCCAAAGAAAACTTAAATTAGTTAATTCTTTTTCTTAGTCAATAGCGTCTTTAACCAAATTTTACATTTTCTTCCAATTTTCTTTGTCTCCTTAGTTGCAATTTAATATGTTTTATGGGCATCATTTATCTAGAAAATTGCTGTTAGAGTAGAAAATAATATAATCTGGAGTAACATTGCTGTTTACCATAATTATACAAAAACCAAAGTTTTGAAACAGTTTTTGAAACTGTGATCATTTGGTCTGGAAAATGAAAAGTGATTTTGCTTTTCTCAAAACTTACACAATTACTCTAACATTATAAACAGTTTCAAATGTTGAAATAGTTTTATTCAAACTATTTTTATTATACATTTTTTAACTTTAGATTTAAATTACCACAGATTAGAAGGCATCAAGAATTAAAATATATTAGTTTGTCTTGTTTTCAAATTAGGCAAAGTATTACCTCGTCAGGCATTTGTGGGCCTACAGTGAATAGATATAAACTTTTCTTAGCTTTATGCAACACTGAACAATTTTCAAAATGTTTCTCACTATTTTATTTGGTGCTCACAACAACTTCATAATTAAGAAAGGAAAAAGGACAATTCTCACAAGTTCAGAGATAAGGAAATAAAGTTCCACAAAGTTTAAGTAAACCCACATTGGATGACAAATGATGGATAAATAGATCTTTGAGAAATTACTTATTATCTAGCATTAAGTAAGTTACTCCAAATTTCCAAGCTCCTTCTATACATTGTTCAGAAACACTTCCTATAGGCCTTGTGTCTCATTGTTGCAATGGTTGATAGTGATAGTGATGGATAAAGTGAGTGTATTCACACACACAAGTAGGAAGAGAAAGGAGGACAATAGAAATTAGAGAGGAATCATAAAATTAAAGATTAGCCAAAGAAAGATTTCCAAAGAGTAGAAATAGAATTATCACAGCCAAGAATAGTTAGTTCTGTTCAAAGAAATAAAAGGAGAAAATAGAAATCTAATAAAATTAGAATGAAGTTAATTTACATTTTTGCTAACATGGTACATATAATGAATAAATACTTCACTTTGCTGAATCATGAAAAAATAATATTTGACTAATTGAGAATTTTACTATCAATAAACATATTTCTGTAGATAATCAATTACTATTAATGGGGAACACATAACTGAGAAGTTTAACATTTTAAGTGGAATGTATCCAGGACATTATGTTTTTAATTTCCTCTTACTTTCCATTGCTCTTACAAAGTTTTCTTAATCTCCTTCTTGGAAGTTTTAAGGTAATATTCAAATTCATTTTGCTCTGTTGCAGATAATACATACACTATGGCTATTTTTTTGCACATGTATGGACTTGTATCTAAATATTCAACAATTTTATTACTTTTTGACTCAGAAGCTGCTGATTCCAACCTTCCACATCACAAGTTCTTCATTCCTACCATCTTCCTTAAAATTCCTTAGGCTCTGCCTCCATACATCCCATATAATACATTTCAGTTTCTTCCTATTTCACAAACTGGGGTTAACATTTCCTAATTGTTCATATTTCATAAGGCCTGATTCCAAATAACCCTCTACTTCTGTCATTTTCTTATGTACTTTTTTACCTGCATTTCCTCTCTTGCTAATTATTTCCAATGTATTAGCCTGTTTTCATATGGCTATAAAGAACTGCCTAAGACTGAGTTATTTATAAAGGAAAGAGGTTTAATTGACTCACAGTTTAGCATGGCTAGGGATGCCTCAGGAAACTTACAATCATGGTGGAAGGCAAAGGGAAATGATATGGTTTGACTGTGTCTCCACCCAAATCTCATCTTGAATTGTAACTCCCACAACTGCCACGTGTTGTGGGAGGAACCCAGTGGGAGGTAGTTGAATCTTGGGGGCAGGTCTTTCCCTTGCTGTTCTTGTGATAGTGAATAAATCTCACAACATCTGATTGTTTTAAAAAATAGAAGTTTCCCTGCACAAGCTCTCTTTGCCTGCTGTCATCCACGTACGATGTGACGTGCCCCTTTTTGCCTTCTGTCATGATTGTGAGGCCTCTCCAGCCATGTGGAAGTGTAAGTCTATAAAATCTTTTTGTTTGTTTTTTGTAAATTTCCCAGTCTCGGGTATGTATTTATCCACAGCATGAAAATGGACTAATACAGAGAAGCAAGGTACCTTCTTCACAAGGCGGCAGGAAGAAGTGCTAAGTGAAGGGGGAAGAGCCCCTTATAAAATCATTAGATCTCGTGAGAACTCACTATCAGGAGAACAGCCTGGGGGAAACTATCCCCATGATTCAATCACCTCTAGCTGGTCTCTTCCTTGACATGTGGGGATTATGGAGATTTCAGGGATTACAATTCAAAATGAGATTTGGGTGGGGACACAAAAGCCATATCAAATCCTATAACGTGAGTATTATACAGCAATAGAATATGGAACGAAAAGTGTTTGAGGAGCTGTTGCAAAGCTTCTTAGGAAGAAATAATGACATCTTTGCTTAGAAAAGCAAAGAAGAAGCAATGTAAGAAAACAAAACCAGAATGATATAGTAACCATCAGCAAAATGTAGCTTCCTTCTTTTAGTAGTATCACAAATTGACTTGGCAACGAGTCCAACTCAGAGAGTAGGCTGGAGAGAAAACACTACTGTGTAGTTAATTTCTCTGAAGAAAGAAGATAGTAAAGAGGTGAGGAAACTACAGAGAATGTGAACCATCTGAGCTAGTTCTAGGATACAAGAAAAGGTGATTGATTGACAGAGGGCTTTAAAACTCCAGCCAGGCCAGCTGCAGTGGCTCATGTTTGTAATATCAGCATTTGGGAGGACAAGCTAGGAGGACCACTTGAGCCGAGGAGTTCAAGACCAGTCTGTGCAACATAAGGAGACTGTGTCTCTACAAAAACTTTTAAAAATTGGCCAGGCATGGTGGCATGCACCTGTAGTCCCACCTATTCAGTAGCTGAAGCAGGAGGATCACCTAGGATTGAGAGTTCAAGGCTGCAGTGAGCCATTATTGTGTTACTACACTCCATCCTGGGCAACACTGTGAAAACCTGTCAAAAAAGAAAGAAAAGAAAAGAAAAGAAAGGAAAGAAAGAAAGAAAGAAAGAAAGAAAGAAAGAAAGAAAGAAAGAAAGAAAGAAAGAAAGAAAGAAAGAAAGAAAAGAAAGAAAGAAAGAGAAAGGGAAGGAAGGAAGGGAGGGAGGGAGGGAGGGAGGGAAGGAAAGAAAGAAAAAGAAAGAAAGAAAGAAAGAAAGAAAGAAAGAAAGAAAGAAAGAAAGAAAGAAAGAAAGAAAGAAAGAAAGAAAGAAAGAAAGAAAGAAAGAAAGAAAGAAGGAAAGAAAGAACAGGAAAGAGAGAAAGACCACACAGTCAAGGTGTGGCAGAGAAGCCATGAAGGTCACCACAAAAGTAAATGTTCCACACTAAAGCTTCTTACACCAAAACCTGGTTTTAGTAATTATAAATGAAACTAATGGGTTGTAGGCACTGATACTACATAATATTATATCTTTATACAGCCTATTGGTCATACAGCCCATTGGTTTGGTTGTTTACATGTAAACTATTTAATATTTTATGCTACATAAAATGTTATCACAATTCTATGACAAGAATGCATTTGCCATGTTCTATTTCCAGAAGTACCAAAAATGGGTGACCTGTAGGAAAAATTCAATGAAAAATTCCAATGAAGAAGTTACCTTATAATTATACTTATAATTCATATTATTTATTTATGGTAGAATAAAAATTCACATATAAAAATACAGGCAGAAAAATATACATGATGTGAAATTTTTATGATAACAGTACAGAAGCAATGCTACTGCCCTGATAAAGAGCAAAGAAAATATATACTAAGTCAAAATTTAACTACTTTCTCAGGTGATTTGGTTTTACCTTTTGCTCTACTACATATGTGCTTGTGTCCCTCAAATCCTGTAGTAGTGTATTTTAAAGAAGAATATTGTCACTAAATGTTTTATCTTAAATAAGAGGAAAAACTTGAGGTCTCCCAAGTCCAAAAATAAAATTCTCATTTGAGAAAATCTACAGACAAATATTTTAAAAGAAGTTTTTCAATTTTCTCTCTTTTCAAACTGGATCATTTTTGTTGCTCTATCTTCTATCATCAAGTTTGCTTTTCTCTTCTCATTCATCTCTATTCCACCATTAAGCCCATACAGTAAAAACATTTTTTTTCATGTGTTGCCTTTTTTTTTTTTTTTTTTTTTCTGAGATGGAGTTTCACTCTTGTTACCCAGGCTGGAGTGCAATGGCATGATCTCGGCTCACCGCAACCTGCACCTTCTGGGTTCAAGTGATTCTTCTGCCTCAGCCTCCCGAGTAGCTGGGATTAGAGGATTACAGGTATGTACTACCATGTCCAGCTACTTTTGTATTTTTAGTAGAGACAGGGTTTCTCCATGTTGGCCAGGATGGTCTCAAACTCCCGACTCCAGGTGATCCACCCACCTCGGCCTCCCAAAGTTCTGAGATTACAGGCGTGAGCCACCGTGCCTGGCCATCAGGTGTTCTTTTTTGTTCTAAATGTTTCTTTTGGTTCTTATTGTAGTTTCTAGTTCTCTACTGAGATTTTCTATAATTTCAGTTATTATGAATGTACTTTTCCTTGCCATATGAAGTATAGTTATAGTAACAGCTTTAAGTTCTTCATCTGACAGTTCCACTCTGTAGGACACACTGAGAAGAGACCCGTGCATCGTTTCTGTGATATTCTTTCCAAGAATGGAAAGCCTGGATGTGGTCATGAGAAAACAGACAGACTCAGGTGCGGGGGCATTGATACAATGAAATGGCTGCATTCTCAACTCTTCAGAATATGAGAGACAGGGAAAGAATGAAGAACAATTCAAAGATGATGAGACCTGACAGCTAAGTGCAGCATGTGTTTCTGAACAGGATCCCAGTCAAGAAAGAAAAAAGATGTTGTTATGATAGTTGACGAAATTTAAATGATATCTGTGGTTTGAATGATAATGTTATATCAATATTGATTTCTTGATTGGGAGAAATGTATAATGCCATGAATGACAATTTTGTTTTGGGAAAGAAAGAGAGAGATGGAACAAGTGCAATGAAGTGTTAAGAGAGACTCTGGAATCTGGGATTACCGTGGAAGAAGAGCCTGAGAGTCCTTTGGCAAACTGTATGTACATTTGAAGCCATTTCATGTACAGACAAATAAAAATAATGATGCAAATTAAAAATAATAAATGAAAATAAATAAAAATTCAACTATACGTTCTGTGAGATTTAGAATATGGTAACACTATTATTGATTTGGATATTTGGCAAATATGATAAAATGGTAGCACTACTATTGATCTGGATATTTGGCAAATATGAAAATGTTTTTGAACTTTGTGCCATATTTTTATCTTCCCCATGCAGATGAAAACAACATAATTTTTTGCCACATATGTAATGCTCTTCAGAATCTGGCCCCAGAACACAGTGACTAGTTGGAAGGCCCTCTGGAATTTAGGGAAGAGTCAGATCATCCCTTTCCCAAGATGGGACTCAGAAGAATGAAGCTGACTGAAGCTTAGTAGCTGCGTTCATTTGTTTATCAAATATTGGCTGACTGATGCCTGACCTCTTGGAACTAGCTGAGTCCCCCTGGCTGGCTGGCTGGTTGGCTGAACTTCTGATCTTTCCTTCCTGAACCTTCCCCATCAACTCCTGTTTCTGCCTTTGCTCATTTTGCTGGTTGGCTGCCCTCCCTGAGGCTACCAAAATGTTGCCAAAAGATTGAGTGTACCAGTAATGATAATAAAATTGACTCAATACAGGGAGAGACCTCAAATAAAAACAAGAAAACCCACAGTAAAAAATCATTCTGTACACTGAAATGTGTAGCAGCAAATGTTTTGAGTATTTGAACTAGTTGACCATGTTCCACTTACTTGAAGTAGGAAAGCAGTAGCATAATTTCATGCATAAATCTTTTTAGACAGTGACATTATTACTTTCAACTAGTAATAAATTAACAAAATATAGTGAGAGTAGAATAAAGAGATAAGAAAAATACTAAGATATAATAAATAGTTTCTAGATCTAGGCACTATGCTAAGCTTTTAAAATAATCTTAGCCATAAATCTGCTTGATATAGTGAGGAAACTAAAACCAATGGGAGTAGAGCCTAAATTGTGCCTAGGCTGTGTCAGACTGCAAAATCCTATACCCAGCTACACAGCTTCACAAACTGAACTGTGGTTCATTTCATAATGGACCAAACTGTTGCTACCAATCAGTCAATCCTAGGCACATTTACCTTCCAGGTTGAACAATCAATTAGTTACACTTTCTACTTTCTTCAATCTTTTCATTATTTAATGTCATATGACTACCCTCAATAACAGTATATATGAATGTTTGTGTTGGTGAGGGGAGGTCAATCAGATTGTTCCAGATAACCACTGCCTTCCTACCTTACCTAAATAGGTATTTCACATATTCTTTTCCTTAAAAACTGACATAGGTCAGGTGCGGTGCCTGACGCCTGTAATCCCAGCACGTTGGGAGGCTGAGGCGGGTGGATCACTTGAGGTCGGGAATTCGAGACCAACCTGACTAACATGGAGAAACCCCGGTGCTACTAAAAATACAAAATTAGCCGGGTGTAGTGGCGCACGCCTGTAATCCCAGCTGCTCGGGAGGCTGAGGCAGGAGAATCGCTTGAACCCGGGAGGTAGAGATTGTGGTGAACCGAGATCATGCCATTGCTCTCCGGCCTGGGCAACAAAAGAAAAACTCCATCTCAAAAAACAAAAACAAACAAACAAAAAAACCTGACATAGTTGTTCATCTGCTGAGAGTACAAGTTATTGTGATAATAAATGGCATCACAATTGGTCATCCTTTTCTAATGGTATATTTGCATTTTAATAACTGTATTGAAAACCTTGAGGAGATTGTTACTATTCCACCTATTTGGGTTAGAATGATAAACAAAAGAAGTGTTTTTCAGATGAAGAACCCCCTTAAATCAAAAGATGTCAGCCACACCAGCTACTTTAGTGTCTGAGAATAGTTCAGACACTAGCTCAGCAAATTGGTTTGTTGAAGCACCACTGGTGATGGTAAGAGAAGTTTCTTCTGAAGTGGACTGACAAAGTTAGCAAACATTTTTGAACTCACAATTGATAATTATGACTGGAACAAATTTTGCATTATATATATACTATGTCAATGGTTAAAATTGTTTACTGTTATAAAATTAACTCCCTAGAAGATTAAGTCATAGTTACCTAGTACTTCTACTATTCCATGGTACACTGTGTCTCCAGTTAACTTTGTGTTTCACTTTGAGCAGAGGAGCTTTATACAAGGGAGGAGTTAAAATAAGTGGGAAAATTTTGTAGAGCTAATATAATTTAACACCTATCAAGTTACACTAAATAGGTGTCTACCTTTTTGATTCCACATACTAAAGTTTTGCCTTTTACTGATCCATGCTCAGAAGATCATAAAATTTTCAAGTTTGTATATTTGAGTATGTGTATATGTTTATGTATGTATATGTATTTGTCCCAGAAGTGATTTGAGGTGATCCATCCAAATCCCCATCCAATTCAATTTGATTCCAAAGACTTCAGTTTGTCAGACCTTGAAAAAGTTAAATAATTAACTGAGGCCATGAAACAGAAAAATAAGTTGTATCATCAGTATTGGGGATATTTTAAATATTGAATTTCCTTAGAATGAAGAATGGTTTACAATTTTGTAGTAGCCTTGTCTTTTGATATTATTCATAAATACTGGATAAAGGTATGCTCAATTAAAGAATCATTCGGTGGATCTGAGTAGAAGTCAAAATCAAATCATGGAACATATGTCATTCAACCAAAATAGCAAGTTTAGAAAACTACAACTAAAGCTTTCAGTATTGATTTTTATGTAACAATGTACACTATACACATATAACCATTTTCAGCAATCAGTTATAAAAAACGTAATGAACTAATCCAAAAGAAATAGAGTACTATTTTATGTAATTCAAGATATTGAAAGATACAATATTCTACAAAAATTATTTCCAATGATCTTTTTTTTTTACAGCAAACATGAACAGATAATCCAGTAATCTCTTAATTGTTGCAAAACAAAGAAATATTTTTCTTAAGTTTGTACAGTGTTTCTAAGATTCTTCAGCCAATATTGTTTGATATACATTTCCCTATTTATCCTCAAAAAGGATGCCGAGTAGTTTGGATAGCTGATGCTTAAAATTGAGCCGTATGAGGCCAACTAAAGGGAATAACTTGTGATGAGGGTGTAGTGCCTATTTCGACATTGTTCAACGAAGCTATTGTACAAGATTCTTGAAACCAATCAGATGAATTAAACTGTCTGATAAACTGAAAGGACATGGGCAAAATTATTTGATTCAAATTGCACTATAAAACTGCTTTATGAGAACTATATTCAGTAATCACTCTAAATGGCCCAATTAATAATTGACAGTGGTGAGTAGATTGTCCATAAGAAAGGACTGCCTCTGGGTGTGTATGGGAAAAGAACAGGAGAGACCTTGGCAGTTCCTGGCTACCTCCAATTCAGTTTGCAAAGGGTTTTGATAAAAATGAAATAATGAATGCAACAGCAAGGTCAAGATATGCACAGAAGTAAGAAGGGGCTTGTTCCAGCCTAGAGAAAGAAAGAAAGTATCAGTGTTGTTAGTCAAGTAAATGGATTTTTCAAACTGAGTTCAAATGCTATACAACTTAGCCATATGCTGTTTGATAGCATTTTGATTCTTAATATTATCTAATATTTCAGATATTTCTAGGAGAACTGCGAAAAGAAAATATGCTCTTGGACACTCTATGTGATTTCCTGGTTTCACACCTGATTTACTAGTATTGCACTGATACCATGCCTGAAAGAGAATCTGAAACATTGTGAGTGCTTTTTTTAAGTGAGTGAGACATTTGATAAGTTAAATGAATTTTCTTGTTATATTGCCTGCTTCACTAACAGGAGAAGCTTTGATACCCAGGATCACAGTACATTGAATGACAAAAAGAAAGGCAGAAAAGTATAATAGTATTAATACTCTTTCAGATGTAAAGTTAAATTTAAACTAATTTTTCAGCAAAATAGAATTGGAATGATAAATACATTTTTAAAAGGAATGTATTTTATTATTTAACTGAAAATTCTGGGGTATAACTGGATCCAGGTGCTTGTAAGATGTCATTCAAAGCTCAGTTTCTCCATCTATCAGGCAGGTTTTCATTAAGTAGTGGGCAAGTAGCTGATTGAAACTCAAGATATATATATAGATAGATATATAGATAGATTTTATATATATATAAAAATAAATATATACCAACGCTTTGCAACATTAGAAATAAAAGTCAGTCTTATAAAAGAAAGATTTTTTCAACAGCTTAAAAAAAAAGCCTCCCTACACTCATGAATCTAGACCTGAAGCACATTGTAGAAAATGCATGCTTTAGAAGAATGGGGGTTTTGTTACCAGCAGAAAAATAAAATAATAATAATAATAAAAACCACTGCCACTCTGGCAGCTAGAGTTCAATATAAACTTAGGCCCTGGGTGTATTGCCCTGGCCCACAAAAGGGATTTTTTTTTTAACTTCTTAAAGGAGGGGGTCAGGTGCAACAAAGTGTATCTGAATATTAAAAGAGTTACAAGTGTTGTGGGATAGGGAATGGTATCCCAAAAATGTAAATAAAGTGGCCAAGAATGTGTTTTAATACTTTTAATAGCCCTGGGATTTGTAGTAAATCTTTGCAGGGTGAGAGTTTGAGTTTTTAAAAAATATATACATATATGAGGACTTTCTCTTTATAACCAAAATCATTCACTGTAATTTAATATTTAGTGGCTCTGGATTGTAAGTGTTAGGGTTTTCAAATTGATTATATTTCATGGTCTTTGGGGAATAAATTTGTAATTATTAGTGGACAATATTGTCTACTTTTTCATTAATTGCATTCCACCAATAATGCAAAATAAAGATTCTTATTAAAGTCTAATGAGATAAACTGAAAACTGTCCATAATCAATCACCAGGGTACCAGGATTTTTAGAACCTGATTAAAATGAAAATATCAAAATTAAACATATTGAGGAACAAAAAGTTGATATTTCCATTTTAATTAAAACTAAAATTGGCCAGGCATGGTGGCTCACACCTGTAATCCCAGCACTTTGGGAGGCTGAGACAGGGGGATCACCTGAGACCAGGAGTTCAAGATTAGCTTGGCCAACATGGTGAAACGTCTGTCTGCACTAAAACTACAACAATTAGCCAGGCATGCTGGCAGGCGCCTGTAATCCCAGCTACTCAGCTACTCCAGAGGCTGAGGCAGAATTTCTTAAACTTGGGAGGCAGAGGTTGCAGTGAGCGAAGAGCACGCCATTGCACTCCAGCCTGAGCAACAGAGCTAGACACCATCTCAAAAAAAAAAAAAAAAAAAAAAAAAAAAGCTAAAATTATTCCAACACTCTAAAATAAGTCTTTTGAGATCTTCTACATTACCATAATAGAGATATGTGACCCCTTGAAATGCACTAACATTTTTATTCTTTATTTTTTTATGTGAAATGAGAATTAAAATAGTACTCAACAGTCATAAAACTACTTTGCAAATACAAACCAATAAATGAAGTACTATTTTTAAAAGTTGCATTTTCAAGTCAGGTTTTCATTTTTAAAATACCTGTTTAATCCACCTATGAGAAGCTTAAAAGTCATGATCTTTGTTTACTTCGAAGTTTTATTAAATTCCTACTTTCTAATACATGAATTAATTCAAAATCAGTACATACATGTTTAATGTTGATTTGTAACATAAGCATCTATTCATAACTGTTTGATTTCAAACACTTAAAAGTCTAGAACCTTACAATGACCCCTATTTTTTGCATTGGTTTACACTGTCCACTACAGAAAAGAATAAAATATCTTAATTATCATAGAGGTTATAAATATGCCTTCCATATAATCACGAAATGTTATTTTTCTATAGTGCTCTAGAATATGCCTATAATTCACCTCTGCTTTTTTTTCCAGCTTTATTAAGGTATAATTGACAGACAAAATTGTATATATTTAAGGTATACAGTGTGATGTTTTACTATACATGTACATTGTGAAATGATTACCAAAATCATGCTAAATAACATCTCCATCATTTCACATGGTTTTTGACATGTGTGTATATGAGTGGTAAGAATATTTAAGATCTACTTTATTAGCAAATTTTAAGTCCACTTTCTTTTTAATTAAAAATGCTATTTCATTCTCCTTTGCATATTCCCATTAGTCATGTTTATACATTCTCCTCCAAGTTTAGCTTTGTAGCATTTAGAAAATCCAGAGTCAAATTAAAAGCATTGAAAAAGGCTTCAATTTTAAGAATACATAATACACATTGTTATCACACCATGTCATTTGTCCATCAGAATTAATTATCTCTGAAGCAATAAAATGGTGTTGCTGACTTTTTCTGAAGAATCAGGTCTGTAAGCAAGAGACATGCTAACCAGAGAGCTCTTTTCTCTTTGTTTTTCTAAAATTTGTAGTCCAACTGATTACTTCTAAGTGAGCATCAAAACCGCATGGCTGCCAGGTGCGGTGGCTCACGCCTGTAATCCCAGTACTTTGAGAGGCTGAGGAAGGAGAATCACTTGAGGTCAGGAGTTCAAAACCAGCATGGGCAACAAGTGAGACCCTTATTTCTACAAAAAATAAAAAATATTAGCTGTACGTGGTGGTACAATCCTGTAGTCCTAGCTACTCGGGAGGCTGAGGCTATGAGACCCCATGAGAACAGAAGTTCAAGGCTACAGTGAGCTATGATTGACCCACTACACTCCAGCCTGGGCAACAGAGTGAGACTTTGTCTCTAAGAAAATAAAAACAAAAACTGCATGGCTTATGAGTCCAATTAAAACTAATTTCAAATAAACAATTTATTGACTGCCCAGAAGGTTTTAGTAGAGTGAAGGACACTCAATATCTAGTACCGAGGAGCAAATGGGAGAGATCTTGCAAAGACTATCAGGAAGAAATGGCTATAGAAGCTTTCTTTTCTTTCAGTTTTTCATCTTTTTCTAAAATGCATCACAAAAATATGAGTGTTGATAGCAATCTTTCAAATTTGAGTGTTGATGCATCTTTGTCAGAGAAGTACGAGAAACACATTCTACCCCAACAGGATTTTATACAAGAAATCCAAAAAAAATTTGAGTGTTGATAGCAAAGAACCAAGCAAATGATCTAATAATCCAATATCACTTTCAATGTTTTGTTACCAAAAATAAGGCTAAGCATAGAATGTATAATAATAATATAGTAAATTGTATGGTCAGTGAAACACCTAATAAAAATTCCTTCATGAAAAATCTAACGTGGCTGTGTTAGGCAGAATAATGGCCCCTTAAAGATATTCCAGCGATTTGAGATTCAACCTGCAGTTGCTGGCTTTCGAGAGGAAAGAAAGGAAGCATGAATCAAGGAATATGGGCCACCTCTTGTAACAGCAAAAAGCAAGGAAATGGATTCTCTCCTAGAGCCTCCAGAAGCAAAACAGTTGTGCTGACACCTTGATTTTAGTCCAGTGAAACCCCTTTTGAACTTCTGACCTCCAGGTCTGTAAGATAATAAATTTGTATGTTTTCAGCCACCAAGTTTGTAGTAACTTTTAATGGCAGCAATAGGAAGCTAACACAATGCTCAATCACCATAAACAAGAATGAAATCCTGAGGAAGCGAGTGGATGTGTGAAAACTCGATAGGGCTGTGAGTAAGATAAACAATTAACCACAAAAATATGACTTATTGTCCTATAAGATATTTGAGACTTGTTTAATCATCTAACTCAGCAGTTTTGTCCTAATGTTTATTAAATTGACATCACACACATATTCACACACCCTACCCTTTACAAAGCTTTTTGAACAAGATTTAGCATCTTTCCCCTTCATTAATGAGTTGAATAAAATTCTTTATGTGTTCATTTTATACTTATGTCAGAGTTATGTTTTTACCTTTGGAAAAGTATCATTTAACAGAAGAAAAGCCAGCAAAGAAGTCTTAGGAAAAACAAGTATAAAGATAATAAGAAGCCCAGGAGAGACTGCTATCTGGAAGCCAGAAAACAAGAATTTCAAGAAGTGTTAACAGTGGGAATGTGCAAATCTGACAAGCAGGCTGAAGAGTCACATGAGTGACTGGAAGATGACTAGTTGGAAGAGGGACAAATAAGTCTATAAACTTTAAAACAAACAAAAAAGTAAATCAGTAAGCGGTAAGAAAAAAGAGACAGTAGGACCATTACTTTTTAAAAGAATCTAGGTTATAATTAAGAGAAAGAAACACAGTGTAGCTTGTAAAGAAAAGCAGTCCTATGAGAAAGTATCTGTTTAGGGTGAGGAAGTTTTGATGAAAAACGAGCTAGCAAAAAAGATAACAAGGGTTCAAAAATACAGGGAATGTGGCAGAGGCGAGGGGGTGGGGAAAAAAGGTCCTGAGGACGTGGCTTCAAACACTGCTAATTCTCCCGTGACAGAGAATGGACATTTCTCTGCAGCAGGGAGGAAAGAAGATTAAAAAAAAAGAGGTGTAGAATGACTTCACACCCAATAGAAATTTTCTTAATGGCTTCAGAAGCAAGGAGATTTGACTTAGGTTTGTGGTAATAAAAGGGCTCAAGTTGGAAATGGGTGAGATTTTTAATAGAAATTATAGGAAATGTAAGGAAGGTTGAGTAAAATAACCACCAAGCATTGCTGGAAAAAGCTGGGGCTGGAAATCTGTACTAGAATCGGGCCAATGCAGTTAACCTCCTCGCATTCTCAAGTGTCTTTTCGAAACCCCCTAAGCACACAAAGTTCTTCAGCACCTCTTTATTTCAAATATTTATTTCAGATTTGATGTTTACTCTCTTTAGATTTAGCTTTTTTAAAGGCAAAATTATTGCTAAAATACTCCCTCCTTGACAGATCTTGGGAATCCCTCCCTTCTCCCTCAACCCGATGAAAGCAGAAAACTCAGATCAAATAAATGGCCTGGGAAGTACCAGATGCACCTTTGTCAGAGAAGTACGAAAAACACATTCTACTCCAACATGATTTTACACAAGAAGTCCAGAATTATAAAACTAAAAATATTTCCTGTGTTTATAAATTCTAATTAACCACCAATTTGATACACTATAACAATTTCACTCCCACAGGCAGCCGCTAAAATTCATTAGCAAATAATAGACAGAGCTCCAGTCCTGGAGAATCTTTAGGTTCAATCTCCTTTTCCATCACTGTGGGCTGTGGCACAAACTCACAATGCAGTTTAATTCTGTGGTCAGGTATGTGCCATCATCACAGCAAGTGTCTGGCCAAATATTAAGAAAATGTTAGAGAACACATTTATAATTATAAACATAATGTATATGGATTTAAGTCCATCAAAATATTTACAGTACTTTTAATTACACCTGTCCTTTTAACTTCTAAAATACACATATGTGTGTGTGTGTGTGTGTGTGTATATGTATGTGGATTTTGAAAAAGTTATAAAATGAACCATATATATATATATATATATAAGCTTTCTCATGCAGTAATATGGAACTCACATGCCTACTTCTAGTCTATGATGTTTCCATGGTATTTTTTCAGCTGTCATGTGATTCATCCCTGAAAATCGTTAGCATCTGAAACCACTTACGGTCCACAGAATTTTTCAGTATGACTTCAGAATATTGAGTTACATTTTAAGATAAATAAACCTATCTGTGGATCTCTTCTACACAAAACCTATCACCATAATTCAGAATTTTAAAAGATTCTACTTGTGCATGGACAAAAAGTGGGCAAAAAAGGCATTCCAGAAAGTTCAAATATGAAAAATTAGCATGGAGGGTTTGAAAATTTTGTATTATTTAATGCTTTCAAATACTGAATTCTTACGCAAATGGCTAAACGTTCTTAAATACTAACTGAATGTTCAAAAACGTAAATAACACTCCTGTTTATAATTCAGATTTCATTCTTGGAAATTATATTTATTTTATTTTAAATTACTAGTCTGAACAAAACTAGTCCAAATAAAAAATTATTGATAATAATTATTTAAGTATAAAGAAATCAAGGTTTGGAAATCTGAAATCTTAGCCCATTTCTCCAGTTATAAGTCTCTAAATGACAGAGAGAGTATGCACTTACACATTTTAGAAGACACGAATCAAGTTCACCAATATCACTGTCTTTGGCTCAAACTTCTTTGCTATCTTCCCCCTGCTGCACTAGAACTAACGTAACAGTTTAGAAAGAACATTCCATGTTCTTTATGTACAACAATCGTTAAAAGTATTTCCTGTGAGTCAGACCTTGCTCTAAGCCCTTTTCATGCCCCAAGTAATCTAATTTTCAAAACCTTAAGAGGCCCATTTCACAGATGATTAAAGCTAAAGTTCAGAGAAGTATAGTAATTTGCCCAAGGCCACTTAGCTTGTATGATGAAGCTAGGATTTGGATCTGGGCAGTTTAATTCCAGAAGACTACACTCTTAATCTTTATACCCCACTGTTCCTTTCATGGTAATAAAGAAGTCTAAGGGTGGGGAAAAGAGGAACACAAAGAAATTCAAAAGGAAGAAGAGTCAATACTGCATTCCGTAAAGAAGGTGATGCTTACCACCCATGGCTGCTTTCTCTGAAAGCCCTATTCTCTACCACCAGAGCCCAACTATAGCATTTCAGAGCTACTACTCTTTGGGAATAGAGCGGGGGATTGAAGGAGGAGATGGTCCATTACTCCATCTATAAAATGTAATTCAATCCAATACTCCGGTATATTTTCTCTAGTTACCCAAAATGTGTTTAGAAAACTAGCTCTTCGGCCATCTAGAACTGTCTACTTCAAGGAATAAAACTAGCAGAAGTTCAAAATAGTTTTCTTTTCTATTTACCACTGTTTCTATGAACCTACATAAGACCAAAAGTTGAGAAGTTCACATTCTCAAAGACATTTCTAAATATTCTCTTGATCTTGTTCTTAGCAGCCTCTAAAATCAGTACTAGGCAGAGCCACATTGGAACATGTGGCAAAATGAAAAATCAGAAATACCGATTTGGTATTTAATTTTTTTGATATTTTGTTTGTCAGGGCTTTTTTCTCATTAATTTTTATTTTTTAAATATTGCATGAAAACATTATTTGTCTACCGGGGGTGGGGGAGGATTAGTTATTGAGCAGTGTATTTTTATTTGTTTATTTTTGGTACCACCTTAAATTTTGTGCCCTGGCGATACAGAAGGGCTGGGCTCCCAGCTTAACTTCACCCTTAAGCCTGGAACCAAGGCCCTAAGTGAAAACAGCCGACCACATTTTTCTGCCCAAATGTTGCCTTTTTGACCTGCCCCGCCCCTGTCTTGTGCCCATAAAAGACTTCATCTGGCAGAACACCACAACTGGCTAAGCATTGAGGATACAAGCAGCTGAGCAGCGAGCAGAGAGAAGCAACTGAGCATTGGAGACTACAGACAGACATTGGCTAACTTCAGATGGTGCCGCTTCAGAGAGGGGCCCCGCCCCAGACAGCCAGGCTGCAGGGAAAGATCAGTTTTCCATCCCCCTTCCAGCCTCCCTTTCTGTTGAGAGCCACCCACCACTCAATAGAGTCTTCCGCATTCATCACCTTTGAAACAGTTCGTATGACTTGATTCTTCCTGGATGCAGAATAAGAACCCAAGCGCCGAGAGGGCAGGGCCTGCCACCCTGACCCTCCACTGAGCTGGCTGGCACTTGGCTGTCCCTGAACAGCAGAGCTGAAAGAGCATTGGTTGTAATACGCTTGGATGCTGCTGCAGGGCCTGCACAGAGCCTGCTCCCACCAGAGAGGAGTGACCGGCAGCTTCCAGCATTAGTTCGCTACAGTTTCTGCACTGGCTCACTGGCATGCGCCCCGCCGCGAGGAGTGGCCAGCAGCCAGATGAGTGAAAAGAGCCACTTCAGTTCCTGCCTGCGAAGGGGGTCAAGGGAGCTATACCGTCTCACTAGGCTAGTGCCTCATACCTCAATCTATTAAAGGTGTGAGATGCTCTCTATTGAAGGTGTGAGATGCTACCTCAGAAAATATGCATCCCATTAGGCTGATGCTAGATTATCCATGAGTATCAGATAAAAATAACAACATGTTATCGATAATACAGTGTCACCACATCGAACCCACAGACCCTATGAAGTCTGACACCTGTCAAAGTCAACACTGGAGTAAAGTCATAGAAATAAAAGTCTACATACTACACATCCTATTGCATATTTTCTCAAATAGAAATTTAATTTTTTTAACAGGACGATATTCACAAGATTGTGACTTAACAATCAATGTGTGATAGGCACTTGCAAAACTGGCCGTATGCAATTCTTAAAACATTTTGTGTTTTAATTTTTGTCCAACATTTGATATTGGACAAAATTTTGCCCAATATTTGATAAAAATCACTGTATGATTTTTAATTTACAAGAGAGATAGAAGTGATCTAGTACTCTGTGCTAAATAAAATGCATGTATATATTTAAGCTTCTAGTATTTCATTATATAAGTAATATGTATTCATCACAGGAAATATAGACAGTAAAGATAAAAACACAAATTAACCATAAAACTATGATCCTAAAAATTATTCCAGGTCTTTGCCTCTAAGTATCTAAAAAAATAAAATTATACAATACCTGTAATTAACATGACTTTGAAAACTTAAAATTTGTTGTGAAAATATTTCTGCATCATTATTTTAAAAAGCTAATAATAAAAATACTTAATATTTTATTATATAAATATTAAGTACTTTATTCTCCTTTAGATTTTAGTGTTGCTTTCTTGTTATTCAACAATGCTTGTGATAGGGTCTTATCTCCACATACTTATCTAAGTCTGTCCTTACTGTAATTCCATAGAACAAATGGGATAAATGGTATAAATATCCTAAAGTTTATTTATACAAATAGCAAACTTTCTCTCCAGAAAAGCTGTACCAATTTGTCAGTAGTCAATGAACTATCCCATTTCTTTTTACTTCAGTCATTCCTCTTACTGTTCTTAAGGATTCTAAACTGAGAGGCAAAAACCACTGCATTGCCTTAATTTGCATATTTTGTTAATCTAGAAAACATTTTTGATTTTTTATTTGTAGTTATCCTGTAGTGAGTTATTTACACTTGCTCTATGCTTATTTTTATATTGTCATATTCATATTTTTCTTATGAATTTATAAGATTATTAATTATCAACATTATTAGTCCTATGTTTGTCAATTATCTTTTTAATTTGAATTATGGTAATTAGGCCATATTAAATTTTAACATGTTTGTATACTCCCATTTATTAACCTTTTTTCATTAGGTATTAGGCCTTAGAAAATTGTTTCTCTGGGTATATAAATATTCACTGATATTTTGTTCCAGTAGATTTGTAAGTTCAGTTTTTCCATATAAATATTTAACTCATCTGGAATTTAGCTTGGTATAAGGTGTGAGGTTGTTTCCAGTTGGTTCCAACACCACTTATTCAATTATCCACTCTTTCCTACTGGTTTGAAATGTTATCTCTATTATATATTAAATTCCATATATAGTTGATCTGTTTCTGCATTTCTCTTCTGTTTCACAGATCTTTCTAGTCTGGCACAATGCTACTGCATATAATTTTTATGGTTTAACAGTACATTTAACAATCTGGTAAGGGCATTGCTTTTCTTTAAAAATAAAAATAAAAAAATGGCTATTCATTAACTTATTTTCCAGATAAACTTTAGAATCTTTTTGACAAGTTCTAAAAAAAGTCCCACTGGGATTTTGATTAGAAAAGTGTGAAGTTTATAGGTTAATTTGGAGAAAGTTGACTTCTTCCTCTCCAAAAACATCTTTCTCACCACTTATTCAAGTTTTTTCTATGTCTGTCAGTAAAATCTGGCCATTTTCTTCAAATAGGCCTGCACATTTATTGTTAAATTTATTCATATCTGTCATATACGTTGTTATTATTCTGAAGGAACTGTTCCTATAATATATTGCTAAACTTAAATATTTATGTTGTATATTTTGTAATTAACATATTAAAGTAGAAACAAGACAGTTTCCTAGTAGTGCTTGTTTCTCTTCTTGTCCTTGCTGTTTACTGACCTCATAAACTTGGGCAAATTTCTAAATAATTTTGGCCCTTCCTTTAACAGTGAGGAAGGAAACTAGCCTGCCCATGTTCCTAGGGTACCATAGAGTTCAAGTAAGATGAGGTGTTTAATAGCACCCTAAGCTATAAGCCATGTAAATAACAGGATCATGTATAAAGAAACACTGATTGAATCTCCACAAAACAAAATGGGAAATCAAGGTTTAAAACAGCTGAATAATTGAAATAAACTTTTATCCAGATGAATATTTATACACTCCACTTTTCTCTCTGTCTCTCTTTCTATATATATGTAACTATATATACACACACAATATTTTAAAATGAACAATCTAAGAACCACAAAATAATGGAAAATAATCTACTACACATTTTTTATATTTTCTAGCCATATTGGGCTAAAATCACATAATGAGAACATAAAAACTGGCTGGGCACGGTGACTCATGCCTGTAATCCCAGCACTTCGGGAGGCCGAGGCAGGCAGATCACTTGAGGTGAGGAATTTGAGACCATCCTGATGAATATGGAGAAACCCCATCTCTACAAAAAATACAAAAATTAGCTGGGCGTGTTGGCACGTGCCCGTAGTTGCAGCTACTTGGGAGGCTGAAGCAAGAGAATCACTTGAACCCAGGAGGTGGAGGTTGTGGTGAGCCAAGATGGTACCACTGCAGCCTGGGTTACAGAGCAGTAAGATTCCATCTCAAAAAAAAAAAAAAAAGAGAGAGAGATTTAAAAACCTATGAATTCTTCAGTTCTTCCTAATAACCAAAGTTGACATCAAAGACACAAATTCTTTTGTTTTTATTTAATTTGAAAATTCATAGGTTAGCTTGTTGTTTTAAAATTTATATTATATATAAGACATATAAGGATAAAGGAGAAATGTATCTCTTCATTAAAAGTGACATTTTGTCATATACACAATGCCATAAAAGTTAATTATGTAGTAACTTAAATGGATATGATGAACCATGCTTTGACATATCTATGATGGTTACTCTGATTACATAAGTGGTATAAACATATCATTGTGAATACATATTGTATATACATAAATAAAAATATCTCATAAAGACTCTAAACAACCATATGGTAAGTTTATAGAACAAACTAAGTACTAAAGGATTTTTGGACACATTTCAATGGTGCAAACATGTAGACGCTGTGGGTTCAAACTAGTTTAAAAACTGCCACAAAGTTTATTAGAAGGACTAAGGGCCAATCTATATAAAGGAAATTGGCTCACAAACCTGAAAAATATATAGGTCTGCATTTAACCTTATAAACTGTATCAATTCACAGTTTTTTTTCTATCTGCTTGAAACTAAAATACCTATCTCTCAGTACACATGAAAAAATATTGTATGCATAATATACCTTTGCTCTCATTTCTATTAATAAAAAGAATGTTAAATTCCCTCTTCTTGTTATTCAGACTTCTTCAATAACAACAAAGTCACCAATTACACAGCAAGGCCATAAAACTAGTATATATTTTAATTGGCAGCCTAACCTTGACTATACAATGTCTGCTATGGCCATACTTTTTGGTTATTTTTATTTTATTTTATTTTATTTCATTTTATTTTATTTTGAGACAGAGTCTTGCTGTCTCCCAGGCTGGAGTGCAGTGGCACAATCTTGGCTCACTGCAAGCTCCACCTCTCAGGTTCACGTCATTCTCCTGCCTCAGCCTCCCGAGTAGCTGGGACTACAGGCGCCCGCCACCACTAATTTTTTGTAGTTTTAGTAAAGACGGGGTTTCACCGTGTTAGTCAGGATGGTCTCGATCTCCTGACCTCGTGATCCACCCGCCTCGGCCTCCCAAAGTGTTGGGATTACAGGCGTGAGCCACCGCGCCCGGCCTATGGGCATACTTTTTAAACAGTAATCAGACTCTTTTATTGGCAATGGTGATTATCATTAATTTTCCAAGGATAGAATGATATGAGGTTCTTTCCTCTTTACTGTTCAGCATAAAGACAGGCAAGATGGCATTGATCTGTGGAGCTCTAATGACCTGCCATAAAAAAAAAAAAAAAAAAAAAAAACGAACTATGAGAAAAATAAGGTAAGTTTGAAAAGCAAAGGCATCTTTCAAAAATATCTACCTACTGATTCCAGTTCCATCACACACTTCAAACAGATTGCTGCTCTAAAGTCTTTCCCATATAAATGTTTAAGACTTACCAAATTAGATTGGAAGGAATATTTGCCCATCTTTTCAGGTAATTGAATTAATGAGGAAAATGAGTCCAAATGAGGGAAGAATATATTTTATTTATATACTTAATAAACAGAAATATTCCAAATATCCACAGACTTTTCTCTTTCATCTGGCTATAGAAATATCTACTTATTAGCCATTACTATTCATTGTTCTCTAAATGTATAAGCAATTACAACAGTGAATTCAATAATCTTACATAACTGAATCTATCTTAAAATACATTCAATTTTTCAGATAAATATAAATTGTCTTCATGTCTTACCACATAACTTGTCACATAAATTAATGTGTTTCTGTCCTGTATAAAATTTTACCAGGATGTCTTCAAAGGAGTCACTAAGGTTGGCATAATAATAAAAGTATATATTATATTCATTGTGGGCATTTCTATTGAAATGTTCTCTGGTCTTAGCTGGGCTGAAAGAATGATTGTACTTATCGAATTTTTACTCTAAGAAAGAGTTACCAAATTTTAGTGTCTTACAAATCCATTCTTATGCATTTAAGTCACTGAAAATTTTTAAGAAAGAAATGTTAAAATAAAAGCCCCTGCAAGCAATATGCAATAATACATCTAATTTAAAAGGGATTAATCATTACCAGTTTAGCATCAAAAGAATTGTCAAAACAAAGGAGTTCCATATGGGCCATGTCATGAAAGGCTAAAAAAGATGAGCCATTTACCTCCTCCCTTCTCCAACTACAGAGGAAAACAAGAATAAGTAAATCAATTTGAGTCTCTAAAGAACATGTGGATTTCTTTAAGAATCATGCCTCTCCAAGTAGAATCCACACTATCAGAAGAATAGAGTCACTAAGAAACATGGGGAATCATCTATAAACCATGTTTTCACCATAGAGCATTGAAAAAGCCATTTTCAAACATGCCCATTCTGGTATCCACATGTGCCTCTCTTTTGGAATTTACAGGACTATTTGATCTACTCCAACACTGCCTCAAGCCATGAGAAAGCTCTATTCCTCCTTACTTTCTTTCCACTTTCCTCTTTCCTTCCCCAACAGAGTATTCTGGGCTAGAGTTAAAACACTTTTTTTTTTTTTTTTCCACACAAGTGGGCAAGCATAAAAAAGACAAAGGAAGGGAGAATTACAGACCCTGGAAATGTGATGATTAAGTTAAGTGACTAGAGTCAGACATGCCTGGGTTTCAAATACCCTCTGAGTCACTTAGTGGCTGTGTGATGTTGCGTAGATGACTGAATCTAGATGAATTTCAATTGTCTAGTCTACAAAGTGGGTTAGTATACCTACCTGTTATAGTCGCTAAAAGGTTCATAAGTGACCAATCTTTTGGCCCCCCCTAGACTACACTGGAAGAAGAATTGTCATGGGCCACACATAAAATATATTAACACTAATAATACCTGATAAGCTTTAAAAAGAAAAAAACAAAAGAAAAAGGTCCATGCATATATCTAATAATGTTTTAAGAAAATTTACAAATTTGTGTTGGGCCACATTCAGAGCTATACTGGGTCACAAACAAAACCATCCTGTGCCACATGTGAACTGCAGGCCCCAGGTTGGACAAACGTGGTTTAGATTATAATAAAATCCTCGACACATAGTAGGTTTTCATAGATTTTAATATTAGTCTACTATGAACAGTCTTGTGGAAGAGGTAGTAAAACAGGAGGATAAAGATTTATCTACTTATAAAACAAAGCACAGCTATAGCTTAAGTGTAATACAAAACAAAATGTTACATAATGAAATGAAACTTACCCGTATTTGCTTAAAAGTTGAATACAATGTTTGAAGTTCTTAATTTATTATAGTGGGTACAGAGTAGAAAGTAGTTATTCTTGTATTTGTAAGACATTTTCATGTCTAGGAAATATAAAATAATCATAATATAGAAGAATAATAGAAGTAAATAATTTAAAAACATTGCTTTATTGATTTTTTTTTTCATTTTATGCCACAGCTCTATGCTAATAAAGTCCTTGGAAAACTTTAATCCATGAAAGTTTTAATCCTCTCACGAATTAAACAGGTTGTCCAGATGTGGCAGGTAAAAGTGTTCTATGATTTGTGACCATGGAAAGCTGAGAAAGGGGGAAGAACAGGCAAAGGAGGATTAAAGTAGACATGCTGCAATGTTAACATACTGAATTATAAACAGCCTGAAGCTTCATTATTCTCAATTATAATTGTCAGTTTGATTACTTTGGATTGTTGACAGAAAACTCAACTCAAAGCAACTTAATCAAATAAGTTGCTGAAATAAATACATTACTGAAAAGTTCTGAGATAGGTTTCACATGGGATGAGATAAAGGTTCTAGGTCCATATTGCTGACATTACTCTCTTCTTGCTTTCATATATATGCTATGTCTTCAGGTTGGTTTCAATCATACTCACAATATGGCTGCCATCAACAACTGGGGTCACAGTTCCTCATTTACATCCAAGAGACACAGAGAAGATGTATTATCTCATAGCCACCTAAAAAAGTTTTGAGGGTTGTATTGATTGTACTAGCACTGTGATAATTCCTATGGCCGAGGGAAAGCAATATACTGGTTGGTTTAAGTCTGTGTTGCTCAAACTAACCCCTTAGGGTAAGAAAAATCAAGATTCATCTATAGAGTTTGGGATGGGATCAATTGCTATTAAATTACATGTCTGATACATATAAAAGAAATGGCAACAAGAAGTTGGCAATACAACTAGAGTATCTACTATGTGTAATTGCCACAGTTGGTATTTTTGATGAAAACTGTAATTTTATGATATATACAACTAAGAAATCATTTATCACACAGTATGTTTCAACTATTTTTGAGTGTACCAGATCCATGGCTGGCTTTTAACATTAGGCACACATAAAGGAAAACCTTTTACTATGATGTCATAACTGATTTACTATAAACAAGTAATATGAAAAGTATTATTTGCTTAATTAAATAGCAGCGTCATTGATGATCCTGTTCCAAGGTGTTTCTGGACAGAATTTACACAATAGAAAACAAAATCTATCTAGGAATACAAAATATGTGGCCACTGACTCATCTCAAATGAAAATAGAGAAACCAGCTTTATAGATCTAAAAATGTTAGATCTCAGAATCAAAATGTTTTAAAAGAATATAAAGAAACTCATAATTGATTAAATAATAATAATTTAAAGAGAATAAAGGAAACAGACAAGTACCTCTAGGCTGGAATATTTCATCTCTGTCGTATAAATTTATGTAGCTAACAGAATGTTGAGTGAGAAGAAAGGGGAAAGTGGAATAGGTGATGCACAAAGAATGAAACTTTATGTATGCCAATTTTTGGAAAATCATTGACGAAGTCAGGGGATTCCAGAATGAAATACAGAATATGAAAAAAGAACCTATCTTTATTACAACGGTATTAAGATACTTAACTGTAGATGGTAGAGAAAAAAGTTGCTGACGTAAATAAAACTTTGGCACCAATGTGTGGAGTCTATAAGACTAAAGGGAATTGCATATAGCACTATATTCTAATTAATAAAGAATATGGGTTATCAGTTCAGAACCACTACCTATGTACATTGGAATTAGATAATTAAGTAAAATGGATGGACTACAGTGGGAGCCAGGTGTTGGGGTCCGCGTGTTTCCTAAACAAAGGAATGAACACACAAGACAACACAAGACAACACAAACATGGCAGCCGCCCCGAATGGCGCGCTCCGCTTTATTTTATACAGTCGTTTGTGGAATGTTGCCAAGTCACAAGACACATCGTTGTTTTTCTGACCTTTCCCTGACTTTCTGGATTTTCAAGATGTTTACATATAAACAGGCCCCCAACGCCCTGCTTCGTTTGCAAGAGCAGGACTTGTCGGGAACGCCCTGCTTCGTTTGCGAGAGCAGGATTTATGGGGAACACCCTGTTTGTGAGCACGTAGTCCTCTACAGCCAGGTTTCTCATTGTTGCAGTGGGATGTTACGAATAATCAAGAGGAAATGACTAGAGTGACCCATATGGTAATGGATTCCAGTTGGAGACATCAGAGTGAATTGATGTTTAGTTTAATACAGATGAAAGTAGATTGCATATAGAAACATGTATAGATATATATATACATAAGGGTTAAACATACACACACATCTTTACTTGCTTTGGCCACTGAGAGGGTTTAGAAACAATGACACCTCAATAGCAACAAGTGCATCTAGTGCCTAGATCTTCATTTTTAAAATGATTTTCTAAGAAAAAGAACCAGGAATTCCTGGAGAAATGGCCAATTCTTGTAATGTAGAGGAGCTACATCAAATGAACCTGGAGGATTGTGCTGTCACAGACAATAAGAATGTACTCAAATAAAAGTGAAATTATAGGTATGTCAAAGGGACATAAGAGCCAACCAAGAGCTCCCAGTGGTCAAAGCTAGAATAATTTGAGCAACAACATAAGTTAAGCAGTACTAAATTATAACCTAAAGCATTATCAAACTGATATAAATAAATAATTGTGTGAAAAAATACATAAGACAGAATAGACAAAGGAGAAGAATTTCTAAGAATTTATGTAGATACTCTGCTTTCAGTGAGGTGGAGAATAGGTCTCCAGACCTGAAGTGGGGCCTGCACATAATTACTTCCTTCCAAAGAATGTAGTAAGGAAAGAAAAGGGTACCATGACAGCGGAGAAACTTTAACAACACTACCCCCACCAGGTTATCAAGATTAATAACAAAGGTGATAAGTCATGTTGATTGTATGTACCCTTAATATGATGTAACAAAAATGATACTTTATCTCCATGGCCTCTTTCCCAAAATGTATAACTATAATCTAATCAAGAGGAAAATAAGAACAGATTCCAATAGAAGGAATCCATAAAATACCTCTCTAGTACCCTCTCCCTCAAACTGTCAAGGTCAGGGTAAACGAGGGAAGTTTAGGAAACTGCACGGTCAGGAGAAGCCCAAGGTGACGTTATGACTAAATGTAACATGGTACCCTAGATGGGATCCTGGCACAGAAAAAGTACATGAGATAGAAAGTATAGATATCTGAATGAGGTATTGATTTTAATTAATGATAATATATTAATATTGGTTCACTAATTGTAAGAAGTATACCATAATAACATAAATTGTTAATAAGGGAAAATGAATGTGCAAAATATATATATACACACACATACACATATATAATATTTTTGCATTTTTCTATAAATCTGAAACTTTTAAAATTAAAAGTTCATTAATTTTTAAAAAGTGCTAGTGAACTAGGAATAGAACAGAACTTCATTAAGTTTATGAACCCTATCAAGCAAAAGTCTCCATAGTATATATTAGTAAAGTGTCAGATTCATTGCATTTAAAACTAATAATGAGACAAAAATGCCCCCTGGTTCAAACCTGCTTCAAGATTGTCCTGGAGGCCCTAGTCAATATATGGCAGCAAGATTTTAAAAAATAGATTACATATGATTCACAAAGAAAGAGTAAAAATTCTTATTCTCAAAAAAAGAAATACTATTGTTATCAGGAGCCATGTTCAATACTGGAAAAGCCAGTTAAGGATTATATCATAAATGTGGTTAAAAGAGTCATTTTGATTTACAGTAGCATAAGCCAGCAAATAACCACTTGAATTGCCTGTGTTTCAATTGCAGGGGAAAATGAAACTTTTCACATTTAGCAATATATATATTATGTATATTATATACATATATAGTGTGTATGTGTATATATATTTCACAATATTTCAAAATCAATCAGAGCTGTCAATATTTTCACTCCCCTTAAATGACTACATCCTATAATAAGGAAGACTGGTAAGGCAAACCCTGGAAAAGCAAGTCCTCAATTTTATTGTCATTTTAATTACATTTTATTATCAGATAAGTAATTTTCAATAGAATAGTGTATTTCAAATTTTACTGAATATTTGAGATACAGAAACATTGTCATAATTATTGTGAATTTAAAATTAACACAAAAAAAAACACTAACATTTGATTTATCAGTGTTGTTGAAATGTACTTAACAAAAGGAAATTTTCCATAAAGAGAAAGGTGCTGCTTCAATCACTGATTATTATATTCTAATCACTTTTGAATTTGTTTCTAAAAGGGTAAAAGTCTTCCATATTTTATTAATGAAAGTATTTAGCATGATTTTTTGTTTCGTTTTTTATTTTTCTTATATTTTCTTTCATTTTTAGCATGACTTAACCTTTTCTTTTATATTCAGGGCCTTCATAGTATCACATTATATATTTTTTCATATATTAAAAGTTTTCTACATACAGGGTTTTTTTGGCCACCAATTATTCTAAATGACCCCCAGTAGCTATGTTTTTATATTAGTGCTGTTTATATGCTTTCCTTGTGGCTAGTTGTTATTTCATTCGATAACATTCAACAAATAATTGTTTTGTGCCCAGAGTTTGCCAGGGATGTTCTAGTACTGAGGATACAGCAGTGAATAAAACAGACAAAATCCCTGTTCTTATAAAGCATAGATCCAGCCATTTCATAGCAGTGTCATAATTTCTATTTCTGCTGATTCTCCTTCTCTTCAACTGCAATATTTTTTACGCATGCAAAATTTATAAGACTTTTTTAATGTTGAAAAGAAAATCAAATAACTAACTCCATTTGATCAGTAACCTTAATCTGATACATAAGAAATTCTAAATCAATGGTCTCTGCATAGCAGAAAACTGTATGTATTCTTGAAGCTAAGTATTGTGTTCACTAATTAGTGGGCAGTATCACTGTGTTTTAGATAGAAAAAGACAATACTATGAGTAGGCCAATATTAAACCTTAAATTGCCAAGTAGACAGGAAAATATGAAGCAACTCAGCTTCCAGGTCAAGTAAAATGCTTTTCTAAAATTTATACCTGCAAGCCTTCTCATTTTGTTTTCTCATTGAGGGCTTCTCCCTGCAACTGCATCTGGAAATGTTCTCCTGTTCCTTTAAGACCCAGCACAGCTATCACTCGCTCTGAAATGCCTTTTCTTGCCTCACCAGGCAAATGCACTGCTCCTTCCTCTGACCTTCCCTGGACATTGCTATGTACAGTTCTTGTAACACATGCCTCACCAGCAGCATTTTATGAACTCCAAGAGAATGGGATGATGTGACATTCATGCTTCTATTATCTGGGCATTTAAAAGGCAAGACAGAATGAATGTGTTTCCAATATCTTTGTGGGAGTAATGCAGCCTGTCTATGAGGAATATGAGCTCTGAGTGGCTGTGCAGCCTTGCGTAAGCCCTTAATATTACCCTGCCTCAGTCTTAGATTCTGTAAAGCTGAGGTTCCAACCTCAAGGAGTATTCTAATGGAAATGATTGATCTAACATATCTAATAGTGCTTGGGAAACCTTACTAATGTATGAACAACATATATAAGCTATACGATCTTACTGAATCTTATAAACAAGCATTCTATTTATATCATGTTCAAATATTTTGTGGATGTGTTTAAATTAGAACCACTTGTTTTAACAGGGAGAACTGGGAAATGACATTCTTTCTCTTCCAAATTTACTCACTTAACAGGTAAGATTTACATTCACTCTAAGGCAAATATATTAAAAAAGATAAATTTCAAAAAGTTCCCCACCTTCAGATCAAATCTTGTTTACTAGAGTGAAGCAAATAACTTAGGATATTTACCCCCTATATAAAATAAAAGCACAAAGAATTAATGTAAACATGTTTTTGTTATCAGAAAACTGATACATCTCTAAACATCATTTTGCTTATGAAAGACCTAATGAAGAGGCAAGCTCTTCAATACAGTCGATCATGTTGGCGAATGGAGCAAATTTTATAAACCAAAGACTTTTAGTCATGGAATTAACGTTAAATATTGGGTATGGAGGCTTTAATATTCTTGTACTAAAACTTCTCTACAAATAACTGTGTAACTGTGCTGCTGAAGTGTTGAAAGCTCTTCGTTTAAAAATCATAAATTACAAAAGCTTTTAATTTATTGTTGAATTCAGTGTGCCAGCTAAATTTATCATAAACTCTCAAAAACATGAAATAATGGTTTGCAGTTTCACCTTCCCAGATAATGAAGTGGATTTTATGGCAAGAACCAGAAGTTGATATCCCATCCATCCTGATCAGGCTGAATCAGTCGGGGATGAGCAAAGGGTGTCTGGAACTCAGCTTTTAAAACAATGTGTCAGTATAATAATTTCTTCCATCGTGATGTTTCATATCAGAATAAAAAGTTGATTTCCAAAGAATAATTGATCCCAGCAATGCAAGGTGCAAGAGAGCCAAAACTTGTCTGATTTTTTTAATACAAAAATCACTATATATCAAGAACTCAAGTCCAGTGGTATGGGGTTTTAAAATAATATGTAAAACATGCTGTAGCAGTTGTTTTTGGTCTTATCCTCTGATTGGCTGGCTGAGAATTTGAAAATCCCTCATCATGTTTATCTGCTCCTTGTATCCCATTGGGAGCTCAATAATCTGCAGCTCTCTGCAACTTGTCAGCCAATCAGCTCAGGGAATTCATGCATTTGATCAGCTCAGGGAGATTCATGCATTTGATGAAATTTGTGTCCAGAAAACCCCAGCTCCATATCTCCCTCCTCAACATGCCCAGGAGAGTCAATACTTTTCAACAATTGCCTTTTTCTCCTCAATAGGCAGTTTGGGCAAACACATGTAGGAACACCGATGATGACTAAGCATTGTCCTTCTGGGGTGGAGAGACTCAGGGATAGGAATGGGGCTCTCATGAACAGCCAAGGGTGGCAGCTTCACTACTCAGTTGCAGAAATATGTAAAGAATATTGGAAGAAGACAAAAAAAAAATCTTAGAATGAGTAGCAAAGGAAGAATGAAAGATTAACCAAGTTGTTTCTCCAATATTAAAATAATTACCATTTACAATGAAAACTTTTGATGTTATTCAATTGTACTGAAAGAAATTTTTCAAAGTTAAATATAGTTAAAAATATAGGTAGGTCTAGGAAGAAAATCTAAAACTTATATTGCCTTTACAGTTTCATTTTTCCCCCTGAACAATAGAACTGTTGCAGCATAAAAACTCTACTTGAATCCAACTTTTTTCTCTTTTCGTTCATTTGGCAACAGCTGAAATACCATCTTTATTTTCCACACTGTACCAGAGTATGTGTCACTATGTACAAATTAACCATTTCAAGTTATTTTAAGCTGACAGAATAAATTCTGAACCCTAATATAAAGAGTAGTTTTAAATGCTATTAGCATTCAAATGTATATCACATGTTATTTATGAATCAAGAACACAACTTTTCTATGTTGTAATCTGTATTTTTAAAATAACATTCTTGTAGTTTTTCCTATTGCTACAATATTCCTAATAAAATAAACTGGATAATTTCCCTCCTGGGGCTTAGGTTATTATAGTAAATTTATCAAGTGAAAATACTTTTGAAAACACACTTAAAATAGGGCATTTGAAATACATAATAAAACAGGATAAATCTCTAGTCTAGAAATTATTTTTGTGAGAGGAATCATGGACTTCTTGAAAACCTCAGAAAGGTGCAGACAAGAGTTTTGATTGTCATGGGCATTTGCTGTACACTCTCCAAAATGTACTTAGATAGCATCACCACCTAATTGTATTTACATATCAGTGTGAACCTTATTTTTCCCATTACTCAGAAA
Organism: Macaca mulatta; assembly: GCF_049350105.2. Lineage (NCBI taxonomy): Eukaryota > Metazoa > Chordata > Mammalia > Primates > Cercopithecidae > Macaca > Macaca mulatta. The sequence goes on from NC_133410.1 coordinate 135,568,368, forward strand.
AAAAATTGGAATATTTATGAACACACAGCATGCCATTTGAAATTTTAAAAATACAGTATTACACATTCATAGTGATCCACCTACTGTAGAAATGAATTCAAATTGTCAAATATTGATGGAATCTCCCATATGTGTGAAGCACAGTGTAAGTCATCTCCTTATGGGGAGCTTTTCTGGCACTAGCCGGATCTGGTGGTTCAGTCAAATTATCCAAGCCATTTGGTTTGGCACTATAAGAAAATCCTTATATCAAGGCTTATCAGTGAAACAATTACATCAAGAGGAGAGAGTTTTAAAATACAAATGCTGAATTTAGCACGTTATACTTTTCCTAAAGCAGCAGTCAAAAAAAACTTTCAACTTAATGCATATTATTAAGTCAACCAGCCTTGAACATATAAATGTGTGTGTATACACACACACACACACACACACATACATATGTATTATTTTGAGGCAGGATATCACTCTGTCACCCAGGCTGGATTGAGCTATGCCTATGATCATAGCTTACCACAGCCCCAACTTCTCAGACTCAAACAATTTTCCCACCTCACCCCAATGGAGTAGCTGGGACTACAGGTGCACACCACCAGCTATGGCTATTTTTTAAATTTTTTTTGTAGAGCTGGGGGTCTCACTATATTGTCCAAGCTGGCTTTGAACTCCTGTACTCAAGTGATCCTCATGCCTCAGCCTCCTGAAATGCTGGGATTAGAGGAGTGAGCAACCACACCTAGCTAAACATAAGATTTGTATTTGTACCATTTTGATTTGGGACTATACTGCAATAATATTTCTTTCTTAATTTATTTCCTTCATCAAATGTGAAAATCCAACTTAATTGATTAGCTTTACAGTTAAAGGCTAGAAAATGCATGCTCCAGTTGTACTGAGACTGAGGCAAGGAAGTAAAAATGAGCAATCTCTCAGAAGATCAACTGCAGAGTACTATGATGACAGAGAAGTATCATTCAAACTAACTGACTCACCTCTGAAGTATGGCTAAAAGACACTTCAAATGCCCCCTTTTGAATAGATAGCTCAATCTCATTCACAGCAAAAGCACATATGAAAAGTCATCATCAGTTTTTAACAAAACTCAACATGCTCTTAACCATATGATGCAAAAAGTGCACTCCCTGTTATTTACCGAAAGGAGCAGGAAATTTATGTCTATACTAAAACCTACATATGGATGTTTATAGCAGTTTCATTCATAACTGCCAAACGTTGGATTCAACCATGATGTTATTCAATAGGTGAATGAATAAATAAACTGTGGTACATCCAGAAAATTGAATATTGTTTAGTGCTAAAAAGAAATGAGCTCTCAAGCCATAAAAATACATGAGGAAACTCAAATGTGTATTATTATGTGAAAGAAGTCAATCTCAAAGGCTACATACTGTGCGATTCCAACTATATGACATTCTTGAAAAGGTAAAATTATTGGGACAATAAAAAGATCAATGGTTGCCAGGGAGGAGGGAGGGATGAATAGGTGGAACACAGATTATTTTGAAGTCAGTGAAACTACCTGTACGATATCATAATAGTAGATATATGTTATTATACATTTGTTTAAATCCATAGAATGTACAACATCATAATTTAAACTGTGGGCCCTGGGTGATAAGAATGTGTCAATGCAGGTTCATCTATTGATAATTGATAATGGGGGAAGGCTATGCATGTTGCGGGGAGGTGGTATCTGGAAAATCTCTGTACTTTCCTCTCAATTTTGTTGTGAGCCTAAAACTACTATTTAAAAAATAAAGCTCACTGAAAAAAAAAATAAAGTATTCATAGCTTTTAATAGTAATTTAAAACACTTTTCAAAGTAATAATGTAGTAAACTATTTAAATAGAACAGATGAAGTCCATGGAATCATTCAGGCTTAGAGATCCTGCTTTTTCACTTAGAGCTTTGATTTTGCATCCTTGCTGTTGTTCTTATTTTAATGATGAAATATCATTATTAGTAATAATAATATTGATTTGTATACTTCACAATTTTCAAAGTGATCCTAGAAACAGTATTCTATCAGAATAAGAAAATAAATTTAGAAATATTAAAGTGCATTTATTTTATAAATGTATAAATTTTTATGATAGGAACTCACATATCTTGAGCTGAGCCAATTCAGTTGAATAAAGTAAAAGAGGGAAAAGCTTGAGAAAAATTTACGTCTACATATTCTAACATTGTTGTGTTCTACTGCTCTTACTTTACTTATTGTATGTAAGATGTAAAACATAGTGTTTTGATATACATATATGTATAATAAAATGATTACTATAACCCAGCAAATTAATAACTCTATCATCTCATATAATCACTTTTTTAAAATTGTAAGAGTACCTGAAATCTATTCTCTTAGCAAATTTTCAGTATACATTATTATTAACTGTAGTCATCATATTGTATATTAGACCTCTAGACATACTATTTAACTGCATTTTATATCCCTTGACCAACATCTCTCCATTTCCTCCATCTCCCAGTTACGGATAACCACCATTCTACTCTCTGTTTGTAGGTATTTGACCTTTTTAGATTTTACATATAATAAAGTTCATGTACTATATATATTTCTGTGCCTGGTTTATTTCACTAAGCATAATGTCCTCCAGGTTTATTCATATTGTTGCAAATGACAGAATCTTTCTCTTTTTTAGATCTGAAAGATATTCCATTGTATATACATATACCATCATTTCTTTATCCCTTCATCCATTTATGAACACCTGGGTGTTTCTATAGCTGGCTATTGTGAATAATGTTGAAATAAACAGGTGTGCAGGCATCTATTCTAGGTGCATACACCTAGAAGAGTTATTGCTGATCATATGGTAGTTCTACTTTTAATTTTTTGAGGAACCTCCATATCGTTTTCCATAACGGGTCTATCAATTACATTCCTACCAACAATGTATAATAGTTCCCTTTTCTACACACCCTATTCAACACTTACCTCCTGTCTTTTTGATAATAGCCAAGTGTGAGGTGATAACTCATTGTGGTTTTAATATGCTTTTCTCTGATGATTAGTGATGTTGAGCACTGTTTCATACACTTCTTGGCCATTTGTATGTCTTCTGTAGAAAAATGTCTGTTCAAGTATTTTGCCAATTTTTTAATTGGATTATTTGTTTTTGTGTGTGTTTTTTGGTATGCTTTGTACTTTTTGCTATTGAGTTGAATTGCTTATATATTACAAGTATTAACACTATTGGATATATGGCTTGCAAATATTTTCTCTCCATACATAGATTGCCTTTTTATTTCATTAATTGCTTCCTTTGCTGTGCAGAAGATTCTGATGAACACAGTTAATCCTTGAACAAGGGAGGACTTAGGGATGCTGCCCCATATACAACCAAACATCTACATATAACTTTTGACTCCCCCAAAACTTACCCATTAGTAGCCTGCTGTTGACTAGAAGCCTTACTGACAACATAGTCAATTAACACATACTTTGTATGTTATACACATTATATACTATAGATTTACAAGAAAGTAAGCTGGAGAAAAAGTTATTAGGAAAATCATATGGAAGACTATACTACAGTACTATACTGTATTTATTGACACTGTAAGTTTATGTCTTCTATTTACAAGACAAATTGCCTGCCTGAAATAGCTGGTAACCATAGTCACAGACTTCAATCTGCGGTAGGTATCAAGCAATTCAACCTTTTTGTAATGTCATGAGTTCTCTCTGCTTCTTGGGAGAACTTCCAACATCACTAGGGGCACTTCACATGAATCTCATGGTGTTATTCAAGTTTATTGCATTATACATGATGAAGACTATATGAGAACCTCGAGATCACTTTTTCCTGTGATACACAATTTGCTAGAGAGTTGAACTGCTCATGCAGAGATGGTTACCATCTCACAGTGTGTTAAATGGATATTTGCAACACCTGAGCTCAGCACCATAGTAACAGGTACAACAGTAGTACAGTATGTACTACCATGAATTTTATGTTATTATGATTTAATACTTTGTTTTTACGTTTGATTCTATTTCTCTCCACTGTGAATGGAGTCATATACAGTGCATATGTTTTGATACATTTTAACTTGTTAAAATAGATTTGTGTATATTTATGGTAGTACATGATAACATAGACTAGTATCTACCTATATTTTATGCATTCATTACACACCTAATTTTCTTTGAATTTTTAAAATACTTCTGGCCTATGTGATTTGTTGGTTTCTTCTTAGTGTTGCAAAATTTCAAAAAAATGCTAATATTTATTGAAAAAATATGTATATATGCAGACCTGTGAAGTTCAAACTCGTGTTGTTCAAGAGTCAGCTGCATATACAGTGAAAGTAATAATGATCAGAAATATCAAAATCATAAATTAAAGATTATAACTTCGGAATTTGTGAGTATGATTTAGGCCAGAATTTTCCTATATATTTAGTTTCTTCTTTACGTTACTAGTAAATGTTTAAACAAAATCTTCCAATTGGCGGACAGCAGAAAATATTAATAGGATGAAATAAAGAGTACAAGGAATTTACAATTCTACTCGTTCTAAGAATTCAATTTTGTGCCTACCAAAGAACACTTGGAGATGTATATAAAGGTACATTTTAGGAAAAGATGAGTTTCAGAGCAATATTACAAAATTTCGATTGTAAATTAGAGTTCATGCAGGAAATTATTGACTTTTTCCCTCCAAAGTCTAGTATATTATTAATCTAGCAACCACAGAAAATACAATCTCTAAAGTTGGCTGTCTAACATAAAAGAAAACCTAAAGAATTAAATATCAGTAAAATAGACTTTATGTCTTTGCTTTGTATTTTGCAATGGTAGCAAATACAACATATTTATTAAATTTGTGATATTTCATTCATAGAAAAATGTATAGTAAGCACTATTTATGTACCATATACTGCCTTAAACACTAAGACAATGTTAATAAAAAGAACAACATCAATGATACATAACAATTATCCAAAGACTATTATCTGTCATGTACTGCTTAAAGCCATTTATATAGATTATATCATACAGTTTTTGTTAGAGCTCCTGCAGTTAATCTCTTAAGCTTCGCGTTAAGTGAAGAACATGAGCCATCAAAAAGATATACCATTTGCTGGAGATAATTTATAAGTGATGAAGTCAAATTAAAAATTAAAGTCTTACACTAAAGTATTCTTTGTTATCTTATTCATTGCCACTTTAGGAAAAATAAGATGATGTATATCTTGACAATGCCCTTACAAAGAAGAATTAACAAAGAAAAATAATAAAATGTTAATAAATAACATTATTTGTTAATAAAAATGTTATTAAATAATAAAATTAAGTGCTGCTAGATAGATTTACACAGATTGTCTTGTGAGTGCTAGGAAGTTGCAAAGTTATAAAAGACTTCACAAAGAAGCGATTTTTTTTTTTTTTAATTTGAGACAGAGTCTTACTCTGTTACCCAGGCAGTGGTGCGATCTCGGCTCACTACAGCCTCTGCCTCCTGGGTTCAAGCGATTCTCCTGCCTCAGCCTCCCTAGGAGCTGGGATTACAGGCACACCCCACCCAACCTAACTAATTTTTGTATTTTTTTTTAATAGAGATGGCATTTCACCATGTTGGCCAAGCTGGTCACAAACTTGGGAAACCAATTCTTGAAGCAAGTTTTGAAAGATGTATCAAGTATACCAAAGAAACATGATGTACTTTCCATGATTTAAATATATAAGGAGGAATGAAAGGGCATTTATGGTAAATAGACAGTAGGTTACAAAATGTTATTACAAGTTCAAGCAGATGTGTCTTAATATGCAAGTAGTTTTTTGTTACAAAAACTTTGAAGAAATGTGTATGAATCATATTCATTTACTCTCTCCAGAACTCACTTCCTGGATAAAAACTTGAAATGTAACACAATTATACTGTACTTTTTAAACATACACATTTTCTTACTTTATTTCATAACAACTTTTTGGCATGTAAATTACTATTAATCCATTTTACAGATGAGAAAAATGAAGGTTTGAAAGTTTGTCACTTTCCCAAGACCACAGAGCTTGCAGTTTGACCGTCACCAAGTATGTGCTGTTCACCATATGCCAGGAAGCACAAGAGCACGTGTCTGTGTTTAAGTCAATGTAAAGTTTGGGTTATGTAGAACTCCCACTAAGTCTAAAAGCAAATCAGAGGAATTCTCTATCCCCATCTGTGCAGTCTTGTGGTTCATGGGTCAGCAAGCTATAGGTCAAGGGCCAAATCCACCCAGCAGCTGTTTTAGTAAATATTTTTTAGAACACAGCCATCCTCACTCTTTCACATAAGGCCTATGGCTGCTTTTATACTACAAAAACAGAGTTAAGTAGTTGCAACACACACTGTCTGGCCCACAAATTCTAAAATGCTACCCTGCTCTTTGCAGAAAATATTAAACCACCTTTAAATTGGTTGATTGACAAATACAGAGAAGTGGTCCAATAAAAGTGCTTTGGAAGAAGACGGGAGGGCATCTTTTGCCATGTAACACTTACAAATAGAAAGCATGACAGGAAGAATGTGATTCATATAACAGATCTGCATGAGCAAGGGAATTAGGAAGGATGGAAAGTGAGGAACAGCTCACCCACCGAGCACTCACAAGAACACCTTAAACAGGCCACATGGTTGTCTGTTGGCCTGTAATCTACTGAATGTAATGGGGATTTTCATGTGAGTTTTTTGACCAGTTATGTTCATGTAAACCTATGAGATCCTTCTGCAAAAAGCCATACAGTTATTGTTCTGCAAAGTGATTCACAATTTCCATACAGACTTCAACTGTACAGGGCATCAGGAAAGGAAAAGTCCAATCTCACTAGAAAGCTGATTATTTTCCAATTTTAAATGAGAAAGCAGACTTGTCTAAGAATTTTTCAAGTAGATTTAGAATTATGTCATTCTTCATTGTTAACGCAATCAGGTGCTTTTTGATCATCTAGCCATTCGTTTGCACAGCAGTTAGGCCCTCGAAGTAACTCTGAAGGTGAAAGCCCATTGGAACATTGACTTGCTCTAATGCAGCGTATTTGTATAATAGAGTTTAAACGTTTCCAGCCCAAGAGAGAACTTCAGCTTAGATAATGAGTCTGCATGTGCGTGGATTTCCCAGACACACACTCACACACACTATCACACTTACCAAGAAGCTCCTCAGAAATTGTTGGCAACTTACATTACTGGCATATTTCCTGTGAATTAACAAAAGCAGAAACATTTCTGGTTGATGATACAGTTTCTTACAAATCACTTCCCAGACTTTCCTTCAGTCACTAGTTCTTAAAACATGAAAGAAAAAAAGGTACTTTTATTTTGAAAAGTGGTCTATAAACTTCATCTGGGAGGAAGGGAGAATTTGCCAATGTGATTAAGTCCATGTGTGAAAGACTAAGTGAAAGCTTCGGGCATTCTGTCTCACGTTATTTTCACGTTGTTGCTTTTTTTTAATTTTTTTTTTCCAATTTACACAACTATGTGGGTGGCCACATGTCTATTTGTTTGCCTTGTTTTTCAACAAGTGAAACTAGAGGTTGAGAAAGGGAGGCTATAGAGGCATGTCTTTTAACTCATAGAAGTCATGCTTTTATTATTTTCAGATTGAGTCAATGTGCAACTGAACAAGTTTTCTCATTAGCAGAGCCTAGAAACAGATGGTGGTTGTGCATATGAAGTTACTTTTGTGCCACTTACATACTTGAAAACATTCTTATCTTTCATTTTCCTTATACAGTGGTACACCCTCCACTTACACAGCTAGCATAATAAGACACCGTTGGAGTACCAATCTTCATATAAGAATTTTATAAAGAGAAAAATACCCAGAATCCTTATCATATTGATGCTAAAAGAAGTCAATCCTCTTTAATATACCCTGCTAACCTTCTGTGATGTATTTGGTAATAGAAACTGACCCTAAGAACTCTACAATTGGATCAAAATGTATGGTACATTCTTAATCTAGTATTCAAAACCAGCATATTCCTTATTTTAAAGATTATATTTTAACAGAATTTTTACATGACTTTAATAATACATTCTGGCAAGGAACTCCAACCCTGCATCTTCCCTCTTTCACTCAGCCCAGCTTCCCTTATTGTATAACAAGGTGACTAAAGTTAATGACAATACATTGTATTCTTAAAAAATATAAAGAGAATGAATGTTAAGTGTTCTCACCATAAAAATGATAACTATGTGAGGTAATGCATTTGTTAATTAGCTAGATTTAACCACTTCACAGTGTGTGTCTATATATGTGTGTGTGTAATATATATTTCAAAACATTATAGTATAAAATGTTATCTGCCCATTACCAAAATAAGAAGATAATAAAGTGGTATAGAGAAAACAATCCAAAAATAAAAGCCTGACCTCTCACAATATAAAAATGGTAGAATATGATTTATTCACTACAGTATTTTCTTTTGCAGATATATGATTTTTCATATCCAAGTTGGCAGTAGTTCTCACAACTTCTCTACAGGTACAGCATCATGATCAGTTCTACCAAAAGCACCCTTTTGTTACTTTTTCTTTCATTTCTCCTCCATTTCGCATCATAACTTTGATCTCCCTTTATGCGTACATAAATTTCAAATATGCCTTATCTATTTTCTTGCCTATTTATGTACCCTTATAAAACATAGTTTTCTTACATGTGTAGTATATATTTTAGTATACTTATACGGTACTTTGCTACATTATACTCTTTTTCAAATTTATACTTAAAAGTCAGTTTTGAACGTCAACCCAAATTCCTATATGTGGCTACATTTGAATACACATTCCTATATGTGGCTACAGTTGTTTTTAATTGTTCATAACATCTTTGTGTATATACCCACTATATAAAAGCTATGTGTTCACATAATAGTAAACACTTGGTTACCACTAGCTTCTCAGTATCACAAAAATGCTCTATGAACATGCTCATGTTTTTGACTTTTCTGGACCTGTACAAGAAATGTTTAATAATATGTATTTAGTATTTCCATATAAATACATATTCTTATTAATACTCTCAATTGCTTCCCAAAATGACTATTCTGATTCACTCTGCTTCCAGTAGTTCATGAAGCTTCCTGTTTCCACACATACACATATGTCCATGTTTGCCAATCTGATGAATTTAACCTGGCCAAAAAAAAAAAAAATTTTTTTTGCTTCTCTTCTGATTACTATTGGAATTGATAATCTGCCAATTTTTATGATTAGTCAATCTGCATTGTCTTCTGTGAATTAAACATTCATTCATATACTTTGCCTATTTCCTTTTGGGATTTCTTATGTGTTATCAGAAATCAGAATATGACCCAACATTTCTAGATATTAAATTAATACTGATTTTGAATATTCTCTAAATTTGTCATCTATGTCCTTGAACATACATGTGACATGGTCAAATCCGTCAGTTTTCTTGTAAATTACTGTTGAGGAGTTTGAGGCTACAGTAAGGTATGTTCATGTCACTGCACTTCAGACTAAGCAACCAAAGAGACTCTGTCTCTAAACAAAAAATAATAAATAAATTATTGCTAGACCAATGTATCTTAAAAATATTTTCCTCCCTCATAGTTATGGACATTCTCCTATCTATATATTTATGTATATTTGTGTGTATTCATACACACATAAACATGTATCTCATTGTATTATTTTAACATGTAAAACTTAGTTATTTGGATTTCACTTTTGTGTATGCTCTGAGGTATGGATTCAACTTTAATTTTACTCAATAGGCTATTTTTTCCCAAGACAATTACACAGCTCATCATTGTCTATTGTTGCTTGTTGATTTATGGTGCTGTCTTTACCATATATCAATTTATCCTATACTTATAACTCAGTGTGCCAGCTCTGTAATATTTTTATTAGTCTATTAATCTATATCTATTTTTATCTCCACACTATTTTATTTTTATTGAAGTTTAGCAAATATACAAAAGATATATAAAACATGAAACTACAGCTCAATAAATAAAATTGACTACCATTAAGAAATAAAATATTACTAGCATCCAACCTAATCAATACACCATGCCTTCTGTCCAAAGATAATGACTCTCCTGTTCTTTAACACTATGATTATTTAGATGTGCATTAGTTAACTATCAGACATCTGATAAGTTTTAGAAACTGTTTAGTTATCTATTTATAGCTTAATTATTTTATAGTAGAGAACACGCCATGTATGATTTCATTCTTTTGAAATTCGTAGATACACGCTGTACTCCATACCCCAAGGTCAATTTTTGTAAAGGTTTTATGTGTATTTTAAAGAGATGTCTTCTACTGTTTGTCTCTCTGGTGGTTCAATCTTCTGTAAGGTTATTTTGCTTAATAATTTTTTTCTTGTTTTATAAATTTCCAGAAGTGTATTAAAATCTCTCATTAAATATATGGTATTGTCTTTTTCTCATTCAATTTCTCATTAAACATATGATATTGTCTTTGAAATGGGGGATTTCAAATCCTATTTTTGCAAAATTAAAGGGTGTATTATTATTTTTATATATGGTTTGAATTTACACATCTTCCTGGAAACCTATCCTTTAATCCCACTGCTAAATATTTATGTTACTGCTAAAATTTGGGTTAGGTCCTCCATCTTATCATTGCTTTCTACTTGCTCTTCCCGTCCTGTGTTTGCTTTTCCCTCTTTTCATATAATAGTTTATTTTGGATTGAATGAGCATTCTCTGTTACTCTATTATTATTCTCCTTTGTTTCTTTTACAGTTACTCTAGAGAGCATAATATGCATCCATCTATGTATGCATTCATAAGTGAACATCTATGACTACTAAAAATAGCCCCTTATTTTCTCCAAGAAAATGTGAGGATCTTAGAATGCCTTAGCTCTATTATTGCCCCCTCCTCTTGACTTATGTGTCATTGTTGCCATGTACTTTAATTGCAAAAATATTTTAAATCTGTGAGCCATTATTATTGTTTTTAGTGTAGTCAAAATTCACTGAGGTTTATCCATACATTTATCTTTCTGTCATTTATCATTATGCCCTAATTTTTGAGGTTCTGTCTAGGATTCTTGTTGAAAGACCACATTCTATTATTTTCTTTCCTGCATATTTAATAATATCAAATTCCCTTGCTTTCTGTTTGTTTAAAAAGAAAAAGCTTTTGGAAGGTGGAAGCGGGTGCATCACTTGAGCCCAGGAGTTCAACGTCAGCCTAAGCAACATGGTGAAACCCCATCTGTATCAAAAATACAAAAATTAGCCGGGCATGGTGGTGCATGCCTGTAATCCCAGCTACTCTGGAGGCTGAGGCAGGAGGATCACATGAACCCAGGAGGCAGAGGTTGCAGTGAGCCAAGATCGTGCCACTGAACTCCAGTCTGAGTGACAGAGCAAGATCCTGTCTCAAAAAAAAAAAAAAAAGAAAGAAAGAAAAAGAAAAGAAAAAAAGAAAGAAAAGGAAAAAAGGAAAGAAAGAAAGAAAGAAAGAAAAAGCTGAAAGAGCATCAATCTCCAAAAATCCAAAAATCCACTACAAGATCATTTCTCTTGACTTTATCAGAAAGATGAGTCACAGAAATCAATAGTCAAGAAGGGTAAGTCCCTCCAAGAACAGGCAGAAAGAAAAGACTGGCTCAACTGTGGTAAAGCATAGGAAGAAGAGCTGAGGCTGCCGTACAAATGGGTAAGGAAAGGAGGCAATCCAAGAAACTCTCAGTGGTACAAGTATGCAAGAGAGGGATGATCACTACGGTGGGAAGAGGCACATCACTTGCCCTTACTCAAGCTCACTGCTTATAGAGAACAAAAGTCCCAAACTGCTGGGGGAGGGCAGCAATCCCTCTCACTCCCATGGCACAGGTTCATGTTTATTTTCTCAAAGGATTTTTAAAATGACCAGTTAACAGTTATTTTCTTTCATTTCTTTAATAATATAATTCTGTTATTTCTGTCTTATTATTGCTTCTTTGAAAGCAATCTCTCTTTTAAATCTTTTAAATGATTTTGTTGTCTTTGGTTTTCAACAGTTTCACTACAATGTTGAGGTCTCATTTTATCTATAATTATTATGTTTGAAATGTGTATTGCTTTTGAACTTAGAGTTTTACGGCTTTTATCAATTTTTGAAAATTCTCAGACATTTCATTTCAAATGTTGCTTATGTCCCATTCCATAGTTCGTTTACTTCTGAGACCTCAAATACAAATGTTACAGCTTATTGTTCTGTCTTTATTTCTCTTGTCTGTTTTCTGTCTTTCCTGAATTTATGTCTCTCTATGCTTTTTCCTGAATATTTTCTTCTCTGGTGTTTTGCAATTTTGCGTTCTTTCTTTATCTACGTGTACTTTGTTTTAAAGCCCATCCAGTGGGCACTTAAATTTGGTTCAGAGAAGAGAAACTCTTTTTGTCAAAGTCATCAAAGACTTTTAGCTTTGCTAAATCCAATGCTCACTCTCTATTTATCATCATATTGGACCTATAATCAGCAAGTTCTATGCTTGATCACCCAATCCCAATAGGAAATTTTTTTTTTCACATAACCTCCTTGATATCCTATTTTTCTTGTTTTATAAATGTGTAATTCTAGTAAAACTTGGCAGAGTTTAGTGGCAATTTCCATTCTTTTGTTGGAACTCTGCTAATAAGATATTATTTTCACTACCTCTAATTGCACTGAAATCTGATTTGACTGTAAAAAAGTTCAAATCCATGGGGCATTTCTACTATATTTATATATTGTTTTAAAAACCAAAATATTTATATTAAAAGGTTATGGAGTTGACTTCTGTGTATTTCAGGAAGAGTCACATTTCTTACCAAATTCTCATGATATAAACTCAACAAAGCTTAAAAACTACTTAACTACTGAACTACTTAATGAAGAAAACAAAATTTTGTATTTTGTGGCTTTTGCCACATGGAACAAATCAGGATTAAAACATAAAATAAAAAATCTGTTAATCTTCTCAGCATTTCCAAATATTTGTATATTTTCTGCTTTTTAGATGTTTGAGTCTTTAAATCATGTGTTTTGTGTCACATAACATATAATAACTAAGTATTGACTCATTTGGACTACTTTAGGCCTGAAAATCATTTGTGCTAATTCTATCTGTTGTTTATTTCCAGAATAGGATTTGTCATTGCATAATGTAGAATATCAACATTTGAAAAAAATTTAAAAATTGTAAAAAAACAAGAAATGTCTGTTGCACTTTGGAATCATTAAATGTAATATCTCGAAAAGAGGCTGGAAAAATAAATTATTAAATCTAAAATAATAGTACCATTTCCAAATACAAATAAAAAATACAATTGATACTCAGTTTTTCAAATGATAGTATTATACAGGCATGCTTGTCTTTGCTTAGTTACAGCACATCAGCAATCACCTAATGCACTACCTACCTCTCTGAATACCTTCAGGTACTTTCAATCTTTTTGATAAAAGCGTATTGAATCTAGTACTCATCTAAACTGACAAGGGAGAAGCAGAGCAGATAAGGAAAGAGAAAAATAATATGAAAGGAATTAACAACCAGAAAGATACTGACAAGATGATGAAGGGAACAGAGATAGTTTACTGTATGTAAACGTGGGCTTTTATATTTAAAAAAAAAAAAAGTGTTGAATTTCTGGAATCTAATTTTGACTTCTTCCTCTTTGATTTTGTGAATCATTAGTGTACTGCTATTCAATATCTTTTGATGAACATTGTATTTCCTTTGGAAACTTTAACTACTTGGTTTCACATATGCTGCACAGTGTGATTTGATACAGACTCATGAAATTATAGCAACGTATTGACTGATTCCATGGTCCCTGCCTTTTTGCATGCCTGAGGGTATGCTACAGAACAAAGTCAACAACGCAGTCATGACAGTCTCAGGGACGGATGCTCAGTGGGAAAAACTGTTCACCATTCATGGGTTCCAAGCCCTTTGCTGTGCCCCGAGGCACTGCTATATAGAAGAGTGTGCCAAGTGATTGGTGAAAGAAATGGATCAGCAAGTTTCCACCAGCTGTGACACACGGCATCGGGAGATGACTATTTATTGCTGTTGTGTTAGGCTTCTCACATCATTTTCTGCTTGGGCTTGATAAATTTGATCTCTATAAATGCTAGATTTTGCCAACAAGCCAAGAAGTTTTCAGAAAACTCCCTCATACTTTTATTGTGAGAAAATGCAAATGATCTTGTCATTAGGGAAAACTGATCTAAGAAAACCTTTTGTAAATTATGCCATGGAGAAAAAATAACTGTCAAGAAAAGACGTGATTTTTGATTAGCCTTGGATCTATTGTTATAGTGACAGATTTTTCTTGGTGGCATTGTCTTCAGCATGGGTTAGACTCACAAGGAGCTGTGAAGAAAAGTTTGAACTATATTATTTTTGGAGCAAATGAGAATTGTTTCTTTATTTGCTGTATATTTTATTGAGGTTTATAATTCCTTATCATTATAATAAGTTTAAATATGAGTGATTCTTTTATGAGTGCTTATATGTTTATGTTAATAAGTGGAATCTCTTGAGATTGAGCTAGACTTACTACATAACATGATTTTGCTGTAATATGATTGCCTTAAATTTAAAATAGTATAATACTTGATCCTTATACACAAAAGTTTCTACTAATGAAAGATTGTGTTTAATTCACAATTAATTTGGGTTTTCATTGCCAATTAGGTGACACTGAATCAGAAACAAATAAAATATTCTCAGTTAGGGCACTTTATACACTTTCTAGTTCATCACTTTTCCTCCATATATCTTACATATTTTTTTTAAATTTATTTTTTATTATTATTATACTTTAAGTTCTAGGGTAGATGTGCATAACGTGCAGGTTTGTTACATATGTATACTTGTGCCATGTTGCTGTGCTGCACCCATCAACTCATCAGGACCCATCAACTGGTAATTTACATGAGGTATAACTCCCAATGCAATCCCTCCCCTCTCCCCCCTCCCCATGATAGGCCCCGGTGTGTGATGTTCCCTTTCCCGAGTCCAAGTGATCTCATATATTACATATTTTAATAAACTATTTGAAATCAAAGTAGTTTGAAAGACCAAATAAATAACAGTGAAAGACGATGGGTCTGATAAATTAAGAAAGTGCACATCCAAACACAGGAGGGCAAATCTGGAGTTCAAAATAATATTAAGCAAGCAAACAAAAACTCGAGATCCAAGATGGCATATCATTCCCATGTAGCCTCTAGATATCTCAAAAAAGAGATTGTTGATAGCACATATGCATTACATTGAAAAAAAATTAAACTCTTGTATTTATAATCAACTGTTGATTTTAAAACACTATGCAAGATATTTGCCCCATGAAACCAATTGAATGGTTTTTTTTTATGATTAAGTATAGAGTTTGTTTGAGTGCAAACTTGAGGATAGCCACCTGAAAAACACAGACTCCAAATGAAGGAGATCAGTGTTCCAAAGTAAAGAAGTTGAAGATTCACTTAATGAGGCAGGGACAGAGAAATGTTATCAGGATTATAACATCAACTGATTATTTTTAATATTCATCAAAAAACAGAAATATAAATGCTAGAATTTATAGAGTTCAATAATGTATAATAAATAATTTCACATAAAAGAATAGACAAGCACATATTACTTTTAGCCTGATGGAGACATAAATTTTTCTCAAAGATAACTGTAGTTAGAAACATATGGATATCATTAAAGAAAATATGCATTTTTAAACAATATGCTAAATAAATATTACACAATAATTTACACTCACTGATAAACATTTATGCTTCAACTATAATTCGTAAATTATATCTAAAGTAAAATAATGTGAGCTCAGATCGTCAGTGTGATAGGAACTCATAGAGTAACAGTAAAATATACAAAATCAAAGTTCAAATCAAAATAAGTCTTGACAGAAAATTATACCATCATCTACAATCTCTTCCTTAGACTTTGTTGGTATTCTACAAGTTAAGAAATAAAACAAAGCATATATGTATATCCCATAGATGGAAGGAAAGGGTGGAAAGAGAAAAAGGACAATTTGTTATTAAATTTAACTCCGGTTTAACTCACACACGCTTTCTTTTTTTTTTTTTTTTTTTTTAATTTATTTATTATTATTATACTTTAAGTTGTAGGGTACATGTGCATAACGTGCAGGTTTGTTACATATGTATACTTGTGCCATGTTGGTGTGCTGCACCCATCAACTCGTCATTTACATCAGGTATAACTCCCAATGCAATCCCTCCCCCCTCCCCCCTCCCCATGATAGGCCCCTGTGTCACACACACTTTCTTAATGAAATCACAGATGCTAAAATTGTGCTGTACCAAATTATACGGAAATATACCAAAATTAGAGATCCTTCAGTTCAATCTAATATTTGGTTCTTGTAGCACTCTGACAAAGTTCATTTGAGATCATCTTACATAATTTGTCTTTGTCGAATTAAGTAAATTAAAAGAACATATCATTTTCTTATTTATTATATAACAAATGTAGTGCTCAAAGACCCAACATTTAACATGCTAGGATTCGTCAAAAGTTGCCATTCCAATTGCCTAACTTTCAGATAGAGAAAAAATAACTCAGTAAAACTCTAGGTTACAACATTTCTGTTGTTTGAGATTTAAAAAAAATATTTCCACAAACTTTTAAAACTTATCAAAACAGTTATATCAAAAGGTTAAAACTCATAGTGTGAAAAACAACTTCAGATTTTTGTGTTTTCTTTAATGATTATTTCTGGTAATCAGAAATAATGATGAAGGTATAAGAGTGGTGAATTTACTGTTAGAAAACTTTGAAGAATTATGAAAAAGAGACCTAGAAGGGGAACATCACACCCTAGGGCCTATTATGGGAAGGGGTGGGGGGAGGGATGGCATTGGGAGTTATACCTGATGTAAATGACGAGTTGATGGGTGCTGACGAGTTGATGGGTGCAGCACACCAACATGGCACAAATATACATATGTAACAAACCTGCACGTTATGCACATGTACCCTAGCACTTAAAGTATAATTAAAAAAAAAAAAAAAGAGAGAGAGAGAGACCTAGAATAGGGGGTATGGTGTCTGCTTCACACCTCATGGAAACTTTCCTTTAATTTTGTTGTTGTTGTTGAAAACAAGCATGTATAAAATCATAAGACATAATTAGAGATACCAGCTTAACATCCTGGCTTTATTGCTTATGAAGCTAAAATCCAAGCAGGAGCATGAAGGTACAAGAGTAATAAATTTACTGTTAGAAAATCTTGGACCAAATCCCACATCCAGTTATTAGAGAAAAAGTTAACAAGGCTGGGGCTTAGTTTACCACTATGTAAAATGAGAATAATAATATCTGCTATACTTCCTTGAGAACTTCACCGAAAATTACATAAATTGCTTCTGTGGAAGTGGTGTGTGAATTGCCATATCATAAATATGTTATTATTTTATTATCACATTCACTAATAATGTAATAAAAGCCTTATGTTAACATAAACTCTGGCACTCACACATATCAAATGACAATTTATTTTTGCAAATTTTCAGTGCCTGGAGTCACAGATCATTTAAAATGTCATTCTAATACTATAATTATTTTAGTAAGACTTCCCCCCAAAATTGTATAACATAGCATTTGCAAATAAATATTTTAATGAATACTTCAGCATGTTACATGAGTATGTATGGTAATTTAAACTTTAATAAATATTTTCTGATGTTATTCAGAATTCTTAAAAAACCAACCTCGTTTTATTTTTTAAGAAAAGAAAGAACAATACACAATTTTTATAGTTTATCAGTACAGTGTTTCCACCCCACCCCCTACCCCAATAGACCACTTTATTGTAAAACACTGAATACAGGATAGAGAAAATGTTTCATCATGGATCTACTCTGATGTATGATAGATTTTAAATTTCACATTATTTTTGAATAGGACCACTGCAAGTTAAGAAAATAATAATAAAACACGTCCCTGGTAGAAGTAAATCAAATCTTTCCTCAAGCTTCACAGGATTTCCCAAGCTAAATGTATGCTGAAAAGAAGTTCACAATTCCAAAATTATTAAACACTGTAAACAAAATTCAGCAGTCATAATACCAATAGAATTGGGCAATGAAAAACTTCAAGTAATCCTATCAGATAAAAATATAAAATAACTATTTGAAATAATAAAATATAATAAGCAGTTAAAAATTTTTAAACTCTCAGAATATTGGAGAAATATGAGGATAAAATAAAAGTATGAAGACAAATGAACAAAAATATGAAAGAATAGTTCAGTGGTATCAAGGATACAATGAAGAAATTTGTTTTGACTAATAGGATTTCCAAATAGGAAGATCAGATAGAATGCAGAGAGGCAAAATTTGGAAAGACAATGGTTGAGACATTTACCCATATAAGAACTTGCTTGAATCCTTATTTTATGATGCAATAAGAACAGAATGAAATAAGTGAAAATGAATCTACACCTAATTTTATAGTAATAAAAATTACTATAACACCAAGAGGAAGGAAAACCTAAAAAGCAACTGGAGAGAAAAGAAAAATTACTAAACAAAATTATAAAAACTAAAAAGATTCTGACAATAGCCTTTGCAAAGGAACAGTACAAGCTGAAATTAATAGAATAATACATGTATAATGTTGAAAACACAATTCTCAAAAATTAATATATACTCAGAAAAATGATCAACCAAGATGACAATGAAATTAAGGTACTTTCAGGCAAACAAAAATGGAAACAATTTCCCATTTACATACTATTACTCAAAGAACTACTAAAAGATCTACTTAGGAATAAGGAACCAGAAAAAGAGCAATATTAAAAAATGAAAATTATAAATCCATATTACTCAGTGATGTAAACGTAAAAATCCAAATATAGCAATTTAATTTCATACTATCTTAAAAACTATCATTTAAAATAACTAAAAAATCTCTATCCTAGAAATGCAGAGAGTGGCTTTAATTAATAAGTCTATAAATGACCTTTACCACATTGTCAGATTAAAGAAGGGAAACATGATTATCCATTAAAATATAGTTTAATGACTTTGATAAAAAGTCATTAAATTTTAAACACTCATTCATGATAACTTTTAGTAAACTAGTAAGTATAAAAAAATTCAAACTTGAAATGCTGTTATTTAGTAAACTAGTATTTTTAAAACTTCAGCTTGATTAATTTATCATAACAACATTATTCGAAGTAAGAAAACATTAGATAATATTCATTTAAATTAGAATAAGAAGGGTGGCCAAACTCACCATTTCTATTCAACATTGTATTTAGGATTCTAGCAAATGCAACTAAATAAGAAAAATGTAAAAAGGAAAGAATGAAATGGTACTGTCATTATTAACAGGTGATATAACTACAGATCTAGAAACTCAAATAATTTTTAGCAGAAACATTAGAGATTAGCTGATAATCTAATGAGATAACTGAAATATGATTAATATATGAAGTTTATAATGAGTCACCAAGCAACAAATAGAAAAAATAATCTTTAAAAAATAAAAATAAAAACTGAGCAAAGTTGAACCCAGGATAATGATACCACTAGGGGGACTGAAACAAACAGAGAAAGAAAGTCAGTAAAGGTGAATTATTCAGTGTGGTAGGCAGAATAATGGCCTCCCAAAAATGTCCATGTCTCAAAACCGAGAACCTATGAAAATATTAGATTATTTGGCAAAAGGAAATTAAAGTTGCAAATGAAATCATCATTTTGCTCATCATCTGAGAAGAAGGATTATCCTGGACTATAGGGGTGGATCAAATGTAATCACAAGGGTCCTTAAAAGTAGAAGAGGGAATAAGAATCACAAAAAAGAGATTTGATGACAAAATCAGGTTTAGATTCATGTAGTGTGAGAAAGAATCAACCTGCCATTGCTGAACAGATGAAAATGGATGAATGGGCCATGAGCTAAGGAATGTAATCTTCTTTTCTAGAAGCTTGGAAAGGCAAGAAAACAAATTCTCCCCTAGACCTTTCAAAGAGGAAAACAATCCTTCTGATAACTTGATTTCAGAACAGCAGAAGCCAATTTGAAATTCTGACCTTCAGAAATTAGGACATTACATAATGGTAAAGGATTCAATGCCACAAGAAGAGCTAACTATCCTAAATATATATGTACCCAACACAGGAGCATCCAGATTCATAAAGCAAGTTCTTAGAGACCTACAAAGAGACTTACACTCCCAGACAATAATACTGGGAGAATTTAACACCCCACTGTCATTATTAGACAGATCAATGAGACAGAAAATTAACAAGGATATTCAGGACTTGAACTTGGCTCTAGACCAAGCAGACCTACTAGACATCTACAGAACTCTTGACCCCTTAATCAACAGAATATACATTCTTCTCAGCACTTATTCTAAAATTGACCACATAATTAGAAGTAAAATATTCTTCAGTAAATACAAAAGAATGGAAATCGTAACAAACAGTCTCCCAGACCACAGTGCAATCAAATTAGAACTCAGGATTAAGAAACTCACTCAAAACCTCACAACTACATGGAAACTGAACAACTTGCTCCTGAATGATACTGGGGAAATAATGAAACATAAATAAATAAGGCATAAATAAATAAGTTATTGGAAACCAATGAGAACAAAGACACAACATACCAGAATCTCTGGGACACAGCTAAAACAGTGTTTAGAGGGAAATTTATAGCACTAAATGCCCACGGGAGAAAGTGAGAAAGATCTGAAACTAACACACTAACATCACAATTAAAAGAACTAGAGATGCAAGAGAAAAAAATTTCAAAGCTAGCAGAAGACAAGAAATAACTAAGATCAGAGCAGAACTGAAGGAGAAAGAGACACAAAAAAACCCATAAATGAAATCAATGAATCCAGAAGCAGGTTTTTTGAAAAGATTAACAAAATAGATAGACTACTAGCCAAACTAATAAAGAAGAAGAGAGAAGAATCAAATAGACACAATAAAGAATGATAAAGGGGATATCATCACCGATCCCACAGAAATACAAACTACCATCAGAGAATACTATAAACACTAAACACCACTATGCAAATAAACTAGAAAATCTAGAAGAAATGGATCAATTTCTGGACACATACACCTTCCCAAGACAAAACGTGGAAGAAGTCGAATCCCTGGATAGACCAATAACAAATTTTGAAATTGAGGCAGTCATTAACAGCCTACCAAACAAAACAAAAAAGCCCAGGAGCAGACAGATTCACAGCCAAATTCTACCAGATGTACACAGAGGAGTTGATACTATTCCCTCTGAAATTACTCCAAACAGTAGAAAAAAGGGGAACTCCTCCCTAACTCATTTTATGAGGCCAGCATCATCCTGATACCAAAGCCTGGCAGAGACACAACAAAAAAGGAAAATTTCAGGCCAGTATTGCTGATGAACATAATTGCGAAAATCCTCAACAAAATATTGGCAAACCGAATCCAGCAGCACATCAAAAAGCTTATTCATGACTATCAAGTCATGGGAGGCAAGGCTGGTTCAACATATGCAAATAAACAAATGTAATCCATTACATAAGCAGAACCAATGACAAAAAACACATGATTATCTCAATAGATGCAGAAAAGGCCTTCGATAAAATTCAACACCCCTTCATGCCAAAAACTCTCAATAAACTAGGAAACGTTGGAATGTATCTCAAAATAATAAGAGCTATTTATGACAAACCCACAGCCAATATCATCCCGAACGAGCAAAACCTGGAAGCATTTCCTTTGAAAACCAGCATAAGACAAGCATGCCCTCTCTCACCACTCCTATTCAACATAGTATTGGAAGTTCTGGCCAGGGCAATCAGACAAGAGAAATAAAGTGTATTCAAATAGGAAGAGAGGAAGTAAAATTGTCTCTGTTTGCAGATGACATGATTGTATATTTAGAAAACCTCATTGTCTCAGCCCAAATTCTCCTTAAGCTGATAAGCAGCTTCAGCAAAGTCTCAGCATACAAAAATCAATGTGCAAAAATCACAAGCATTCTATATACAACAATAATAGACAAACAGAGAGCCAAATCATGAGTGAACTCCAATTCACCATTGCTACAAAGAGAATAAAATACCTAGGAATACAACTTACAAGGGACATGAAGGACGTCTTCAAGGAGAACTGCAAATTACTGCTCAATGAAATAAGAGAGGACACACACAAATGGAAAAATACTCCATGCTTAAGGATAGGAAGAACCAGTATCATGAAAGTGGCCATACTGCCCAAAGTAATTTACAGATTCAATGCTATCCCCATCAACCTACCATTGACTTTCTTCACAGAATTAGAAAAAACTACTTTAAATTTCATATGGAACCAAAAAGAGCCCATATAGCCAAGATAATCCTAAGCAAAAAGAACAAAGCTGGAGGCATCACAGTACCTGACTTCAAACTATACTACAAGTCTACAGTAATCAAAACAGCATGGTACTGGTACCAAAACAGATATATAGACCAATGGAACAGAACAGAGTCCTCAGAAATAACACCACACATCTACAACCATCTGATCTTTGACCAACCTGACAAAAACAAGCAATGCGGAAAAGATTCCTTATTTAATAAATGGTGTTGGGAAAACTGGCTTGCCATATACAGAAAACTGATACTGGACCCCTTCCTTACCCTTATACCAAAAGTAACTCAAGATGGATTAAAGACTTAAACATTAGACATAAAACCATAAAAACCCTAGAAGAAATCCTAGGCAATACCATTCAGGACATAGGCATGGGCAAAGACTTCATGACTAAAACACCAAAAGCAACGGCAACAAAAGCCAAAATTGACAAATGGGATCTAACTAAACTAAAGAGCTTCTGCACAGCAAAAGAACTATCATTAGAGTGAACAGGAAACCTACAGAATGGGAGAAAATTTTCACAATCTATCCATCTGACAAAGGGCTAATATCCAGAATCTACAAATAACTTAAACAAATTTACAAGAAAAATAAAAACAAACAACCCCATCAAAGAGCGGGTGAAGGATATGAACAGAAACTTCTCAAACAGCTTTTATGAAGCCAACAAACATATGAAAAAAAATATAAAGCTAATCATCACTGGTTGTTAGAGAAATGCAAACCAAAACCACAATGAGATACCATCTCACACCAGTTAGAATGGCAATCATTAAAAAGTCAGGAAACAACAGATGCTGGAGAGGATGTGGAGAAGCAGAAACACTTCTACACTGTTGGTAGGAGTGTAAATTAGTTCAACCATTGTGGAAGACAGTGTGGCGATTCCTCAATGACCTACAACTAGAAATACCATTTGGCCCAGCAATCCCATTAGTGGGTATATACCCAAAGGATTATAAGTCATTCTATTATAAAGACACATTCACACATGTTTATTGTGGCACTATTCACAATAGCTTAGACTTGGAACCCACCCAAATGCCAGTCAATGTTAGACTGGATAAGGAAAATGTGGCACATATACACCATGGAATACTATAAAAAAGGATGAGTTCATGTCATTTGCAGGGACACGGATGAAGCTGGAAACCATCATTCTCAGCAAACTAACAGAGGAACAGAAAACCAAACACCACATGTTCTCACTCATAAGTGGGAGTTGAACAATGAAAACACGTGGATGCAGAGAGGGGAACATCACACACTGCAGTCTGTTGGGGAGCGGGGGACTAGGGGAGGGATATCATTAGGAGAAATACCTAATGTAGATGATGGGTTGATGGGTGCAGCAAACCACCATGGCATGTATATACCTATGTAACAAACATGCATATTCTGCACATGTATCCCAGAACTTAAAGTATAATTTAAAAAGAAAAAGAAGAAATTCTGACCTTCAGAACATTAAATTAATCTATTTTGTTGTTTTAAGTAATTAAGTTTGTGTTAATATGTTACAGCAGCAATAGAAAATGAAAACACTGGCCGTGTGTACTCCTAGCACTTTGGGAGGCCAAGGCAGGTGAATCACAAGGTCAAGAGTAAGAGACCAGCCTGACCAATAGGGTGAAACCCCATCTCTCCAAAAAATACAAAAAAATTAGCCGTGCTTGGTGGCAGGCCCCTGTAGTACCAGCTTCTCGGGATGCTGAGACAGGAGAATAGCTTGAACCTGGAGGCAAAGGTTGTAGTGAGCCGAGATAGCACCACTGCACTTCAGCGAGCAAGTCAAAGCAGGGGACAGTGTTAACTGATGAAGCTTAATCTCATTGTGGAAACCAAAGGAAATACATGGTGAAGAGCATATATCAAAGTTATTCCTTTTATTAATGGGTTAGATGGCATGGGTTTTTATCCATCAATTACTGTTAGTTGTTGTCTGAGAGCTGGTATAGGATGGGATGTTAACTTCCTAGAACTTTTAGCCTAACCCACACTCTTGGAGAGAGCAGGCTCCAGTGGCCAATGAAGACCTTAGGACACAGACTCATTTGCTGGCAGCTTGAAGTCAGGACAATATGCAGAAAAGGTTAGTGCTGAAGGAATACAGATAAGGCACTGACGGCATCAGTTACAGAAACCATTCGCAATGGCAGCAAAGGGTATGAGCTACCTAGAAATAAACCTGAAAAAACTTTGATTTGTACACGTAGAAGTTTACTAATAATAAAAGACAGAAACATCTGTATAAATTATACCATATTCTGGCAAAAACAAATCACTAGCCAGGGTAAAATGTAGATATTCTGTGGAAAACATGATTGAAAGTTTGTCACAAAATGAACTCCATTTCTAATGTTACAAAATAACGTAAAACTTAGAAAAAAGAAAGTGAAACCATATACAAAGAGTGAGATATAATAATAAAGGAGGAAAATTATACAAAGGATATCTCTATAAAATCTACATTACAATTTTAAGAATAACCCTTATTAGAACAGAAATGACATGAATGAATTATGGAATATTCAAGGGAAAAAATATTGAGAGAAAATTATAAATCCAATAGAATACAGGAAGTGAAAATAAAAGGAAGGTAGAAGTGAAACAAATAAAACAACAAATTATAATAGTAGTAAAATCCAAATACATTATAATAAATATCACTTGTTTAAAAATTGGTGACTAGCATATTATAATAAAAAGGTAGAGTTATCTTTTGCTGCATAACAAATTAACATCATTTTAGCAGATTAACATAGAAGAAAATGTGGCCTTTGATTAAAGGGTTAAAAGATAAAAATTAGTGAAGTACAAAAAAAGTATTAGAAGGTTTCAAACATCTAAATGCTGATAGTGTGAAATGACAGAATAAATTTTGTGGGCTTACAATTTAAGGGTAACTACCAGCTAACATAACATTAGAAATGGAGGATGGATAATTTTATATATATATATTATATATATATATATATATACACACACACACACACACACACACACACTCCTTATTCTTTTGTGAGAGCAATTAGATATGGAGTCACATTAAACATTGAAAAGCTAATATTGATGTTAACATTTTAGAGTGGCCATGAAACATTAGAAAACATGTATAATTTTCAAATATCAGAAAACAAAAAAATTAGAAAAATAAACAATCTAAATGAAGGAACGAGCAAAGAGAAGTATAAGACAGTCATGCCAAATATAAGAATATACAGGCAAAAATAGATGGTATAAGTATTTCCAGATGTATCAATAATTTTAATAAATAAAACACCCTTTAAAGGAAGATTGTTGGTTAGAGATGCCCTATAATATTTTATATACAATGCTGAATATAAATAAAAGTATTAGTTACAAATAAGCAGAAAACTGTAATCTATATTCAAGAGAAAAAATAGTGAGTAGAAACCAAATTTGATGCTGGAATTAGTAGACAAAAATTTTGATTATATTCAAGTACTTGAAGAAAATATGATCATAACAAGTGAACAGATGGGGAATACCAAGAGATTAATAGAACAATTTCAAAAACTAAATGGAAGTTAGAGTTAGACAAAAGTAAAATATTTTAAGAGAAAAATTTACTGGGTAAGCTTTCTAGTAGATTAGATGAATCTAACTAGTCAGTGTTCTTGATGCTAAAACGATAGAAATTACCTTTTATAAAGAACAGGTGGAAATATATATTTTTCTAATGAACAGAAGTTTAGTTACTTTTGTGATAATGCCAAGAAGCTCAACCTCTGTGCATTTAGAGTCTCATATGGATAGAAAAGATAAAATACAGCAGAAAAAAAATTGAAACGACAATAGCATAACATTTTGCAAATTTAATGAAGAAGATTCAATCAGCCCATTGAATTCGAAGTAGAAAAAACAAGTAAAACCATACCTAAATATCTACACCAAATTCAACCACCTAAATTCAACTTCTGAAAAGCAAAGGTACAGAAAGTATCTTTAAAGTAAAACAAAATGAAAAAAATTATGTACAGGGAAATACCAAAAATATAATCAGAAATGGAAAAATAAGACACTTTTAGGTACACAAAGACTTTAAGGATGTGTTACCACAAAGGACACAATAAAAAAAAATAAGAAAACTACAGGCCAATATCCCTGATGAACACAAATGCAGAAATTCTCAACAAACTACTAAGCAAATCAAATTCAACAACACATTAAAAAGATCATTCACCATAATCAGAGATGGAAGTATGTTTTAACATTTGCAAATTAATGAACTGAACATGCTAAATCACATTAAAATAATGTATTCCACATAATAGATATTTTTCTAATATTCCACATAATGGATTACTATTCAGCCATAAAACAAAATGATCATTTCAATAGGTACCACAAAAGCACTGAATAAAATTCAACGTGATGTTGAATGAGTTTTCTTCATGACGAAAACTCACAACAAATTGAGTATAGAAGAAAACATACCTCAACACAATAAAGGTCACATATGACAAACCCACAGCTAACTATACTGAACAGAAAAAAATGCAAAGTGTTTACGATCTGGAATTAGACAAGGATGCACACTTTCACTAGTTTTATTCAACATAGTATTAGAAGTTCTAGAGTGATCAGGCAAGAGAAAGAAGAAAATGGCATCCAAATTGAGAAGTAAGTCAAATTGTCTGTTTGCAGTGTGATCATATATCTAGAAAACCCTAAAGTCTCCACCAAAATACTGTTATAACTAATAAATGAATTTAGTAAAGTTGCAGGATACAAAATCAACATTAAAAACCAGTAGCATTTCTATATGCCAATAGCAAACTATCTGAAAAACAAACCAAGAAAGCAATTCCATTTACAATAGCTACAAAAAATAGAATATCTAGAAATAAACTTAACCAATGAGTGAGAGATCTCTACAACAAAAACGATAAAACGAAAGAAATGGAGAAGACAAAGATAAATGTGAGGATTGTACATCTTCATGGATGGAAAAAATTGATGTTGTTAAAAGTCCATATTACCCTAAGCAACCTATAGATTCAATGCAACTTTTATGAAAATACCAATGACATTCTTCACAGAAATAAAAAGAAATCTTAAAATTCATGTGGAAATACAAAATACCTAGATAGTCAAAGCAATCATGAGAAAAAAAAAAAAAATAGCTGGACACACTGCACTACCTAACTTCAAAATATTCTACAAACTCTAGTAACCAAAACAGCATAGTACTAGCATAAATGCAGGCACATAGATCAATGGAACACAGAATACAAAACCCAGAAATAAATCTTTGTATTACAGCCAACTAATTTTTGACAAAGTTTCCAAAAACACACACTGGATAATAGCTAACAAAATATTTTACATACATACATACATATGTACATACACACACACACACACACACACACACACACACACACACACACACACACAATGGAATCCTACTCAGTCATAAAACAGAATAAAATCCTGTCATTTCTGGTAACATGGATGAACTGGTAGGACATTATATTAAATGAAATAAGCCAGGCACAGAAATACAAACATTGCATTATCTCACTCATGTGAAATCTAAAAAAAAGTTGATTTTATAGAAATAGAGAGTAGATTAATGGTCCTCCCCAGAGGCTGCTGAGAAGAACAGGGAAGGGAGGACAAGGACAGGCTGGTAAAGAGGTACAGGGTTACAATCAGACAAGAAGAATAATTTCCAATGGTCTATTCCACAGTAGAATGACTATAGCAAATAAAAATGTACTGTATATTTCAAGATAGCTAGAAGAGATGTTCAGCGTTATCACCACAAAGAAATGCTAAGTGTTTAAAGTGAATATAATTATCCTGATTTGATCATTATACAATGTATACATGCATGGAAACATCACATTGCACTCTCTAAATATGCATAATTATGTGTCCACTATAAATGTTAAAATTAATAATAAAAAGAATGCATCATCAGTAAACATGCACTGTAAGATATGTTGAATGTTCGTTAGACTGATGGTATATAAGATGGAAACATGCACTGTAAGATATGTTGAAAGTTCATTAAGGTGATGGTATATCAGATGGAAACTTGAATTTACAGGAAGGAACAAATCAAGAAAAATGACAAATACATGGATGAATATGGATATATAGTTTTTCACTTACTTAATATTTTGCAAATAAAAATAACTGTGTAAAGCAAAATCATAATGCTGGAAGTTATTACAGATATAGACCTAATATATATGGATGGCGACAAAACTTGGGAAGGGATGTTAGATGCAACAATACTGTTAGTCTGCTCACACTATACATAAAATAACACTAATTGGACTATACCTTAGATGCATTTTGTAATGGCTAGATTGAAATAATGTCATTATAGCTAAAATATACAATATGAAGTGGACTATTAAAAATATTTAATTAACTTAAATCAAGATAGGAAAGGAGAAACACACTTAAAGAGGTCAAACAAAAATATTGGAAAATGATGATAAACTGTTTACATTAAATATAAATGTGCTAAGTAAATTTTTCAAAAGGCAGATTATCAGACTGAATTTAAAAAGCAAACCTAACCAAAACTCAAGTTCTGTTTTTTAAACTAGTAGTAATTTTCTTAAAACTTTTTTATGGATACAAAGTATAGAAAGGTTTTAATTCTTCTATGACAAAAATATTTCTATACATATTTAATTTTAAACACTATTTGTCAAATCTATATGTGACTCTATATAAATAAATGCATATATATGTCAAATATTTTAAAATAAAAATAAATTAAAAAGCACAACAGCACACCTTTCAATAAAAAGGCACAGATATGTTGAAAGCAAAAGGATGGGAAACATAAACAGTAAAACTAAGACAGTAGAGGCTGAATAAATTCAGAAAAACAAAGACAAAAAATATTACCAGAGATAAAAGGTATATTTCATAATAACAAAAAGGCAAAATTCACATAAAATATGCAAACACAAATAAACAACGTATTATTCATAGGTACACATACAAAGGTACAAAATGACTTAAAACCACATTTATGATAATGTTTATCTTCACGAGGAACACCAAGGGATGTTCCAAGGCATGTGTTTCTGGTTCCACTTTCTCTAAGCATCAAAATCATTATTACATCAAATACAGTTATTATTAACTTTGAAGTAATTTCACCTAGAGGAAAGTACAAGCATGACTTACTCAACAATGCCATCCACGTTTTAAAGCAAAAATAGTGTGTTGATCAGTTCATGCTACTAATGGTTATCCTCATGGAGATGAAATAATTCCATTGGAAGAAAGGAAATTCCAGAACTGCCATCATCAAATGTGCTGGCAAATCGAGAAAAACTTTTACCAAAACATCATTAAATTACTCAAGTTTTTAAATACAATATATATTTTATTGTTATTTTCCCATTTTGTCTTCTAGAGGTAAATGCAAATGTTCCAATCTGTGAGCAATCACTGACGGGAGTGGTATTTATGCTTTTGCTCAACTCCACCATCATTCTCACTACATGTTTTAATTAAACAAAGAGAGTGTAGGATCACATATGCCTATATGATAAACTAGCTATTTAAAGTTCTGTATCTTGAAGTGAGTGGTGGTTTTATGGGTGAATACATAGGTAGAAAAAAACACTGAGCAGGGTGCTAAAATTTCATGTACTTTACTATATGGGTGTTGTACCTCAGAGCATTTTTGAATTACTATGTCATTTGGACAAAAGCAATTCACTTACTCATTTTTTCACTAACAAATAATCTTTTACTGCTTTCTATAGGGCAAATACTGTAGTTTTCATTGGCGACACATAGGGGAAAAAAGACATTTCTTTTCCTCAAAAAGCTCATGGTCTAGTGGGGAAGAAACAGATGAAAATAATAAATTATGAAAAGTGTTATAAATTCTGTAAGAAACAAACTATATGCCCTAAGAGAGGATAAAGGATTCTAAAAAAAAAAAAAAAAAAAGGTGTTTAAGCATCTGAACTACATAATAGTCAAATTTAAATTTGAAATCATGAAAGAAAACATGTGAAAATATGCTTTTCATTTTTCTCCTTATAAAAAAATTATATTTTAGAAAGTATTTTTCATTTAAATATTTTACTAATATTCACTACTCAAGTGATGCATGAAAATGCAAAATAAATAAGAAACTATAGGTAACACAAGTAAAGAAAAAGTCGTTCCCATCAACTGCCAACCCAAATTTCCTTCTCAGAAGTAACCAGTGGTTACCAATTTACTACGTGTAGTTCAAGATCACTTTATACATACCCATGTATCTCTCTGTCTCTGTGTGTGTGTGTGTGTGTGTGTGTGTGTGTGTGTGTGTGTGTGTGTATGTCTGTCTCTCTCTCTCTCATTAAATAAGTATCATGCTGTGGATACCAGCCTGAATCACATTTTGAATTTTATTTAATAGCCACTCCTAGATGACTATCTTGGTTATAGGATGTTACATGAAAAGTAACATTTTAATAAATTTTGTAGTACATGGTTTCTTGGTAAAATAGGAAGTATTTCTCTAGAGTAAACATGAAGAACATTACTGAATCTTTAAGTACATAAATACTAAATTTTAATAGATGCTGACAAATTGCCCTCCCAAGTGGCTATATCAAATTATACCCTCCAAACAGTATGTGTATGGAATTGCCTGCTTCCTTTTGCTATCAGACACTCAATATTTATTTATTTATTATGATGTATTTATTTACTGCACTTTAGGAAGTTAACTTCCAGTGAGATTGAGTATGACTTTTTTATTTGTGTTTTGTATTTCTTACATAAGTTACTTGTTCATATGTTTTATTCATATTAGTTTGGTTCTGTTGTTGTTATTGTTGGTTGGGAGTCAAATTTTTATTCTTAACAGTAGTCTTTGCCAGTTATTAAAGGTGGATGTAATTTATCCAAATCTGTCATTTTGTTGATATTCTGTTCTATAATTCTAAAATGGTTGTGTACTTATATTTATCAATATTTTATTTCTTTACATTGTTAGTGGGAGTGTAAATTAATTCACACATTGTGGAAGATTCCTTAAAAACCTAGAGGCAGAAATACCATTTGACCCACCAATACCATTACTGGGTATATACCCAAAGGAATATAAAGTGTTTTTTAATAAAGAAACATACACACATATGTTCATTGCAGCACTATTCATAATAGCAAACACTTAGAATCAACCTAAATGCCCATCAGTGATAAACTGGATAAAGAAAATGTGGTACATGTAACAAACCTGCACGTTATGCACATGTACCCTAGAACTTAAAGTATAATAATAATAATAAATAAATAAATAAATAAATAAATAAAAATACAAAAAAAAAAGAAAATGATACTCGGAATTTTATAAAAAAAAAAAAAAGAAAGAAAATGTGGTACATATACACCATGGAATACTATACAGCCATAAAAAGAATGAAATCATCTCCTTTGTAGGGACATGGATGGAACTGGAGGTCATTATGCTCAGTAAACTAAGGCAGGAACAGAAAACCAAATGCTGCGTATTCTCACTTATAAGTGGAAGCTAAATGATGAGAACACATGGACACCTGGTAGGGGAACAACACATACCAGGGCCTGTCAGAGGGTGGAGACTGGGAGGAGGGAGAGGATCAGGAAGAATAGCTAATGGATGCTGGGCTTAACACCTAGGTGATGGGATGATCTGTGCAGCAAACCACCATGACACGTTTACCTATGTAACAAATCTGCACATCCTGCACACATACCCCTGAACTTAAAAGTTGGATATTAAAAAAATAAAATAAAACTTGTCACTTGGTTAAGACTATACTTACCATAGGTCAAAAATAATTTTGCTTTATTTTCTTCCAAACATTTACAATATTACTTACTCATTACCCTATTTATTTATTTTCACATTGTGATATTTAATTCATCTAGAGTTTATTTCGTGTATGTGTGAATGGCTTGATGGGGGGCTGTTAGGACACCATTCTTCACAGGTGTCTCTTATCTGCATGTCTTGCAGGAAAGGCAAAACTTGTTTTTGTTTCAGAGTATCTTCAAAATAGGAATATAGTAAACAGCATAGGAATATGAAGATAATATTTTCATCTACAGCAAAGGACAAGCATGCTTACTGCCCATTATATGAGAATTGAATCCCATAAGAAAAAACTGCCTCTCTATAATGCAACCACTTTATGGCAAGAGGCCTCTGGACCTCAAAACCTGTGGGAATTGAGCAACGGGAAACTGATTCATTGTTTATACAAATTGTGATGGTTAATACTCAGTGTCAACTTGATTGGATTGAAGGATGTCAAGTATTGATCCTGGGTGTGTCTGTGAGGATGTTGCCAAAGGAGATATAACATTTGAGTCAGTGGGCTGGGAAAAGCAGACCCACCCTTAATCTGGGTGGGCACCATCTAACCAGCTGCCAACATGACTAGAATATAAAACAGGCAGAAATACGTGAGTGAAAAACTAGACTGGCCTAGCCTCCAAGCCTACATCTTTCTCCCGTGCTGGACCCTTCCTGCCCTTGAACCCTGGCTCCAAGTTCTCCAGTTTTGGGACTCAGACTGGCTTTCCTTGCTCTTCAACGTGCAGACGGCCTATTGTGGGACCTTGTGATCATGTATATATATATATGTGTGTGTGTGTGTGTGTGTGTGTGTGTGTGTGTGTGTGTGTGTATCCTATTAGTTCTGTCCCTCTAGAGAACCCGAATACACAAAGGTTGCCTAATTTTTTTTATTTAAAGGAGATTAGCTTTCTTGTTTCTACCATGTTCCAATATTTATTTTGATTCTGTCTTTGAAATTTGAAAATACTCAGATAAACAGAAATTGGACATCATCTGAGACCAAACATTCAAATCTCCAACCCAAGAAGATAGATCTTGAGAAAGTTCTGAGTAAAGACAGCATATAGTAATGGAACAAAAAAAAAAAAAAAAAAAAAATCAATAACGTTAATTCTAGTGTGTGCTACCACAAATGCAAGAATTTGTATAACATACGTAACTAATCTTGTTTTTTAAAAGACAGAGCCAAAAAGCCATTTTAAGTCATCAAATATTGGTGGCCATGAACTATGAAGCCAAGCAGAAAACATGGCAAAAACTGACCTAATTTTCTTCAAAGAAGAAATGAGATTCCTAGAGGTTTCTTCTTAATCCTTTAATAACTGTCTTCCTGCACATCCCATTTCATGGGAGTTGAGGAAGCTGAAACTTATTTTAACTGGGTGATGGAGTCAGGAGGGAAATTTTATAGAAAGCTAACTAAAATTATAAACTTAACAGGAGAGAGCTGGGTATGGCCAATTTTACACATCATAGCCAAACACAACAAGGAAAGCTAAAGAATTTTTTTTTTTAATTTAGGAGAGGGGAATGAAGAAAGTTGAGACAAAGAAACCTCATGGAGGCAAAAACAAGCATATGGAAAAAGTTACTTAAAACATAAATGCTAAACTATACCAGAATGTTTGACAAGCAACTTGCTTTTGCAGACAAAGACATGAAAAATAGGAAGGTAAAAGAAGCAAAAAATGAAAATGAGAAAAACAAAATCAAGTCAAATATGCTTTTTGGATGTTTGTCTAAGTTCTACATTTACGTTTTAAAAAAGTATTTCTTTTCCTTAATTAAAATAAAAGAAATTATATCTTCAATGATTTAAAAGTGTCTTCACCATCATGGAATCCAGTACACTGACATCGTTTGAAATGTGGTTGCAAATATAGTCTTAAAGATTTGCATGGCTTACTAGATGAATTAAAAATAAACACAGCTTTGATCCCTAAATCTTCTTAAGAGTTTGTAAAGTATTTTAGAAACCAAATGCTATTTAGAGCATTTAAAGTCAGCTATCCTCTTGATGAAAACATTCTACTGCAGACACCTAGGTATAAAGCATTTTTTTTTAAAAGGATTAATATAATGCACACTAAAAGCTTTCATTTTGACCTGAGTATAATGTAGTAGTGCTTTTCACATACATTGCTCATGGTTTTCATGAAAAGACTATAATCCTCTTTTTGCCAATAAATGCTATGCGGTGTCTGGTATTTTATTTTCCTTGACAGAAGATACAGCAAATATAAAGGTTAAAATAGAAACTGGATAAAATGAATCAATAAGTATAATCAAATCATCAAAATGTAGGAACCTAGAGAAACCAGTTTATTCTCCTCTAAATAATAATAATAATAAAAAATGAGTTAGTCAACAACTTTTGAAAGGTTATTCTAAACATAAAATATAATATTAAAATTGACATGGCTTCAGATTTTGACACAAGTAATTGCATTCTCATCAAGAATAACATTAGGTATTTAAATAATGAATATTTCTTCTTTTGCTAAAAATATTAATACAAAAATAATTACCCCCTCAGACATTAAAAACAACTTTATGTATTAAATCCAGTAAACCCAGAGCAATACATTTTAATTAATTTTTCTCCTTTGAATCCAACATTCATTGAATATTCTGTTTTACTAATATTCAACAAGGACATTTATATTTCTTCTTGCTTCTTTCATACCCAATGCCATAAAATTCATCTGTTTCATTTAAAAAAAATGGTCCTTTCTCTGTATTATATTATTCCACTGTTCAAGAGTACAATATAGAGCTCATTTTTCTTCAGTGATACAAAAGGCATAAACAGTGCATTTCAGTTGGGTTATCCCCACATCTTGAGTGATTTTTGACATTGACACTAGTAAAATGCACACATTTTAGTATATAGTTCTACAGCCTTCAGCAAATGTATAGAGTTGGGTATCCACCACAACAGTGATGATACAGCACATTTCCATTATTCCAAAATTCCTTCATTCCATACATTTATAATCAACCTGGGAGTGTTTTATGAACTTCTATACAATCCCAGTCTTACAGCTGGTCTAATATCCATATATGTAGAAAAATTAATCCTTGTTAAAGTTTAAGTTTTGGTTATGGCTTTGTCACTTTAATCTAAAAGATCTCTAATTGATTCAAAATCCTAAAAGAAAGATTAATAAAAGTAAGATTTTTTAGCTTAGAAAAGGGAAATTATATTATGAATGTAACATTTATACTTGAGTAGTAGAAGCAGCAGCATTAGACAGCTCCAGGTGGCAGAACTAGGGTCAAAAGTTTGAATGTCCAGAATTTATGGAAAATAATTCAAGCATTCATTGGGATTTGGACTAAGTATGTCTTCCAAGATTAATAACTTTTGAATTTATAATTCTGTGAAAAGATGGTTAAAAGTTACACACGATGAATGTAAAAGAGTCAGTGATTAAGATGTTACCATACAGAAGGAGGCAGAGCAAGATGGTCAAATAGAATCCTCCAGTGTTTGTCCTTTGTGCAGGAACACCAAACTGAAAAACTATCCAAACTAAAAGCACCTTCGTGGGAATCAAAAATCAAGTGAGCAATCACAGTATCTGGTTTTAACTTCACATCACTGAAAAAGGCACCAAAGAAGGTAGGAAAGATAGTCTTGAATTGTGGATGTTATCCCTCCCTCATTCCCCAGCAGCAGCCACATAGCACAGAGACAGAATCTGTGTGCTTGGGGCAGGGAAAGCACAGTGACTGTGGGACTTTGCATTGGAACTGAGTGCTGCCCTTTCACAATGGAAAGCAACACCACCCATAAATCAGCCAGTGGCCACAGAAGAAGCATTTAGACCAGCCCTTGAGAGACGACAATTGCCTATCTCAGTGGTTAGAACCTGAGTTCTGGCTAGCCTCATCAATGTGGGCTCAAGGACTCAGGAGTCCTAAATAAACTTGAAAGGAAGTCCAGGCCACAAGGACTGCAATTTCTGAGCAAGTCTTGGTGCTGTGCTGGCTCAGAGCCAGTGGACTTGAGGTGCATGTGCCTAGTGAGGCACCAGTCAAGAGGGTGCTTGTTCTTCTCCCACAACCTCAGGCAGTGCAGCACATAGCTCTGGAAGACACTCCTTCCTTCTTCTTCAGAAGAGAGGGAAGAGTAAAGAGGACTCTATCTTGCAACTTGGATAGGTCAGCCACAGTAGGATAGGGCACCAGGAAGAGTCCTGAGGTCCCCATTCCAGGCCTTAGCCCCAAGACAACATTTCCAGACACAACCTGGATCAAAATAGAACCTGCTGCCTTGAAGAGAAGGACCAGTTCTGGCAGAATTTACCACCTGCTTACTAAATAGTGTTGGGCTCTGAATAGTCATCAGTGGTAGCCAGGTAGTATTCATCGTGAGTCTTGGGTGAGACTCACAGACATGCTGGCTTCAGGTGTGACCCAGAATATTTCCAGCTGTGATGGCCATGGAGAGAGACTCCTGCTTGAGAAAAGTGGAGAGGAGGGTAAAAAGGACTTTGTCTTTCAGTTTAGGTACCAGCTTGACAACAGTGTGGTAGAGCCCGAAGGGGGCTCTTGGTATCCCTGATTCCAAGCCTGGGCTCTTCGATGGCACTTTTGGACCTCCCCTAGACTAGAAGTAAGCCCACTGCCCTGAAGGGAGAGTCCCAGGCCAGGAAGCATTCACCACAAGCTGATTGCAGAGCCCTTGATCCATGAGCAAATATTAGCAGTAACCAGGCAGTATTAACTTCAGGCCTGGGATGGTGATGGCCATAGGGAAAGACTCCTCTTTGCATGGAAAGGGGAGGAAATAGTGGGAAGGGCTTATTCTTGTGGTTTGAGTGCCAACTCAGCCACAGTAGGATAGAGCACCAGGTAGATTCCTAAGGTTTCTGACTCCAAGCCCTGACTCCAGAACAGTATCTCTGGACCCACCAAGGCTCAGGGAGAACTTGCTGCCCTGAAGGGAAGGACACAGCCTAGCTTGCTTTGCCCCCTGCTGATTGTAGACCCCTTGTGCCTTGGGCCAACATAGGTGTGATAGCCAGGCAATGGATACTGCGACCCTTGGGTGAGACCAGTGCTGTGGTAGCTTCAGGTCTTACCCAGCACAGTCCCAGTGGTGGTAGCCACCAGGGTGCTTAGGATATGCCTCTCTCAGCTCCAGGCAGTGCAACAGAGAGAGAGATTAAGACTCTACCTGGCCAGGAAAAAGTAAATAAAGAGGACAAGGGTCTCTGCCTATTAATCCAGATAATTCTCCCAGATCTCGTCTAAAACCAGCATAGTAGTACCTCTACAAGTATGCAAAAGCCACAGCATTACTGAGCTTAAGGTGTCCCCTAATACAGACATGGCCGCAGTGACCAAAAACTTTGATCATAACACCCCAGTCCCATCGAATATCTGAGAAACATTCCCAAAAAGGCCAGGACACCAAAGCACATCAACAAGCATCATGACCCTCAACAAACAAAATAAATCAGGTACCAGTGACCAATCCTAGAGAGATAAAGATATGTGTCTTTTCAAAAAGAAAATTTAAAATAGCTGTTCTGAGGAAACTCAAAGAACTTCAAGATAATACAGAGAAGAAATTCAGAA
The DNA here is from genome assembly GCF_049350105.2 of Macaca mulatta. Classification (NCBI taxonomy): domain Eukaryota; kingdom Metazoa; phylum Chordata; class Mammalia; order Primates; family Cercopithecidae; genus Macaca; species Macaca mulatta. The sequence goes on from NC_133410.1 coordinate 135,606,220, forward strand.
TCCTATTAGATCAATTTAACAAAGAGATTGAAATAATTTAAAAGAATGAAGCAGAAATGCTGGAGTTCAAAAATGCAATTGACATACTGAAAAATGCATCAGAGTCTTCTAACAGTCAAATTGATCAAGCAGAAGAAAGAATTAGTTTGAAGACAGGCAATTTGAAAATACAGTCAAGGAGACAAATGAAAAAAAGAATAAAAAACAATGAGGCATGTCTACAAGATTTAGAAAATAGCCTCTAAAGGCCAAAGCCAAGAGTTTTTGGCCTTAAAGAGGAGCTAGACAGAGAGGTATGGGTAGAAAGTTAATTCAAAGGGATAATAATGAAGAACTTCCAAAACCTAGAGAAAGATATCAATATTCAAATACAAGAAAGTTGTAGAAGACCAAGCAAATTTATTTTTATTTTATTTTTATTTTTATTTCTTTGAGACAGAGTTTCACTCTTGTTGCCCAGGCTGGACTGCAATGACACAATCTCGGCTCACCGTAACCTCTGCCTCCTGGGTTCAAGCAATTCTCCTCACTGAGCCTCCCAAGTAGCTGGGATTACAGGCATGCACCACCATGCCTGGCTGGTTTTGTATTTTTAGTAGATAGGGTTTTCCATGTTGGTCAGGTTGGTCTTGAACTCCCGACCTCAGGCCTGTCTCAGCCTCCCAAAGTGCTGGGATTACAGGTGTAAGCTACCATGCCCGGCAGAACACCAAGCAAATTTAACTCAAATAAGACTGCTTCAAGGCATTTAATAATCAAATTATCAAAGGTCAAGGACAAAAAGGAATTCTAAAGCAGCAAGAGAAAAGAAACAAATAACATACAATGGAGCTATAGTATGCCTGGCAGCAGTGTTTTTAGTGCAAACCTTCTAGTCCAGGGGAGAGTGGCATGACATATTTAAAATGCTAAAGGAAAAACAAACAAACAAACAAACTTGTATCCTAGAATAGTATATCCAATAAAAATATCATTCAGATATGAAGGTGAAATATTTTTCCAGACAAAAGCTGAGGAATTTCATCAACACAAGAACTGTCATACAAGAAGTGCTACAGGGAGTTCTTTGGTCTAAAAGAAAAAAATATTAATGGGCAATAAGAAACAGTATGAAGGCACAAAACTCAAAACTCACTGGTAATAGTAAGCACATAGAAAAGCACAGAATAGGCTGGGTGTGGTGGCTCACACCTGTAATCCCAGCACTTTGGGAGGCCAAGGCAGGCAGATCACAAGGTCAGGAGATCGAGACCATTCTGGCTAACATGGTGAAACCCCATCTCTACTAAAAATTAAAAGAAATTAGCCAGGCGTGGTGGCGGGCACCTGTAGTCCCAGCTACTTGGGAGGCTGAGTCAGGAGAAGGGCTTGAACCCGGGAGGCGGAGCTTGCAGTGAGCCAAGATTGCGCCACTACACTCCAGCCTGGGCAACAGAGCGAGATCCTGTCTCAATAAAAATAAAAAGAAAAGGAAAAAAAAAAGAAAAGCACAGAATAGTGTAACACTGTAATTATAATATGTACACTACACATATTTTGAGTAGAAAGACTACAACATGAACCAATCAAAAATAGTAACTCTAAAAACATTTCAAGACATAGACAGTACAGTCAGATATAAACTGAAACAACAAACAGTTAAAAAGCAGGAAAACAAAGTTAACTTGTAGAATCCTTATTAGTTTTTTTCTTTACTTGTTTGTTAGTTTGCATGCAATCAGTTTTAAGTTGTTATCAGTTTAAAATAATGGGTTATATTGTTGACAAGTCTCATAGCAAACTCCTATCAGAAAACATACAACAGATACACACACATACAAAAGCAAGCAATTAAAACATACCATCAAAGAAAATCATCTTCACTAAAAGAAAACAAGAAGGAAGGAAACAAGGAAGAGAAGACCACAAAACAACCAAAAAATACACCACAAAATGACAGGAGTAAGTTCTTACTTAACAATGATAACATTGAATGTAAATGGACTAAACTCTCCAATCAAAAGACAAAGGGTGGCTGACTGAGTTAAAAAAAACAAGACCCAATGATCTGTTGCCTACAAGAAATAAACTTCATCTATAAGAGACAAATAGACTAAACATAAACGAATGGAAAATGATATTCCATGCAAATGAAAACCAAAAAATAGCAAAAATAGAGATACTCATATCATGTAAAATGGATCTCAAAAAACCTAAAAAGAGACACAAAGGTCTTTACATGGTAACAGAACAGTCAATTCAGCAAGATAATATAGCAATTGTAAATATCTATGCACCCAACACTGGAGCACCCAGATATATACAGCAAATATTATTAAAGCTAAAGAAAGAGATAGAACCCAATACAGTAACTGCTGGAGACTTCAAAACTCCACTTTCAGCATTGGACAGATTATCCAAACAGAAAATCAACAAGAAAATATCAAACTTAAATCTGCACTATAGACCAAATGAACCTAATAGATATTTTCAGAATATTTCATCCAATGGCTTCAGAATACACATTCTTCTCAGAACATGAATCAGTCTCAAGGATATACTATGCATTAGGCCACAAAAAAATAGAGTTTTTTTTAAATTGGAGCCTGGAATGGTGGCTCACATCTGTAATCTCAGCACTTTGGGAAGTCAAGGCAGGTGGATTAACGGAGGTCAGGAGTTCAAGACCAGCCTAGCGAATGTGGCAAAACCACACCTCTACTAAAAATACAAAAAATAGCCAGGCATGATGATGCACACCTGTAATCCCAGCTCCTCAGGAGGCTGAGGCAGGAGAATCACTTGAACCCAGGAGGCAGAGGTTGAAATGAGATGAGATCATGCCGCCTCACTCCAGTCTGGGCAACAGAGAGAGACTCAGCGCCCCCTCCCTGCCACCAAGAAAAGGAAAAAGATAAATAAAAAATTTAAAAAATAAAATTGTATTAAGTATCCTCTGACAAAAATGGAATAAAACTAGAAATCAATAATAAGTAGAATTTTGGAAACTGTAAAAATATATAGAAATAAACAATATGCTCCTGAATGGCCAGTGGATCAATTAAGAAATGTTAATTTCCTCTAAAAAGGAAATTAACTTTTTAAAAACAAATGATAAAGGAAATAAAACATACACAACCTATGGGATACAGCATAAGCAGTACTAAGAGGAAAGTTTATAGTTATAAGTGCCTACATCAAAAAAGTAAAAATATTTTAAGTAAACAACCTAATGATACATTTTAAACAACTAGAAAAGCAAGTGCAATCTCTACCCAAAAATAGAAGAAAAGAAATAATAAAGATCAGAGCATAAATAAATAAAACTAAAAACAAAAATATTCAAAAATCAATGAAACAAAAAGTTGAATTTTTGAAAAGATAAAATTGACAAACCTTTAGCCAGACTAAGAAAAAAAGAGAGATGACCCAAATAAATAAATGAGAGATGGAAAAGGAGACATTGCAACTTATACCACAGAAATTCAAAGAATCATTAGAGGCTAGTAGGAGCAACTATATACCAATACAATGAAAAACCTAGAAGAAATGAATAAATTCCTAGACACAAACAACAGAACAAGATTGAAACATGAAGAGATCCAAAACCTGAACAGACCAATAACAAGTAACAAGACCAAAGCTATATTAAATCTCCCAGTAAAGGAAGGCCTCAGATTAACTGCTGAATTTTACCAAACATTTAAAGAGCTAACACCAGTCCTGCTCAAGGAGGAAATATTTCCAAATCCATTTTTTTGAGGTCAGTATTATCCCAATACCAAAACCAGATAAAGACTCATTAAAAAAAGAAAACTGCAGGCCTATATTTCTGATGAACATTGATGTAAATAGCTTCATAAAATACTATTAAACTGAATTCAATAACACGTTAAAAAGATTATTCATCATGACCAAGGGGGATTTATCCCAGGAATGCAAGGATGGTTCAACAACATATACAAATCTATCATGTCAACAGAATGAAGGACAAAATCATATGATCTTTTCAATTGATGATATAAAAGCATTTGGTAAAATTCAATATCCCTTCATGGTAAAAACCCTCAAACAACCGGATATAGAAGAAACCTACCTCAACAAAATAAAAGCCATATACAATAGACCCACAGCTAGTATCATATGGAGTGGGGACAAACTGAAAGCCTTTCCTTTAAAATCTGGAACATGACAAGGATGTTCACTTTACCACTGTTACTCAACATAGTGCTGAAAGTTCTAGCTAGAGCAATCATATAAGACAAATAAATAAAAGACATTCAAATCAGAAAGGAAGAAATCAAATTGTCATTGTTTGTAGATGATATGATCTTACATTTGGAAAAACATAATGACTCCAACAAGAAAACTACCATAACTCATAAACAAATTCAGTAAAGTTGCAGTATACAATATTAACATACAAAAATCAGTAGCATTTTTATAGTCCAACATGGAACAATTTGTAAAAGAAAAATGTAATCAAATTTACAATAGCTACAAATAAAATCAAATACCTAGAAATTAATTTAACTAAAGAAGTGAAAGATCTCTACAATGAAAACTATAAAACATTGCTGAAAGAAATTGAAGAGAACACAGAAAAATGGAGAGTCATTCCACGTTCATGGATTGGAAGAATCAGTTTTGTTTAAAATGTTTGTACCACCCTGAGCAATCTACAGATTCAACTCAATATCTATGAAAATGCCAATGGCATTTTTCACAGACATAGAAAGAACAATCCTACAAGTTATATAGAGCCACAAAAGACCTAGAATACCAAAGCTATACTGAGCAAAAAGAACAAAACTGAAGGAATCACATTACCTGATTTCAAATTATACTCAGAGCTATAGGAAACAAAACAGTATGATGGTGATAAAATCAGATATTTAGACCAATGGAACAGAATAGAGAACTCACAAGACAATCTATACATCTACAGTGAACTTATTTTCAACAAAGGTGCTAAGAATGTGTATTTGGGAAAACTGTCTCTTCAATAAATGATGCTGGGAAAACTGGATATCCATATGCAGAAGAATGAAACCAAACTTCTATCTCTCACCATATACAAAAATCAAATCAAAATAGATTAAAGAATTAAATCTAAGACTAAAACCTATGCCACTGCTACAAGAAAACATTGGAAAAACTGTCCAGAACTTTGGACTGGGCAAAGATTTCTTAAGTAATACCCCACAAGCACAGACAAACAAAGCAAAATGGACAAATGAGATCACATCAAGTTAATAAGCTGCTGCAAAGCAAAGGAAAGAATTATCAAAGTTGACAGAAAACACACAGAATAGGAGAAAATATTTGGAAACCACCCATCTGCCAGGGGATTAACAATCAAAATATACAAGGAGTTCAAACAACTCCATAGGAAAATGTCTAAAAATCCAATTAAAAAATGGGCAGAATATTTTCATAGACATTTCTTAGAAGAAATACAAATGGCAAACAAGTATATGAAAAGATACTCAACATAATTCATCATCCAAGAAACGCAAATCAAAACTATAATGGGATATCATCTCACCCAATTAAAATGGCTTTTAATCAAAAGACAGACAATAACAAATATTTACAAGGTTGTGGAGAAAAGGAAACCCTGGTACATTGTTGATGCGAATGTAAGTTAGCACAAACACTATGGAGAACAATTTAGAGATTCCTCAAAAAACTGAAAATAGAGCTACCATATGATCCAGCAATCCCACTGCTAGGTATATACCCAAAAGAAAGAAAATCAGCATATCCAAGGTATCTGCACCCCCATGTTTATTGCAACACTATTCAACAATAGCCAAGATTTGGAAGCAACCTAAGTGTTCATCAGCAGATGTATGGAATGTGGTACATATATACAATGCAGTACTATTAAGCTATAAAAAGAATGATATCCTGTCATTTCAAACAACATGGATGAAACCAGAGGTCATTATGTTAAATGAAATTAGCTAGGAACAGAAAGACACACTTTGCATATTCTGACTTATTTATGAAAGCTAAAAATTAAAACTACTGAATTCATGAAGATAGAGAGTAGAAGGATGGTTTTGAATACTGAGGAAAATAAAAGAGAGAGAGAGTAGAATGATGGTTATTTGAGGCTGAGAAGCATAGTCAGCAGGGGTAAGTGGGAATAATTAATAGGTACAAAAATATAATTATATAGAATAAATAATATATAGTATTTGATAGCATGACAGGGTGAATACAGTCAATAATAAATTGTACATTTTAAAATAAAGAGTATAATTGAATTGTTTATAACACAAAGAAAGGATAAATGATAAGGATAAAGGATAGGATAAATGCTTGAGGTGATAGATACCCCATGAACTATGGTGTGACTAACATGCATTGTATGCCTGTATTAAAATATTTCACATAGCCCATAAATATAAACACCTACTATGTACCCATAAAAATTGAAAATCAAATAAATTAAAATTCAAAAAAGTTACTATACAAATAGCAAGGAAATAGATGACTGAGTCATATAAACATATGTGGACAATAACAAAAAAAAAGAGAAATTAAGAGAAATATAGCAATATGGTAAGATTATGCAGCATGGCATGGTTGAAATAGTCTTGATATTTGTAGTTGTAAGATATTTCATTTTTCCTATAGCCTGTTAATATGTGTTTGTATGATCATGACTAAATCATTTAAATTCACTCATATTCTGACCTGAAAATTAATAATAATAAAATCCCTATTCATTACAATATTCGTTTTAAAAATCAAATAAGATAATTCACCTGAAAAAATTATTTGAAAGTTTTATGTGAACATTATTATTTGTCCTTTAACAAATATTATCATATGTGGCATTTAAATAATAGTTAAATATAAATATATATTATAGAAGCAAACATTTATTCCAAGAGCTTAAAATAACTGTCAGGATAGAAGACATAGTTTTGCCAGCTGTGTGTAAGAAGGCAAAAGTTTCTTTTTTATATCTGAGGTTATCCATATGCATAATGATTATTTCATAGCCTTCAGGTTTCACTGAATTTATATCAAAGAGTTCAGTTCACTAGGACTAGGACTAATGGAGATTTGTGGACTACTCTTAGGACTAATAGAGACTTGGGAAGAATAGTTCCCAAATCTCCATTAGTCCTAGGAATAACAGACGATCTCAGTGGTTTTGTTCATATCCATCTTTCTCAAAAGCCTGGGTAGATTTTTGTGCAAGAACAATGAACTCTTAAGTTGGATAGAAAATCCTCTAGTAGTGAGAAAATGTGCACAGATGATTGATGAGGTCCAGAGGTGTACTCCAAAGGCAGCTTATTTTACTTAGGGTCAGGGAAAACTTAGATATTAGAAGGAATAAATCTTTCCTTTTTTTTTGAGATGGAGTCTCGCTCTGTAGCCCAAGCTGAAGTGCAATGGCACGTTCTCAGCTCACTGTAACTTTCGCCTCCCAGGTTCAAACAATTCTCCTGCCTCAGTCTCTGGAGTAGCTGGGATTACAGGCGCCCAGCACCACGCTTGGCTAATTTTTATAATTTTAGTAGAGTTTGGGTTTCACCATGTTGGACTAGCTGGTCTCTAACTCCCGATCTCAGCTGATCCGCTTGCTCTGGCCTCCCAAAATGCCGAGATTACAGGCGTCAGCCACCGCGACCATCCACGAAGAAGAATTCTTAACAAGGATCTTAATTGTCCAAAATGATGTTAATAAAACCCTATTAGCAAACCTGAGAGGGGTTTGAATATCCTTTGTCTTGGATAATTTCTTATTCAGTGGCAAAATGAACAGGGTGTTTTCATTGAATTGGAGTTTCATGAAACATGAAAATCAGGAAAATTCATTAAAACTCTTAAGTTTGACAGTGCGTATAGCACTATAACTGAGGAACCAAAAAACATATTTATCCAGGAAAAAGGAAATTGAGTTAAAAGACACGTGGGTCCTAAATAGTTGTATACGGAACCACTAGCAGATACACACACAAAAAAATAAGGTTAGCCTGGAATATATTTAGAAGAATAAATGTTATAAAAGGCAACTATCCAAAAGAACTAAAAAAGGAATTTTATGACTCATGCATCTCTCTAATTGTGACTTTGGAGTTACAGGCATACAGTTTCTGCTGAGGAAAATACATAAGAAATCTAACACTAAATGGCATAGAAGGTCAAATGATGAGGCACTAGCAAAATATAACTAGACACATTAAAAAGAAAAGTCAAAACTTAAATGCAGTCACCTCACTCCTTTCTACCCTATGTTCCCAACACTATCCCTACATGTTACACCCATGCTCACACACGCAGATAGAGATACAAGGGTCATTAACTTCACTTTGAGAGAGTAAAATAACAATGTGTTGATAACATATAGGATAGCACATTAAGAAACAAATTTTGTTTTGCTTTGTTTTGTTTCGCCATAGAGGTTGTGTGGTATACTCCTTTGTGATCATAATACATTTGGATGACTTTTCTGATTTGTACAGATTTTACTTAAGGATATAATGTCAGTTACTGATTTTTGAAATCCTGCTAGACAGGCCAAGTCAACCTCGAATCCAAAGAACAGCATATCCAATCACTATATGGCTCTGTAAGAAGGAAAGGTCAGAAGAGTACAAATTTTAGGCTATTCTTTCCTGGTCTCCCTAACACCTAGCAAAATCTCCAAAACAGTTTATAAAATCGCCAGGACCTAAGTCGTCTCAATGTCAACAATCTGTATATACTTGGAGGTTGCTCAGGTATATAATGAATGTGCTCATGATCAAGTTCTTTCTAGCTGCTACCACTGGCCATCTTTGCCAATGTTTCACCAGAAAGAGCAATGAAAAAGTTCTGGTCTCTGCTGGCATCACCTGTGAGTGCTGAAGGACTCGTGGCCAAAGCTGTGTGCTTCTGTGGAAATGTCTGCTGGCAGAATGGGGTTAGTGTACCCCATGTTTTACTCAGCTTAGTAAAATGCATCTTTTAGGTTTTATGCCAACTCACTCTCTCACTGGGACACAGACCTAGCATAGACCCTAGCCAAGGAGAGACTCTATTCATTGATCCTTTACCCATCTAAAACCTAAGGCTCTCTGTGCAGTTCAAGCCCATGATGCCTAGCAAATTATTTTATTACAATTAGGTTGTCATTATCAGCACTGTCAACATTGTCATTGTTACTGTTTTGTTGACTGATTCCCCAAAACTACTTCCCTGCCACTTTTATGGTTGGCCAGATGTGACCAAAAGCATGAGGTCTTTTGAAGGAGGTTCTTCAACCCAGTGTAAATAAACTTCTTTGCAGCCTTTGCCACTAGTCCATCAAATGTGCCCAGATAGTGAAGGCTCAAACATGGTTTGAGATCCCTGTTATGCACATTTGTGCTTTGGAGCAGATGACTGGACTCAACTTCTACAAAGGCTAATCTTTTCATGCCTATCAATACTAAAAACTCTCCCTTGGCTACCTATATTTGCATTAGTATTTAAGAAAGTGAATTTCTTGGAACCTATGTCAATAAGGGGTTCCGTGAAAAAAGTTTGATATGATTGGAAAGAACTACATTCTGTATTTCCCTACTGGAATGTTTGAATTAGCATATTAAAGACCTCTGCTCATCTGGAGAGATTTTTTTTATTTTTTCCAAAACCAATTAACTTTTACCTTCCTTCATGTATCTTTCTCTGCAAGCCTCTTGACAAAATTATTCTCATGTGCATATATATTAATTTTTAACATATACATTTTATAATTATTACACAAACAATGTATTTAAAAATTTTAGCTTTTTACTTTTAAATGATTATAGAAGGATATCAAAATAGTACAGAGTTTTTATTTATCTTCACTAAGCTTCCCTAAAAGGTAGCATGATACATAATTGTAGTAAAGTATCAGAATCAGATAGTAACAGTGATAGTATGCTGTTAAATAATCTACAGAAACCATTTGTCTAATATCTTTTTAATCCAGGATAAAATTAAGGATCTCATATGGCATTTATAGGCCAAATCTCCTCAGTATTTTTCTAACCTACTCTGCTGTTTCTTTTATTCTTTATGTTTCAAGACATTGACCCTTTTGAAGAACTTATTTTGTAGATAGAAGCAATTATTTTATGGATTAGCGCTTCTTTTATATGTCTGTTTCCTCATTATTTAATTCAGGTTTTGCATTTTTGGTAAGAACTTCACATAAGTGAAGTTTTGCTCTTCTTAGTACAGCAAATCAGGAGACAGATAATAACAATGTATGTTATACTAGTAATGTTAACTTTGATAACTTGATTCAGATGGTGTCTACCAAGTTTCTCCACTGTAAATTTAGCATTTTTTTCTGCATAATTAATAAGTATCTTTTAGATAGTTATTTTGAGACTATGAAAATCTCCTACATCTCATACTTTTGCCCACTAATTCTAGCATTCACTGATACAACAATTAGTACTATGCTGTCTCCATATATTGATTTTTATTTCTGTCATTATTTTCAGTTTATTATTCAGGACTCTAAGAGAGAGTGCCCCTTCTTTATCTACTTACGGATCATGTATATCACCAATTGAACTCACAGATTTTCAGATTTTCAGTTGATTCTATGAGTTACCTCCATTATAGTAATTACCCATTTTGTTGCTCTAATTATCCCGGATGTAGCTATTGGGAGCTCTATCAAATTGTTTTTCTGTGTTCTTTCAACATGCAGACGTATCTTGAATTTCTTCTGCCCAGACCTAGAATCAACCACTTCTCCAACTTAGTCTCAGTCCTTTAATTGGAGAATGGTATTTAGAAACCAAGATAGGGAAACTAGCTTAGCTACTTACTATTAAGGCAACACTGCTTCTCAGTGAGCAACACTAGGAAATAATAAGTATAGCCGGGCGCGGTGGCTCAAGCCTGTAATCCCAGCACTTTGGGAGGCCGAGACGGGCGGATCACGAGGTCAGGAGATCGAGACCATCCTCGCTAACACGGTGAAACCCTGTCTCTACTAAAAAAAATACAAAAAACTAGCCGGGCGAGGTGGCGGGCGCCTGTAGTCCCAGCTACTCCGCAGGCTGAGGCAGGAGAATGGCGTAAACCCGGGAGGCGGAGCTTGCAGTGAGCTGAGATCCAGCCACTGCACTCCAGCCTGGGCGACAGAGCGAGACTCCATCTCAAAATAAATAAATAAATAAATAAGTATATGTGTACATATAATATATGATGTCTGTATATATTTTATTCCATTCTAACATGACAGAGTTCATCCTAGTATTCCCCATATCCATATTTGTAACTATTTTCTATAACAATGAGAAACCTGTATCTCATCATGAGCAATATGTTCACACAAAAATTAGCTTTACAATTGCTAACCCATAACCTTGTGAAGAAAAACTTACTAACTGCAACAGGATATTGGTGTATGATTTTTTCTGGGTTTTGGCTTTTCAGTATCAAGTCAAAATGCTGTTTTCCAACATTAATTAGTTCAATTTTGTCTTCCCTACTTTGTTAAGACAGTTACACTAATTGTCTTTATTTCTTACTTACTGTTTTTATTTTGTCTAGGTTCTCCCCATGTCCTAGTTGCTTTTAGTTACTTACTTATATTTTGTATATGTTAAATATCACTGAGGTTCTGAAAGTCAAACTAAGTAAACAGGTATACTCAGAGTGTCACTCCTTCCTCATTTCTTCTATACCATTCTTTTCTTTTCATGTTCAACCTATTTTCATCCATCCTCTGTAGATAAGCAATTTCTTAAGTTTCTGGTTTACCCTTTATAGCTTTATATTTGCTCAAATTAGTAGATACTTCTTAATTAAAAAAAAAAAAAAACAGAATTTTGAATTAAAAATTAGACCTACTATTTTTCTATTCTCTATCTCATTTATTTCAGCTTTTATCTCTAGTGTTTGCTTTTTGTGCTTTCTTTTTATTTACATTGGTTTGGTTTTGTTTGTTTGTTTTATTTTGTTTTGTTTTGTTTTTGTGTACTGCTATAGACTGAATATTTGTATTCTCTAAAAATTCACATGATGAAATCCTAATAATAGCAGCAGGAGACAGACAAATTCTAGGCAGATAGGGGCAGGCTCCTGGTGAGACCCCACCTTCAAGCCAAAGAAAGCCTGAAGTCTGAAAACCAGGGTGCCAGTCCTGGATACAGTTCACCATCTGGAGTGAGAACTACCTCTACACCTTTTAGCAAACTGAATGGTGCTTTTTCCCGGCTTTCCCATGAACTAATCAGCACACACTCCACCATTCTGACCCCATAAAAACCCCAGAATCAGCCACACATGGGAACTACCAGTCTTCAGGTAGGAGCTACCCACTTCAGGTACCCTCTCGTGTTGAGAGCTGTTCTATCATTCAGTAAAACTCTTCTCCACCCTGCTCACTCTTCGGTTGTCCATATAACCTCAGTCTTCTTGATGTGGGACAAGAACCCGGAACCCACCAGATAGTGGGTGCAAAAGGAGCTGTAACACTGTAGCCCTCCCTCCCTCTGTCAGTGCTGGGCAGGCTCTCCATTCGATGGGAAGTGGTAGTGGAGGGGGCGGGGACAGCCAAGAAGCTGTAGGCTGGAGTGAAGCAGTGGAATAGAAGGAACTGTAACACAAATGAGCTGAAACACATTCCTGGCCAGCCCTTGAGCTGGGGTGGTGACACATTTCCTTTCACCAGACTATGAGAGAAGAGCTGCGACACTTCTGGAGGCCCAGACTTCGAGATTCCCTAAGCCAGAGATGTGGCATGCTGTAATACCTGCTTGGGGCTCTGCAGTTACTGGCATCTCCAAGTTTTTGGGCACCACCCTGTTCCCCTTGTCCAGACACTGGCATGCAAGGCGGAAGCCGAATGAGGCATGCCAGATCCAGCTGCAGCCTCACATTGAGCTCATGCCTGTGTTGCCTCCTGAAGCTTCCTGCCCTGCCACAGCACAGTCCACCTGGATGTGCCCTGTGGCTGGACCCCTCACTCGCTTGCTTATGCACCCCTCACCTCTCCACACCTGGCTTGCCTGTAATGGGCATGGAATCTAGGCCAGTAGCATGAGCTGAACACACTACCAGGCTGAGTGGGCAGAGCTAGCCCAGTGGTCACAGGTGAAACCCAGGCAGAGGCTCCACCAGCCACAGAGGTTTCCAGCTGGCAAAGTGGCACCAAAAGAATCCTGTCTCACTAACCCTCAGTGAGATGATATAATACAACCTCACCAATAAAGGGAGGGGCTTTAGGAAGTGATTAGGTCATGAGTATAGAATGCTCATGAATAGGATTGATGCCCTTACAAAAGAGGCCCCAGAGAGCTCCTTTGCCCTCAGGTGAGGACCCAGCAAGAAGATTCACTCTATGAACCAGAAAAGGGGCCCTCACCAGACACTGAGTCTGCCAGTGCCTTGATCGTTAATTTCTCACTTTCCAGAACTACAAGAAATAAATTTGTGTTATTTATAGGCCACCTAGTCTATGATAGTTTTGTTATAGCAGCCCAAACATACTAAGACAAGTACTTAACTCATCTTTGTTATTCAGTGTTTACTATACAAAATGTTTGGTGATAGAACTTTTAAAATGCACTCTGTATATTCTGATACTTTAAAAAAATTCTATAGTTACAATTTACGTCTCTCTTTTTATCAAAAAATTTAATTGAGAATTTTATTTTATTTTATTTTATTTTGAGATGGAGTCTCCCTCTTTGCCCAGGCTGGAATGCAGTGGCACTATTTCGGCTCACTGCAACCTCCGCCTCCCGGGTTCACACCATTCTCCTGCCTCAGCCTCCCGAGTAGCTGGGACTACAGGTGCCCGCCACCACACCCAGCTAATTTTTTGTATTTTTTAGTAGAGACGGGATTTTCACCGTGTTAGCCAGGATGGTCTCTACTTCCTGACCTCGTGATCCACCCACCTTGACCTCCCAAGGTGCTGGAATTACAGGTATGAGCCACTGCGCAGGCCGAGAGCTTTTAAGTTTTCAAGTAAAAGACATTTTGGTTTATGATTTTGTTGAAAATTTCTAGTTTTGTTGCATTGTGATTAAAGATTATTATTTACAACATTTCTGTTTTATGGAATTACTATAGTTTCTGTGTGTAAATGAGAGTGTCACTTAATACGTATAAATTTTGGTAATGTAATATGTGCATATGAGAGGAAGGTATATGCCCTTTTATAAAGGTGTGAAGTTTGGTATATATCCACATAATTTGCTTTATTTGCTATGTTTTTAGTTATACTACCTTATTACTTATTTTGTGCCCACGTTTTGTCTGTCTGAGAAAAAGGAATGCAGTCCCTCACATTCAGGATCAAGCCTTCAGTGTTGTTATAGCTGGCCTAAGTGTTCACATTCAGGCCACGTTTTTCTCTTTTTGGAATAACAGCCTGATGTCTGATGGATTGCTCTGTGACTTTGATGAAGGGAGACAAAAAACAAGGCCACTTCCTAATTTTGTCTAAGCACACGCTTAGTAACAAAGCCACTAAGTAAACCATAAAATACAATTTTTTTGCTATCCAGCTAATGTGACTGGTTTCTACTTCGTCACAAATTACAGCTTTATCCTCACTCTAGTTGCCTCCCTTCTGAATAAGATTTATTAAGATGCAAATAGAATTGACCCCACAGGCTAACAGCACTCTTCTGTAAACTCTCCCCAAATCTCCTAAGTACAAATTGTATAAGTCTTCTCTAACACCTTTCCTATTGACACGCCTTATGATTTCCCACTGCAATAAGCATTAAGCCTAACCTGTTTACCTACTGGTGTGATACTCTTGGTCTTGAGCTGGAGAGCTTGACATATCTCATACTGAGAGTGGTATATTAAAGTCTTCCATTATCTATATGTTACTATCCAGGTACTGTTTTTCACAGAAGGAGTTACTTTGTTACTTAGTGAACAGATACTCATAATTGTTTTAGTGTTATTTTTGACTTGTGGATTTTAGCACAGGTACCCTTCTTTGTCGTCTTAATGCTTTGTAGCGTGTATTCTATGTTGACTGATGGGATTTCTACTTTAGTATCTTTGTCCATGCCTTTATTTTCAGCCTTTCTGAATCACTTTGCTTTAGTTGTGTTCCATGAGCCAAGTTAAAAATATGTTTTTTAGGCCGGGCGGGCGCTGTGTCTCACGCCTGTAATCCCAGCACTTTGGGAGGCCGAGGTGGGCAGATCATGAGGTCAGCAGATCGAGACCATCCTGGCTAACACGGTGGAACCCCGTCTCTACCAAAAATACAAAAACAAAATTAGCTGGGTGTGCCAGCGGGCACCTGTAGTTCCAGCTACTGGGGAGGCTGAGGCGGCAGAATGGCGTGAACCTGGGAAGCGGAGCTTGCAGTGAGCCAAGATCGGGCCACTGAACCCCAGCCTGGCAGCCTGGGCAACAGAGCCAGACTCCATCTCAAAAAAAAAAAAAAAAAAAAAAAGTTTCTTTTAGTGAGTTAAGCCATTCTTTTTTTTTTTTTTTTTTTTTTTTGAGATGGAGTCTCGCTCTGTCGCCCAGGCTGGAGTGCAGTGGCCGGATGTCAGCTCATTGCAAGCTCCGCTTCCCGGGTTCACGCCATTCTGCCGCCTCAGCCACCCCAGTAGCTGGAACTACAGGTGCCCGCTGGCACACCCAGCTAATTTTGTTTTTGTATTTTTTGGTAGAGACGGGGTTCCATCGTGTTAACCAGGATGGTCTCGATCTCCTGACCTCGTGATCCGCCCGTCTCGGCCTCCCAAAGTGCGGGATTACAGGCTTGAGCCACCGCACCCGGCCAAGCTATTCTTATTTATTGATGTGGTGGATATATTTGTGTTAACTCTATCATAATGTTTTATAATTGTGTGTATTATGTGTGCTATGTTTATCTACAAGATGTATATTGTTTACTCTTTAAGTTATAAGCATATATAAATGTATACTTCTATTTAGGAAGGTTTGACTTTTTATTCTAGTTAACATAGTTGTACTTTTAACTTTTAATGTCCTTAGTCCACTGTTTTATAATTTTATCTTCTACTCTCTGGTTTGTCAGCTTTTAATGGGGTCCTTAATTCCCACCCATTGTTTATATAGCAATGAATGAGCCTATTCTACTTTCATTTCGCCTCTCCCTTCTCCTCGCTATACTTTTCTACTTTGTCATGAATAAGATTAAGTCATTATTAGTTCACCCTCATCCCTAATGTTGTTTTAAATTTTGACTTAAAAACAAAGTGTGTTTTTCTTACCATTAGCCTCTTAACAGAAGCATTCTCAGTTATCTTTTGGAATGTTAAATTATTCTTGTAGTGTATTAAAAAAAAAAAAAACTCATGGATATGGACTTTTCTACATTTTGTATATTAACTTTTATTCTCTAAAGCATTGATGCCTTAAGGATAGCTTGGTTAGATATAATATCCTTGTTTTACATTTTCTTTGTTTTCCAAAACCACTGCTCTATCGCTGCCTTGCTTTGCATGATGTTTTTGAAAATTATGACGCCAGTCTAATTATTTGACTCTCTTTAGTATTTGATTTCTACTTTGTCTTTGAAATCTAACAGCTTTATAAGGCTATGTCTTATAGTTGATTTTTATAAGTTAACTTGTTCCAGGTGTCTCATGGGATGTTCTAGTATGCAGATCTCAGTCTTATTTTTATTTCTGGAAATTTGTCTTAAGTTATACCATTAAATATGAGTATATAATATTATCTTGTTCTTTTTTTCAAGGACATCATTTTTATAAATATTATTCTTCCATTGTTTATGTTTTATTTCTACCACTTTTTCCGGTTTTGACTTCTTTCTGCCACATTCACATTGTCTTATCTTCTTAAGTTTCTTCAATACTTCTTGTTAAATTTTTGAGTCTATTCTTCATTGCATACTTTCTAACTTAGTTTCATACACAGGATTTTTTTTTCTAATCTAATCCTCTGCCTTTCTTCCAATTTTGGGTTCATTTCTAGACTTAGTTTTTAGATTTCTGATTCAAAACATTTTTCATATTCCCAAATGTTTAGTTGTAGCAAAGTAAAGAGTCCTGATGGTTTGGCTTTTTCTTCCAGTGCCTATGCAAATATTTGCCAGTCTGTAATGACTTGCACAAATATAGGAATCTTTGAGAAAATATAAGAAATATTTACAATTATTAGTATTTCAAAGGTACACTTAATTAATGGCCAATTAAATTAAATAAAGTACATTCTGATGGGTTTATTTTAAGTGTATTGTGTTTAACTTAGCATGTAGAGAGGTTATTTTTATTAAGTAGGCTAATTTCTTTGGCACATGGTTTCTTTTTTTTTTTTTTAATTTATTTATTATTATTGTACTTTAAGTTGTAGGGTACATGTGCATAACGTGCAGGTTTGTTACATATGTATACTTGTGCCATGTTGGTGTGCTGCACCCATCAACTCATCATTTACATCAGGTATAACTCCCAATGCAATCCCTCCCCCCTCCCCCCTCCCCATGATAGGCCCCGGTGTGTGATGTTCCCCTTCCTGAGTCCAAGTGATCTCATTGTTCAGTTCCCACCTATGAGTGAGAACATGCGGTGTTTGGTTTTCTGTTCTTGTGATAGTTTGCTAAGAATGATGGTTTCCAGCTGCATCCATGTCCCTACAAAGGACACAAACTCATCCTTTTGATGGCTGCATAGTATTCCATGGTGTATATGTGCCACATTTTCTTAATACAGTCTGTCACTGATGGACATTTGGGTTGATTCCAAGTCTTTGCTATTGTGAATAGTGCTGCAATAAACATACGTGTGCATGTGTCTTTATAGCAGCATAATTTATAATCCTTTGGGTATATACCCAGTAATGGGATGGCTGGGTCATATGGTACATCTAGTTCTAGATCCTTGAGGAATCGCCATACTGTTTTCCATAATGGTTGAACTAGTTTACAATCTCACCAACAGTGTAAAAGTGTTCCTATTTCTCCACATCCTCTCCAGCACCTGTTGTTTCCTGACTTTTTAATGATCGCCATTCTAACTGGTGTGAGATGGTATCTCATTGTGGTTTTGATTTGCATTTCTCTGATGGCCAGTGGTGATGAGCATTTTTTCATGTGTCTGTTGGCTGTATGAATGTCTTCTTTTGAGAAATGTCTGTTCATATCATTTGCCCACTTTTGGATGGGGTTGTTTGTTTTTTTCTTGTAAATTTGTTTGAGTTCTTTGTAGGTTCTGGATATTAGCCCTTTGTCAGATGAGTAGATTGCAAAAATTTTCTCCCATTCTGTAGGTTGCCTGTTCACTCTGATGGTAGTTTCTTTTGCTGTGCAGAAGCTCTTTAATAATGAGATCCCATTTGTCAATTTTGGCTTTTGCTGCCGTTGCTTTTGGTGTTTTAGACATGAAGTCTTTGCCCATGCCTATGTCCTGAATGGTACTACCTAGGTTTTCCTCTAGGATTTTTATGGTATTAGGTCTAACATTTAAGTCTCTAATCCATCTTGAATTAATTTTCATATAAGGAGTAAGGAAAGGATCCAGTTTCAGCTTTCTACTTATGGCTAGCCAATTTTCCCAGCACCATTTATTAAATAGGGAATCCTTTCCCCATTTCTTGTTTCTCTCAGGTTTGTCAAAGATCAGATGGCTGTAGATGTGTGGTATTATTTCTGAGGACTCTGTTCTGTTCCATTGGTCTATATCTCTGTTTTGGTACCAGTACCATGCTGTTTTGGGTGCTGTAGCCTTGTAGTATAGTTTGAAGTCAGGTAGCGTGATGCCTCCAGCTTTGTTCTTTTGACTTAGGATTGTCTTGGAGATGCGGGCTCTTTTTTGGTTCCATATGAACTTTAAAGCAGTTTTTTCCAATTCTGTGAAGAAACTCATGCTTCAAAGAGAATAAAATACCTAGGAATCCAACTTACAAGGGATGTAAAGGACCTCTTCAAGGAGAACTACAAACCACTGCTCAGTGAAATAAAAGAGGACACAAACAAATGGAAGAACATACCATGCTCATGGATAGGAAGAATCAATATCGTGAAAATGGCCATACTGCCCAAGGTAATTTATAGATTCAATGCCATCCCCATCAAGCTACCAATGAGTTTCTTCACATGGTTTCATTCCTACCAGCAATATCCCCTGTGGGTTGCCTATTCAGTAGTTCTTTTTCTTCTTCCTTCATATCTGTAGAGTCCTCATTTTTGTCTGGTCTTCACCCCTTCTTCATTTGATTTGTGTGAATAACAATTGACTTGTGCTAAACAGGATTGTCTCATTCTGTTTGACTAAAGTGACTTAAAAAGAATTATACTGGAGAGATCACATGAAAGTTTCTTTTTCCCGTTAAATGTCGATAAAAGGAAAAATAATGTTTTTCTGCATCGGCGTGTTATTTTTTAAGGATGGGATACTTAAATTTCCTCTGATAATGCTGCAACCATGAAGGTAACTAATACTTATAGTGCTGAGTGAAAACAGTCTGGGTTGTCAATGAGGTAATGGAAATACCAAATGTGAGGATTAACTAACCTTGAGTTTGCCTTACCTTCAAGCTTTTTATTACATCAGGTAATAAATTATTTGATGTTCAGGCTAAGTTGAGCTAGTGTTTAGTATCATTTGAAGGAGGCATTGCTAATAAAGTTAAATGGACATTATCTTTGTGTTTCATTTCTCCAGGCCTCTTTTTGTTTTACTAGTATAATGCTATAAGGGGAGATCAGATCATTTATTGAGACTCATTTGGGTAGATGTTACAAAAACTAACACAAACTAAGGTTGAAATGAATGCTCAGTTTAAAAAAAGTGCACTTATAATCCTATCATTTTGGGAAGCCAAGATGGAAGGATCACTTGAAGCTAGGATTTTGCAACCAGCCTGGGCACCATAGTGAAACTATGTCTCTAAAAACAAACAAACAAAAAATTTTAAATCAATCAATCAATAAAAGGAATAATGTAATAAATATATATTTCAAAATATATTTTGAAAATTTAGAGTTTTGCCAGCAAGGCAGTAATTTTAATTGTTCTTAAAATGCTATATTTTATTCTTGAAGAAAAACAGCTCCCCTCAAAGTTTGATTATATTATTATTATCATTATTTTGGCAAACTCTTTTTTCCTGCAAATGATCAAAATTCTAAATTAGTATCATATAAATTTATCATTTTTCCACATCCTAAATTGTTAATGATATTACTAGTAGCATGTGTCACATTTTTTATATTCCCCACTTCAACTTTCATTTAAAATACCTGAATTAATTTTGTGAGTCTTTGTCACAAGGAATATTTTATAAACTTTTAAAACCCAATGTTATAAAAACAGAAGCCATCAGGAAAAAAAACAAAACAGGATATAAAATAATACCACCCTTTTTTCTAAAGTTCATCAAACCGAAGTTAAAGTTTAATATTTGAAATTTTGATTAAAGTTAAGTGAGCACATGGTGACTTTACTGCAAATGTTTGCAATTTAGATTTGTTAATAATGACATTCTTTCATGTAGTCAAAAGAATTGAAATGAACTGTATGGAAAATTTCTGAGCTTTTTTTCCCCTTTTGTTTTTCTGAAAATTTGATTGAGGAGGGCTCAGTGAGGTAGAAGGCAAAGTGGAGTGCGTGTGAAAATGAACTTCCAAACAGGAGAAAGACTTCACCTAATGTCTAATGCTAGTAGACATTAATGGCTTTGACAAGACAGCAATTACTACGGAGTGGGTAAGTGAGTAGAAAGCCTTATTGGAATAATCCATAAGAGAGTGAGAGTAATTACTAACTGTGAATGCAGACTTCCATGCTGTCAAATATGCTTTAAAAGAGAGCAAGGAAATTAGAGAATAGCCAGATGGAAATGGGAAGAGAAGTCAAAGAAGATTTTGAGTTTTATTCTTTGTTTTTCATTTGAGGGTATTATAGCTTAAAAAAAAAGTATCCAGTAATAAAAAGAAAATTGATGAAGCAAGAAAGGAGAGAATTGCTGGAATGTGGTCTTTGAGTAGTAAGAGGGAAAGGATTGAGTGTAAAAGTATAAATAGTAGTTTGAATATGAAGAATACATCCACAGTAATAGGTAAAGTAGCAGAGTGTATAGTCATAGATGATGAGACACTAAGTAACGTGGTGGGAGATTATAGGAGCTCTGGTTTCCTCTTTTATTTCTGTGAAATTGAGAATAAATCAGAAGGTACCAAAAGTTTGATTAAAGGGGAGAAATTATGAAAAAGGTATCCAAAAAAAAATGTCCCAGGGAAATATACTATGTCTGCTGGGAAGAAGAAAAGGCACATTAGAGTTTGGTGTTCACAATGGTTGAATACATTACAATCAAAATGGAAAAGTATGAAAAGATATAGGTTCAGCAAATGAGGCTAAGAATGTTTCAGTGTATCTTACAGTATTTATATGAATATTGGCATATTTTCTTATTAAAAAATAGAATCTTGTTTTTAAAAATCCACTTTCTGTGACTTCTGACATAAAGTGATGGTTCATGCAGAGAATTGATTTATTCTCTGAAGTGGATATGCCATTTTATGTACAGTTTCCACTTTACCTATAAATATACCAGTCTCTTTCTTTTACCTAAACAGTCAATTTTCATAACATATTAGATCTTACGGATTAATTTCTTATATCCTTTATTTTAATGCCATAATTGTTCAATTACCATGCCACAATTTTAGGCCACAAACTCATGTATAAAATAGAAAATATTTTTAAAATTTCCATAATTCTACCCAATTTCTTGAGCTCACATTCTACCAGATTGTGAAAAATTACATATCATTTCATAATGGTCTTTTGGTAATGGGCAAAAGAAAAAAAATGCAAATCACTCAGGAAACCCTCTCCCGATTCCCCAGGCTTGCATCTAAGTTGTTGAGAGATGACTAATTGTCAAGATGTCATTTATCATCTAACCATACTGGCTTGAGGTATATCACCATGCCTTCCACTTCCTGCTCATGATTCATTGAGACTGATGCTTAGTCACTCTTCTTTCCTAACTACAGAATCCTTCAGGACTGCAACCTTAAGATACATCTGTCACCTCGTGCCATGCTAGACTGAGTTTCCCAGTGGCTTGGAGTAGCAGGGCTGGGGGTAGGGCAGAGAGTCAGGGATGGAAAGGAGAGATGAGGGCAGGTAGACATAAAAGCACTCCATCTTGCTTTCTTTCTAATTCCTCATCTCGTTCCCCAATCCTAGAGAATCTACCAAAACTTCATAATGGAAATAATTTCTCTGCCTCAACATACAGTTTTTACTGTTATACTTGAATCCACTCTGTTATTCTCTGTTTCCCTCAGGGACTAATGTTTTTTAATGGACAAATCATAGTTGTATACATTTATGGGGTACAAAATGATCTTTTGATATATGTATACAATATGGTATGATTAAATCAAGGTAATTAACATATCCATTACCTCACTTATAATTTTGATACTCAAAAACCAGAAAATATTTTTTTCTTCCTTTGTTTTCTATATAACTGATTTCAATAGATCCCTTTTCTCAGGCCCTCAGGTAGTTCAGAACTACCAAGCTGCTATCCACACAACCATTATTGTCACCAATTTTAAAGAGCAGAGTGCCCAGGTGTTACAGAAAATAAGGGGAAAGAGGGAGAACATTTAATGTTTCAAAACCCTTTTCCTGACTCACTAATGTGGCAATGATGGCTCCACATTCGCTGAGCTAAGAGGTGAGATTCATAATATCGCAATAGAAATAGAAATTTTAACACTGGGGATGACTTCTTCGTGAAAACTTTATTCAAGGAAGTGGCATAAACACAGGGCATATTTACACTTTCAGCATTTATCACATTAAAATTAGCTCAATTATATTGTGGAAATGCCAATAAAAAGAAATTTTCTCAAAAATGCAGAAAGAAATCTATTTCTATATATACTTAAAAAAATCTGGCCACTTAACCGAGGTATGCTTCACAATAAAATCAAGTCAGAAAAACTAGAGTGTTTCAGAATTTCAATCCCTGCTTTCAGTTCTAGCACATCTGCAGGAGTAATAAGTTTTCTGATTTCTAAGAGGCTTGTGGTTAACCTCACAGCATGGAATGAATTATCTACAATTCTATCCTTCATTAAAACACCCTTTCCATGAAATGTGTCAATGAAGTCAGAACCTGGCTGGCCACTGATCAACCACAGCACTGACCATCCCCTTTTTCTGTTTCCATTGTATTGCTTAATTACAACAAAAGGTAATCATTTATTCCTAAAAGTTTTGAACTGCTTATGTTGCGCACTCACTAAGAACATCTATAATGTTTTAATTTGAACAAGGTATATATGTACATGTATAAAGTTAAATCCATACATATGTAAACATAAGTACCTTTGACCTCAAATGAGAGAGAATCGTGAAATTTAATCATTCCTTACTCAAACTGTACAAATATATTCCTTTGAAGTATACTTAATAACATTTAGAAAAGTCTTTAACTCCTAACCTTACCCACAAAATATATAATCTTCAAAGAGTGCTTAAGTTTGAGAAAAAACAAAAGAGAATGTCACTCCAAAAGTTGTTTTGGCAACGTTAACTCCACATTTTCAGTTCTGAGCACACACATATTACTCCTCTGACATTTCGAATCCCTCCCTTTTCACCTCTAGTTCTTCATGAGTTCCATAAAAGTGAGTGAATTTACATAAATGGTGTTGTTCATTATTTTTAAAATTCACATATTTACTCCTACAACATAATCAACATAAATATCCAAAAATTAAAAACAAAGCATCTTCTCAATTGAGTACTTGGGGAAATTTGCCAAAGGCCATTGGCTAGACTCTGGCTGAGGACTGTAATTAGGAGTCATTACCTTCCAACAGCTGCTTGAGATGAACAGGTAGGTTCATCGCATAATAAAATAACAATATTTGCACCTGATTTGAAATATACATAAATCCAAAATTAAACTGCATACTCTTATAAGAATTCCATGAGGGGTCAATGACTATATTACCCTTCAAAACCTTTACATTTGTTCATATACCAGTGTCAGAAAAAAACAGAAAATAGTTAAATATTCTAATCTCATTTCAAGAAGAGAGCATACAATCAGCCAGGTGCGGTGGTTCACGCTTGTAATCCCAGCACTTTTGGGGGCCGAGGTGAGAGAATCACGAGGTCAGGAGTTCAAGACCAGTCTGACCAATATTGGTGAAACCCCATCTCTACTAAAAATTCAAAAATTAGCTGGGCATGGTGGTGCATGCCTGTAGTCCCAGCTACCCAGGAGGCTGAGGCAGGAGAATTGCTTGAACCCAGGAGGCGGAGGTTGCAGTGAACCAAGATCACGCCACCGCACTACAGCCTGGGTAACAGACCGAGACTCCATCTCAAACAAAAAAACAAGAAGAAGAAGAAGAGCATATACAATCTACTTTCCCTTCCTCAAAAATTTAACAAGCTTTATTTTCAGGTACTTTAAAGGCCATCAGTAGATAACTTTGTTCAGTTTACATAAAGGATCTTAAAAGGAAACATATTTTTTAAGTTTGAATGATTCAGTACTTTAAATACTTAAATACTCATGTTGATACATGTGCCAGAAATAATTATTAGGGTGCCAAACCACATATCAAAATCAGGTGTTTTATTTTTAAATTAATATATACTACTTGTCTTTTTTCTCCATATATATCATATAACTTATTAATGTGGAGTTTTATAATATTTATTATGAAATTTCTCATCATTAAATGCAAATTTTCCTCAACTTTTTATGATTTCTACAGCTGTATTTGGAGGTGTAGCTTGATGAAGAAAAATATTGGCATTGTTGTAATGAGAAATTAGAATACTTACTACTTAATAAGATTTACTACTACCCTGTGGGAAGGATTTCTAACACAAGCTAGCATAATCAAATTGTGTCACAAACTATTTTTATACAGATTATAAGCTTATAAGCCTTTCTAGAATTGATCCTGACCCTCCTAATCAAAAGAGTCACAGGATCGTTTTTTATTTTTTATTTTGGCACCAAGAGAAGTCTTGGCTAATGAGTACTATAACTTCACTCTCTTCTCTGGTTCCAAAAGAATTCTTGTCACTGATATATGAAACAACCATTGGAAAGATATTCTCTTCAGAGTGCGGATTAGAAGTTATCTGCATTGATAACAGATTTATGCATTATATGCAACTTTCTTTACTAAGCCTTCTTTTTAAATGATAGAAAAATTTATAATAATATTTTGGTTAATTGTCCTTATGTTCAAGTAAATTATTTTTCCTATCTGTAGATTTTTCTCAAGTAATCCCTCCATTATGATGTTGGAACTGAAATATCTACATGAATGTTCTCTTTAATGCAAATGAGTTATTACCAGGTTCAGGGAAAATAAAAAGATAATTTTTAACAATGGTGGCTAAATGGTAGGGTTTCCTTGTTTCATTTCCTTGTTTTGACAAGGTTTTCTACAAAAGTAGTGAAGATGCAGATTCAGAAAGTTCTGAATTAAGATTCTAAATTAAGACCAATTTATTCCAAGTGCCAAGTAAATTCTAAGTTCTTTATATATACAGAACTCTCTCTCTCCCTCTCTATACATAATAGGAGGTAGGTTCTACATGACCTTTGTAGGGGGATTAGGTAGGGTCTTTGTATCCAAATCATTCCTGCTATGACCCATGTGCATAGCACCTATATGCTATGCTAAATGCTATTTCCTCTTTTCTCCCTACTAGTTTTTCAGTATTTTCACCCAAGCATTTTATTAAACTACATGTAAGCCTTGAACAATCAAGAAGAGAAAGACTCCAGGATATTGGTGTCTTTGGGATTTCATCAACGAAAGCTACACTACTACTTTCCTGAGAGCCATCCCTGTCCTGTCCTCTTTTGATCAGCCACTGTATCACTTCTCTATGCTTCTTAGGACAATTTTTCATGGCCCCACTGCTTCACATTTATTTAAGTACAGGTATTATAGAGGCTGTTGAATCACAAGCTCCTTGAAGTCAGGATAATTTATCTTATTCATCTTTCTATATCACACATCATTTATTTAATATTATATTTTAGATGATCAATATAGGTTACATATTATTTTAAAATCAAACAGATTTTATGTCTTCTTATAAGAAAAAAATTATAATGCATTCTGATAATTAAAAATATCTAATGCAAAGGAACTGAGAAAGTCATCACCACCTAGTATAAATGCATTTGATACTCCTATGCCTTTTAAAGAAGAACTTTTAAAAATGTTCTCAGAGATGCCTCTAATGTCCATCAGAAACCAATGATTCAGGACAAAATACTTCAAAACTAGAAGCTTCTTCAGTTATCCTTAAGTAAGAACACCTAAGCCATTTTAACATAACACACTTTGTAGATTGGCCACAAATCATTATTTATCTTCACTCAAATAGCTTAAAAGTGTTTCCCTCTAAACATACTGCTACAATTTAGTTTTAGCTCTCCCAGGAAAAACATAATGACTGTACTCATTGTATGTATGAAATGCAAATTAAGCCTAGAAAAAAGGTACTACAAGGAACATTTCCACACATGCCCTCCATCCCAGGTCCCTAGAAGATCCATAAGGGCATTCAGTACCAAGAGGAGAGAGGCACATTAACAATTAAACTTAAGATCCTTTGGTAATTTGCAAAGGAAACTTATGAGAGCTGGATTTAATGTAAACTGTGTCTAAGCTCTATGATGTATAAATACTGTTTACATCTTATATTTCAGGCAAAAATACTGAATAGTGAATACCAAAGAGTTTGAAGATTGGGGTTGAACATGAGTAGAAAATGCCTTTTGTGTAATCATCACTGAAATGTATCTTTATGTTACATCATTCTCCTTAGCTTTACTATGATTCCTTAAAGCATATGCCTCAAATTCCACAAGGAACTTTTTTTTTCTTCTATAATTATGGAGTTGTCCATCAGATGAAAGTTTCACAGGGCTGTCCAGTAAGATGAATGGAGGCACATTGTTGGAAGTAGTTGCTCCAGACTCTCAAGAATACAGCTGCCTCAGTAATTCTTCTGAACGAAAGGTGAACCTATCCTTGCTCACGTGTCTTGGCTGAGGTTTTTTAAATTATTACTACTATTATTATTACTATTATTATTGTTATTCCTGACAGCCTTCAAGAACTTGTACTCTCAAGAAGTTACAGTACTCATATATAATGTTTGAGTCATCCCTGTATTTGATCTTGGATAAGATTTTACAGTTTTACCCAGGCTTTGTTAGCACCAGAGCCTAAACTATTCATGGTGGCAGCACATAGTGGGTGAACCATTCCACAAGATCAAAATAACTTCTCTATGCAAAGGTTTATCTAGTGTTTTCTTCTAGTGTTGTGAGTGTACATTTTAGGTTGAATGAAAATCACTTATCATGACATTTAAGACTCAGATTGTGGAGTCATACTCAAAGAGACTTTGATTGAATAAGTTTACTTGGTTAGAATAAATCATTCTTTCTCTATTTTTAAAGAAGCCTTAGATAATTCTGATTAATATAGACTATGGAGTCATCAATGCTTTGAGCTGCACATGGGAAGCACAGTATTTGAAAGCACAGCTTTCAGAACATGAAAGCTCATGTCTCTATCATTATGCCATTTAGAGAAACACTGCTGCTCATGTTTCTAATAGAGCATTTCTATCCTAGTCCATTAAGCTCCCTAACTCTATACTATTTGGCTTAGAAAGTTGAAAATGAATTCAAGAGTATTTGAAAAGGATTTGGCATGTTTTATCAAATATTTCTTATTATGAAATATTTCTAATTTATGACACAACGGTGTCTCTAGCACTTAACAAGCTGGACAAAGGAAGAATCGTTCCAATTACTGCATCATCATAATGATAAGTGAATTATAAGATTATATTTCTTTGAAAGAACAATATCTGCTCCATAAACTATAGAGTTACTGAGGTTATAGTGATCTCTAAACTGTTGTCATAGTTTATCTTTTTTGTATGGTTTAAACACCAGCACTTTTCTTAAAATCACGCTAAGTATTTTGTCTTAATAGTACTTAAAAGGCTTTTATTTGATATGGTGATATTCTCTTTTAATATGTTTCTCACTTTAGAGCATAAATGTTTAATCCCTTCAAGTGAATATAGCTACAAGAAAACATTTATGAAGAACTCTGGTGGGAGAGTAGAAAAATCAAGGCTTTAAGTATGATTCAGTAAGTTGGTTAGCAATTCTATGTCTCCTTTTCATCGGTAAATAGGAAGAGTAAAGAACAATAGTAATTGAGCTATATAAAAACAAGGACTGGGCATGAAGATTCATTTAAGACAAGGAATTATACAAGCATCATATCACCAAATGTGTAACTGCAGATCAATTTGGATACAGTACATAGAAAAGTTCAACAGTTATGCCAGTGACTTGCAAATGTTTTGGTATTAGAAATCTATTATATTACACTTGCAAAACAAATTGAAAACATAAATAGATTTGTGTGGAAATATACCAAATTAGAAATTAAAATTGATGCATTTTTAATTATTTATTTATTCATTCATTTAAAATGACCTCCCAGGACGTGGCGCTTAATCCTCATATCTACCACATCTAGAGTTTGGGCTGGACTTGGGAACTCTTAGTCACTCACTTGCAAAGAACAGAGTATAGAAAGGGAAAAAAAAATGGTAACTTTGTAGTTAAAATTCGCAATTACCTTAAAAAAGTAATCATGGTTAACGTAACAAGTGATAAGTCATATCAATTTCCTGATAACATAATGAGAAGGGAACTTCATTTCTGTATTATTCCTCCCCAAAACCCATAACTCCCATCTAACAATGAGTAAATTCAAATTGAGAAACATTCTTCAAAATAGCTCACCATTTTATTCAAAACTGTCAAGATCACATACTCAAAATAAAGACTGGGTAATTGTGGCCAGAAATACAATTAAATGCAATGTGGAATCCCAGATTGGACCTGGAACATAAATAGGCTATAGTGGGAAAACCCTTAAAGTGGAATAAAGTCTGAAATTTATGTAACACTATGCACCAACATTAATCTCATAATATGATGAATGTACTATAGCTGTAAGGTATTAATTCAGGGGAAAACTTGGTGAAGAATATACAGAAATTTTCTGTACTATCTTTGCAACTCTTCTATAAATCTAAAATTATTTCAAAATTAAGTTTATTTTTAAACGATTAAAGACCCCACAGAATTCTTGCTTATGTAGGTTCTATTTATAGATACATACAATATTAAAAAGCAGAACAAAAATATTACCTATTTATTAATTCATTGAAACCAAATAACAAACCTATAATATGTTAACATACATTTTATATTTTCATGAAAATAGGCAAAAAGAAGAGTGTTTTACATTTTGAATTTTTTAAATATTTGGTTTAATAGAAAGAAGACAGTTGGATTCTCATTTCTGCTTCTAAATCTAATATGTTGTTTTAGTTGAATTATGTGAAGAAAGTTATTCTTCACACAGATACAGACTTGGAAAAAGGAGAAATATTTTAGTAGCCTTTTGGATAGTAGTGGATATTTTATTGTGTGTGACTATACCAAAACTTTATGATTTGTTTATGCTTAAAAATTAGTTGCTTGGGGAAAGTACATTCTCCTCAATAATTGTTGCTGGTAAAACTTGATATACACATGCAAAAGAGTGGCTAGACTATTATGTTACACTATATACAAAAATTAATTCAAAATGCATTAAAGACCTAAACATAATACCTAAAACTGTAAGTCTCCTAGAAGAAAACATAATGGAAAAACTTCATGATATTGGTCTTGGTAATGTCTTGGACATGACACAAAAAGCACAGGCAACAAAAGTAATAATGGATTTTTTAAAACAGGGCTACATCAGTCTTAAAAATGTTTGCACATCAAAGCAAACAACCAATAGAATAAATGGTAACCTACAGAATTGAAGAAAATATTTGCAAATTATATATATATATGATAAGGACTTAATATCCAGAATATATAAATACTCCTACAACTCCACAACAAAAATCTAGTAACCCCATTATAAAATGGGCAAAGTGCTTGAATAAATACTCTCCAAAAAAATATGCAAATTGCCAACAAGCACATGAAAAGATGCTCAACATGACTAACAGATAAATGAAAATCAAAACCACAAAGAGATATTATCACACACTCATTAGGATGGCTCTTATTTTTAAAAAGGTGAGGATGTAGAGAAATTGGAATAATTATGCTCTGTTGGAATTATAAAATGGTACAACCACAATGGAAACAATACAGAGGTTTCTCAAAAAATTTTTAAATAGAACTACCATATGATCTACCAACCTCATGGTGGAATCAATCTAAATGTCCATTGACAGATGAATGGATAAATAAAATGTGATATGTACATAAAATGGAATATTATTTGACCCTAGAAAGGAAAGAAATCCTGTTACACACTACAGTATGAATAAATCTTGAGGAAATATTGCTAAGTGAAATAAGTCAGTCACAAAAAGACAAATACTGTATGACTCTCTTAAATGAAGTGTCTAAAAAAAGTCAGATTATTAGAAAAAGAACATAGAATGGTGTTGACTAACAGCAGGGAGGAAAAAGAAAAGGGAAGTTGTTTTATGGGTCCTGAGTTTCAGATTTATAAGTTGAAAAAGTTCTGGATATCTGTTTCATAATAGTGTGAATATAATTATATTAGTTCATTCTCACATTGCTGTAAAGTTCTTCCTGAGAATTGGTAATTTATGAAGAAAAGAGTTTTAACTGACTCACAGTTCCACATGGCTAGGGAGGTCTCAGGAAACTTACAATCAGGGCAGAAGGCAAAAGGGAAGCGAAGTATAGCTTCCCGTGGTAGAGGAAAAGGGAGAGAAGAGTGAAGGAGGAAGTGCCACACACATTTAAACCATCAGATCTTGTGAGAATTCACTCACTATCACAAGAACAGAAAGGGGGAAATCCACCCCCATGACCCAATCACCTCCCAGCAGGACCCTCCTCCAATTCCACATGAGATTTGGTGGGGACACATATCCAAACCAAATCATTCTGCCCCTGGTCCCTCCCAAATTTCATATCCTTCTCTCATTTCAAAACCAATCATACTTTCCAACAGTCCCCCAAAGTGTTAACTCATCCCAGCATTAACTCAAAAGTCCAAGTTCAAAGTCTCATCTGAAACAATGCAAGCCCCGTTTGCCTATGAGACTGAAAAATAAAAAACAAGATACAATCGGGGTACAGACATAGGGAAAATGCTCCCATTCCAAATGGGAGAAATTGGCCAAAACAAAGGGCGCCATGCAAGTCCAAAACATAGCAGGATTGTCATTAAATCTTAAAGCTCCAAAATAACCTCCCTTGACTCTATGTCTCACATCCAGGGCATGCTGATGAAAGGGGTGGGATCCCATAGTCTTGGGCAGACCCACCCCTGTGGCTCTACGGGGTATGGCTCCTTTGGCTGCTTTCACTGGCTGACTTTGAGTGTCTGTGGCTTATCCAGGTACATTGTGCAAGCTGTTGATGGATCTTCCATTTTGGGGTCTGGAGGCCAGTGGCCCTCTTCTCACAGCTCCACTAGGCAGTGCCCCAGTAGGGACTCTGTGTTGGGGCTCCAACTTCACATTTCTACCTCAACACTGCCCTAGTAGAGGTTCCCCATCAGGGCTCTACCCCTGCAGCAGACTTCTACCTGAACATCCAGGTGTTTCCACACATTCTCTGAAATCTAGGAGGGTGTTCTCAAGCCTCAACTCTTATCTTATCTTCTGCATACCTGTAGGTCCACAACCACATGGAAGTCACCAAAGCCTGGTGCTTGCAACCTTGGAAGTAAAGCCCTAGTTGTAAATTGATCCCCTTTAGCCATGGCTGCAGTTGGAGCATCTGGGACGCAGGACACCAAGTCCTGAGGCTGCACAGAGCAGTGGGGTCCAAGGCCTGAGCCGTGAAACTGTTTTTGCCTCCTAGGCCTCTGGGCCTGTGATTGGAGAGGCTTCTCTGAAGGTCTCTGACAATGGAGACATTTTCCCCATTATCTTGGCTATGAACATTTCACCTCCCCTTTAGTTATTCTGCAGAGGAAATAGTAATTCAGTCTTTAAGAATACAGGTAAATAGTTAATTTAGTGATCTACTGCATTGTCATACAGTGGCCATAATTTACATTACTTACCATTTACTCAGCAGATATTCAGCAATGTCAAATATACAAGATGTCATTACTTTCTAAACTATATTGTATATGCTTCTCCAGGCAATATACTATAATATCTTAACCTATAAAATGCAAATGTCTGCAGTCTGCTTGGGCTTGAATTCCTCCCCAGAAAATGAGTTTTCCCTCTCTACCACATGATTGGGCTGCAAAGTTTCCCAACTTTTATGCTCTGCTTCCCTTTTAAATACAAGTTCCAACTTCAGACCATCTCTTTCTTCATACAAATGAGCATAGGCTTTTAGGAGCCACCAGGCCACATCTTCAAGGCTTTGCTGCTTAGAAATTTCTTCTACCAGATACCCTAAATCATCTCTCTCAAGTTTAAAGTTCCACAGATCTCTAGGGCAGAGGCAAAATTCCACCAGTCTTTTTGCTAAAGCATAGCAAGAGTGACTATTACTCCAGTTCCTAGTAAGTTCCTCATCTCCCTCTGGGACCACCTCAGCCTAGACATCATTGTCCATATCACTATCAGCATTTTGGTCAAAACCATTCAACAAGTCTCTAGGAAGTTCCAAACTTTCCCACATCTTCTAGTCTTCTTCAGAGCCCTCCAAACTGTTCTAACCTCTGCTCGTTACCCAGTTCCAAAGTCACCTCCACATTTTCAGATATCTTAGTAGCAGTGCCCTACTCCCAGTACCAATTTTCTGTGTTAGTCCATTCTCACATTGCTATAAAGAACTGCCTGAGACTGGGTAGTTGATACAGTTTGACTGTGCCCCTATCCAAGTCTCATACTGAATTGTAGCCCCCATAATTCCCACATGTTGTAGGGGGTACTTGGTGGGAGGTAATTGAATCATGGTGGTGGGTCTTTCCCATGCTGTTCTCATGATAGCGAATAAGTCTTACAAGATCTGATGGTTTTATAAAGGGAGTTGCCCTCAACACATTCTCTTGCCTGCCACCATGTAAGACAAGACTTTGTTTCTCATTCACCTTCTGCCAAGATTGTGAGGCCTCCCAGCCATGTGGGACTGTGAGTCAATTAAACCTCTTTCCCTTATAAATTACTGAGTCTTATCTATGTCCTTATTAGCATCATGAGAACAGACTAATACAGTAGTTTATGTAGAAAAGAGGTTTAATTGACTCACAGTCCTGCATGGCTGGGGAGGCCTCAGGAAACTTACAATCATGGCAGAAGGTGAATGGGAAACAAAGCACATCCTCCAATGTTAGAGAGTGAGGGAGAGAGAGAGAGTGAAGGGGAAAGTGCCACACACTTTTAAACCATCACAGCTCATAAGAACTCATTCACTATCATGAAAACAGCAAGGGGGAAATCCACCCCCATGATCTAATCACCTCACACCATGCCCCCTCCTCCAATTCGACAGGAGACTTGGGTGGGGATACAAATCCAAACCATATCAATAATTAATACCACTGAACTGTACATTTTAAAATAGTTAATATGGTAAATTTTATGTTTTGCTTTTTACTACCACCACCAAAACAAAATAATTGCTTAAAAATTAATGGAAATGAAGATCTGTAACAAGACCAATAAACTTTTCATACTCTGTGAAAATTCCATTGGTCTATCATGCCCTTTGAGTGGATTCTTTACCTATGCATAATTTTATAACAGCATATGTTGGTCATTTAAAAAATAAGAGTTCACATATATATGTGGATGTTCCAAATATTGATAGGTCAAGGAATCACATTAGTTAATATCACCAACAATCTTTCAGAAAAATCTTTTTCTTAAGTATTAGGAAGCTGTCAAAAGATCACAGTAGCAGGACAGTTTTCCCCAAACTCTAATTTTTATTTAAAACTTAAATTTTACCATCAGTGACAATGTGAGTTATTTCCCTGTAGTGGCAGCCTCACTTTGCTCATTCCCAAGGAAATACATGCCAAGTACCCTCATCTAAAAAATCACAGCTCGTTTATTAGTTATTGTGTCAGTAAAAGTCTAATTCCATAAAAATGTGACTAGTTCAGCACACTACCTAAAAAGTTTCACAAATGCTTTTCTTCAATCATTTCATTTTAGTTTATAGTTGAAGTCTTTTATGCATAGTTTGCATTTTATTTGGCAGAATATTATAAAAATTGGACACAAGTGTCAAACTTTAATAAAATGAATAATTTTTACTTCAATTTCAGGGACATTCAAAATGAAACCAGCATTTGTTTTTACTGAGTGTATGACAAAGATGGGCCAAATGCCAACTAATACAATTTGGTGCCACTATCTTGGTTCATACCAAGCATTACCAGTTTTGCTCATGATTAATTTTGTACTTTTAGTGCAAGTTATGCAGGAAAACTCACCAGAATTAAAAATGTTATTCAAAAAATTTGAATACTCGCATATCACCAATATCTGTTTCCAAGCATTCACATAATAGAAAATCTGATGAATAATCAGGCCTAATATCAGACAAATACAGTCCCTTCATTCATGCCTATAGACTTGCCCATTTAAAAGACAAAAAGTACAATTCTGCTGATAAAAGAGTAATTTAATCTTTATGTTTACAGCTAAGTAGGTAATTTAGTGATTTACAGTACTGTCACACAGTGACCATAATTTACATTACTTACCAGTTATTCAGCAGATATTCGGCAATGTCGAATATATAAGACGTCATTATTTTCTAAACTATTGTATATGTTTCTCCAGGCAATATACTATATCTTAACCTATAAAATGTGTAGCTGGTTTTTTCATTATGAGTTTGAAAAGTTGTAACCAATTTTAGCTTTTAAAGAGATCACGGCCGGGCGCGGTGGCTCAAGCCTGTAATCCCAGCACTTTGGGAGGCCGAGATGGGTGGATCACGAGGTCAGGAGATCGAGACCATCCTGGCTAACACGGTGAAACCCCGTCTCTACTAAAAAATACAAAAAAAAACTAGCCGGGCGAGGTGGCGGGTGCCTGTAGTCCCAGCTACTCGGGAGGCTGAGGCAGGAGAATGGCAGGAACCCGGAAGGCAGAGCTGCAGTGAGCTGAGATCCGGCCACTGCACTCCAGCTTGGGCGACAGAGCGAGACTCCGTCTCAAAAAAATAAAATAAAATAAAAATAAAAAAAAATAAATAAAGAGATCACATCTACATTTCGAATACTCAATTCTTAATTCTTTACTCTGAATAATTGATCTCAAAATGATACCACCATTCAGGTAATGACAAACAATATGTCATACAGAGTAATGACAAATCATATAGCCACTGAAAAACTCACTGTATAATTTTGAGCAGATAAGAGTGAGAGATAACGATCAGTGAAAAATGGTGGTATAGGTTGCTCCAAGGGCCTGTCCCTCCACAGAAACATCAAAAAATCAACTAAAACTGTAAGAACAAACTTTGTTAGAATTCTAGAAAACAATCAAAGCATATGCTAAACCAAGAAAAAGCAACTTAAAATAGTGGTAATATATATTTATGTTCATAGCAGCATTAGTCACAATAGCCAAAACTCAAATAACCTTTGATGAATAAAGAATAAACAAATGTAGTATATGCAACCAATAGTATATGAGTCTGCCATATAAATGAAGGAAGTTCTCAAACATGTTACAACATGGATAAACCATAAAGACATTATGCTAAGTGAAATAAGACAGCCACAAATTCATAGAGACATGAATAGAGACAAATACTAGAATGGTGGTTTCCAGGGACTAGCAGGAATAAATAAATGATGAATACTGTTTAATGGATACAGAGTTTTAGCTTTGCAAGATGAAAACAATTCTGGAGATGGATGGTGGTGGTATATAACTTTAGAAATGTAATTAATGTCACTGGAACATATACTTTAAAGTGATGAAAATTTAATGGTAAATTTTATGGTATGTCCATTTTGCCAGGACTAAAAATTTTTTAAAAAACAATACTTTGAGAAGATTATGCTCCAAAATAATAAAACAGGTAATGAAATTTCTCAAACATTGAATCATCATAAAAACTAAAGATATTAAGAAGAAAAAGATACACATTAAGAATCACTTCTAAAAGCATTTAATTATAGTATTATATTGACTATATGACAAGATTGTGGAATTTGTCTAAGAAATTCAATAATTATTAAAATTAAAATGTTTCTTTGAAACTAGGCCGCATAAAACTTAGAAACTAGGCCTCATAAAAAAAGAACTTAAAAAAAATTAACACCAGGTGGCTCTGGATAGGGTCCCACCCTGCCTCAATAGGGTCCCACCCTGATAGGGTCCCACCCTGCCAATTCCGGGAAACAACCTCATGGGGTCCCACCCTGCCTCGAAGTTCCCGGAATCAACAACTCCAGGAAAAAACTTCATAAGGTCCTGCTCTAACCAATTAGAACAAGACACCTTGCTCAGGCCATAGACAGACCCAATTACCACGCGCCTAAAGCTTTGTTTGAATTTCGCGCCCTAAGCTGTGTTTGAACTTGTGTTTGCCTATATAAACAGCCTGTAACAAGCAGTCAGGGTCCCAGGGCCAACTTAGAGCTTGGGACCCTAGCGCGCTAGTAATAAATAACTCTCTGCTGTGAATCTCGTGTCGGTGATCCTTCGCGGCGACCCCTGCCCAGGAAGGAATTGACAGTTCGGTTCCAACATCTTCAGTATATTTTTACAAAAATTACATTTGCAAAAACATTAGTTAAAATATGGAATTGTTTGGTAAGAAAGGTTATCCTAAGAAAATAATAGAAACTCTTTGTGACATTTCAATTTGCCTTTGCACTTCCATTTTTCTAGCTTTGAAGCAGTCTTTTAAATGGCTAACCACATTCCCAGTGAGGAACTTTAGTTCCTGGTTCCAGAGGGAGCAGAGCAAACCTTATTTGAAAAGAATCATGTTTGTCTTCTATAACCTAATTAAAGACTATCTGAAGGACATGCCTAAAGGCACTTGTCTTTGTTTCACCTGACTCAAACTCACTCATGTTGGAAAGCAGCAAACATTTAAATATATATGACAAATAAGCAACCTGCAGCTACCTACAGCAAAAAAACAAAAGGTACAGTTAGAACAAACAATAAAGCTCATAATGCCTTGAAAGAAAATCTGGAGAGATTATTTTAAAACTAGTGCATTCAAAATCAACCACATATGCTGGGAATACAGGATATCGCACAAATGACCCAGGAAGGACACATGCTAGAAATAAGTTAAGAAAATTGGAAGCTTTTAGTTCTAACTGATCTGTAGGTTCAATAAAAGCAGGACGTAAAAGCCAAGGCTGAGTTGTAAACAACCTGGCTATTCATTGGAGGAGTGTCTATATGGAGAAAATCTGTAAATGCTTGAAGAAGCTTTTCATTTTTTTTCTCCCCTCTCTCTCTCTTTCTCTCTCTCTGTCTTCCTCTCTTGCCTGCAGGCTTTCAAGGAAATTGCCATGAAATCACTGGCTAAACACAAGCTAAAGGAACAGAGACTTTACAGAACACAGGACAAAGAATACAAACTCGATAAAAATATGTAAAAAGCCACTAAGTATACAAATAGCTACCACCACAGCGAACACAAAAATATAATTTCCATAGTTACCATACTGTATGTAATTTGTCCAATTTTCAATGAAAAATTATAAAGTGTGCAAATAAACAAGAAAGTATGATCCATTTACAGATTTAAACAAAACAAAACAAAAAAACTATTTTTCCTGAGGAAACACAGGCATTGTACTTCCTGAAGAAAGGATTTAGGTAAACTGTCTTAAATATGCTCAAAGAACTAAAGGAAAACATGGAAAATAAACTAAAAGAAACAAGGAAAACAATGTATGACCAATAGAGAATATTAATAGTGAGATAGAAATTACAAAAAGAAACCAAACAAATTCTGGAGCTAAGACATACACTAGACTGAAATAAAAAATTCACCAGAAGGTTTCAAAAGTAGCTTTATACAAGCAGAATAAACAAACCAGCAAACTTGAAGTCAGGTAAATTGAAATTATTTAGTCTGCAGGCAATAAAGGGTGAATATAGCTGCAAAGTTATAAATGAAGTGTTAGCAAACTTATTCCAATAATATATAAAATGGATAACATAAT
The DNA here is from genome assembly GCF_049350105.2 of Macaca mulatta. Lineage (NCBI taxonomy): Eukaryota > Metazoa > Chordata > Mammalia > Primates > Cercopithecidae > Macaca > Macaca mulatta. Next base: position 135,644,402 of record NC_133410.1, read on the forward strand.
TTTCAGGTTGAGTTTATTTGAGATTGAAAAGTTTGATTTAATATTAGAAAATCAACCAATGTAATTCACCACAGTAACAGATTAAAAGAGAGAAATAATATGACCATCCCAATAGATGTCAGAAAAACATTTAATTAAAAAAAAGAAAAAAAAATGAACAGAGCATAAGACCTGTGGGACAACATCCATCACTCCATCATACTCATGAGAATCCCAGAAGGAGAAGTTACAGAGGGAGTAAGTGTCAGAAAGAATATTTGAAGAAATAATGGCCAAAACCTTCCCAAAGTAGGTACTACATATTCAAGAAATTCAATGAACTCCAAGTAAAAGAAACAGAAAGGTATTCATACTCAGACATATTATGATTTTAAGTTGTTCAAAGCCAAAGATAAAGAAGAATCCTGAGAGAAGCAAGAGAGTAGCATGTCCTTCATAATCCTCAATATAATTAATAGTATACTTCTTATCAGAAACCATCAAGGCCAGAAGGAAATGGGAAGAAATTTGTATAGTGCAGAAGGAAAAGAAAGTAGTCAACAAAGATTTCTGTATCCAGAAAAACTATTTATTTCAAAATGAAAGAGAAACTAAGATACTCCCGGATAAACAAAAGCTGAGGGAGTTCATCACCAGTAGACCTGACCCAAAGAAATGCTACAGAGAGTTCACCTGGCTAAAATGACAGAATGCTAGACAGTAACTAGAAGCTATAAAAAATGTAACTTCAGTAATGTAACTACATAGGTAAACATAAAAGTCTATACTACTGTATTTTGGATTTTTAATGCACCTTTTAATGTCCTATATAATTTCAAGAGACAAATGCATAAAACGATAATTATAAATCTTTTTTTAAAATTTTTTCGAGATGGAGTTTTGCTCTGTCACCCAGGCTGGAGTGCAGTGGACACAATCTTGGCTCACTGCAACCTCCACCTCCTGAGTTCAAGTGATTCTCCTGTCTCAGCCTCCTGAGCAGCTGGGATTACAGGCATGCGCTACCACACTGAGCTAATTTTTGTATTTTTAGTAGAGACAGGGTTTTACCATGTTGGTTAGGGTGGTCTCAAACTCCTGAACTCAAGTGATCTGCCTGCCTCGGCCTCCCAAACTGCTGGGATTACAGGCATGAGCCATCATACCCAGCCTACAGTTATAAATCTTTTAGTGGGCACACAATGTATAAAGACTTAAGTTGTGACAATATGAAACAGAATATTTTTATGCTATTGAGGCTATGTTGGTACCAATTTAAACATTCTTCAGGACAGATCATATGTTAGGCAACACAACAAATCTCAATAAACAGATTTTAAAAGTATACAAATTGTCATCTCCAGACACTACTGAATGAAGCTAGAAATCAAAAATAGAAACAATTTCCCAAATATGAGAAAACTGAATAAACCATTCTTAAACAACCCATTGAGCAAAAAAGAAATTGTAAAGAAATTTGGAAAATACTAAGGAAAAATGAAAATAAAAATACAATACATCGAAACATATGAGACAGCAAAAGCAGGGTTTAGAGGGAAATTTGTAGAAATAAACACATTTTTTAAAAAAGAAAGATCTCAAACCACTACCCTAACCTTATACCTTAAAAAACTAGAAAAAGGAGAACAAATAAAACTCAAAGCTGCAGAAGGAAGGAAATAATAAATATTAAAACATAAATGAAGGAGTATAGACTAGAAGCATAGAAAAGATCAACAAAACCAAACATTGGTTCATTGAAAAGATGGAGAAAGTTAACAAACCTTTAGCTAGACTGACAAGAGGGAAAATGTAAATAACTAAAATTAGAAATGAAAGCAGAGGCATTACTACCAACCTTGGAGAGTTATAACAGGTAGAAAAATTGAATCAGTAGTCAAAATGTCCCCACAAAGAAAGCCACTATCAGATGGACTCACTGGCAAATTCTAGTAAACATTTCAAGAAGAACTAGCACTAATTCTTCTCAAACTACTCCAAAAAAATAGAAGAGGAAAAAACATTTTCTATTATATCAGGTCAGCATTACTCTGATAACAAAACCACATGAATATACCATAAGAAACAAAAATTACAGGCCAGGCATGGTGGCACATTCCTATAATCCCAGTATTTTAGGAGGCTACGTTGGAGGATCACTTGAGCCCAGGACCTCAAGACCATTTTGGGCAACATAGCAAGATCCTGTAACTAAATTCAAAAGAAAAAATAGCAGGGTGTGGTAGTGTACACCTACTGTCCTAGCTCTTTGGGAGGCTAAGTTGGGGTAATTGAGCTCAGGAGTTCGAGGCCACAGTGAGCTAAGATTGTGGTACCACACTGTAGCCTAGGCCACAAACTGAGACTGTCTTAAAAAAAGAAAAAAGAAAATGAAACAGATCATTATTCCCTGTTAATATTATTACACTCAATAACCAAGTAGGATTTACCCCAGGAATGCAAGGGTAGTTCAAGGCTCAATATAAAAAAAATCAATCGATATACAGTACATTAATAGAACAAGGGGAATGATACATGACCATCTCAATTGACTCACTAAGAAGTATTTCACAAATTGCAATACATTCTCATGATTTAAAAAACACTATAAAAATTAGGAAGAGAAAAGAATTTTACCAGCATGAAAAAGGGCATTTGTGAAAACCTCATGGCTAACACCCTCATAGTAAAACACTGAAAGCTTTTCCCTTAGAAAAAGTAAAAATGAAATGTTTTCCCTTTGTCTTCTTTTCTTTCAACATTGTACTGAAAGTTCCAAGCAGCAATTACGCAAGAAAAGTAGGCAATTAGGCAAGAAAAATAAATGAAAGTAATCCAGATTGGAGATGAAATAAATCTATTTTCTATTCATAGAAAAATCCCAAAGAATCTTTACACCCACAGAAAACTACTAGAGCTAACAAATGAATTCAGCAAAGTTGCAGGATACATGAATGCACACACACAAGTTAGTTTTGTTTCTGCATACTGACAATGATCAATCTGAAAATACAGTTAAGAAAACAATTCCACTTACAATAGTCCAAAATAGCAAAATACCAAGGAATAAATTTGACCAAGGAGGTAGAAACTTGTACACTGAAAACGTCAAAACATTCCTGAAGTTTAAAGACTTAACTAAATAGAAATATATTCCATGTTTGTAGACTAAAAGACAATTTTCAGATGGCAATATTATGCAAAGCAATCTATATATCAATGCAATCCCTATCAAAATTCAATAGCTTTTTTTCACAAATAAACAAATTGATTCTCAAATTCACATGGAATTGTAAGGGGCCTCGAATGTTATAGCGTAATTATAATGGGAAAGAAAACCACAACAATGTTGGAGCACTCACAATTTCCAATTTCAAAACTTCCTACAAAGCTACAACAATAAAATTACAAAGGGCCTAAAGTGTGGTGGTTGCACACTATTGTGAATGTACTATGTGACACTGAAATGTTTACTTCAAAATGGTGGATTTTATGTTAGGTAAATTTCATTTCAATTATAAAACTGATATTGACAAAGACAATAACACCTTAATATTATTATGAAATAAGATTGACTTCATGGACACCTAAAAATCATCTTAGGGGCTCCAGAGTTCCCTAGATCCCAAGTTGCAAACCACTTAGATTCTTCCTTATATAACCAGTTTATTGATGGATTTTATTTAGATGGGTATCAACTTTTTTAATTATTTTCATCATGTCTATGATGTTTGATAACCCTTTTCTTCTAGGTAATGTCTCAACATTTTTGGCCAGATTCCATATTTACCATGCCACATTTAATTATTAGCACAGTCTGATTTTGGTATTTAAGAATCAGTCCTATTAAGTTTTAAATAAATTCAAAACTTGTCTGTCACCCCCATCCTTAGCTGCCCAGGACAGATAAGGGTGTTACAGCTAATTAGTACAGAGGAGACAGGTGTCTTTTATCTCAGGAGCATCTCTCTCCTTTTTGTACGTGCTAGCTTCTTGGTGGTAGAAGAAAGAAGGGCTAGTTGGTGGAGGCAAAAGTCTAACTTGGCTGCCTACCTTTTAAAATACTGATTAATTTACTCTGCAAGCATTTATTATCTACTCTGTGCCAGTCACTGTCCAAGGAGTTAAAATATAGCTATAAACAGAACTTTCAAAAAATCCTGTCTTTATGCATCTTACATTCTATTGAGGAAGTCAGGCAATAAACAAGGTGAATACACATATAGCAAGTTACCTATAAGTGATTAAAATAAAACATGCAGTAGGTAGCAGACATAGAGAGTTATTGGGGGTTGTGATGGTAGGCAGAGGGACCTTGGAATGACTTTTAGATGGTAATATTGGCATAAGTTTTAAAGGAGGAAAAAAGAGAAATAGGTCAATATTTGGAGGAATAGTGTGAAAGGGAAAGACTCCAGGTAAATTTTTTTTACTCTGTTTTTTTCTGTTGCAAGGAGCAGTTGATGTGGTGATCTGAACTGTTTTCTTGGGGTGATGATCAGTTTTTCTCCCCATGTTCCCTGATACTAATGACTCAATTAAGAAGAGCCATCATATCTCCATATAGTCCCTCCATCATGCACCCTCAGCTCCTTCCCTGGTTCTACAGTAATATCATTAACCTTTGTGCTCCTTCACATGGAGCTGTGAAAAATGCTAGAGTTCTCCTCTGAACTTTCTGAGTTATAGACAGCTGGAATCTGGTAAAGATGGCCTCTTCTTCCCAGTCATTCCCATGCCAAGGTTTCTTTAAGCCTGCTCCTGCTAACATGGACAACTGCAATGAGCCCCCCCACCTATAGAAATCTCTAGACCTGATTCAAGAACCAGTACTTAAGTTCAAGTACACCCCAAATTACAAGGGACACATATTATGCTCCTCTCTCATCTCCTCAACAGCAGGGCTACCACACCCTTAGACTTCCAGAAAACTCTCCTGAGAGTATTCTCCTTACACTCCCCTTCAAAAAATACAGTACCATTTTGGCCCTGTGGGTTTTGTAGCTCAGCAAGAGTGTCACCAGGCAGCTGGGAAAAAAAAAAAAAAAAAAAAAAAAAAAAAAAAAAGCTTCTCTCCTTTTCTTGGAGACATCTTCAATCTTCAAGCCATTCCCTAAGAAGCCTTATCACAGAGCAACTGAGGGAAATATCACTTTCTTATCTCCACCCCATAGGAAAGGATGAGAATTAGTTCTCATCATGCATATCTTTCTCTGCAAAGTTAACTACTTGAACTGACAGATATATTGACTGGGTGATATATACTGATAGTGACATTGGTGGGCAATGGTGGTAAGCTGGATTTACACTGGCATTTTCTAGGGCAATAGTTGACCTTAATTACTATTGGTTTCTTAAAAATGTGGGTCATTAACAACTTTTTGTCTTCAGCCAGAATTGCAATTTCTTGGCATGATATTAAAATTATTTTATAGGTACCTGCAAAAAGTGACAGCAACTTTAATAATTCTGCCAATATAAATATCAGAGAATATCTCCAATATTCTTATGCAGGAATGGAAATTCCAAATATTTTTTTCTGCAAAAACTTAATGTATTTTAATCTAATCAATATTTTATCTAAGTAAAGTTTATGTGAATTTTTTATCTTTTAACTACAAGCCTAGATTATTTTAAAACCTAAAATATGACAAAAGGTTAGTAGTGTAGTTATCTGGCTCTCCTACAAAATAAAATATATTTCAAAAAATTTAAATAGCATCTCTTCAATGATTTTAACTTACTGTAGTCACTAATATCTGTATAACCCTTACATATATCTAGCTTTATTTAAGGGTAAAAGTCGATGCAGTGCTTTATTTGCATAACCATTCCATTTGGCCATGATTTCTAAGAACTAAAGTAAATCCCTAAAATCATGATTTCATATTCATGCTTTACAGCTAATAATGTTATTCATTAACATATTTGGATTTAAAACATTGAATGATATCCTAATCATGGAAAATACATCTTAATTATTTTAATCAAGTTAGCAATTAGAGATATTATCCCTAAATTCCAATCCGAAATGGAGAGAAACTATGAGAGAAACTGATAACAGACAGACTAGCATGCTTTTTCTCACAAGTGATACTTGGTACCAGTGTCTAGTGACTCAAGTCTAGGAGATACCATTCAAATTTTATTCTATGTCAATGGAATTGTGCTATAGGAGCTGCCATACTCATATATTCTATGACATAAAATACAATGTGAATGGTGTCCCCTGGCATTGGACAACTTGGCAGCCATGCTCAGAAAATGTTATTTTTAATACTTAATATTTAATTCCATTAAGGCTAAAAAAGGGAACATAAAGAAATAGAAATTTAAGTTTGAAAGAAATAAATGTGAAACCAATAATAAAGTTACTGATAAATTATAAAGTTAATGGAAAATTGTAGTAGTCCATATTCACGCTGCTATAAAGAACTGCCTGAGTCTGGATAAATTATAAAGAAAAGAGGTTTAATTCACTCACAGTTCCTCATGGGTGGGGAGACCTCAGGAAACTTACAATTATGGTGGAAGGGGAAGTAGGTATGTCTTACACGGCAGTAGGTGAGAGAGAGAGGGTGCAAGAGCAGGGAAAACCGCCTTATAAAACCATCACATTTCACAAGAATTCACTGACTATCATGAGAACAGCATGGGCGAAACCGCCCCCATGATCCAATCACCTCACACCAGTTTGCTCCCTCAAAATTTGGGGATTACAATTCAGGATGAAATTTGGGTGGGGATACAAAGCCTAACCACATCGTAAGTGAATTATTTCTTTGTTTTTTGCATAATCATGTATCATTTAGAATATAATGTATAAATAAAATCTTACTGCATTACACAAAGAACCACCTCCAACTTTCTGTCTCCAAATAATCAAATCAGACCTATCATCCCAATTTCCATACCTTTCCTGAGCCTTTGCAGGCAAAAGTAAGAACAGAAAATAAAGACAAACAGGGAAATGTTGGAAAATAAACTTGGAACAGTTTGTCAATTCAAGGCAGAGAGATTTATGGTGCAGATGCCAGAAGATAGAGCAAAGTCTCATGAGCAAATGGCTCTAAAAAGAAATTTCTTTACTGCTTTTATACATGCCATTAGTTCCCACCAAATACCATTCTGGTTAATATAATAACAATAGCACAGTGAGAATTGCCCTACATGCCAGACACTGAGCTTAAGTATTTATATACATGTCAGTAATCTATTTCTTCATAATAAACTTTGTTGTAGACATGTTTCTTGGCTTAAGGAGAAAAAAGCTAAGGTTTGTAGAGGTTTGAATATACAGTACTTCAACCCTGGTGAGTGAAGTACTCAAGAATCCATCTAACATCTAACTCCAAAAGCCATAGGCTCCTAATCACGATCTTATTCTGCCTACCAATACTACCCTCCTTCTCTTACTCCAAAACATATTTCCATTGCATTAATCCATTCATTCATTCACTTTTTTGAGCACACTCAGTCTGGTTATTGTGTGGAAGAGACACAAAATTGAATAAGGTACCATTCTGCAGGAGTTTAAATTCAAGAAGAAGGAAAAACAAGGCATAACGTGGTACAAAAGTTGTGTGTTATAGGTAGGAGAAAGAGAAATGGGTATAGGAGGAAGCAGCAAGAACTCTCAAGATCCAAGGGCAACAAATGTTTCCAGAAGATTTAAGATTTAAGTGGTCTTTGTAATACTTCCTAAGGTCTATTCTAAATCTTACTATAATCTATGCATACCAAAGTTTAACGTTGGCCATTTAGAATATCCAGGTGATCAAATCCAATGCTCACGAAGCTGGTAAATAGGCTTCTTTAACCTGGAAAATGGCTATTGCTTCCAATTCTAGAGATAATGTAAATGTAGCTCAGTAAAATATGAAGGAGAGTGATGTATTTTATTTGTCCCAACTTTTGTCCTTTGGATAGATGATACATGTGACCACTTCGATACCACTGTCTTCCTCACTCCTACCACATTTGTGGTATCTTCTGAGGCTGTAATGATGACCAGTAATCCCAGACATTCAAGGATGTCCTTACTGCACATATGCTTTCTTCTCTTAAGAGAAAATTGATGGAGTCAATTGTACAACATAAACTAAATAACAGATAAGTAGCTGTGCTTTATTTTGAGTGGCAGCCAACAATTCTTATGGGGAAGAAACATAAAACAGAACTACATTAAGAAACTAAAATCACAAACTTAATCTATTTACTAACTCACATGTGGAATAAACTCCCTTTTCTTGGCTATATTCTGGTGACTGATGCTTGACTTAGCATCAAATAGCAACAGTATGGACCTTTCCTAAATTAGACACTAAATATGCCTGGTGTACAAGCTTTCTTTTTTAAGTAATAATTCTACTCTTACGTAAGAATATCAGGTGGTTACTTTTGCTTTTATCAAACTTAAATAGGAAAAGTTAATCAGTACTATACAGAGAGGAAGGAAGAAATAAACCAACAAGGATAAGAACTTAAGCTATTATCTGCATAGTGAGTAACACTCAGGAGAAAAGTGGTGTAAATTTGGATAGTGACAACTTCGGACCCCCAAATGAATACAATATTAAGGAAATAATAGGCATTCACCAAAAAGTGGATAAAATTTCATTCATGCATAGAAAATATTATATAATGGTACTAAGGTAAGAAAAAGAATGGCTTAATCAGGAAAGTTTTATATTTTGTTGTGACTAAAGACAGATTGTGTGGTAGAAATGTAAAAAGTGACATTAAAACAAAAGTAAGGAGAATATGTTTTAAAGTATCTCCTTCAAAAAGTCAGTGTCTAGTTTTCTAGCTTTGCAATTTGCAAACACGGTTCCGTAGATAGAACTTTTAATCTACATGTGCCCATTGTGAATTTCCAAGAGACAATTATACAGTTGCCTAATTTACTGTTTAACCCATCCTAAACTAGGTAATATCTTAAAACTGATAGGTATAAGGTAAGAAATAGATGCAGTTGTGTTTCTTTTAAATCCTTCCCTCCCCCCACCCCAACAAACGAGTTGTGCTTTTTTGTAAATAGGCTATATGTCATAAGATCTATGGATTTGTATAAAATAGAAAGAATACAATATTTGGCTATGCAACATTTCCCGTTTAACACTATTAAAAACTTACTGAACAAGTGGTCCTTGGTACATTTTGGAACACAGTAACACAAATATTAGTTCAAAGTTTTGTTTAGGGATTTTCCAACTTTTACCACTTAAAGCTAAATTTGACATTGATATCTAGAAGAATAAAATGATGAAGATGGGCAGCAGAACCCTTAATAATTTTCCCAAATTCCAACACCCTCCTTAGAAAGACTAATTTAACAGCTGATGAATTTTTATTTCACAAGTGCTACCATATTATGGAAACAGTACAATCAGAAAACCAAATTTCAGGCTCTTATGTTCTACACCTTACTGGAAGGAAATAATTTCTTTCAGGCCCAACTTTTCCACCCTATAGGGATTTAGAAAGTAATGTATGTGTGCATATTGGGATTAGGGTGAGGAGAGGAGAAGATTAAGGAAGGAAATCAGAATTGTTGAAGTTGTTTAGATTGTATTACTTTTAAGCTGAAATTAATGATCACAATACAAATTTATTATACACATTTTACACATCAATTACATGTATTATGTCCCAGGGTATGCAGGAGAAGAATAATCCTAATGCTAGGAAGACCCTAACAAATTTCACCTCACCACCTCTAAATGAATCTATAACCATTCCCACACTGACATTAATAACATGAAACCCAGGCAATGCAAAGAGGATAGCATTGTGATAAAATAGTATCCTTGGAAAATTTATTCTTTTATGGAAACAATCATTCTGGGATTGGTTTAGTATGGTACAACCAGTGTTTCTCATGGGAAATAAGAGTTAAGAATATAAAAACAAGATTGTAAACCCAAGAAAGTAATTTTGATGATCATAGTGCTTGTCATTAAGACAAAAAAGTGTGTGTGTTCTTTTACTTATAAAGATCCTTTCAGCATGAAACTAATCTAACTTTCTTTTTCTGTGTTGATCCGTATTTTACTGCATCAGAAAATCATACTGTCTTTCACAATTTGAACATTTTAATTGAGTACTCTGAGGAACCATAAGCATGGAGAACCACAAAAGCAGTGGAATGACACACCTGGCTACCAATCATTTTAAAGTGACATAAAGTAGCATAGGAATTTATGAAAATTAGAAGAGTAGATATAAAGCAATGGTTAACATAGCATTATGGAATAGTCATGTAGGTTTACTGAACATGAGGCAGATAAAATCTGATAATATGATGAGCAAAGGGAAAACATGAAGATTACAACTTGCGATTACAAAGGAGAAAAATGCAAGACTGAAAAATGGAAAATTATTATATTATTGATAATAAAGGGACTTAGAACAATAGGGTAGTTTGAAATTTTCAATCAATGGAAGTAAAGATAATTCCCTTTTGAATATGGCATATTTAAGGCAAAGCTAGTTCTACTCTGAAACAAGTACTATTCTCATCCACATAGAGGCATTGCATGAGAAGAAAAGCTGGAAACTTTCTTCACATTCAGGTGCTACAAACTCTCTAAAAGCATACATAGGTATAATGAGAGAAGAGAGGAGGGGCAATGAGATGGTTAGTGGATTATCTTTCAATAGATTTGAAATATATGGCAAATGTCTTTAAATTCATATTTGAAAGTAAAATATAATATACAAGAATGTATATATTCAAATTAATTATTGCAGTTCTCTTTTTTCTGTCATTATCTTAGAACCAATTTTTACCAGCAACATACACACAAATGGCCTTATTTCTGTGTAACATTTTAAAATAAAAATATATTTTATCCACCTTGTAAATGCGCTACTCTGATAAAACATGTATTCCAAGGACTTTAAACATATAAAAATATAAACAATCCACAAAAGACTAATAATTGCCATCATTGGACTTATCCTAAACGATATGCAGTAAAATCAGGAAAAAAATTAAAGAAGCACAACCTTTAATTAATCATGTAACACCAACAAGCACCTATTTTGAAGGTGAAAATATATTTGGATAAGTAAGTTCCAAAAGAATAGTTAAAAAATTACTTACTTCACTCTGTATTTCCACCTTGAATTTTTAAAGCAGAAAAAAGAGATAATTTTTGCTCTCCAACACAAATCCTTTTTGGAAGAAGGTAAGAAACAATGAAGTTTAACTTTTAGATGATATACATTTTTGGTAATTCCATGAATTAATTTTTGGGGTTAAGAGTCTGCCTACAACTCGTTTACTTTGTATTTCTTTTTCTTCTTACTTTCCTTAGCTTTACGTGGTCAAGATCAGGCTTTTCTTGCAAGTAGCCTGAGAGAAGTAAGTTTTGTCATGGTTCATGAAACTAAAAAGCTAACATAAAAGCCTCCTTACCCTAAACAGATTACATACAGGTTAGATACTTTAAACATAATAATCAGCAATATGCTTTCAATTCTGGGAGGGTTGCAATGAAGTCTGCAGTCAATGACACAGTCTTGTCTAGTCTGTTGCTGTGGGTAATGGTGCAGAAAAAAACAATATACAATGCATGACAGATGAAGAGTGAGGACTAAGAATCAAAACAGACAGAGCACTGTGTTCACAGAGCTGCTGAGCTACGGTAATCAATTTACCTATGACCAACTAAGTGTTAGGATGGTAAAAATTTCGGGGGCTGATAGAATTCCCATCTTGGGAATCCTAGGATCTTGCTAACAAATATAAAAAAACAGGAGAATGTATATCACTCTCAGCCAGGAGAATCTAGATTTCATCAACAGGCAGCTGGAACCCCTAAATATGAAAGGTTTTCTTTGGACATTGGAGAAAACATTTAAACATTTTCTTTATCCAGTGTCAGATTGCAATAAGGCTCAACATTTCCAGACATTATGGAGACTGAGTCCACATACACCCTCTCTATAGGTGAAACCTTAGCTAAAACAAAAATACACTTCTCCCTGCTAAAACCCAAGATGCTATCACCCACCCTCACACTCCCATGCTGAGAGAGGGGTGGAAAAAAGACTGTAAATTTTCTCATTCTCATCAACTTCCCAAACCATTATTAGAAGCTTCCTAGCCTACAGGGTGTAAAAAAGGTATGCAAATATTGTTCCAGTTTAAGAATTTAAACTCTGAAAGTGTGACAAAGTCATTAGCAATCTTAGAGTAAAAGAACAGTATGTGAAGGGCTGTCTTCCACGTTTTCAGATTGATTATTTTTTTCAGTTGGGGGAGGTAAGGGGAATAATTATGAGATTATGGAAAATTCTATACTCTTTTAGCAAATCTCCTTAATCATTGTGATGGCTAATTTTATGTGTAATTTCACTAGGCTACAGGGTGCCCAGATAGTTGATAAAATATTATTTCTGGGTATATCTGTGAAGGTGTTTCTGGAAGAGGTTAGCATTTGAAGAAGTGGACTGCCTAACGAAGACCTGCCTTCTCCAATATGGGTTGGCATCATGGAATCACCTGAGGGTCCAAATAGAACAAAAAGGTAGGGGAGGGATAAATTATCTCTTTCTCCCCCTTTTCTTAATCGGGAACATTCATATTCTTTTGCCTTGGAATTCTAGGACTCAGTATGCCAGCATCCAGACCCCCACTCCCACCCAGTTCTCAGACCTTCAGAGACTTAGACTAGGAATTATGACATTACGTCCCCTGGTTCTCATGACTTTGGATTGAACTGAATCATGACACTGGCTTTTCTGGTTCTCCAGTTTGCAGATGGCCAATAATGGGACTTCTTGGCTCCCAAAATCATGTGATCCACTTCCCATAATTTTATATATATTACACATATCAAATATATAGCATATATAATTACATATTATATATCATATATTATATGCAAAATATATATTATATATGTCTTTATATATGTATTTATACATAAGATATGCATTATATGTATATATTTCTTATGGGTTTATTTCTCTAGAAAAACTCTAATACAAATCAAGGTCTCTAATTTGTTAAATAAGTTGCCAACATTAGAAAAGAGCTCTTAGCTGGGTGCGGTGGCTCACACCTGTACCGTCAGTACTTCAGAAGGCCAGGACAGGCAGATCACGTGAGGTTCAGGAGTTCAAGACCAGCCTGGCTGACATGGTAAAACTCTGTCTCTACTATAAATAAAAAAATTAGCTGGGAATGGTGGCAAGCACCTGTAATCCCAGCTACTCAGGAGGCTAAGGCAGGAGAATAGCTTGAACCCAAGAGGCAGAGGTTGCAGTGAGCCGAGATCATGCCACTACATTCCAGCCTGGGTGACAGAGCAAGAAAATGTCTCAAAAAAAATAATAAAAAGAAAAGTTTTTTACTTGGGTGATTTTTATGTTCATTGGTCTTCACAGTGGTCTCTAAATGAACATGTTGAGATTGATATCATAATCTCTACAACAAAAATAAATTCAACAGACAAAAGATGAAAGTCAAAATATTTCTGCTTTAGATAAAATACTAGTTATCACAAATTGACTGTTAAAATACCTGGCTTATAATGGAGTAAGACAAATTGCTGATCATGAAACATCTCCATCTTCGCTTTTTAAAATCCTCTTCATTATATCAAACATATATAGAAAGCGCCTACTCTACCTTAGTACCTGAAAAAAAAAAGATAGGTAAGATATGAATTAATTACATGATCTCTGCCTTCTCCTTCTCTCACTTACCCCACAACCACTTCAAGAATTCATCATCTAATATGAGAGAAACAGATTCATAAGCAGATATTTTCAGTGAAACAAAGATATGCATAAGGTTTGATAACTTAGAAACTAAAAACGTCTTCCTGGAAGAGATGCCATTTGACATAAATCATGAGCCTAGAAGAGAACCAAGGAATAGGCTGTTGGATTAGGGAGAATGTAACTCACAAAATAAATGTTTCATTGTCAATGATGAGTTTGACTGCATGGCATGTAATAATTTAAAATTTTAATATAATATTAAGCCATATCCTGAACATTCATAATACAAGAGACTTAAAAGCAATATTCAATATTCTGTGGTTAGCAGTGAGTGCTCTGGCGAGGGAAGGAGGTGCATAATTTCACTATCTTCTACCTTAAATCATCATTTCATTAAAAACACACTTCATAAACAAAGTAAAAATCAAATAATTAAAATACTACACATCTCAAGTCAGTAAGCTCTGACTTTTATGTACTCTATTATGATCCCTTTCATCTCAAATCTCAGAAAATTCAACTTTCATCCTCTCATAGCTCGTAAACTCTTCGATCACTTTAATTTGGTTGGTTAACAATTAATACTAGATACATGGAACGAAGCTGTTGTTTTGTTGATATATTATTTATTATATTATTTATTTATTTAGAGACAGGGTCTTTTTCTGTTGTCCAAACTGGAGAGCAGTTAAGCAATCATAGTTCACTGCAACTTCAAACTCCTGGGCTCAAGTAATCTTCCCACCTCAGCCTTCCAAGTAGCTAAGACTGGAAGTGCAAGCCACCACACCTGGCTAATTTTGGTATTCTTTGTAAAGACAGCATTGTTGTCCAGTCTTGTCTCAGACTCCTGGCCTCAAGCAGTCCTTGTACTTTGGCCTTCCAAAGTGCTGGGTCTACAAGGCTTGAGCCACCATGCCCAGTTATTTTAATACAGGATGAGATGTTACAGATTGCAAGCAAAACCGATAACTTAGTCTTTTATTGGCATCAAAGGGACAAAAATCAACAGATATTATATTGTAAAACCTTTTCCAGACTTTATGTATTGCAGTTTCCCCACTCAAACTGCAATTAAAATTTAAAACCCATAAACGTAATTAAAAATGAAGGACAAACTGTTGTATTTTATGGAAACTATTTTTTGATAGAGCTGATAGAAACATATAGCAACAAATTTGTTGGTATGATTAAAGTAATACTATCTTTGAAGTTGAAGAAAAATGGTGTAAAGAAAATTATTTCTCTTGATTCTGAAAAATGCACATGCAAGATAGTGTAATTATCCACTGAATATTTCTTTTTACGTATAATCATATTCCTTTTTAGCTATTCCCTTTTATTATTAGTTTCTGCTCATATCATAGCAATTCATCATTCATGTGTATCTATTTATTCTAATGGCTATTAAATTAAATAATACATTTCTGAATGATCTTTTGTATACTATGATAAGATGAATTCTAGGGTAAATACAGCTTCACACTAGAAGGCGTGAAGCTTTGTAGAAACTTTAGATAAAATTTTTTCACACTATAAGATTATAAAGATTCTCTCACATGCAAATAGACTAGGCAAAAAAACACATGAGCATTCATACTTGAAGAAAAACTGTATTAGACTGGAGGACCTTAATCATCAGAGAGTTATACTTTGGGTTTAAAAAAATGACATATTTTGTAGTCTAAAGGAGTAAATTTTATATTAATTCATTAAAAATGACATAGGACTTACTCATTCCAGTGAAGTCATTCTTTGAAGATTTGTTAATCTTTCCAGTCACATGGGTCTATTTTATAAGACTTTTCTAAATTCCAATACCATTTCTCAGTTACTAAATAGAACTTTATTGAAAAAGTCAAGCCCTTCTAAAAGGTGAGAAATGAGTCCCTTATGAACTAAGCAGAACATTCACAAATATTATATAACATATTTGAGCCATAAATATGTCACAACATAAATGTATTAATATTAAAAATCTTAAAAATAAAATGTGTCACTTGAAGAACATTTTAAGATATTATGAGAAGCTTAATTAAAATACTAACATTTTATGTTTATAAATCCCTTCTATATTATTTTCATCTTATTTCTCAAACCAGGCTTTAAATCCCTCACAAATTTAAACCATTGTCCTCAAAGACATGTGTCTATATGTAAGGTGTCCTCCACCTGATTCTCCATTGTACACAGCCCTGGGATAGCATCAGAAACTTATAAGGCTCTCAATTAAGTACTGTTAATTTGGAGTGTAGCATGTATATCATTGTTAGTTGCTTTACATATGATACTTATAAAACATTTAAAATAAATATTTCTTCTTTTTGTTTTTTTTCTTTTCTTTTCTTTTCTTTTTTTTTTTTTTTTTTTTTGGTTTGAGACAGAGTGTCACTCTGTCCACCAGGCTGGAGTGCAGTGGCATGATCTTGGCTCACTGCAACCTCCGCCTCCTGGGTTCAAGTGATTCTCCCGCCTCAGCATCCAAAGTAGCTGGAATTACAGGCGCCTGCCACCACACCCAGTTAATTTTTGTATTTTTAGTAAAGATGGGATTTTACCATGCTGGCCAGCCTGGTCTTGAACTCTTGACCTCAGGTGATCCACTTTCCTTGACCTCCCATAGTGCTGGGATTATAGGCATAAGGCACTGTGCCTGGCCTTAAAATAAATATTTCTTCGTGTAAAACTTACTTTGCATGTATTTTGACATATTATTAATTACAACATTCAGAAATAGCTGAAGTAAACATTGAATTTAGGCCATTTGGTTGTTTTGGGGACCATAACATTTACTTTTAGTTTGAGTCTACCTTAGGTATTCAGACTGCTGTTGTGGCTTTGAGTAAATACAGCCCCCAAAAAATCCATTTTGAGAACATTTCTGGAATTTAAGATCTCCACATCTAAACCCACAGGCATATTTTCTGAAGCCTTATATTTTAAAAGAGTTGTGTGGCTATATTTTAATTACAACTGAAAACCAGGCTCAAAGAGAGTTGTAAAAGATGCTTTAAGATTTGATTATAAATAGTTATTTTACAATACTAATTAATTTCTAATGTCTGAAATGATATTTGCAGCTGATTGTAGAGCTTCACTTTTCTTAGGTGGAAAAAAAAAAAAAAGAGGAAAGAGATTTTCCCTGTTTAAGCAACATACCCTTACAAGGATTATAAAACTAAACTTCAAGTTCCCACAAAAATCAAAATCCAAGCAGGAGAATGTATACAAATTCCAAGACTTTAACATTTTGAACTTTTGCATCTGCTACTCAAACCAAACTGAAAATCTTTTCATTTAAAATTGCAGTGACCTTCCTGAAGATGATTTTAAGCCCGACTTTGTAATAGTAGATTGGCATGTTGACAAATTAGTCTTTTTGGCTGAGAATAAAATAGAACATATGGATAAAAGCAGAATTTTTCTAACATCCCAATTTGTTCCATATTGTTTTAGCCTAGATGTCTAGAGACCTGGCTATAAGTTCTACTTCTATCACTTTATTGCCTTGTGACTTTTTCAGAGCCTTTTAATTTACTTATACCCCAATTTCAACATCTTTGCAAACAAAGCATTTTGAAGAATAATACCTGTGCATCAGAGGACTGCATCATCAAATGGTTTTTAACCTGTGAATGCTGTGAGAGAGGCAGGATGGTTTTCACAACTAAGAAAGATGACCCTGAGGGGTTGCGCGGCCTGCTGCAATTACTCCTGCAGGCAACTCAGAGGCGGGGGAAGCAGAGCATGTGAGTGTGTCATGGGGGCACGAGGCACGCAGAACTTGTGAGACAGGCAGAGCAGTGAGAACATCTGGAGGAACAGGCCTGTGGGAGTCAGCAAAAACACAACCTGCACTGTGCTCTCCTTGTTTCTGCCAAGGATCTGGTGAGTTTCAGCTATCATCTGTAATCAGGACCATCGAGAAGAGGAACTACGGGATAAAGATAAAGAAGTGGTGCAGGAGGAATAAAAGAAGGGAGCAAAGAAAGGTGAAAAAGAGAAGAAATCATGACTTTTGGGCTATCCATTTAGTCGTCTGCAAGACTATGGGATGGAATAAAAGAGAGAAGAGTGAAAGTCAGAAAGTCTAAGGGATTTCTGGAAGGGAAAGAAGACCACGTAGAACAACTTCAGGAAGCTGTACCTCAAAGAGAATGAGAGCAGCTGCTTAGCCAGGGTGATGTGACAAAATTCATTAACATTATGTGAATTCAAAGATAAAACAAGATTAATAGCAGCCGATATAAACATAAGCTCTCAACATTTTGGCAAGTATTGATAATTTGTTATAATTCAAATATGAGAGAGATGTTAGATAAGAACTTCAAAGTGCAAAAAGAAGTTACCTTAATTATGAAATTGGGAGAAAACATCTAAGTCACATTATGAACATCATGATGAATGTATTAATCATATCTCAGGAGTTTATTTTCTTTAGGAATATGACAGTAAAGGTAGAGAAATTGCAACTTTATTACAGAGACTGTACTATGAAAACTATCTGAATGAAAACTCAGGCAGATTGAGATTTTTATTGAAAACCAAGGAAGACAAACCATAGCAAGAGGCTGATGGATTACTCACTGCTAAATATTGTCTAGCATAGTGGTGGCTCACGCCTGTAATCCCAGAACCCAGATTGCGCCACTGCACTCCAGCCTGGGAGACAGAGCGAGACTCCCTCTCATAAAAAAAAAAGAAAGAAAAAAAAAGAAAGAAACATAAATGTTTGTTGCCTCACCCTGTCAATATATGAAATGTAATATTTTATCGCACACAATTTGAGATAACTCCCATTCCGTCTCATTCTATAGACACAAGCGGATATGGTCTGATTTTTTTTCAGCTTTTATTTTAGATACCAGTGGTTACATGTGCAGGTTTTTTACATGGATACATTGTACACAAGTAGTGAGCATAATATCCAAGACGTAGTCTTTTAACTCATGTCCCCATCCTTACTTCCACCATCAAATAGTCCACAGTGTCTATTGTACTTATGTTGATGTCCATAGTTGCTCAATATTTAGGTCCCACTTATAAGTGAGAACATGCAGTACTTAATTTTATGTTCCTGTGTTAATTTGCTTAGGATTATGGCCTCCAGATTCATCCATGTTGCTGCAAATTACATGATTTCATTCTTTTTTTATGGCTGCATAGTATTGAATGGTGTATATGTACCATATTTTCTTTATTCAATCCACCATTGTTGGGCCCCTCGGTCAATTCCATGCCTTTGCTATTGTGAATAATATGGTGATGCACATATGAGGGTATGTGTTTTTTTGGTGTAATGATCTATTTTCCTTCGGGTATTCAGTAATGGGATTGCCATGTTGAATGGCAGTTCTCTTTTCAGTTCTCTGAAAAATCTCCAAACTGCTTTCCACAGTGGCTGAACTAGTTTACACTCCCACTAACAGTGTATAACTGTTCACTTTTCTCTGCAGCCTTGCCAGCATCTGTTGTTTTTTGACTTTTGAATAATAACCATTCTGACTAGTGTGAGATGGTGTATCACTGTGGTTTTGATTTGCATTTCTCTGATGATTAGTGATGATGAGCATTTTTTCATATGTTTGTTGGTTTCATTGTATGCCTTCTTTTGAGAACCATCTGTTCATGTTCTTTGCCCTTTTATAAATGGGGCTATCTATTTTTTGCTTGTAGATTTGTTAAAGTTCCTTAACAGATTCTACATATTAGACCTTTGTTGGATGCATAGTTTGTGAATATTTTCTCCCATTTATAGGTTTTCTGTTTATTTATAGTATCTTTTGCTGTGCAGAAGAGTTTTAGTTTAATTAGGTTCCAGTTGTCAATATTTGTTTTTGTTGCAATCTATTTCGGGGACTCAGCCAAAAATTCTTTGCCAAGGCTGATGTTGAGATGTGTATTTCCTTTGTTTTTCTCTGGGTTTTTTTTATTGTTTGAGATCTTATATTTAAATCTTAATCCATATCAAGTTAAATTTTTTATATGATGAAAGGTAAGGGTCTAGTTTCATTGTTCTGCATATAGCTAGCCAGTTATCCTAGAACCACTTATTGAACAGGAAGACCCTTCCCTGTTGCTTATCTGTCGTCCTTGCCAAAAATCAAGTGGTTGTAATTGTGTGACTTCAATTCTGATTTTTCTATTCTGTTCCATTGGTCTATGCATCTGTTCATTTAACCACTATCATGCTGTTTTGATTACTGTAGTGTTATACTATAGTTTGAAGTTAGATAGTATTATGTCTCTGATGTTTTTCTTTTTGTTAAGATCAATTTAGCTATTGGGGCTCTTTTTTAGTTTCATATGAATTTTAGAGTTTTTGTTCTAATTATGTGGAAAATGACATTGGTAGTTTGAAAGGAATAGCATTGAATCTGTAAATAGCTTTGGATAGTATGGCAATTTTAATGATATTGATTCTTCTAATCCATGAGCAAGGAATGTTTTTCTATTCATTTGTGTTGTCTCTGATTTCTTTTAGCAATATTTTGTAATTCTCCGTGCACAGATCTTTCACTTTCTTGGTTAGGTGTATTCCTAGCTTGTGTGGATGTGTGTGTGTGTGTGTCTATTTTAAATGGGATTGTGGTCTTCATTTGGCTCTCAGCCTGAACATTATTGCTGTATGCAAATGCTACTGATTTTTGCACATTGATTTTGTAATCTGAAATCTTTCCAAGATTGTTTATCAGTTGTAGCCTCCTTTTAGCAGAGTCTTTAGGGTTTTTTAGATATATAATCATATCATCAGTGAAGAGAGAGAGTTTGACTTCTTTTCCTATTCGGATGCCTTTTATTTCTTTCTCTTGCTAGAACTTCCTGGTCCAGTTTTCTACCGCAAGCCAAAGGTCTAAAATACATGTTCACTAGCTGTGTGCAGGCACTAGAAGGAAGAAATTAAGTGACACATACTGAAAAGTGGAAACAAAAGAGTATTCAAATGGCAGTTGGCATCTAGAGGCAAGAACAAAGGAATGCTCTGGATATAAAAATATGGGGACAAGTATCTGGATAGTCTACCAAAAAGTAATAGGTCCACAGGCTCTGCGGTCAAGATTAAGAAAACATCATGATAGAAGTTAGGTTAGGCCCCAATCCCTAAATGCATGCATCTAGACAAAGTTGTACATACAAGAGATTGTTTGCTTAAACAGGACAAGACAGAGTTGCAATAATGAGAACTGTGCAAGTGTCAGAGGTGGATAAGCAGCAGAGTTTTATGCTCAGTCTAACAGACTCAAGATAAAACTATTTTAAATCCTTCTTTTAAAGCCAGAATTGCCTCTTGTGACAGAAGTGGGACTGAGCTTGCAAGTTGCAATCTACTGGTACCAGCTGTGAAATACCTAGGTTCTAGGAACTAGACCTAACAAACCATATATTAATGCCTTGATGAGAACTTTTATAAATGATTCCTTGGAAATATAGAGAAATGTAGCTCATTTCTGACAATGGATAAATAAGGTTATTACCAATCCAAAGTATCTTATGGTGCAAATTTAGTTGGTCTTTGAGGTAAAAGAGCAGTCAAAGATGGCCAGTGAGAGTCAGGCCTAAAATGGACTTGCTAACACAGTAAGACTAGTGGAAGAAAGTGTGCTATTGGAATCTGATTATGTTTTGTTAATCAAAAGAAGAAACTTATGAAAATGACTTGATTAAATAGTTGAATGAATGTTGAATAACAAAGTCTCACTTCCACCTTTCAATTCTCAATCCCAGAAACCCATAGAAAATAGAAAAATTAACATTTCTGTTTCCAATTAGAGCTAGTAACTAACATTTCTCAAACACTGACTAGTAGGAGGAATAGAACTGAGGATGTATACTTATTTTTTATTAAATTTTCTCAGCAAAACTTTGGGACAAATACTCTTATTAACACTATTGAATACATAAAATTTTTTGGTAGAGAAATTAAACAATTCACCTAGAGTTACAAAATTTGTACCATTTCAGATTCAGAATGCAAATCAGATTTTGTTTTCCACCAGAGTTAATGCTCTTAGGCAATATATAATGTAGTAAAGTCTCAAAAATATTTTTAATTTATCCACAAAAAGATAAGACCATTATAGAGCCCTTCAAGAAATGAAACAAGACAAAACAGAGATGCCACAAAGACAGGTTTGCTTGTTTGTTTGTTGTTTGTTGATAGGTTATCAAAATGAAAAAAAAAAATGATCAGCAAAAAAAGGCATCCCTTAGTCTCCACATCACAACAAAACATTTCAGGGGCTATTTACTCAAGTTTGTAGGAAGAGAGGAAGGGAGGTTAGTTGGCATGTTTTAGCACAATGAACTTACCAAGTCTTATTGGAAGAAGTAATTAATGAACACTTATCATCTGAAAAATTTGGGCTAACATTTTGAAGACTCAAATCTCAGAAAAAAAAAAAAAAGATGGCCACCAACTGTGGCTAATACATTTGTGGAAACACCTTTTGAACATATTTTGTATGTTACCTGGTTGCCACAGGCTTGGGGTACCAGTTAGGATTAGACCTGGGAGAAGAACAGTAATGAGTGAAATGGAAAAGGAGATTTACCTTACAGGAGCTATGAGCAAGCACAGAAGACTAGGAAATGCTGCTGTTCTGCTTCTATAGTAAGAATCTGAAGGTCTCTGTGGGCCAACAGCACTAGTAATCATGATAAAACCCTAGGTATGATCCAGTGAAAGGCAAAACCAAACTGTATTAGTCCATTTTCATGCTGCTATAAAGATACTACATAAGACTGGGCAATTTATAAACAAAGTGGTTTAATTGACTCACAGTTCTGTATGGCTGGAGAGGCCTCAGGAAATGTATACAATTACAGCAGAAGACTAAGAAGAAGCAAGCATATTCTTCACAAGCCAGGAAAGGCAGAACAAGTAGGGGCAATGTCAAACACTTATAAAACAACCAGATCTCAAGAGAACTCCTTCACTATCATAAGAACAGCATAAGGGAAACCACCCCTGAGATCCAATCACCTCCCACCAGGTCCCTGCCTCAACATGTAAGGATTACAATTTGATATGAGATTTGGGTAGAGACAGAGTCAAACCATATAATTCCACCCTGATCTCTCCCAAATTTCATGTCCTTTTCACATTTCAAAGTCAATAATGCCTTCCCAACAGTCCCCTAAAGTATTAACTTGGTCCAACGTTAACTCAAACTCCAAAGTCTCATGTGAGACATGGGAAGTCCCCTTTGCCTATGAGCCTGTAAAATAAAAATCAAGTTAGTTACTTCCAAGATTCAATGGGGGTATAGGCATTGGGTAAATATTCCCATTCCAAATAGGAGAAATTGGCCAAAACAAAGGGGCTATAGGCTCCATGCAAGACCAAACCCCAGAAAGGCAATCAAAAAGCCTCAAAATCTTTGAGTCCATGTCTCACATCCAGAGCACACTGACACAAGGGTTGGCTTCCCATGGTCTTGGGCAGCTTTATCCCTGTGGCTCACCAGGGTCAGGCCCTGTGAGGGTTTCACAGGCTGGCATTGAGTGCTTATGGCTTTTCCAGGTGCACGGTGCAAGCTGTCAGTGGATCTCCTTTCTGGGGTCTGAAGGATGGTGGCCTTCTTCTCACAGGTCCACTTGGCAGTGTCCCAGTGGGGACTCTGTGTGGGGGCTCCAACCCCACATTTCCCCTTTGCATTACCCTAGTGGAAGTTGTCCATGGGGGCTCCACCTCTTGCAGCAGACATCTGCCTGAACATCCAGGTGTTTCCATACATCCTCTGAAACCCAGGCAAAGGCTCCCAAGGCTGAACTCTTGTCTTCTGTGCACCCACAGGTCCAACGCCACATGGAAGCTGCCAAGGCTTGAGGCTTGGCACCCTCTGAAGCATCAGTCTGAGCTGTACCTTGGTTCATTTAGACATGGCTGAAGCGGCTGGGACACAGGGCACCAACTACTGAAGCTGCACAGAGCTGTGGGACCCTGAAGCCATGTTTCACTTCTAGGCCTCTGAGCCTGTGATGGGAGTGGCTGTTGTGAAGGTCTCTGACATTCCCTGGAGATATTTTCTCCCTTGTTTTTGCTATTAACATTCAACTCCTCATTACTTATGCAAATTTCTGTAGCTGGCTTGAATTCCTCCCCAGAAAATGGATACTTTCTTTTTTACCATATGGTTAGGCTACAAATTTTCCAAACTTTTGTGCTCTGCTGTCCTTTTAAACATAAGTTCCAATTTCAAACCATCTCTCTTTGAGCACGTGTACCTACAGGCTTTCAGAATAAGACAGGTCACATTTTGAATGCTTTGCTGTTTAGAAATTTCTTCTGTCAGATACACTAAATTATCTCTCTCAAGTTTGAAGTTCCACAGAGCTGTAAGGCAGGGGTAAAAGGTTACTAGTCTCATTGCTAAAGCATAGAATGAATGACCTTTACTCCAGTTCCCAGGAAGTTCCTCATCTCCATCTGGGACCATCTCAGCCTGGACTTCATTGTCCATATCACTGTCAGCATTTTGGTCAAAACAATTCAACAATTCCCTAGGAAATTCCAAACATTCTCACACCTGCCTGTCTTCTTCTGAGCCCTCCAAACTGTTCCAACCTCTGCCTATTACCCAGTTCCAAAGTTGCTTCCACATTCTCAGGTCTCTTATAGCAATGTCCCACTACCTCAGTGTTATTTCTCTGTATTAGTTTGTTTTCACACTGGTATAATGATTCTACCTGAGACTGAGTAATATATAAACAAAAGATGTTTAATTGACTCACAGTTCTGTATGACTGGGGAGACCACAGGAAACTTATAACCATGGCAAAAGGCAAAAGAGAAGCGAGTACCTTCTTCACAAGGTGGAAGGAGAGAGAGAGAGTGAGCAGGGGAAATGTCAAACAATGAGATCTCGTGAGAACTCCCTCCCTATCACAAGAACAGTATGGAAAAAATCTCCCTTATGATACAATCACCTCCTACCAGGTCCCTCCCTCGATCTGTGGGGATTACAAGTCGAGAAGAGATTTGGGTGAAGACACAGAGCCAAACCATATCACCTACAAAGGAACTGGCAGCCCACAATGACAAAATGACACCTATATCTGTCTCAGTACATTCAAACTCAATGATTCAAGAAGCTGATACCCTCCACTCTGGAATGAACAAATGATTGAACGATTGGCTCAGAACTTAGAGAATTTGTAAAGAGAAGTCCCATGGGGACTGAGTAGCTGCAGACCTGACTACTGCCCCACAACTAAAAGATAAACCAGTAAATCAGCAATAATGTCAACTGCAGCTATATCTGACACTTTACACCAACATTCCCAGCAAAATGGCTCTTCTGAATCTTACCCTAATTTTTTATGGTGAACTCTAACACAGAGACAGACAGGGATGGGAATTCTGGGAAGTATTCTTGCAGCTTAGCTAAGTTGACAGAGCGTAAAACACCACACTGCATTGCCTCTTACCAGGACTATTGCAGCAGTCCCCTAGCTGATTTGCCTGCCACCATCTCCCTCCCTCCCTACACATTCTTCACACTGTCTTTAGTGTTATCTCCAAAAACTCCAAGCAATATTTCCATTTCAAGGTGAGTTAAACTTCTCTGCTTCCCATCTTCCAAAGCAAAGAAATATGAGAAGTTTTTAAAAGTACATTGCTGATGTCACTAGGTTGGACATCTATAGGATATCATACAAGACAGTGCAAATGAGTCTGTACTCTGGGAAGTATCCATGTGCTTATAACTCTAAACAATCAAAGGAAGAAATCTTCTAGGAACAGAATGGACACAATTTCACAGTTGCAGAAACTGAGAGAGATGGATTGACTATGGAAGCGTCAGAAGAGGCGGGGTCTGGAAAAGAAAATTGATCAGTGCCAGCAAGCCCTTGAGATGAAAGCAGCTGGTTAACTGGGCTCACCTCCAAGTCCGGGCAAATGGCTAAGAATAGTGCAGCAAGTGCTGTTAAGTTATAAAGGAGTACTGTTGTAGGTGACTCCAAATGATTAATTTTTCTCTCTGAATGAGTCAGTACCACCCTAAGTTACTACTACAAACATAAGGAAAAAAATTCTGTACTTTAGTGACTTTCTCATCTGTGGCTCCATGCATAATGGCCTCTTCTCTTAGACAACTAAAGTTCAAACCTTATATGGTAATCACTGAGCTCCAACAGAAGGAGATCATAATGGAACAGAGTGGAGGGGCGGGACAATGGCACAAGGAAGGAGTCCAAAAGCAAATGCAATAATACTGGTATGTTCAGAATCTTAAGTCGAGTGCTGGATTCACGTTTTAAAAGTTTTATGCTTCATAATTTTATAAATGTGTGGCATGCCTTTCTTACATGATTCAAATGTTATATAAAAAAAATTGAAAATAAAAAAGAATAAAAAGGAGTTGGAAAGTAAACATGTGAACTTAGAGATAATGAAAGTCAAAATAAAGGAAAATAATCATGCAAACATGATCTTGTTTTTTTCCAAGACAGTTCCAGTTTTCACCTCTCAATGTAATTATTAATAGTATAATACTGCCCCTTTCACCTCAAAAGTGTTTCCTTTTGAACACTTTTGCCCCACAATATTTCTGCTCCCTGAGAATTATAACCATGATGGATTTCCCTTTCATACTTGGGTAATGTTGTATGGAACAATTGGCTTTAAGAAAGACATCGGGCACTGTGACTCATGCCTGTAATCCCAGCACTTTGGGAGGCCAAGGTAGGTGGATTACCTGAGGTCAGGAGTTTGAGACCAGCCTGGCCAACATGGTGAAAACCCATCTCTACTAAAAGGACAAAAATTGGCCAGGCGAGGTGGCATGTGCCTGTAATCTCAGCTACTCTGGAGACTAAGGCAGGAGAACTGCTTGATCCCGGGAGGTAGAGGTTGCAGTGAGCAGAGATCATGCCATTGCACTCCAGCTTGGGCTACAGAGTGAGATTCCATCTCAAAAATAAATAAACAAACAAACAAATAAATAAATAAATACTATCCTTGGTGGACCTGACTTAATGAGGTAAGCCCTTAAAAAGGACACGGCTCGGCCAGGTGTGGTGGCTCACACCTGTAATCCCAGCACTTTGGGAGTCCAAGGCGGGAGGATCACTTAAGGTCAGGGGTTCAAGACCAGCCTGGCCAACACAGTGAAATCCCGCCTCTAGTAAAAATACAAAAATTACCTAGGCATAGTGGCACGCACCTGTAGTCCCAGTTACTGAGGAGGCTGAGGCAGGAGAATCGCTTGAACCTGGGAGGCGGAAGTTGCAGTGAGCTGAGATCTTGCCACTGCACTCTAGCCTAGGCAACAGAGAAAGACTCTGTTTCAAAAAAAAAAAAAAAAAAAAAGGTCACAGCACTCTTCTTGGAGAAGATTTGAAATGTGACAAGGATTTGATGCAAGAGAGATATCTCATTGCTTGTTTGAAGACAGAGGGAGCCATGTGGTAAGTAATACAAACAGATATCAGCCCCTGTCCGACAGCCAGTGAAAAACTGCAACTTTAGTCTTACAACTACAAAGAACGGTATTTTGTCACCATGTTACATGTTATCTTGGAAGAGAACCCTAAACTCCAGACGAGATTGCAGCACAAAACAACAATTTGATTTCAGCTTTGTAAGACCCAGAGCATGCTATGCTTCTGACCTACAAGAACTGTGAGCTAGCAAGTAAGTATCTACAGCAGCTATGTTTATGGTGATTAGTTACACAGCAATTGAAAATAAATGCATTTACTCTAGAAATAACTGAATATTCAAATGTTACTTTGAAGCACTATGGTATGAGAAAAAGTAGCAAGAAATAAAGGTAAATAGAAAAGAACCAATTTTTTTTAAAATTTAATTATTATTATTATACTTTAAGTTCTAGGGTACATGTGCATAACGTGCAGGTTTGTTACATATGTATACTTGTGCCATGTTGGTGTGCTGCACCCATCAACTCGTCAGCACCCATCAACTCGTCATTTACATCAGGTATAACTCCCAATGCAATCCCTCCCCCCTCCCCCCTCCCCATGATAGGCCCCGGTGTGTGATGTTCCCCTTCCTGAGTCCAAGTGATCTCATTGTTCAGTTCCCACCTATGAGTGAGAACATGCGGTGTTTGGTTTTCTGTTCTTGTGATAGTTTGCTAAGAATGATGGTTTCCAGCTGCATCCATGTCCCTACAAAGGACACAAACTCATCCTTTTTGATGGCTGCATAGTATTCCATGGTGTATATGTGCCACATTTTCTTAATACAGTCTGTCACTGATGGACATTTGGGTTGATTCCAAGTCTTTGCTATTGTGAATAATGCCGCAATAAACATACGTGTGCGTGTGTCTTTATAGCAGCATAATTTATAATCCTTTGGGTATATACCCAGTAATGGCTGGGTCATATGGTACATCTAGTTCTAGATCCTTGAGGAATCGCCATACTGTTTTCCATAATGGTTGAACTAGTTTACAATCTCACCAACAGTGTAAAAGTGTTCCTATTTCTCCACATCCTCTCCAGCACCTGTTGTTTCCTGACTTTTTAATGATCGCCATTCTAACTGGTGTGAGATGGTATCTCATTGTGGTTTTGATTTGCATTTCTCTGATGGCCAGTGATGATGAGCATTTTTTCATGTGTCTGTTGGCTGTATGAATGTCTTCTTTTGAGAAATGTCTGTTCATATCCTTTGCCCACTTTTTGATGGGGTTGTTTGTTTTTCTCTTGTAAATTTGTTTGAGTTCTTTGTAGGTTCTGGATATTAGCCCTTTGTCAGATGAGTAGATTGCAAAAATTTTCTCCCATTCTGTAGGTTGCCTGTTCACTCTGATGGTAGTTTCTTCTGCTGTGCAGAAGTTCTTTAGTTTAATTAGATCCCATTTGTCAATTTTGGCTTTTGCTGCTGTTGCTTTTGGTGTTTTAGACATGAAGTCTTTGCCCATGCCTATGTCCTGAATGGTACTACCTAGGTTTTGCTCTAGGATTTTTATGGTATTAGGTCTAACATTTAAGTCTCTAATCCATCTTGAATTAATTTTCGTATAAGGAGTAAGGAAAGGATCCAGTTTCAGCTTTCTACTTATGGCTAGCCAATTTTCCCAGCACCATTTATTAAATAGGGAATCCTTTCCCCATTTCTTGTTTTTTTCAGGTTTGTCAAAGATCAGACGGTTGTAGATGTGTGGTATTATTTCTGAGGACTCTGTTCTGTTCCATTGGTCTATATCTCTGTTTTGGTACCAGTACCATGCTGTTTTGGGTACTGTAGCCTTGTAGTATAGTTTGAAGTCAGGTAGCGTGATGCCTCCAGCTTTGTTCTTTTGACTTAGGATTGTCTTGGAGATGCGGGCTCTTTTTTGGTTCCATATGAACTTTAAAGCAGTTTTTTCCAATTCTGTGAAGAAATTCATTGGTAGCTTGATGGGGATGGCATTGAATCTATAAATTACCTTGGGCAGTATGGCCATTTTCACGATATTGATTCTTCCTATCCATGAGCATGGTATGTTCTTCCATTTGTTTGTGTCCTCTTTGATTTCACTGAGCAGTGGTTTGTAGTTCTCCTTGAAGAGGTCCTTTACATCCCTTGTAAGTTGGATTCCTAGGTATTTTATTCTCTTTGAAGCAATTGTGAATAGAAGTTCATTCATGATTTGGCTCTCTGTTTGTCTGTTACTGGTGTATAAGAATGCTTGTGATTTTTGCACATTAATTTTGTATCCTGAGACTTTGCTGAAGTTGCTTATCAGCTTAAGGAGATTTTGGGCTGAGACAATGAGGTTTTCTAAATATACAATCATGTCATCTGCAAAGAGGGACAATTTGACTTCTTCTTTTCCTAACTGAATACCCTTGATTTCTTTCTCTTGCCTAATTGCCCTAGCCAGAACTTCCAACACTATGTTGAATAGGAGTGGTGAGAGAGGGCATCCCTGTCTTGTGCCAGTTTTCAAAGGGAATTTTCCAGTTTTTGCCCATTCAGTATGATATTGGCTGTGGGTTTGTCATAAATAGCTCTTATTATTTTGAGGTACGTTCCATCAATACCGAATTTATTGACCATTTTTAGCATGAAGGGCTGTTGAATTTTGTCAAAAGCCTTTTCTGCATCTATTGAGATAATCATGTGGTTCTTGTCTTTGGTTCTGTTTATATGCTGGATTATGTTTATTGATTTGCGAATGTTGAACCAGCCTTGCATCCCAGGGATGAAGCCCACTTGATCATGGTAGATAAGCTTTTTGATGTGTTGCTGAATCCGGTTTGCCAGTATTTTATTGAGGATTTTTGCATCGATGTTCATCAGGGATATTGGTCTAAAATTCTCTTTTTTTGTTGTGTCTCTGCCAGGCTTTGGTATCAGGATGATGTTGGCCTCATAAAATGAGTTAGGGAGGATTCCCTCTTTTTCTATTGATTGGAATAGTTTCAGAAGGAATGGTACCAACTCCTCCTTGTACCTCTGGTAGAATTCAGCTGTGAATCCATCTGGTCCTGGACTTTTTTTGGTTGGGAGGCTATTAATTATTGCCTCAATTTCAGAGCCTGCTATTGGTCTATTCAGGGATTCAACTTCTTCCTGGTTTAGTCTTGGAAGAGTGTAAGTGTCCAGGAAATTATCCATTTCTTCTAGATTTTCCAGTTTATTTGCGTAGAGGTGTTTATAGTATTCTCTGATGGTAGTTTGTATTTCTGTGGGGTCGGTGGTGATATCCCCTTTATCATTTTTAATTGCATCAATTTGATTCTTCTCTCTTTTCTTCTTTATTAGTCTTGCTAGTGGTCTGTCAATTTTGTTGATCTTTTCAAAAAACCAACTCCTGGATTCATTGATTTTTTGGAGGGCTTTTTGTGTCTCTATCTCCTTCAGTTCTGCTCTGATCTTAGTTATTTCTTGCCTTCT
Source organism: Macaca mulatta (assembly GCF_049350105.2). Classification (NCBI taxonomy): domain Eukaryota; kingdom Metazoa; phylum Chordata; class Mammalia; order Primates; family Cercopithecidae; genus Macaca; species Macaca mulatta. The sequence goes on from NC_133410.1 coordinate 135,674,979, forward strand.
GCTAGCTTTCAAATGTGTTTGCTCTTGCTTCTCTAGTTCTTTTAATTGTGATGTTAGAGTGTCAATTTTAGATCTTTCCTGCTTTCTCTTGTGGGCATTTAGTGCTATAAATTTCCCTCTACACACTGCTTTAAATGTGTCCCAGAGATTCTGGTATGTTGTATCTTTGTTCTCATTGGTTTCAAAGAACATCTTTATTTCTGCCTTCATTTCGTTATGTACCCAGTAGTCATTCAGGAGCAGGTTGTTCAGTTTCCATGTAGTTCAGCGGTTTTGATTGAATTTAAGAACCAATTTTTAAATTATGATCAATCAGGTTGCTGAGGCAAACTTGATTCTGGTAAAATATAAGGATATATATAAGAAGCAAAGATCTTTCTGAGAACTGAAAACTCTTAAATCAAAGTTGGTGATAAACAGCCACAATGATTTACTTGCAAATATGACAACATTGCAGGTTTGTGATTTGTGGCTTGAGTGTTTAGCAGGAAATATTTCCATTTGATCACTGAAAGATTCCATGTTGAACATAGATTCAACCTGTGATACTTCAATTAAAATAATAAAATGAAGGTATAGTATAGTTGTAGAAGTACAGATATTAGTATAAGTTTACACTGCAATGTATGGTTATAATTATATTAACGTTTACATGTCTAACTGGAAGGATATAACTAACACGTGAAAGGAGTTATCTCTTATAATACAAACCTGAAAATATAACACTACCATTTAAATCCTTAGGTAGATTTGTGCTCACAGTTGCATGAAGAAGTCATTCAAAAGGAGAAATAAAATCCAATATGATAAGTACTGAATGAGAAATATAAACCAAGTGTTAGAGAAACAAAGAGAAAGGAGGGAACAACTGAATTTACCTTAAGAATTCTAAGAATGATATAAAGAACAATGAATTTGGGGCGACACCTGTTTAAGGATTATGTTACAACTATTAATTGCTATAAGTCAAACAACCAAAATAGAATCCAAGTTTTCTGGCATGGTATGATACAGAGCCATTTGCAATCATTTCTTAGTCTATTTTCCTAGTCTTTTTCTAGCAAGGTTCCCCATTTCTCCTACCCCACTTCATATATATATAAAAATATATATATAAATGCATATATTCATACATATATGCACATTAATATATGTATAATAATAAACGTGTGCATATATTAGCATATATATGCATTCTAAACTCACTGGAAGCTCAACCAATATGCAAACCCTCTCATAAATCCCTGCTTTTGTACATTTCTACATCTTCTATTGATATTTCCTATCTTTTCAGTTTTTCAAATTTCTTCTCAACTGTGCAATACAGTATTTTTCAAAGACTGCTGCAACAATATCTCAAAGTCAAAATGCTCTTCTAGAACTTTGCAGTTTCCCTAATAAGAATTAATCTATGTCTCCTCTTGAACCTGAGTGGGACTTTTTGACTGTCTCAATCAATAGGGTAAGGCACAAGTGACATCATGTAAAACCCAAGGCTAGGTCAAACAATGTTATGCACCTCCACCTTAGTTACCTGGAAACTTAGCCCATGGAACCCAAAAACCACGCTATTAAGGAAGTCCAATCAGCCTCTGGAGAGGCTCATTTGTAAAATACCCAAGGACCACTCAATCAATAGCAAAACCAACCCACCAGACAGTGAGTCACCTTCGAAGTCCTTTAGCCACTATTTGTGTTACCCCAGCAAAGCAAAAACAATTAGTTTCTGCCAAGCATTGTACAAAATATAGATTCATGAGAAAAATAAATTGTTACTGTTTCAAGTCACTAAACTTCAGCGTTGTTTTATAATAATAAATAAATGGAACATCATCCTTAAAGTTGCAGCTCACAATTCATTTGTTCTTTATACAATCCTAGAATTCTAAAGGTAAACTCACTTGTTTCTTTCTTTCTTTTCACTCCTTTACCATTTGGTTGCTATCTCTCCTGAAGTAACTATTATGTAGTATTTATATTAACATTTGAATGACCATTTTCCTCATATAACTATGAGATCTTCAAAAGCAGGAACTATTTTATATACCTGGTGTTTGGTCTGTCGAAAGGAACACATAAAATAGATGCTTCTTAAGTGCTTATTGATGTATTGAAATATAAAGTATATTAAGAGAATAAAGAAATGAGAGAAGAGACAACAATAATGACTTGATTGTACTACTGACATGGCCATTATTTTTGTATGCCCAGAGTTTTTCCTCATGGGTTCTTCCTTCTGTTTGTGACAGATTCCATTGTGTTGCATGTGCAAAACCAGGCTGGTCTAATTACAAACCAGTAGCCCTACCTGTGATCACAGGCCAAGGGATGGACTCCTGACTCAAGGTTAATTGAGCTTCACCGACTGTCTCTCTTGGGTATTTGGAACCTGAATGGAGACAACACAACTGAGGGTTGTTAGAGACTAGTTATTATAAGTCAGTTCCTTAGTTCATGAGTCAAAAAAAGGTTTCTGTAAAGGCCCAGGTAGTAAATACATTCAGCTTTGCATGTCACAGAATCTGTCACTGGAACTCTACTGTTGTAACACAAAAGCAGTCATAGAAAATACATAAATGGGCTGGGTGCGGTGGCTCACACCTGTACTCCCAGCACTTTGGGAGGCCAAGGTGGGCAGATCATGAGGCCAGAAGATCCAGGCCATCCTGGCTAACACGGTGAAACCCCATCTCTACTAAAAATACAAAAAAATTATCTGGGCATGGTGGCATGTGCCTGTAACCTCAGCTACTCGGGAGGCTGAGGCAGGAGAATCTCTTGAACCCAGGAGGCGGAGGTTGCAGTGAACCGAGATGGCGCCACTGCACTCCAGCCTGGGGGACAGAGCGAGCCTCCGTCTCAAAAAAAAAAAAAAAAAGAAAAAAGAAAAAAACACATAAATGAATAAGTGGGACTGTGTTCCAATAAAACTTTATTTATAACCCTAAAACTTAAATTTTAAATAATTTTCAATGCCACAAAATAGAATTATTTTGTTTTTTTAAAACATTCAAATTTTTAAAAAAACGATGCACATATTATTAGCTTTCAGGCTGCACAGAACAAGCAGTTGGTGGTGTCTGGCATTTGGTATGCAGGCTGTAGTTCACAAACATAAAGATTTCAAGAAAAGCTCCACAAGGTCCTGCCACTGAGTCTCCCCAGCTGTCTGATGCTTCTCCTCCAAGTGCTTTGATTACTACCAATCCCTGAGAAATGTTCTCAGCTCATCCTTTATTTTGTACATTTATTTGTTTTTATTATTACTAAAATTAACCAGAGTTGTTTGTGTATAACTATGCCTGAAAGATACCAATGTGCACTCAACTCAACAAGTGCAAACATTTTATCTTTGATTTAGTATAAAGAAAAGAACTATAATCTTCTAGTTAGAATATGACTTTTCTAGTTTAAAAGAAAATCATGTCTCAAGATAAAGTGTGTAAAAATAGTTTAAAGAACACAATTCACCATTTATTTTGGTACTGCACATAACTGTAACAATACTAAAAGTAGCAACTGTGTCCAACAACTTTTACCTCCAAGGTTTCATGACATTTTGAATAGATATATTTTGGAAGTAAACAGTTTATAAAGAAATGAAATAAAAATCTCCTGAGTGAGGCTTTTAAATCAGGCTGTCAGAACAAGTTTTCAGGTACAAATAAGTTCACTAGGTTCCTATGTTATTTTATGCAGCTCCAAGTTGAAAAATAATTCTACATGATAAATTTAAAGATAATTTGAACCTAATACTAACTTTAATACCACACTAACTAATTGCATGCAATTTGTTTTAGTCAACTTGATTTTGGAGGTGCATTACTCAAAGCACCTGCACAATTCAGTCAGGTATATGGCTATTCTATCTTGTCTATCTCATGGTTCCACTAGGTATGTATAGACCAGAAATAAGCTCTCCAACTGCAGATAAACATCAGTGACATGGTATAAGAATCAATCCTGTTAATATGTTGTCTCCCAAAATAGGTATTCATATCTATCCATACATACATCAATATTGGGGGTGGGAGAGGATTTCTTAACAATATCACCCAAATAAAAATAACAGTATAAATGCTTCAGCATATCTATGGTAATTATGAAAAGGTTATAGTATTAAAATTGCTTTTAATATTTTAATTTTGTGAAAACCATCAACTGGTAACTGCACACTAACTAAATGACAAATATCAGGGAGCTGGTTAGCACTGACAATGTCAGTGACCTGTTATTCACTGTGAGTCACAGATGAATGATGTGGTGTGTCATTTGAACCTTTGTCTTTCTGTAACTGATTTTAAGTCAAAAACAAACAACAGTAAATATATATTAGCAACATGAGGAATATCTGAGTATACCCAATTATTTTAGGTCAATCCTCTGTCCGTTAGCATCTAGGATTATTATTTTTTTTCATCTGTGAGGTTTTCATGCTCATGACTTCTCCATTCTTATACTTTTGCATAAGTAGATTTAGTCTCCCAGAGGCTAGGTATTATCCTCCCAGCTTAAATTTTTCCAAAGGCCTTTGATTCAGTTCATCCTTTTCTTCACAGCTATGAGATGGCTGAATCTAAGGCAACACTCTGATGCCTTAACTTTAATTACAAAATGGATGTATGCCTGGATACACACACACAGAGCTGCCTTTAAGAAAAAAAATAAGATTGTGAGGTCCCCTTTAAGCATCTCTGGAATACCATTTAAATGGCTGTCATTTCTACTTTTTCAGCTTGTTCATCAAATTAGGAAAATATTTGAGTGAGAAAATTAAATCCGTATTTATCTTCATACTTTCAAAATGACCACAGGCAGCTTTAAATGACTTTTAAATTTTTCACAAAAATATGCATATGGATATTTTCATCTGAAATTTTCTGTTGTTGTTGGCAAATTTCAAAATTAGACCATGTATATTTATTTAGACAAGTTTTGCTTGCTTCACATCAAATCATGTTAAAGGGATTAAAATTAAAAAGAGCATAGCTGTGCTTGGCAATGCCCACATTATGAGCGACTCACACATAATAATGGTGTATATACAAATAACAATTTCCAAAGTTCCTCTTACTTCTTCAGTCACTCAAAGGTCACTCTACTTCCAGTCTTGCTGTGCCTAGGGACTCTTGGAGCACAGTGATGCCACTTTCTTGGCCTGCCTTGCAAACACTCTGACTAATCATTTAAAGTTTTCTTTTTGAGCCTTTTCTTTTATCAAAGAAATAGATGATGTATACAGAAACTTGTTGAGTTTCCCATTCTGCCTATTATCATTTACAACTTAGTAATGTCTACCTTAATGAGGAATTTAGCATGGACAGAGTCATTTATTACAGTTAACTTGATTTTTGTGGTTCATTAATAAAAATATCTACACCTTCGTCAAGCATTTGGCTATTCTATGCAGTTTTTCTGCCACGTATATACCTGGGATATGCTCTCTGGTTGCATATCTTCTATTTATAGCTATGTAATATATAGATATTTATACATTTATATAAAGCCTATAATGATTTGAGGGTTAAGTGGGTACACTCTGAAGCTAGATTGCCAACATTTAAATTTTGATATAACCAATTCCTAAGAGTGTCAAATTGAGAAAGTTATTTAATTGCTTTTGTCCTCACTTTCCTCTTTTGTGAAATGAATTACCTATCTTATAGTGTGGGGATTCGATTATTTTACACATGGAAAGAACCTAGAACAGGACCTGGCAGAAATAATTATTTCCTTATTATTGTCCTTTTTAGCTCCTTAATTTCTTCCCTGAGATTTCCTATTATATATCTCATATATGTGTGTGTGTATATGTATGTGTGTGTATATGTGTGTGTGTATATGTATATATGCACACATATACATATGTGTATATATAATGATTTTTATGTGTATGTGATGATTCATATATACACAAATATGTATATACATGTGATGACATATATATGTGTGTGTATATATATGATGATTTGATGGTTAAGTGGGTAGACTCTGGAGCTAGATGTGTGTGTATGTCTATATACACACACATATATTTATACACACATATATTTGAGATCTATAATGAATAAATGGTTCACCCCTTGTGGAAAATAATTTATAAAAGACAGGCCATAAACCAATTGAAAGCCCTCAAATATGCCCTTTTAGAAACATTGCCATAGGATACATCTACCTCTTTATCTTTCTACATCTTCTCTCAAATTCAAAATAGCAATATTTCTTATTTAACTCATTTATTTTTGTTTATTCATATTAAAACACTTTGTTTTTCTACTTTTAAAAAAAGTGTTGTATTTATATTGTGGGTATAAAGTTGACCAGGTAGTTTTTGATCCTTAATTTAAAAAAAAAAGTTTCAGCCCTCTCACATAAAGGGAAACCCAGCTAAGACTCTTAACACAAGGGACCTGGACCTCACCCCGACACCTCAGTAAATTTACCACCTTTTCTTTCTATCTTGCTGATCCTGGTTTCGGCTAAGTTCAAGGTTTCCCACTTAAGGAATCATTGGCACCTGCACCTTCCTTGCACACCGGCTCCTATTCCAGCCTTCACTCAACTCTAAGACAGCACAGCCTGAGGGTCATCTTTGAATTCTTCCTTCTCATCATTTCTCATGTTCAACAAGTTATATTGAATATGCAGTCAAATCCTTTCACTTGTCTTCATGATTGCTGACATCATCCTAGACCAGAATTCCTACGTGTGCGTCCTGGAGTTTCCCTAACTCAACTGCGCATACCCAAGCTCTTCACCATCCAACTGATTCTTCATAATGTCAGCAGAGTAACCATTCTGAAATACTTCTTATTACTCCACAGATTATAAGCTTTCAATGACTTAGAATAAGAGTAAAAACTTTTAACAAAACTGACTGCAATAATGGGACCCTTTACCTTTCTAGTCTCATAGCACTATGGCCTTGCCAATGAAATTTTTATGTAGTTCTTCTAATATACAATAATCTCTCAGACCTTTCCTTCTTTTGCTGGCAAAACTGCTGTTTTCTACCCTCTTTTCTATTGAATCCTTTTATAAGAAACCACCTGTCTCTTACTGATCTTTCCCTTCTTAATTTAAAAGGTTTGTCCTCTACACCCGGGTCCCCAACACCTAGGCTGCAGAATGGCTACACATCAGGAGGTGTGTGGTTGGGCAAGGGAGGCTTACTGCCTGAGCTCTGCCTCTTGTCACATCAGCGAAGGCACTTGATTCTCATAGGAGCAGGAACCCTATTGTGAATAGTGCGTGGGAGGGATCTATACTGTCTGCACCTTAGGAGAATCTCACTAATGCCTGATGATCTGATGGGTAACACTGAAGCACTTTGCATTTCCTCACTCAGACAACTTGTTACTCCATCTTGTAATTTTTTTGCTTAGAAAAACTGTTCATACTCCCCTCCTCAATGTAAGCTCTGTGAAATTAAGACATATTTTAGAAATAAATGCATAGTTTACTTCCTTGTGTATTGAATAGTGTTTGGTTTAAGAATGAAGAACAATAATTATCTATTATGTTGAGCATATTTACTAGCCTTGCAAGATTTCATAGAAAAACAGTATACAATGCAAAAAGTCAGGAAAATAGGAAGCGGATTCATCAGCAAATATAAAATCTAAATACATTTTTTGAAGAAAGAAAGACAATTGAAGTGTGCTCGCTGATAAAATAAAAAGGAGGAAACTGTATCCCAGAATATGCTTTTAGGGGCCTGCATCTGAGGTAACAGTAAACTTGTCCATTGGAACCCAGGAGAAGATCCCAGAATCTCAGAATCAGCTAATATTATAGAAGGTGGGATTGACTGAACATCTATAAGGAACAGATGGTTCAGCCACATTTTGCACTCAGAACATCAACCCAAGCAGTATCTATACGTAGGCAAAAAAAAGCAAATATATCTTCTATAAATTAATTTTTTGAAGATGGAGGACTCCCTCTGACTTTTTGAATGGGCATTGTCACCCCAGATTCATATGTTGGGCCCATCTATAGGAGGTTGTCACCCCATCCTCCTATCCAAAATAGAACCTGACAGTAGACTTAATTTGCTTAAGAATACAGGGGTCCCCATCAATCATCTTCTACTCAACTGTCCTTATCAGGAAACAGAGAGCAGAAGAAGAAATATTTAGAAAAAATAATCCTGTTCCTCAACCTTCAACATAAATGGACAACTAGTATATTCAAAAATGAAACAGTTTGAAAGAGAAAGTCAAAAATACAGATAATTGATCTCAAGAAAATAGGAATAATGCAGAGAACAAAAAAGACTAATTCAAGAAAATATTGCACTTGTTTTTTGTTTTGTTTTGAGACAGGGTTTTACTCTGTCACCCAGGCTGGAGTGTAATGGCAAAATCTTGGCTCACTACAACCTCTGCCTCTCAGGCTCAAGCAATCCTCCCACTTCAGCCTCCCGAGTAGCTGGGATTACAGGCACCTGCTACCACGCCTGGCTAATTTTTGTATTTTCAGTAGAGACAGGGTTTGTCCATATTAGCCAGGTTGGTCTTGAACTCCTGAACTTAGGCAATCTGCCTGCCTCGGCCTCCCAAAGTGCTGAGATTACAGGTGTGAGCCACCATGCCCAGCCAATTTTTGTATTTTTAGTAGAGAAGGCGTTTTGCCATGTTGGTCAGGCTGGTCTCAAACTCCTCAGCCTCTCAAAGTGCTGGGATTACAGGTGTGAGCCACCGCACTCAGCCAAAATATTGCACTTGCAAAGTAAGACCATGATATTATGAAAAAGGAAAACAAGGAAACAAACAAAAAATTAAAATTTATCTTAATTGGAAATTAAAATATATAAAATTACTAAAATAATTTTAATTTAAGTAATTGTAGCTACAAATTCTGTCAAATTGTTTCCCCATTCCAAAGGGCTCTCCCATCAGCAAACATTTTGCCCTTTCTCATTATGGAGAAGCTCTGGGTGTTCTAGTTCAGGACACCATGAGAAACTCTATTTCATTACATGTCAACTCATGTCAACCCATTGACTCAAAGGCAGACTAATAAAATGCTGTTTACTACATCCATTTAATTGTTTTCAATGATTCATTTTAAGAATTCCATTTTTGTTACATGCCTGCTTTTGTGATTCCATGTTTTATTTATTTAAAGATTTCATATATAGCTTTTTTCCATATTCTGATCCTAACATGTCTAATATCTAAAGTACTTGTAGGTCTAAATCTGTTGCTAAAGGTTTCTGTTGATTGTCATTAATAGCAGCTTGTCTCCTCCAGTGCTTGGTGATCATTGTGAGTTCTTTGAGCTTGAAAATGTGTTGGACTCTTGAAGAACTAGAGTTGAGATGCTTTTTCTGTATCTGCACGTAGCTAGAGGTTGCCATAAACCTAGCATAATTTCAGTCACCCACTAGAGTGGACAAGAAAGTCTCAGGCCCAGATCATCCACTCATAACTGGTCCATTTCTGGATGCCAGTGTTTCTTTGAGCAACTAACCTGGAGCACCCCTGCTTCCCATTTCCCAATGCATACTATTCTCAGCTCTGGACCTGTGCACTTCATTTGGTTGGTTAGTTGGTTGATTGTTTTTGGAGGTAGAATTAGGAATGGTCCTGAGAGAGGGGAATGTGATCTATGCAGGATCTAGTTGTTCTGTAGGAGAAGAGTACTCTAGAGCCTCTAGTCCACCATATTGTCAGAAGTAGATGTTTATTCAGCTTAATTCTTAGTATATTCAGCATTTCACATTCTAGATGTGCTGTGCCTTGTCCATATCATGTCATTCTGCTGGATGGAGTCAGTCCCCTTCTCTTTCCTTAGTACCACCAACTCTAAGCCAAAAGGAAGTAATGAAGAGGATTTCTCATAATAAGGTAGGACCATAAACAGTACAACCTTTAATAAAATATAACATCAGCTTCTAAGGAATAAAACACCTCTCTCTTCAACTTCAACCACCCTCTTATCTGGCTTGACATACCCCAAAGAGCACTGTTCTTTCTGTTGCAAATCAACTTACCTTCTCTTTTCCTAATAATGCATAGAGGTTCTCATCTTTCTAACAAAATATCCCATATATGTGCTTTTTTACATAAGAAAGTTCTTTCCCATAGAAAAATTCTCCCACTCCTCTTTTCTTCATTTTTTTTTCCTCCTCATTCACTTCTAGATAAAATATGTATAGTCATATATGAAACACAGCATGCTATTATAATATTTTATCAGGTGAAAATAAACAGGACTTAAAGTTTTAAAAATTGATCACCCATTGAACTAGTCAAAGATTATTTTTAAGATCTCTTTAGTTTTGAAATGGTTGTTATTTAGGTGATGGATGTGAATATTAAGAAGTAAATCACCTAATTTGTTTGACATTAAAAAGAAAAATAATTGTCAGGTTGAATTTCTTTGCGTAAGTCTATTCAACAAATAACATACTATGAAGAAACATGTAGAACCCCCCAAAAATCTGGGGAATGGATTCCAAAGAATCAGAGGACCAGGTTTCAGTGGCATCTGAGAAGTCAAGGAAATGCTTAGGACACCTCCTGAGAAAGCCAAAAACAAAAAACAAAACAAAACATAAAAACAGTATAGATTACATTCCAACGGTACAGAGATTTACAAAGTAAGTTTTTGAACTTACCTCAAATAACTTTTCTGTTACTGCCTCTTCAGGCACTAAAAGTTTAGGCATATCTTCCTCCTAAATAAATAACTATTTTCCAAATATGATGAAGTTCTTCTACAAAGATTAAAAAGTCTTGGGACTCAAACTTTAGATTCATTTTTATTATAATACAATATAATAAAATAAATTTTTTGTATCACAAGTTTAATAATTCAAAAATTTTAATGGGTAAGAACAAACATTAAAAAAAGACTTTTATAGCTCATAAAGCATGTAATATGGCAAATAGGAATAATAGAGAACATGGGAAGATTTGTATAACTGTAAACATGGTTATGTTAATAGCACGTATGATTAAAGTCAATGTATTTCTCCCAAAATATCATTTTTTTTCCAGACCACCTTCAGAATTATTTTGCTTAAGGTATATACCATGAACGTATTAAGATTGTGTCTATATTACGAATCTTGTACATTTTCTTTTTGTTTTCTTTTTTCTTTTTTGAGACGGAGTCTCGCTCTGTTACTCAGGCTGTAGTGCAATGGCGCCATCTCAGCTCACAGCAACCTCCACCTCCCGGGTTCAAACGATTCTCCTGCCTCAGCCTCCCAAGTAGCTGGGATTAGAGGCATGCGCCACCACGCCCCGGCTAATTGTCTATTTTTAGTAGACACAGGGTTTCTCCGTGTTAATCAGGCTGGTCTGGAACTCCTGACCTCAGGTAATCTGCCCGCTTTGGCCTCCCAAAGTGCTGGGATTACAGGCGTGAGCCACCGAGCCTGGCCGCAAACCTTGTACATTTTTAAAGCATGAGTTAAGTAGAGAAGGTGAGAATCTACCAGTGAGATACAACAGTACTGAGACAAATAGTTTTGCTACAGTGGAAATTAGGGGAAAAATAATGCAAGGAGCGAGATCAGTCACAGTTTAAGAGTTCAGTCTGTATGGCCGCCAGGATAAATCCTAGAATGTGCCTTATTTTGTGTGTGCATACAATATTTTTAGGTTGTAAAGCACTTCCACAAAAAATTGTCTCATTAAATAAATGCAAGTTAGTGGTTTTTGTTTTGCTTCATTCCTTGTGTGATATACACACAGCCATGAGCTTTGTTTTACCTAAACCTGAAATGAGATAAAGATCAATCTATGCTGGGCGTGGAGGCTCAGGTCTGTAATCCCACCACTTTGGGGAGGCTGAGGCAGGTGGATCACGAGGTCAGGAGATCAAGACCATCCTGGCTAACACAGTGAAACCCCATCTCTACTAAAAATACAAAAAAAAAAAAAAAATAGCTGGGCGTGGTGGCATGTACTTGTAGTACCAGTTACTTGGGAGGCTGAGGCAGGAGAATCACTTGAACACGGGAGGTGGAGGTTGCAGTGAGCTGAGATCGTGCCACTGCACGCCAGCCTAGGTGACAGAGCAAGGCTTCATCTCAAAAAATTAAAAATAAAAAAATAAAAAAAATTAATCTAGCTTTTGTGAATGAAATTATAACTAAATATACTAGGAAGACAGGCCAGTAAAAATTAATGCTGAATTAACTATACTTTAAAATCAAATGCCATTCTGATGCTGCTATTGACTTCTAAATCACTGTTCCCCAAACTTCCAAGCTTCTCTAATGCCTTTTATCATTTTGCCTGACCTTTATACAACCTGCATTGTAATTTACTTGACATTTTTATTTTTTAATGCCTCATTCTTTTAAGATATCTTTCTAACCCTCATGAAACAAGATTTGGATGTACTTGTTATATTATTCTAAAACCCATAAAAAATAAATAAAAGAGTAGCAATTACAATTGAAAAGAAGATTGTTCATGTGACTCTCCATAAAATTATTTTCACATTTTACCAATGGTATGGTTACATCACCTTGGGAAATAATATTTTAACTATATCTTTTGCATGCTGTACATTTTTATTGTATTTTTAAACAATTATGTGTGTATAAATACTTATTAAAGAGAAATAATGAATATAAAAGTATAGTTAAAGGGCATGGGTCAACAACATGCTTTGTCTTTGAGTATAATTATATAGAAATATCTGTCAGAGATTTATGAGACATCCAAAATGTCCGAGAAAAAAAGAAAAATGAACTAACAGTGCTATTTTGGGGGCCAGGGTGAGGTCACGTTTATGTTGAATATTTAAGTATATACAACTTTCAGACTGATAAAACATGTGTCCTTTTCAGTTCAGATTTACAGTGGGTCTATTCACATTTTTTCAATGAAGATACACTTTCAAAGCTCAGCTTATTCTTAAAGAAAAATGACATTATTCCTTAAGTTCCACTGGTTTATTAGACTGATACCTCCTGACTTGATAAACCAAATGATAAAAGACCACAACAAAAAGATCTGTGACATAAGGAATTTCTCAGGCTCTGTTTATTACCTAAAATATTTTGGCTAACAAAGCTGAATAGATTCCCTAAGTTCATTGTGTTTTAAAAACCTATAAAGATACCAAGAGAGAAATATGTGCACACATTATAGATGCTCCTAATGTTTATATGAGCTAGAGTATTTAATATCTTAAGCAAAGGGTATTTATGAATGATAAAGGTAACCAAAAAGAAATGCTGAAATCATCCAATATATTATATATTTCTTCCTTTAGAATAACAGCTATTAGAAAATACACTTAAAAGTATTAATTATAGTTAAAGTGTACAAGCATAGTTGAAAAAGGTTAACATATTATTCATCATATCATTTTACATATATTATTTCACATTTGATTGAACTTTTCTTCAACAAAAATTTTCACTGAAATCTCTCAAAATAAGACATTGATTATTTGATCAGATTTTGAGATTATTCAAATTAACATGTATGTTTAACCTCATCGTGCCAAGATTAGGAAATAGTTTAATATCTTTCAAGCCAAAACCAAAATACAGACAAATATTAAATGTTTGCTGCAACATGGATGGAACTGGAGGCCATTATTTTAAGTGAAACAACTCAGAAAAGAGAAAATACCACATGTTCACACTTATAAGTCAAAGCTAAATAATGTGTACACATAAAACATCAGAGACTTGAATGGGAGGGAAGCTGGAAAGGAGGTAAGGAGTAAAGAATTACTTAATACATAAAATATACATTATTTGGATGATGGTTACATTAAAAGCCCACACTTCATTGCATGCAATATATCCATATGACAAAACTGAACTCATATCCCTTAAATTTATACAAATAATTAAGATAAAATTGAAAGAATAGAATTCATGCAATGACTGCTCTCAGACTACTAAGGAATTCTACTAGAAGTTAATAACAGAAAGATACCTGAAAAAATCTCCAAATACTTGGAGATTGAGCAACATATTTCTAAATAACACATGGGTCACAAAAGAATTACCAAGATAAATTTTAAAATGTTTTCAAGGAAATGAAATTGAAAATGTAACTTACCAAAGGTAAATCTATAGCACTGAATGCATGAATTAGAAAAGAATAAAGACCTAAAATCAATTTTCTAAGTTTCCACTTTAGGAAACTAAAAAAAGAAGAGCAAATTAAACCCAAAAAGTAGTCAAATAAAAATAAATAAATAATTTAGACAATAAATCAACAAAACTGATATAGGACATCAATAGAGAAAATAAAATGAAATGCAGTTTTTAAAAAAAAAAAAAAAGATAATATAAATAAGCCTCTGCCAAGCTAAGAAAAAAAGATATGCATTACTAGTAACAGAAATAAAAGAAGGAATATCATTGTAGATCACATAAACATTGAAAGGATAATAAAGGAATATTATGAACAACTCTATGCTCACAAATTTGATAAACTAGATGAAATGAACCACTACCTTGAAACAAATAATCAACAAAAACTCATACAAGAACAAATAGACAACCTGGATAAGTCTATATCTATTAAATAAATTGAAACAACTAATAACCTTCCAACAGAAAGTGCAAGGCCTAGATGGGTTCAATGGTAAATTCTAACAGGTAAGGAAGAAATTATATCAATTCTCTACATTCTCTTCCAGAAGATAGAAGCAGAGGGGTTGCTTCCTAATTCATTTTATGAAGTTGGCTTTATTCTAATACCAAAACCAGACAAATACATTACAAGAAAAGAGAGAAAACTACACATCAATATCTCTATGAAAATAGATGCAAACATCCTCAATAAAATATTAGCAAATTGATTCAATCATTGTATGAAAATAGTTATATACTATTGACAAAGTGGGGTTCATCCTGATATGCAAGGCTGGCTCAACATTTTAAGTCAATTCATGTAATCCATCACATTAATAACCTAAAGAAGAAAAATCGTATGACCAGAGCAAGAGATGCAGAAAATTCATTTGACAATATCCAAAACTCATTCACGATGAAAACTCATAATGGAAAAGAAAAAGAAAAGAGCTTCCTAAACTTGATGAAGAACATGTACAAATAATCTGCAGGCAACATCATATTTAATGGTGAGAAACTTGAGGCTTTAGCCCTAGATTAGGGACAAGGCAAGGTGGTCACCTCTCACCACCACTTTATAACACTGTAATAGAGGTTCTAGCTAATAGACAAAAATAATAATAATAAAAGGTATACAAATTGGAGAGGAAAAGAAGCAAAACTGTCCTTATTCACAGATAGCATAATCATCTATGTAGAAAATCTGAAAGAATCAACAAAATCTTCCAGAACTTATAAGTGATTATAGCAAGGTTGCAGATTACAAGGTTGATGTGCAAAAGTCAATCATTTTCCTGTATTAGCAATGGATAACTGAAATTTGAAATTAAAAACATATTATCATTTATATTATCATCTAAAAATTGAATTACTTAAATATCTAACAAAACTTTTACAATCTTTATCAAGGAAAACTACAAAACTCTAATGTAAGATTCCAAAGAAGACGTAAATAAATGATGATACATTTTACGTTAATTGGTAAAAAGACACAATGTTGATTTTCAAGGTGTCAGTTCTTCCCAACTTGATTCACAGATTCAATGCAATTCCAGTCAAAATCCCAGGAAGTTATACTGTGGGTATTGACAAACAGATTCTGAAGTTTGTATGGAAAGGCAAAAGACTCAAAAAGCCATTTCAATATTGAAGGAGAACCAAGGTAGAGAACTGACACTATTCAACTTAAAGAATTACTGTAAAACTACAGTAATCTAGACAATGTGCTATTGGACAAAAAATATGTGCGTGTATATATATATATATATGTATACATATGGATCAGTGGAACAGAATACAGAAAAAAGAAGTAGAACCATATAAATATGGTCAACTGATTTTTGACAAAAGAGCAAAGGCGGCCGGGCGCGGTGGCTCAAGCCTGTAATCCCAGCACTTTGGGAGGCCGAGACGGGCGGATCACGAGGCCAGGAGATCGAGACCATCCTAGCTAACACAGTGAAACCCCGTCTCTACTAAAAATACAAAAAAAAAAAAAAAAAAAACTAGCCGGGCGAGGTGGCGGGCGCCTGTAGTCCCAGCTACTGCGGAGGCTGAGGCAGGAGAATGGCGCAAACCCGGGAGGCGGAGCTTGCAGTGAGCTGAGATCCGGCCACTGCACTCCAGCCCGGGCTACAGAGCAAGACTCTGTCTCAAAAAAAAAAAAAAAAGAGCAAAGGCAATGTAACAGAAAAATAAGATAATTCCTTTAACAAATAGTGCTAGAACAACTAGACAGCCACATGGGCAAAAAAGAATCTAGACACAGACTTTGCATCCTTCACAAAAATTATAATCAAAATAGATTATAGACCTAAATGTAAAATTCAAAACTATAAAACTCCTACAAGATATCAGTAGAAACCCTAGATAACCTTGGGCATGGCAATGACTTTTTAGATATAATACCAAAGGCATGGTCCATAAAGAAATAATTAATAAGGCGGGGTTCTTTAAAAGTGAAAACATCTGCTCTGCAAAAGACATTGTCAAGGAATAATTAGACAAGCCATAGACAGAGAGAAAATGTTTTGCAAAAGACACATCCAATAAAGAACTATTATTCAAAAAATACAATGAGCTCTTAAAACTCAACAATAAGAAAATAAACCATCTGATGAAAAAATAGGCAAAAGTCTGAATAAACAGCTCATTAAAGAAGATATACAGATGGAAAGTGAGCATATAAAAAGATATTGTATTAGTCAGTTCTTGTGCTGCTTATAAAGACATATCTGAGGCTGGGTAATTTATAAGGAAAGAGTTGACTTACAGTTCCACATGGCTCGAGAGGCCTCAGGACACTTACAATCATTGCAGAAGGGGAAGCAAACACATCCTTCTTTACATGGAAGGAGAAGTGCCAAGAAAAAGAGGGGAAAGCCCCTTATAAAACCATCAGAATTCATGAGAACCTCACTATCACAAGAACTGCAACCATGACTAAATTACCTCCCACTGTGTCCCTCCAATGACATGTGGGGATTATGGGAACTACAATTCAAGATGAGATTTGAGTGGGGCACAGCCAAGTCATATCAGATGTTTAACATTATAAGTCACTAGGGAATTGCAAAATAAAACAAAAATGAATTATCACTTACCAGCTGTTAGACTGGGTAAAATTCTAAGCACAGGCAACAGCAAGTAAATGCTGGTGAGGATGTGAAGCAACAGAAACTCTCATACATTGCCAGTAGGAATGCAAAAAGGTACAACTATTTTGGAAGACAGTTAAAACAAACAAACAAACAAAACTAAACATACTGTTATAATGTGCTCCTTGGAATTTACCCAAAAAAATTGAAAATTTATATCCATTCAAGAAAACATGCATATGGATACTATAGCAGCTTTATTATAACTGCCAAAAATTCAAAGTAACCAAGACGTCCTTTTGTAAGTGAATGGATAAAATAAACTGTGGTACATCAAGACAGTAGAATATAATTCAGCACTAAAAAATGAGCTATTAAGGCATAAAAAGACATAGGGGAAACTTACATGCATATTACTATGTAAAGGAACTCAACTTGAAAAGACTAAACACTATATAAATACAAATATATTCAATTCTTGAAAAAAAGGAAAACTATAGACAGTGAAAAGATCAGTGGTTCCAGGGGTAAGCAGGAAGTGGGGAACAAATAGTAGAGCACAGAGGATTTTTAGGGCAGTGAAACTATTCTGTATGACTTTTTATAGTCTCTATGTTAAAATCAATGCAATGTGCAACAAACACCAAAAGGGAACTCTAAAGTAAATTTTTGGATATTGAGTAATAACGATGCATCAAGGTAGAGTCATTGATGTAACAAATGTCCCACCTCGGTGCTGGATATCCATAATTGGAGAAGTTGTGCCTGTGTGGGAACAGGAAAACATAGGAACTCTCCGTACTTTCTACTCAATTTTGCTGTAAACCTAAAATTATTCTAAAACATGAAGTTTATTTTTTTTAAAAAAAGATAATATTGCCAATGCTTTGCAAATTAGCTGTCCTTGCCAGTGTGTATATCATTCCTTCATAGGAAGTTAGGCAGTGAGAATAATGGACTATTTGTTAGAAAGAAATTGAACAATTATTGGTGAAGCTAAGCATTTTCCAAAGTACTCTTCAAAAGAAAGTTTCTTTTAGGAAATAATTTTGAGAAATGCTGTTTATTATATTCTCTCTTGGAAAGCAATACTGCATATCTGCTAATATGTCCTGGAGTCAAGAAATCTACTTAACCTTGTTTAATGCAAGACTTATTTATTCAGCAAACCCTTATCTAACATGTCCTTTGTGGGAGGCACTCTTCTAGGCATTTGCTCAAGTTTTAACTCTTTTAATCTTCATAAGAATTCTTTGAGGGAGCCATTATTATTATTATTATTATTATTATTATTATTATCATCTTACAAATTTTAAAACTAAAATCTACATTGTAAATAAATTAAATAAATTACCCAAAGTCAGTAACTGGTAAATTGTGGAGCTGGGATTCAAATACATGTATGTGATCATGAAACCACCTCTTCATAAAACAATGACAGTAATATTGAATTGGTGTTCTGACACACCTTGGGAATCATTAGTACACCACATTAGAATTTTACAATGTTTCCTATGCCTTTTTTTTTTTTCATTTGGAAGTACAATCACTCTAGAGCTAGATGGCACAGGGACATTTTATAAATATTAAATTATTTTTCTTGGTTTTCAGAGCTAATAAGTGAGGAAGTTGAAGCTTCGGTTTTGATATACTGAACTCCAACGTGTATTCTCTGCAATACATTCTGCTGAAAAACAAGGTGTTCTAATGTACAAATAAGGATGGGAAAAGGGCAGGTAGTGAGAGGATACTGGGCTGGAAGACAGGAAAGGGATTTGGAGGACAAATGTAAACCTTTAAGGGGCCTTTAATTCCAGGCTAAAGAGCTTGGAAGTGATTGAAAATGGTGATTCAGTGAGAGATGCTGAGCTGATCAGGAAAACATTCAAATCAGTTATGTAAAGGCAAGTTCATACAATACGAACAATACATGTGATGGAAAAATAATAGAAGCTGGGGAACCCACAAATTATTAAATTAGTGGTGTGGTCTAAATTAAAGGTTGTTTGATCGGATAACCAGTATTTTATGCTCTTAAATAATACAGAAGAAGGTTTACATTACAGTAATGTAACATTAGAGTTAAAACAAATTTACATAAAATTGAGTAGTCTTCTATTTACTCCTTTTTATAAGTCTCTATTTCATCTGTAGGCAGAGTGAAGTTCTTTCCTGGCTTCTCTTTAGGAGGAGAGTACTGATTGCTCTTTTGAACTGGAAAAATTATTGCATTGCTACTCTATCGCACAAAATGAGGGAAGCATGTGCTGTGAATCTACAAGAAACCCCTTGCCAACTGCTCTGTGTCCTTTATCTGCATTTTACAATAAGGCCTCCTTTTTCTTAAAGGCACCTGGGCTGTTTTCAACTTAACATTCTAAAGACAACAAACATAGAAGAACAGTTCTTAAGGTAATTATATAGTGCTGTTTTCATGTGATTAAGTCAACCTGACAAATAATCAAAACTGAAACAAACCATGCTGCTCACAAGGACATAAGCACAGCCTCAATAGATTTTTCAAGGTTGGGACAAAAACATGATGTAAGACTCCCTCCTTTAAAAAAAAAAACAAACCTGAGGAATGGAAAATCAATTGTGACCATGAAATATATATGCATATAGTTTTTAATGTGATTTTCAAGATTGGATCACTAACTAAAAACTTCTACATGTGTTCCCATCTTCAGTCTTAGAGAAAGTGACCTCATGAGCTGACACTCTTGCTCTGAGACTTGCAGATCCCTAGGACTGTTTTCAGGCGGGCTATTGAGGAAATAGGGTCAGGGCCTACAAGGATCCTGATCTGGGCTTGGTTGTAGATTGCACATTCTGAAGCTGTTTCTGCCTGCACTCTCAGTACATTATGCTGCAGGCTGCATGCGGTTTCTATTCTCGTTTCCATTCTGTTGCTTTCAGTGTTTTTGGAATCAGTTGAAGCTGAAACATCTTGGAAGAAAAGTTTGGTTTTTTTGAACCCCCTGGTTTCAATTATTTCTAAATGTGACGCACAAACACTGCTTTTAAAGATATGTGACTGAAGTGCCAAATAAGGATCTTTTGATTTTTTGAAATACATGTGGTTGAAATTTGAGACCTGGCTGCTGCCAAGCTGCAGTTCAGGGAATAGAATACTGGCACAAGAAAATGAGCTGTTGTTCAGAGGATAATGTTAGAAGGAACTGTCCTACAGAAGGAAAATGTAAATTTTCATGATTTAGCTTATGCTTGTGGGACAATTCCATAATCCTTTGTTAAACATGTAAAAGTTGAAACACTGACTCTCCTGTTGTTTATTCAGGTTATCAGCTGTACATTTTGCACATACATAAGCCTGATTTAGACTAAATCCTTATAATAAATTTTTTAAAAATGCATTCGCAAGATATTATGCCACACTCAGACTAATTCAAACAATTCCACATTTTTCAGTGAAACTTGAAGATAATAATATGTACTGATTTCTCTAAAAGTATAGTAGTTTAATAGACTCTTCTGGTGCAACTGGAATTGCAGTAAGATCTTTTAGGCTAAAGTATTATTCAGAGGGAAAGCATCAAAGTATAACTTACCTGTTTGTGACAAGTGCTAGAAGTTCCTCCAATAAATTACAGTAGAGAAATCATTGTAAAGTCACTGTAGTTCACTCTCCAGCATTTAGCCAATGGTACACATAAAAAGTAAGATCAATAGTACTATCATTTTGACTTGTGAAGGGTAGATGCCACGTTTGGCAAAATGTACCAAGAACTATTACATCAACTGAGACGATATAAAAGTTGAAACTATATTATGTTGCCAAAGAGGATCATGAAGAAATAGCAAAATCATAAAGGAAAATCAACATGCAGTACAAGCAAATACGGTCAATTTTAAGGATCACAACAGGAAAAGAAAAGGCACTATTTAAGTATTTCCAGAGTGTATTACCCTAACCTTAGAATTGGGTATCTCAGACAGGTAAGAGGAGGAAAGTGAGACTATTAGTATTTTTCATAAAATTCTGTATGATTTGAATTATTTGTGCAATAAGTGAACATATATTAATTTAATACAACTGGTTTGTAAAGTTTACTTTTTAAAATTCAATATAAATTCTCAGAATCACTATACTTTTCTAAAAGTATCTACTACGCACTGTGTACCTTACAGTAACAAAATAGATACAAAGAGAGTAAGTCCCTTTAGAAGTTTATACTAAAGCTGCCATTATGTTACATCAAATCTACAGATTAAATGTGAAAGTATGTCAGCTAAGTCTATGGTTGCTTTTATAGAGGCTGAACATCCAGATAAATTAATGCAACTTTTACTATTTACCGTTTAATAGTGTAAGGCACAACCATTAAAAAAAAATGTTATCTACAAGTTTGAAAGAAAGACAAAATAGATATGACTCATTCATAATATGGTAATCACAGGGCAATAATTTGAGAAAATATTTGAAGGTAATAGAAACATTTTGTGAGTATTACATGTTTATAGGAGAATCTAGAATAGAAAGTGTTATTTGTTTATATTTTGTCTAAGTATTCCAGAAAAATACTTAAGATATCAGAAGTGTTTATTTGGAAACTAAAGAAAGTTTTGTTTAGCTTAAAAGAATGGTGGATTCAAATTGCAGGCTTGAAAAGAAACATGGAGGCAATCAAAGATTAGTGGTTAAAAAAATACTCCGAAGACTGATACATAATACCACAAGAAAATGAACAAATTAAAAATTTTGGAAAAAAAGTAGAGTCAATAGGGGAATTTTAAAAATTCTTTCAAACTATAGGCAAAACTTTAGGTCAAAGAAATTTAAAGACAAAATTAATGAATTAATGAATCAAAAGACAGAACTAAGGGAATCTCTCAGAGAGAGTTTGAGATTAAGAGATGTGCAGAAAAATTTGAGGACCTCAAATATCTGCCTAATCCCAGAAATAAAACATATAGAAATACCCCAAAGGGGCCATGTTTGAAGATATAAGAGCTGAGATTTTCCTGAAAACTTATGACATAAAAATATTTTAAAATCCACCAAATACCTGATACACATCCATATATACCATAATGTAGTTTGATATTTTAGCAGCAAATAAAAACCTTAAAAAATGCAGAAATCAACAAAATGGATATACTGCTGGCCAGAGTAATAGAGAAGAAAAGAGAGAAGAATCAAATAGACACAATAAAAAATGATAAAGGGGATATCACCACCGATCTCTCAGAAATACAAACTACCATCAGAGAATACTATAAACATCTCTATGCAAATAAACTAGAAAATCCGGAAGAACTGGATAAATTCCTGGACACATACAGCCTCCCAAGACTAAACCAGGTAGAAGTCGAATTCCTGAATAGACCAAATAATAACTTGAATTGAGTCAGTAATTAATAGCCTATCAACCAAGTATTTGTGTATTTGTCAGGTTGATTCAATCACATGAAATCAGTACTATATAATTGCCTTAAGACCTGTTCTTTGTGTTGTTGGCTTTAAAATGCTAAGTTGAAAAGAGCCCAGGAGGTCTTTAAGTAAAACATAAGTTGCCTCTTCACTCTGATGATAGTTTCTTTTGCTGTGCTGAAGCTATTTAGTTTTATTAGATCACAATTGTCAATTTTGGTTTTTGTTGCAGTTGCTTTTGGTGTTTTTGTCATGAAGTCTTTGCCCACTCCTATGTCCTGAATGGTATTGCCTAGGTTTTCTTCTAGGGTTTTTATGGCTTTGGGTTTTACATTTAAGTCTTTAATCCATCTTGAGTTAATTTTAGTATAAGGTGTAAGGAAGGGGTCCAGTTTCAGTTTTCTGCATATAGCTAGCCAGTTTTCTCAGCTACCAAATAGGAGATCCTTTCCCCATTGCTTGTTTCTGTCAGGGTTGTTGAAGATCAGATAGCTGTAGATGTGTGGTGTCATTTCTGAGGTGTCTGTTAGGCTCCATTGGTCTGTATGTCGGTTTTGGTGCCAGTACCATGCTGTTTTGGTTACTGTAGCCTTGTAGTATAGTTTGAAGTCAGGTACCATAATATGTCTAGCTTTGTTCTTTTTGCTTAGGATTGTCTTGGCTATATGGGGTTGTCTTTGATTCCATATGAAATTTAAAGTAGTTTTTTTCTAATTCTGTGAAGAATGTCAATGGTAGTTTGATGGGAATAGCACTGAATATATAAATTACTTGGGTAGTATGGCCATTTTCACAATATTGATTCTTCCTATCCATGAGGATGGAATGTTTTTCCATTTGTTTGTGTCCTCTCTTATTTCCTAGAGCAGTAGTTTGTAGTTCTCCTTGAAGAGGTCCTTCACATCCCCTGTTAGCTGTATTTCTAGGTATTTTACTCTTTGTAGCAATTATGAAAGGGAGTTCATTTATGATTTGGTTTCTAAACAGGCAACCTATAGAATCGGAGAAAAATTTGCCAATCTACCCATCTGACAAAGATCTAATATCCAGAATTTAAAAGAAACTTAAACATATTTACAAGGGAAAAAAAAAATTTCATCAAAACTTGGGCGAAGAATATGAACAAACACTTCTCAAAAGAAGATATTTATATGGCCAACAAATATATGAATAAAAGCTCAACATCACTGATCATCAGAAAAATGCAAATCAAAACCACAATGAGATACCATCTCATGCCAGTCAGAATGACGATTATTAAAAAGTCAGGACACAATAGATGCTGGTGAGGCTGCAGAGAAGTAGGAACACTTTTACACTGTTGGTAGGGGTGTAAATTAGTTCAACCATTGTGGAAGACTGTATGGCGATTCCTCAAGGATCTAGAACCAGAAATACCATTTGACCCAGCAATCCCATTACTGGGTATATACCCAAAGGAATATAAATCATTCTATTTTAAAGATACATGCATACATATGTTTATTGCAGCACTATTTATAATAGCAAAGACTTGGAACCAATCCAAATGCCCATCAATGATGAACTGGATAAAGAAAGTGTGGTACATATATACCATGGAATACTATGCAGCCATAAAAAGGAATGTGATCATGTCTTTTGCAGAGACATGGATGAAGCTGGAAACCATCATCCTCAGCAAACTAACACAGGAACAGAAAACCAAACACTCCATGTTCTCACTCATAAGTGGGAGCTGAATATTGAGAACACATGAACACAGAGAGGGGAACAACACACACCAAGGCCGGTTGGGGGTCAGTGGGTAAGGGGAGGAAACATAGAGGATGGGTCAACAGATGCAGCAAACTACTATGGCACATGTATACCTATGTAACAAACCTGCACATTCTGCACATACATTCCATTTTATATTTTTAGAAGAAATAAAGGAAAAAAGAAAAATAAAAAAAGAGGACTATTAATAAAATTCAGATAAGGGACATAGAGTAGCTGGCAAAAGATTCCTTGTAGAGTCACAGCACTAGCTTCCCCCATTTTATGCAACAAAGTAGCAATAGTTCCCTTTTCCTGAAGAGAAGCCAAGGGGAAACTTCACTGCCTGTTCACGGCTTTTGTAAATTTTCCTTACTGGCCTTTTTCTTATTGATTTGTTACATACATAACTAATCAATAAGAATGGATAGATAGATATCTAGATATTTAGATCCCTATCTATTGATCTACCCTTCATAATAATTTGTAAAAATTAAAGGAATGTGAAAGAAAGGAAAAAACAGACACAGAAGTGAAAGAGGAGGAGAAAAAAGAGAAGGTAAAGAAGCCACCTTTCATAAGAATGGACATCTTTCCATTGACTCTCCTAAATACTGGATCCCTAGTGTTTATTGATCTCTTTAAAATAAGTCTTTCTGTACATTGCCTTCAGAATGGGGATGAAGTTTGATCTTTACCACCTTAACAAAGGGGAATCTTTTCAATTAGTTTTTGTTTTACGTTTCATTTATTTAGAATTTGGTGCCTATTAGGCAACATTTAGGGTCAGTACTAATTCCTCTAACCTAACATCTCAATTGGCTATTGTGGGAAGCATTTTACACCTATTCTTGTTGTGTTTCATCAGAATTTGATTATTTCTAGAATTAAATTTTCCACAGGGATTA
Organism: Macaca mulatta; assembly: GCF_049350105.2. Classification (NCBI taxonomy): domain Eukaryota; kingdom Metazoa; phylum Chordata; class Mammalia; order Primates; family Cercopithecidae; genus Macaca; species Macaca mulatta. The sequence continues at coordinate 135,700,185 of NC_133410.1, forward strand.
CATCTTTCTTTTTTTCTTTTTTCTTTTTTTTTTTTTTTTTGAGATGGAGTTTCGCTCTGGTCACCCAGACTGGAATGCAGTGGTGCGATCTCGGCTCACTGCAACCTCTGCCTACCAGTTTCAAGCAATTCTCCTGCCTCAGCCTCCCAAGTAGCTGGGATTACAGGTGCCTACCACCACGCTCAGCTAACTTTTTGTAATTTTTTTTGTATTTTTAGTAGAGACGGGGTTTCACAATGTTGGGCAGACTGATCTCGAACTCTTTACCTCAGATGATCCGCCCACCTCAGCCTCCTAATTCTTTTAAAGGGGTTGACAGGTTATACTTACATTGAAGATGGATGCAACATACAGATGGTAGCCCCATGGCTGCCTTCTTGGTCTTACGTCTAAGAGAATACACAAGCCAGCCCTTCGGCCTTTACTCTTCTAAATTATGCAGCTAGATGACACCGTAAGAAGTTTTTTTAAAATACACATTCTTGAAGCTTTGGAAATTTACAATGTACTGATTATATTGTCATATATCTTTATTAACTATATATACAATAATATAGTTTAAGCTATAAAGTTGGCATCTTCAGTGTGTGTGTTATTTTAGTATTATATAAACAAAATGGATAAAAATCACTAAAGAACAAGCATAATTAAAATACTATGGTCAAACAAACTACCCTGCAAAGTTTGCAGTCGATGCAGCATAAATTTAGAAATATTGATCTATAATCTCCAAAAAGGGCAACACAGACTATTCCTCAGAGAAAGTAATAATATGATGGTCTATACAGCTAAAACAAAGGGTAATACAAAGGGATTTTATTTACAAGTTAGTTTTCTTGCCTGCAAACATATGACAGGGCTAAAATTTTTAAAATACATGAAAACTTTTAATGAGATGCTATAAATAAAGTAATGCACTTTGAAGAATAAGTCAAGGAAATTTAATTGCACAATTAACAACATTTATTTGAAAAAGGTTAGATCAAAAGAGGAGAAATTATTTCAAAGATGTAGCTTGCAGATATTTATGTAAAAACAGTTCCAGTCATTAAACTATCTTTAATGAAAATGTAAAAGATAACAAACTATATCAAGATCAAATTCCTTGAAGAAATATAATTCCCTGACAGCCTTGATTTAATTCTGTACCTTGAAATAGCTCCCAAAAAAGGAACCAGGGGTTCAGACACATGAGGCTCTCAACCACACTCAAGTAACCACACTTACTACTAGAAAGTTAACACCTAAGATAATAGCAACTGGGGAATTAAAGTACAACCTGCTAAGAGGGACACTCGCATACCCAACAATTTAGCCCCATTGTAGATGTACATGTTCAGTATAGGTGCTTGAGTCTTTTCCTGCTCTCCCTCTCGATCTCCTCAAAAATAGTTCAGCTGAGATGATGTGATCATTTTACTCAAAGAAAGAGGAAGACAAGCCTGGCCCAGTGGCTCATGCCTGTAATCCCAGCACTTTGAGAAGCTGAGGTGGGCGGATCACTTGAGGTCAGGAATTCAAGACCAGCCTGGCCAACATGGTGAAACCTTGTCTCTACTAAAAATACAAAAAATAGCTGGGCATGGTGGTATGGTGGGCACCTGTAAGCCCAGCTACTCAGGAGGCTGAGGCAGGAGAATCGCTTGAACCTGGGAGGAAGAGATTGCAGTGAGCCAAGGTCGTGCCACTGCACTCTATCCTGGGCAATAGTGCGAGACTCAGTCTCAAAAAAAAAAAAAAAAAAAAAAAAAAAAGAGGAAGCCTTTAATCATCATGAGAAAGCTGACAATGAGGATAACAAGAGGTAGTAATTTGTAAGCATTTCTCTTGCAGCATGAAACAAAGAGGGGTGAGAGGCTGTGTGCTCCTGGTGCAGGCTACAAGGGAGTGGATTGCAGGTAGAGGAGTTAAAAATGACAATGAGGACAACTAAAACTCAGGAAGTTTTCTATTATGATGTTCATATATCAGCAATTAAAAACGATGTAAATGATAAAATTCTTCTCTCCATCTCCCATCCCCTGCAAAATGTTGTTGGTCTAAGTCATGGATTGGCAAACTTTTTCTGCAAAGTTCAAGATAATAAATATTTTTAATTTTGCAGACTGTTACGGGTTGAATTGTTTCACCAAAATAAGAAACGTTGAAGTCCTAACTCCCAGTGTCTCAAAATGTAACCTTTTTTGGAAATAGTGCCATTGCACATGTAATTAGTTAAGATGATATCATACTGGGATAGAGTGAGACTTTAATTCATTATGACTGGCATCCATATAAGATGATGATATGAAGACACAGAGGGAAAGCACCATGTGCTGCTGCAGGCAGAGATTGCACTGATGCATCTACAAGGTAAGGAATGCCAAAGATTGATGGTAGCAACCAGAAGCTGAGAGGAAAGCATGAAACCGAGGCTCCCTGGACTTTTCCAGAAGGAACCATCCCTGCTGACAACTTGATTTCAGATTCAAGTCTCCAGAACTATGAAAGAATGAATTTCTACTGTGTGAAGCCACCCAGTTTGTGGTACTTGGTCATGGCTGCCTACGATAACTAACACATGAGCCATACAGTCTCTGTCACACTAATCAATTCTGCTCTTAGCAGCCATGGATATACACAAATGAATGGATGTTTATGTGTTCCAACAAAAGTTTTTTTGTGGACACTGAATCTTAAATTTCATATGATTTTATGTGTTAATAAATAGTCCTCTTTTGGTGTTTGCCCACCCTTGAAAAATATAAAACTATTGTTTAGCTGGCTGGCAAGTCAGAAAAACAGGTGCAAGACTAGATTTGGCCCAATAGCTACCGTTTGCAAATTCCTGCTCTAAGTTCTAAACATTGTTCTTGTAACTGTTGAGTTTTAATAATACATATGTATGTTCCAAATTAGCATATGTTCATTTCTTACCTTTAGCAAAAATAGTACTCTATGGGCAAGTTAATATAAAGAACTGAGTTACCCAGTTGGCCCTGGCACAAACCAAATCAGCTACCTCTGTTCTCTGCCTTCATTTCAATAGTAAATTTTTAATGGTTTGAAAAAATGTGAGCTCAGTTTGGGTACAATTCACAACTCCAGCCCTTGTGGCTCAACATATTACTGCATTTGTAAATTCAAAATAAACAATAATAACACAGTGATAGTAAAGATGAAGAAACAGTACTGGAGTTACTTTAGTATTGTCCTTCTAGGTAAAAGTTATTCTCTGAATCTTGCAGACTTTATTCCCTTGGATGCATTTCATCATTTTTCTTATTTTTCAAAATATATTAATGAAATTGAAAAGTATTACTTTTTTTACTGGTGTGATTAAATATACAAAATTTAATAAAAGAAAGTTTTCTGCATTTCTTTTTTCTGTTATTATTACTGTTAGTATTTGTTTCATTTCAATTATTATTACCAAAAAAAAGTTGTTATATAGAGAAGGGAGTATTCTACAATTATCCACTGTTGGGGTCATTTACACTATACAAAACATTGTTCTATGGGTTTATCAAGCAAATATATGCATTTTAAGCATTTATTTACCTTGTAAAACTTTTAAATGTTTTAATAAATGTAAAAAGTTAATTAAAGATTAAAATAATCTAAGGACTCAATGAAAACCTAATAACATATTAGAGAAAATTCAGAGCACACAAAGATTAAAATTCCACAGGGCTAATCAGATAAAATAACAGTAAATAATAAGCCAGCTGCAATCAAGATAAAAGGTCAGAGCTTAGGAAATGTATGTCATAATTGTGAGGATGCAATAAACTTAAGTACTTCATCACTAATTATGTCTGACATAAAGATGCCTTTCCACAAAATAATTTGGAATGTATACATATACATCTGGACTTCTCAAACATCATTATAAAGTCAGAGGGATGATTTTTGTCAAAATCTTATATCTTTATTATCAATTATGTGTTAGTTTCTCAAGAGATGAATCACTGGACTCATTAAGTATTATATCTAAAAAAATATTATTAATTTGTTTGAAATGAAACATAAAAATGAGAAATTTAAATACCTTTAGTATAACATTCTTTGCCATTTGAACCTATTATATGGTTTTAGGGGAGTTTATAAAACGAGGATGGGGGACGCATTGATAGAGTGAGAAGAGAAAAGAGTATTAGATTACCTCATTGGCTCTCAACTGCAAAATATGCAGTCTGCAGAACTTAATTAAATTTCACTGTCAGAGCAAAACACCTAATTTTTAAAGAAAATCTTGGCTTTGCAAATATAATGTCCTTGATACAAAATCTTTATTGTTTCTGATCAGCTTATTCTTTAACAAGGTTTATGAGCCTTTTCCATTATAAAACAGCTGTCTTACATGTGCCGTTCGCTAATTAAACACAAATCCAAAGAATTCCCATAGCAAGAGGTTTGTGTGTCACCAAGACTGGGCTAAAATGTTAAGATTATTATCGAGTTTGTTCATCATTGAGAAGAAAATAAATGTACAACATATATATTTCTCCAGACTATTTTAATATGTATATTGGGTGATTTTGCAAGATCCCCACAGTCACGAATCACTGGTGCAGTGAGAAAAGCACTGAACTGATTACAAACCTTGACCCAAAATCCAAGTAAGTCACCTAACCTCATAGCTACAGATTCTTAAAATAAGCAAATGAACCTACATCCCTAGATTGTTAGGAGAACATGAATTTTCAAACAGAATGAGTGGGCAAGAAGAAATTGCTTTGTAAAGATAAACTCTCAGTTTAACTAGGTTGCATTAGGTTAGTGTATCTCCAAAATTCATTTTTTTTCCTCATTTTCTTTTTTTTTTTATTATTATTATACTTTAAGTGCTAGGGTACATGTGCATAATGTGCAGGTTTGTTACATATGTATACTTGTGCCATGTTGGTGTGCTGCACCCATCAACTCATCAGCACCCATCAACTCATCATTTACATCAGGTATAACTTCCAATGCAATCCCTCCCCCACTTTCCATAATAGGCCCTGGTAGGTGATGTTCCTGTTCCCAAGTCCAAGTGATCTCATTGTTCAGTTCCCACCTATGAGTGAGAACATGCAGTGTTTGGTTTTCTGTTCTTGTGATAGTTTGCTGAGAATGATGGTTTCCAGCTGCATCCATGTCCCTACAAAGGACACAAACTCATCCTTTGTTATGGCTGCATAGTATTCCATGGTGTATATTTGCCACATTTTCTTAATCCAGTCTGTCACTGATGGACATTTGGGTTGATTCCAAGTCTTTGCTATTGTGAATAGTGCCACAATGAACATATGTGTGCATGTTCTTTATAGCAGCATGATTTATAATCCTTTGGGTATATACCCAGTAATGGGATGGCTGGGTCATATGGTACTTCTAGTTCTAGATCCTTGAGGAATCACCATACTATTTTCCATAATGGTTGAACTAGTTGACAATCCCACCAACAGTGTAAAAGTGTTCCTATTCCTCCACATCCTCTCCAGCACCTGTTGTCTCCTGACTTTTTAATGATTGCCATTCTAACTAGTGTGAGATGGTATCTCATTGTGGTTTTGATTTGCATTTCTCTGATGGCCAGTGATGACGAGCATTTTTTCATGTGTCTGTTGGCTGTATGAATGTCTTCTTTTGAGAAATGTCTGTTCATATCATTTGCCCACTTTTTGATGGGGTTGTTTGTTTTTTTCTTGTAAATTTGTTTGAGTTCTTTGTAGGTTCTGGATATTAGCCCTTTGTCAGATGAGTAGATTGCAAAAATTTTCTCCTATTCTGTAGGTTGCCTGTTCACTCTGATGGTAGTTTCTTTTGCTGTGAAGAAGCTCTTTAGTTTAATTAGATCCCATTTGTTATTTTTGGCTTTTGTTGCCATTGCTTTTGGTGTTTTAGACATGAAGTGCTTGCCGTGCCTATGTCCTGAATGGTATTACCTAGGATTTCTTCTAGGGTTTTTATGGTTTTAGGTCTAACATCTAAGTCTCTAATCCATCTTGAATTAATTTTTGTATAAGTTGTAAGGAAGGGATCCAGTTTCAGCTTTCTACTTATGGCTAGCCAATTGTCCCAGCACCATTTATTAAATAGGGAATCCTTTCCCCATTTCTTCTTTTTGTCAGGTTTGTCAAAGATCAGATGGCTGTAGACGTGTGGTATTATTTCTGAGGACTCTGTTCTGTTTCATTGGTCTAAATCTCCATTTTGGTACCAGAACCATGTTGTTTTGGTTACTGTAGCCTTGTAGTATAGTTTGAAGTCAGGTAGCATGATGCCTCCAGCTTTGTTCTTTTGACTTAGGATTGTCTTGGCAATGCAGGCTCTTTTTTGGTTCCATATGAACTTTAAAGCAGTTTTTCCAATTCTGTGAAGAAATTCATTGGTAGCTTGATGGGGATGGCTTTGAATCTATAAATTACCTTGGGCAGTCTGGCCATTTTCACGATATTGATTCTTCCTATCCATGAGCATGGTATGTTCTTCCATTTGTTTGTGTCCTCTTTTATTTCACTGAGCAGTGGTTTGTAGTTCTCCTTGAAGAGGTCCTTCACATCCCTTGTAAGTTGGATTCCTAGGTATTTTATTCTCTTTGAAGCAATTGTGAATGGAAGTTCATTCGTGATTTGGCTCTCTGTCTGTTACTGGTGTATAAGAATGCTTGTGATTTTTGCACATTAATTTTGTATCCTGAGACCTTGCTGAAGTTGCTTATCAGCTTAAGGAGCTTAAGGAGATTTTGGGCTGAGATGATGGGGTTTTCTAAATATACAATCATGTCATCTGCAAAGAGGGACAATTTGACTTCTTCTTTTCCTAACTGAATACCCTTGATTTCTTTCTCTTGCCTGATTGCCCTAGCCAGAACTTCCAACACTATGTTGAATAGGAGTGGTGAGAGAGGGCATCCCTGTCTTGTGCCAGTTTTCAAAGGGAATGCTTCCAGTTTTTGCCCATTCAGTATGATATTGGCTGTGGTTTTGTCATAAATAGCTCTTATTATTTTAAGATACGTTCCATCAATACTGAATTTATTGAGAGTTTTTAGCATGAAGGACTGTTGAATTTTGTCAAAGGCCTTTTCGGTTTGCCAGTATATTATTGAGGATTTTTGCATTGATGTTCATCAGGGATATTGGTCTAAAATTCTCTTTTTTTGTTGTGTCTCTGTCAGGCTTTGGTATCAGGATGATGTTGGCCTCATAAAATGAGTTAGGGAGGATTCCCTCTTTCTCTATTGGTTGGAATAGTTTCAGAAGGAATGGTACCAGCTCCTCCTTTTACCTCTGGTAGAATTCAGCTGTGAATCCATCTGGTCCTGGACTTTTTTTAGTTGGTAGGCTACTAATTATTGCCTCAATTTCAGAGCCTGCTCTTGATCTATTCAGGGATTCAACTTCTTCCTGGTAGAGTCTTGAGAGAGTGTAAGTGTCCAGGAAATCATCCATTTCTTCTAGATTTTCTAGTTTATTTGCATAGAGGTGTTTATAGTATTTTCTGATGGTAGTTTGTATTTCTGTGGGGTCGGTGGTGATATCCCCTTTATCATTTTTTATTGCCTCTATTTGATTCTTCTCTCTTTTCTTCTTTATTAGTCTGGCTAGCAGTCTGTCAATTTTGTTGATCTTTTCAAAAAAGCAACTCCTGGATTCATTGATTTTTTGGAGGGTTTTTTGTGTCTCTATCTCCTTCAGTTCTGCTCTGATCTTAGTTTTTGAATGTGTTTGCTCTTGCTTCTCTAGTTCTTTTAATTGTGATGTTAGAGTTTCAATTTTAGATCTTTCCAGCTTTCTCTTGTGGGCATTTAGTGCTATAAATTTCCCTCTACACACTGCTTTAAATGTATCCCAGAGATTCTGGTATGTTGTATCTTTGTTCTCATTGGTTTCAAAGAACATCTTTATTTCAGCCTTCATTTCGTTATGTACCCAGTAGTCATTCAGGAGCAGGTTGTTCAGTTTCCATGTAGTTGAGTGGTTTTGATTTAGTTTCTTAGTCCTGAGTTCTAGTTTGATTGCACTGTGGTCTGAGAGATAGTTTGTTATAATTTCTGTTGTACATTTGCTGAGGAGTATTTTACTTCCAATTATGTGGTCAATTTTGGAATAAGTGTGATGTGGTGCTGAGAAGAATGTATATTCTGTTGATTTGGGGCAGAGTGTTCTGTAGATGTCTATTAGGTCCACTTGGTGCAGAGATGAGTTCAATTCCTGGATATCCTTGTTAACTTTCTGTCTCGTTGATCTGTCTAATGTTGACAGTGGGGTGTTGAAGTCTCCCATTATTATTGTATGGGAGTCTAAGTCTCTTTGTAAGTCTCTAAGGACTTGTTTTATGAATCTGGGTTCTCCTGTATTGGGTGCATATATATTTAGGATAGTTAGCTCTTCCTGTTGAATTGATCCCTTTACCATTATGTAATGGCCTTCTTTGTCTCTTTTGATCTTTGATGGTTTAAAGTCTGTTTTATCAGAGACTAGTATTGCAACCCCTGCTTTTTTTTGTTTTCCATTTGCTTTGTAGGTCTTCCTCCATCCCTTTATTTTGAGCCTATGTGTGTCTCTGCATGTGAGATGGGTTTCCTGTATACAGCAAACTGATGGGTCTTCACTCTTTATCCAGTTTGCCAATCTGTGTCTTTTAATTGGACCATTTAGTCCATTTACATTTAAGGTTAAGATTGTTATGTGTGAACTTGATCCTGTCATTATGATATTAACCAGTTATTTTGCTCGTTAGTTGATGCAGTTTCTTCCTAGCCTCGATGGTCTTTACATTTTGGCATGTTTTTGCAATGGCTGGTACCAGTTGTTCCTTTCCATGTTTAGTGCTTCCTTCAGGGTCTCTTGTAAGGTAGGCCTGGTGGTGACAAAATCTCTAAGAATTTGCTTATCTGTAAAGGATTTTATTTCTCCTTCACTTATGAAACTTAGTTTGGCTGGATATGAGATTCTGGGTTGAAAATTCTTTTCTTTAAGAATGTTGAATATTGGTCCCCATTCTCTTCTGGCTTGTAGAGTTTCTGCCGAGAGATCTGCTGTTAGTCTGATGGGCTTCCCTTTGTGGGTAACCCGACCTTTCTCTCTGGCTGCCCTTAACAGTTTTTCCTTCATTTAAACTTTGGGGAATCCAACAATTATGTGTCTTGGAGTTGCTCTTCTCGAGGAGTATCTTTGTGGCATTCTCTGTATTTCCTAAATTTGAATGTTGGCCTGCCTTACTAGGTTAGGGAAGTTCTCCTGGATGATATCCTGAAGAGTTTTTTCCAACTTGGTTCCATTTTCCCCCTCACTTTCAGGCACCCCAATCAGATGTAGATTTGGTGTTTTCACATAATCCCATACTTCTTACAGGCTTTGTTCATTTCTTTTTCCTCTTTTTTCTTTAGACTTCTCTTCTCGCTTCATTTCATTCATTTGATCCTCAATCACTTATACTCTTTCTTCCAATTGATCAAGTCTGTTAATGAAGCTTGTGCATTTGTCACGTATTTCTTGTGTCATGGTTTTTATCTCTGTCAGTTCGTTTATGGCCTTCTCTGCATTGATTATTCTAGTTATCCATTCTTCCATTCTTTTTTCAAGATTTTTAGTTTCTTTGCACTGGGTACACAATTCCTCCTTTAGCTCTGAGAAGTTTGATGGACTGAAGCCTTCTTCTCTCAACTCATCAAAGTCATTCTCCATCCAGCTTTGATCCGTTGCTGGCGATGAGCTGCGTTCATTTGGAGGGGGAGATGCACTCTTATTTTTTGAATTTCCAGCTTTTCTGCCCTGCTTTTTCCCCATCTTTGTGGTTTTATCTGCCTTTGGTCTTTGATGATGGTGACGTACTGATGGGGTTTTGGTGTGGGTGTCCTTCCTGTTTGTTAGTTTTCCTTCTAACAGTCAAGACCCTCAGCTGTAGGTCTGTTGGAGATTGCTTGAGGTCTACTCCAGACTCTGTTTGCCTGGGTATCAGCAGCAGAGGCTGCAGAAGATAGATTATTTCTGAACAGTGAGTGTACCTGTCTGATTCTTGCTTTGGAAGCTTCGTCTCAGGGCTGTACCCTGCTGTGTGAGGTGTGGGGTGTCGGTCTGCCCCTAGTGGGGGATGTCTCCCAGTTAGGCTACTCAGGGGTCAGGGACCCACTTGAGCAGGCAGTCTGTCCCTTCTCAGATCTCAACCTCCATGTTGAGAGATCCACTGCTCTCTTCAAAGCTGTCAGACAGGGTCATTTGCGTCTGCAGAGGTTTCTGCTGCTTTTTTTTTTTTTTTAGCTGTGCCCTGTCCCCAGAGGTGGAGTCTACAGAGACAGGTAGGCCTCCTTGAGCTGCTGTGGGCTCCACCCAGTTCGAGCTTCCCAGCAGCTTTGTTTACCTACTTAAGCCTCAGTAATGGCAGGCACCCCTCCCCCAGCCTTGCTGCTGCCTTACAGATAGATCACAGACTGCTGTGCTAGCAATGAGGGAGGCTCCGTGGGCGTGGGACCCTCCCAGCCAGGTGTGGGATATAATCTCCTGGTGTGCCCTTTGCTAAGACCCTTGGTAAACTACAGTATAGGGGTGGAGTTACCTGATTTTCCAGGTATTGTGTGTCTCAGTTCCCCTGGCTAGGAAAAGGGATTCCCTTCCCCCTTGTGCTTCCCAGGTGAGGGGATGCCTCATCCTGCTTCAGCTCTCGCTGGTCAGGCTGCAGCAGCTGACCAGCACCGATTGTCCAGCACTCCCTAGTGAGATGAACCCGGTACCTCAGTTGAAAATGCAGAAATCACCCGTCTTCTGTGTCGCTGGCACTGGGAGCTGGAGACTGGAGCTGTTCCTATTCAACCATCTTGCTCCACCCCCAACCTCATTTTCTTCCTCATTTTAAAACATAAAAGATTTTTCTATCTATACTTGCTCAAGTGGTGCTTAAACATTCATCAGAGTAAAGTGCCCAAACTCCTTTTCCAAATATCATTTAAAATTAAATAAAATCTCCACAATGACTTAGAAGACTGTCTTTGGAAAGATCCTCCATATATGAACCCATATCCCAAATATGAAATCCTGCCATTATAAATCTGAAATATCACAAAGTAAGTATAATTTCTGAAGTGGTATTTCAGGAAAAATTTTGGAAAAATTTTTAGGTCAAAAGGATAAAGAGGTCTCAAATTTTTGGAATTATGGATAAATCTCCTGTGAAGGGAAAATATATATACAATCAGTGGAGAATTCAACAATGACATAGTAATTCTATATTCGGAATTGTTTCCAATGTTGAACAGAATATTTTCCTTACTTTATTTTTAACACAAATTAAAATTTGTAGTGAAAAGCAACAGCTTCTCCCCTACTCTACACACTTCTTCCATACCCCAATACAAGGCCAAGTCCCACTAGCAAGAGGTAATAACTCTTAAATATTTCCTGTTTATGTGCTTTTGTTTGTTGCTTCCACAACTAAGTATGAGGTTCCTTCCTGGTTCTGTTATTTAGGCAATGTATACAAGTTCCCTACTAATTAGTAGCTTGTTGGTCCTCCTTTGTAAATGTTTCTCTACTGTTTTCATCTTCTTGCTTTTCCATTCTATGTTCTAGATGTTATTCTCAAATTTATATACTAGATTTTCTAAAATAAAGAACTTTGCTTGTCCTCTTAATGTTTCTTTTCCCCTCATGAATTTTCTTTCTTTATGGACACAATTCTTCTTGTACCTGTGATGTTATTAACAAAAATGTTTAAGTTACTGTCTCATTCCTTTACTGTCTATTTCCTGGAGTCAGTTGTTACTTTTGTGTGTCTTGGTTTTTCTGACTCATGCCGCAAATTCTCCTAGAGGGCTGGTGACTGTGATTCCCTTTTCATGTTTGAGAAAAGGGTTGTGTTAATTGTGGAGGGATCTGGCCTCTTTGCACTATGGCAGGCAGTCATTCCCACCACGCCTTCTTCTCAACTGGGACATTTACGGGGAACTCTATATCCATGACTTGAAGGTACTGACTGACCTGTTTGAGGGTACAGCCCCGGTGGAGGCTCCACAATTGTCAAGATACAGACAATTTTATTTTGGAATGCCAATATCCACTTTAGAAGCCTTGGCTCTCCCTAGGAATGTTATTAATTTTCTTCATAGAAGAGCTATGATTTTCTTACCTGAAAGTAAACACCAAAAAGTCCTTCTGTGTTTAGAGTGCAAGGGGATGGGGATGGGGAAAGTCTGGCACAGGGGTTCCTTGACAAATTTTTCATCAGCCCTATCCCTACTTCTCTTGTCACATCTCCCCTTTGTACCTGCCTATCTGGATCCCACTTGACAGCCATATGCTAACATTTCTGTAAACTTCTCAGGAACTTACGCCCCTTAAATAGTCTTTTTTTTTTTTTCTTTTTGAGACAAAGTCTCACTCTGTTGCCCAGGCTGCAGTGCAGTGGCACAATCTCAGCTCACTGCAACCCTCACCTCCCAGGTTCAAGCGATTCTCCTGTCTCAGTCACCTGAGTAGCTGAGATTACAGGCGCACGCCACCATGCCAAGCTAATTTTGTATTTTTAGTACAGACAAGGTTTCACCATGTTGGTCAGGCTGGTCTCAAACTCCTGACCTCATGATCCGCCCACCTTGGCCTCCCAAAGTGCTGAGATTACAGGAGCGATCCCCTGCACCTGGCCTTAAATAGTCTTTTATACATTGTTGAATTCACTCCTCCCAGCTCATACTCACTTTCTAACTTCTAGAGACTTGGAACCTCTCTGTTTAAGATGCTTCCCCTCCATTTTGCTACACTGCTATGGTCTTACTCCCATTTACAGACCACTTCTATTCACTCATTGCAATCTCTTTGAATACGATTTTGAATAATTTTGTCCACAGATAAGTACATTAACAATCATCAAAATCATCTTCTATCTATTTAACCTCCACCTTCCTAGAACAATGCCCTTTGTCTTCTCACCCATTCATCTTTCAAGTCTCTATTCAGGCACCACCTCTCCTCCAAGTGTCTTCCCTATCTCCCAATGGTAGGTGTCCCCCAGTGTCCTCCCATAACCTGTTGTGGTTCTATCACAGAACTTTTCACAGTGTGCCTGATTAGACTCTTTCCTCTCCAGGCCAGGAGGTCCTCCATAACAGAGGTACAAATGTTTCTCTACCACATAAAACAACACTGAATATTATTTGCTATCTGAAATGTTTTTCGAATGAATGAAAAAGATGACTCAGGAAAATTGTCTAAGCAGTGTTTTCCAGAGAATGTTCTCTAGGATGAATTCCAGCCTCAAGAACTATTAAAATGGGACTTGTTACTCAAAAAAGTTTGGGAAATATGCTATATATTATTTTTGTAAATATACAGTTCACATTTTGGCATATTAAAACTGTGAAACAAGCTAAAGAAAAAAATTACCAATTGTTCTTAACTTGGTGTTTCCTAAACTTATTTAACTACAAAATTTTTTATGAAAAGCAACTAACATCCTCTAGTCTAGTGCTTTAAGAAAGAAATTTTGGGAAATTTTGACTTAATGTATAAAAATCTATGGAGTTCATACAAATCTCTGGAGAGAGCAAGAGAGGGAGAAACACATCTTTAATCTGATTTACAGCAGATGTCAGAAAAAACATTAGGAACAATAGAGAACTCTATGAAATCTGGAACAAAATGAGGCAGTCTGGAAAGGCAGACCACCTATGATCAAGGATGACTTTGAGGATGAGGACTGACCTTGGATTCCTGTGCTTAAGAAAATGGACATTGGAAACATTTTTGATTTATAACTCTCCTCGACTGACAACTTCAGGGCTTCTGCAGGAATATCATGTGTGCTTGCTACAGCCAGAGTATCCTGAATAGATTTTACCCCTTCACAGGCCAAGGTCAACCTGAAAAGGGCTGTTAGGCAGGTCTTCAGTTTTTACCAAAAGAAAAAGGATTCAGTTAAATACACTTTAAATTAGTCCAAGCTGAAAGTGACTTTCTAAAAATAAAAATAAAAAATAAAAAAAAATCACTTTTGACCCCTTCTAAGGGTAAATGCATAGACAAAAAAAAAAAAAATCAGTTCCCAGAATGGTGTTCTGATGACACTTCCAATCCAATTGAGGCCAATGGAGGGATTTAAAGCATGTATTTGGAACATTCTCATATTTGTTTGTATGCTTATGCTAATGTAAGTTCTTTCAGTAGGTTGCCAAAAACAGAGATATATGCAATCAGATAATTCAATACAGAATATACATAGATTTTAAATAATTACAATTTACTTATAAGTTTGTGAGTGTAACTTTTTCTACATTACCATATGATTAAGGATTTTTTTCAAATTCCATGCCATGACATAAGTTTGGGCTAAATTTAGTCTAATTACGATGCTTTGTCTCATCCTTGACTTAGAAGCTCTGAATAGACCAATAACAGGCTCTGAAATTGAGGCAATAATTAATAGCTTACCAACCAAAAAAAGTCCAGGACCAGATGAATTCGCAGCTGAATTCTACCAGAGGTACAAGGAGGAGTTGGTACCATTCCTTCTGAAACTATTCCAATCAACAGTAAAAGAGGGAATCCTCCCTAACTCATTTTATGAGGCCAGCATTGTCCTGATACCAAAGCCTGGCAAAGACACAACAAAAAAAAGAGAATTTTAGAATAATAACCCTGATGAACATCAATGCAAAAATCCTCAATAAAATATGGGCAAACCAAATCCAGCAGCACATCAAAAAGCTTATCCACCATGATCAAGTGGGCTTCATCCCTGTGATGCAAGGCTGGTTCAACATATGCAAATCAATAAACGTAATCCAGCATATAAACAGAACCAAAGACAAAAACCACATGATTTTCTCAATAGATGCAGAAAAGGCCTTTGACAAAATTCAACAGCTCTTCATGCTAAAAACTCTCAATAAATTCGGTATTGATGGAACATATCTCAAAATAATAAGAGCTATTTATGACAAAACCACAGCCAATATCATACTGAATGGGCAAAAACTGGAAGCATTCCCTTTGAAAACTGGCACAAGACAGGGACGTCCTCTCTCACCACTCCTATTCAACATAGTGTTGGAAGTTCTGGCCAGGGCAATCAGGCAGAAGAAAGAAATAAAGGGTATCAAATTGGGAAAAGAGGAATTCAAATTGTCCCTGTTTGCAGATGACATGATTGTATATTTAGAAAACCCCATTGTCTCAGCCCAAAATGTCCTTAAGCTGATAAGCAACTTCAGCAAAGTCTCAGGATACAAAATCAATGTGCAAAATTCACAAGCATTCTTATACACCAGTAACAGACAGAGAGCCAAATCACAAATGAACTTCCATTCACAATTGCTTCAAAGATAATGAAATACCTAGGAATCCAACTTACAAGGGATGTGAAGGACCTCTTCAAGGAGAACTACAAACCACTGCTCAGTGAAATAAAAGAGGACACAAACAAATGGAAGAACATACCATGCTCATGGATAGGAAGAATCAATATCGTGAAAATGGCCATACTCCCCAAGGTAATTTATAGATTCAATGCCATCCGCATTAAGCTACCAATGAGTTTCTTCACAGAATTGGAAAAAACTACTTTAAAGTTCATACGGAACCAAAAAAGAGCCTGCATTGTCAAGACAATCCTAAGCAAAAAGAACAAAACTGGAGGTGTCACACCACCTGACTTCATACTATACTACAAGACTACAGTAACCAAAACAACATGGTTCTGGTACCAAAACAGATACAGACCAATGAAACAGAACAGAATCCTCAGACATAATACCACATATCTACAGCCATCTGATCTTTGAAAAACCTGACAAAAAGAAGAAATGGGGAAAGGATTCCCTATTTAATAAATGGTGCTGGGAAAATTGGCTAGCCACATATAGAAAGCTGAAACTGGATCCCTTCCTTACAACTTATACAAAAATCAATTCAAGATGGATTAGAGACTTAAATGTTAGACCTAAAACCATAAAAACCCTAGAAGAAAACCTAGGTAATACCATTCAGGACATAGGCATTGGCAGGGACTTCATGTCTAAAACACCAAAAGCAATGGCAACAAAGCCAAAATTGACAAATGAGATCCAATGTGTCAATTAGATCAATCTAAAACACCAAAAGCAGTGACAAGAAAAGCCAAAATTGACAAATGGGATCTAAACTAAATATCTTCTGTACAGCAAAACGACCATCAGAGTGAACAGGCAACCTACAGAATGGGAAAATATTTTTGCAATCTACCCATCTGACAAAGGGCTAATATCCAGAATCTACAACGAACTCAAACAAATTTACAAGAAAAAAACAAACAACCCCATCAAAAAGTGGGCAAAGGATATGAACAGACACTTCTCAAAAGAAGACATCTATGCAGGCAACAGACACATGAAAAAATGCTCGTCATCACTGGCCATCAGAGAAATGCAAATCAAAACCACAATGAGATACAATCTCACACCAGTTAGAATGGTGATCATTAAAAAGTCAGAAAACAACAGGTGCTGGAGAGGATGTGGAGAAATAGGAACACTTTTACACTGTTGGTGGGACTGTAAACTAGTTCAACCATTGTGGAAAACAGTGTGGCAATTCATCAAGGATCTAGCACTAGAAATACCATTTGACCCAGCCATCCCATTACTGGGTATATACCCAAAGGATTATAAATCATGCTGCTATAAAGACCCATGCACACGTTTGTTTATTGTGGCACTATTCACAATAGTGAAGACTTGGAACCAACCCAAATGTCCGTCAATGATATACTGGATTAAGAAAATGTGGCACATATACACCATGGAATACTATGCAGCCATAACAAAGGATGAGTTCATGTCCTTTCTAGGGACATGGATGCAGCTGGAAGCCATCATTCTCAGCAAACTATCACAAGGACAAAAAACCAAACACCGCATGTTCTCACTCATAGGTGGGAATTGAACAATGAGAACACTTGGACACAGGAAGGGGAACATCACACACTAGGGCCTGTTGTGGGGTGGGGTAAGGGGGGAAGGATAGCATTAGGAGATATACCTAATGTAAATGATGATATAATGGGTGCAGCACACCAACATGGTACATGTATATATATGTAACAAACCTGCACATTGTGCACATGTACCCTAGAACTTAAAGAATAATAAAAAAAAAATGTCTAGAACACTTCCTTCTGTAAGTGGTAAAATAGGTAATTCAGCATGTTGTGGTACAAATAACACAGATCTAGGAAGACAGAAACGGTCTTTCTTTCCAGAGTAGGGGGACCATCAGTTAGTTACGTGTCCATGCACACTCTCTTTCACCCTTCTGAGCCTTAGTTCTTTCCAACTCTAACATATGAAGGCTGTAAATTAAACAGGTTTCATGCATTAGATTAAATTCTTGCAGCACCCAAAAGGACAATTATTATATGATTCTACTTATATGAGGTACCTAGAGAAATTATATCCATAGAGACAGAACAAAGAGAGGTGATTGACAGAGTCTGGTGGGAAAGGGCAATGAAGAGTTATTTGTTAATGAGTGCTGAGTTTCAGTTTGGAAAGATGAAAAAGTTCTGGAGATGGATAGTGGTGATGACTGCACAACATTGTAAGTATACTTAGTCTCACTCTATTACACATTAAAAATGCTAAAAATGATAAACTTTATGTATATTTTACCACAACTTTTTAAATAAAAATTTTAAATGCCTATGAGGCCAGGGAAATAACATAAATGAGAGAGGTAATATGAGTATAATAAAATAAGGACTACTGGGTGTCAAACTGGAGAACCTATGCCTTGTTAATTTAACAAATGTTTACTGAGAGACTACAGGTTGATTCATGTGATAAATATTTATTGAGCATCAGCTCTTCCAGGTGTTCAGGTTGCATCAAGCAACAAAATGATTCTTCATGAATCTTCATGGAATTTATATTTTAGCAAATGTATGTAGAAGGCAATCTCCATAGCTCTTGACAACCATGGCCATGTGGGAAGTCTTGCTCAATGATGCCAGATCTTTAAACTCTTAAAAAGAAGCCAGAAATCTGGTATTTTAGGTAAAGTGTTTCCATATTTGAATGTTGGAAACAAATTCAATTATTTAAAAATATAGTGTGGGCCAAACATCTGTGGGCCAAATCCAGCCTTTGGGCTACCATTTGCAATTTCTAAAGGGAATTCTATTTGACATTCAATGATTTCACTTAAATCTAACATGGTATAATTAGTTTGAAGTGCTCGTAGCTTTTTAAAGTAATTTTTCAGGACAGCTCTTTTGTTAATATTTTGCTTATTCTATATTAAAGTAAAATTATATCCAAAAGGCAGGTCAAATGATGATAGAATGCTACAAACAACTTTTCCCAAAACACAGCATATCACATCTCTGTTTCTGGAACAACATAGCTTACTTCTATCTGACAGCACAATGACCAAGACCACCCCAGGCATACGTTATAGAAACCTAATCTGTGTTTGTTGAGAAAAGAAACAGAATAAAATTTATAACCTTCACTCTAGTAACTTCTGGTGATTCATACTGATATATTTCAAATACCAGAGCACTTTTTCATTTTGCAGGTGGTGCTTTAAAACTTGTAATATAGATTTTAAAATACTATGCATAAGAATCTTAAGCCCCTAAGACCCATTAATTAACTTTGTATTATCAAATATTTTAAAACCAATAATTTACCTCTCTGTGTGAGCTGAAGAAAATGCTAAGTACCTTCACCTTAATAAATTAAGAGCTGATTCGACAGTTAAGACGGGTGTGTGTTCGAACTGTGTTATGCATTTTGTCAGGGTGATTTGGGTTACGAGAAATTATTTATTGTACATTTTAAAGAATTACCTTTCCGTGGGGAATCCATTAATTTCTTTCTGTCATCCTCCCCCCGTCTTCTCCAAGCCACCTACTAATCTAAGGCATTCTTGAACAAGAACCTTATGAGGTGTTTTTTCATGCATCGTAGCATATTGGATAAATAAATGAAATGCATCTGGGGAATATGAAGTGGAAATTGAATTGACTCATTAGGCAGCTGCATAGAATACACAGAAAAGAAGTGGCAGGAAAATCTACCATGAAGATACCTACGGTCATGCATACCATTTCCACTAGATAACTAGAGACAATGTAAAATAAAGATCTGGGGAAGAATATAGAGCTTTAAGGTCTCAACTCTAGAAACTAATAGAAGCAAAAAATGCTAAAAACATAGATGTGCAGATAAAATTGATACTAAAAACCATCGAATCTGAGACTGTGATCAATGATCAGAACTAAAGCTGAGTGTATGAATGATTAAAACAAAAATGCTGTAATAATATGGAAAAGTCACTCATTAACAGGGGTTTGGGGCCACAAACCTTCCGTATTTTACTTTGTTTCTTAGTCCTAAAGTTTGTGAGGAAGGTAGTATAACATGAAGTTTATCAAATATGGAGCTGAAAACCATGGGTTTAAATCTTAGCTTAGTCCCTTTCTATCTGGATGAATGAGTCTGTTCCCTAATCTGAAACTAAATGGAAATAATAATATAGACTGCATAAAGGTATTTTTGCCATAATTCAAAGATATTAATTTATGCAGTAGCATTATTTGAAACTAATACAGTTATGGTACTCACTTTATCACTTATTAGCTTTCTAGCATATGGAAAATATTTACTGTCTCTAAACCTCAATGTATTCTTCTGAGAGATGGGTAAGATAATAACAGTATTTTGAGAAATTCATGATAGCTAAATATTTTACTTAAGAGAAGAAAGGCATTATGATATAAGAGACCATTAGCAAAATTAAGAGAAAGAGTATTCTAGATTTTTCAGCAAATGTAAATCTAGCCTATGAGAATCCAGAAAATAAAAATAATGATAATTTGAGACACACAGCATAGACTTTACTTGAATGACCTGGTATGCATCTTCAGGCAGACTCCCTTTTGAAAACCTGCAGTTGACTTGGTAAACACTGCCATCTGATTACGCTTTCTAATTGCATATTCTTTCCAATCAAAGCATTTCCAAGGTGTGCCCACTTTATAACAATTGAAATAAAAATGTAGTTTGTATTAAAATCTTTTAAAATGAGACATCAACTCACACTTCTAGGCTTAGTTCCCATTTCTAAACCTCCTCAAACTCCAAGCTATGTAGCCAGCAACAGAAACAAATGCTTGAGAAATTCAAGCTTGTGTACATATGCTGGTAGATACCTTGCTTCAGTTAAGAAAATGCTCCCATCTCCTCACTCATTCTCCAAATACTGAGGTCAATCAAGTGCCAAGTATGCAATAGGCAACAGGAAAGATACTGCAGGTATAAGAGTAAAGTGCTAATAAATATTTGCTGAATTTAATGAAATCTTCAGCTTTAAAGATAATGTGCTTTAGTTATGCATTAAAAACAAGAGTAGTGAGATTTGAGTTTCATTTAGGCACATGTACTTGTTTTAAATGTACAGATGTATATTATTTAGAATTCCCCGAAGGATCTTCGCTGCTGTAACTTCTCTCTAGCAACAGTTGTTTTCTACTTTGAAAGAAATAATATTTTAAAATTAATATATAAGGTGACAGTAAAATGCCTACACTATTTCTACACTGAATTTCATTTTAAAAAAACACACAAGAGATAATTAGTTTTTCGAAATACACTCCTCCAAAAAAGAACATAAAATCAACCTAATACAAACAGTGCTATGTATTGAGACTAGAGTGCAGGTAAATTCAGTGAAACTTTGCTTTGCAACAGATAAAACTATCTTTTTGACTTAATGTAACTTTTTCATTCATATTTTATAATAAATCAAGTATATGAAATCACCTTGATTTTTGCCAAAAGGTTTAATCAAATTTTCCTTGCAATGTAATATATTTCATCTCTCCATTTAAATTTTTCTAAGTCTAACACAAAATTCCCATGTTATTAATAAAATGAGAAGTGCCTTAATATACTTTCATTTTTCCCTAAGCTTGTCTCACTGGAAGCTATCTATCTTTTGCCTAACCTGGAATTTATAAATTTTTACACATAACAAAATGTAAGCAAGAAAATTTGTGTAAAAAAATACAATGAATACACTACAAAGTATCAAAAAAATCTAGAACAATGGAGAAAGTATTATATTTGTGTTTTCTTAGATTAACAGTTGAACCCACTGCTTCAAATTTAGAGATACTTCACCTTAGAAAAGTGTCTAGAGCTTGAACAAAAACCATATTGAGCATATCACTGAAAATGTAATGAATATGCATTAAAAAATAAGTTTATGCTGCCCGTAATCCCAGCATTTTGGGACACAGAGACAGGCAGATCACTTGAGGTCAGGAGTTCCAGACCAGCCTGGCCAACATGGTGAAACCCCATCTCTACCAAAAATACAAAAATTAGCCCAGCATGGTGGCGCATGCCTGTAATCCTAGCTACTCAGGAAGCTGAGGCACGAGAATCATTTGAACCCAGGAGGCAGAGGCTGTAGTGAGTTGAGATCACACCACTACACTCCAGCCTGAGTGACACAGAGAGATTCTGTCTCAAAAAAAAAAAAAAAAGAAAAAAAAAGTTTATGCGATGTTTCCCAACATTGGACACTTTTTCTTTCTTTAGTGA
Source organism: Macaca mulatta (assembly GCF_049350105.2). Classification (NCBI taxonomy): domain Eukaryota; kingdom Metazoa; phylum Chordata; class Mammalia; order Primates; family Cercopithecidae; genus Macaca; species Macaca mulatta. The sequence goes on from NC_133410.1 coordinate 135,721,732, forward strand.
GGTATAATTGACAAATGAAAGCTGTATATATCCTGAAGACTACTTTTAAATTCTTGGGTTATAATTATTGATTTTTCTCCACGTCTCCTTTACCTGAGCCCCAGAGAGCACTGTCACCATAAGCAGCAGCAGAGTGAATAAGTAGCTATGAATACTAGACTTCTTTGAAAGATGACCTATTTCAATATTACATGCAAATGTGTAACACCGCGGTCTGTGTCTTTCTTCACTCCTGGCTATAAATAAGCAACAATTTAAAATGTTATTTGGCAAAACAAAGGCATGTTGCTTTTCAAAATATGCAAATATTTAGCACTGACAGTTTAAAAACATGTATTAAATAAATGGAAAAATCAATGTTTTCATCATTATTAAATAGATTTATTATTATTTTTAAATTATTGTTAAAAAGTATTATACTTATATTTTATACATTATTTTAAAATTATATTTTTCCATTATTATATGTTAAGTAAAAGTCTAAAACTTTTATTTTCATTTTACGAAAACTACATATTTTCACCTAGGAGATAATAGTTATTAAAATAATTGTATTTAATTAAAAGTTTTGATGAGAACTTATTTAAATGGATTAATAGGGTGATTAAATAGGATTCCAATTTGTATAACTGAATTTATTGACTTTACTTATCAATAACTGGAAACTATAAGTAGTAACTACATAAAATCAGTCAATGATCTGGTGATAAAATTAAAGAATTTAGTTTAGTATTCTGATTCTTTTCTCTACAGGGAATCAACTGTATCATTGCTTTTTTGTCACAGAAGCTTTGGCTCTTATCATAAAGTTAGAATCTACTTGGCTGTATTGGTGACTGTGAGGCACTGGGCCCATTCACACATATAGCACTTAAGACATTTTTCAAAATATTCATAACATTTGCAGGTTTCTAAGTTCTAAAAAATTCGGTCTCCAAAAAGCAGAAGACACGGCAAGAGAAAACATGTAACATGTCTTGTCTCTTTGCCCCATAAGAAACAGTAATACACAACTGGCCCTTTTAATCAATGGCCTCTATACTTCTGCTGATCTGGTAATGGGCTCAGGATGAAGACTGCTACAGTGCTCTGTCAGGTGCTGTCTGTTTCCTTTACACTCTCCCTACCAGCAATCTACTTAGATCTCTACGTCTGTACCTAGAAACTTGAAACTGCCTCTTCCAAGTTTGGTGAAACCATCTCTTTCTTTACAAATAACTGCGGAACAAAAGAGCAACAGAAATATTTCTAAAAAGCACTTCTACATCAATAATGGGAATAACTGAGAAAGAAAATAGGAAGCAGTGGTGCTTTAATTTCAAAATACAAAGAAGTAAAGAAAGGATATTTTTTCTTTCAGAAAACATCTAGAGATGCCCATTTCCACAAAGCTACCCATCAGAGTGTTTCCTGGACATTAGATCCTCAGGATACTGTCTAGAAAAAGGAGTTCTGCAATTGAGTCACTCAGGAAAACAGTGCCTATCATACAATGCATATAAAAGCCAAAATACTGCTTTAAATACAACAGTGTTTCAAATGCTCATCTAGCTAACTTGAGATTTCCAAAACTCATTTGACTATGGGGCTTGTTATGGACTTTGCTTGTGTCCCTCTGAAATTCATATGTTGTATTACTGTCCTTCAAAGTGATGGTGTTAGGAGGTAGGGCATTCAGAAGGTACTTAGATTTAAATTATGAGGGTGGGAGCACCCATTATGGGATTAGTGCCTTTATAAGATGAGGAAGAGATGCTAGAGCTTCCCCTCTCCACTATTTGAGGAAAAAGCAAGAAGGTAGCAGTCTATAAGCCAAGAAAGAGGATACTCATCAGAACTGGACCATGCAGCACCTTGATCTTGAAACTCCTGCCTCTAGAATTTGAAAAACAAATATCTGTTATTTAAGCCACCCAGTCTATGATGTTTTGATATAGTAGCCTGAGTAGACTAAGACGGCTTTTTTTCCCCACGTAATGCCTATTGCCTATTACATATTAACAGAGAACATATTTCGGCAATATTAACATAGGCTTCCAAAAGGCTTTACATAGGACAGAAGCATAAATGTGTGTACTTTGAAAATTCATCACTCTGGCTATATTCTCAGAGAATTCTGGAAGGAAATCCTACAAGTTGTGGAGGTAGAATATACTAATGGAACAGATGATAGAGCAAGACTCATCAAAGACATCTCCAGGCTTTTTGGGTTGAACACCTAAGTAGGTGGCAATTGTTATTGACTGAGACAGGGAGAACTAGAGGAGGAAAGGGTTACAGGGGAAGATCAAGGTACAGTTCTAAATAATAATAATAGTATCACATGCTATGTGCACATATACCTTAATCAACAATGCCAAACCTGTCTCATCATTTTACTTACCTTGGAATATTTTTAAATATAATGTTCTGGGACCAACACACATATTTTTTCATGAGGACTAATGTGGGACCAGATAATTTATATTTCTCCAGAGCTTCTAAATTATTTCTGATGAGAAAAACCAGGCTTACCCAGTCTGATCTCCTGGACTTAGTAAGTGCTTAATTAATATTGATTGAAAGGACCCTGTAATCCAAAGGAAGACAGGGTACGAATCTTGCATTTTGAGAACTGGCAAGTAGAAAAACTATAGAGAGAGGAGGAAAGCCCACACAGACAGTCAGGATGCCTGAGATCTAATACCTGATCAAACAATATTTGAGCAGATCTTCATTTGCTTCATCTGTAAAATAACCCCAAATGACCCTTCTGAGTCCAAAATTCTGTGTTTTCAAGACATTGGATGGTGACTGTTTGTGATGGGTAATTTTGGAGGGCTATGACCTCTTATTTTATCAGTGCAGTCAGTACATTAAGGGGTAATTGTGTTTACTATAGGAGGAATACAGTAGAGGACCCATAACTGCTCAGATGTATTCTATCTGACATCAATTTATAGAGTTCAAAATGCTACCCATGCAAAAGATATTTTAATTGTTCTCACTACCACAGTGTTCCAAATGTTCCACCATGTTTGCAAAAACAATTTGTATGACAAGGACCTCTGACTTCTAGGAGAGAAGCAATTTACTTCAAGATTTTGCTGGATCCATGGTGAAAGTCACTTATACTATTTGGATGCCTCTTGAGTAAATTCAAGATCCAAGATGCCTTTGATCATCAAGTTGCTGTGAATAGTTCAAAGGAAACTGGAGGAAGAGAAGATTACCACAGTCCTAAGGGCACTCCACCTACAATAATGGCCAAGAAAGGGAATACTGAAGTTGAGTCAGGCCAAGGTGGAGGTTCACATTGTCACCATAGCTCCGGCTCAAGCAGGAATTAACTTTCAAGTTGTATTCATTTATTCAACATATTCTGTGAACTTACTCTATCAAAGACACTAGGTTAAATGTCTCTAAAATCTCCTGTCTTTAAGTATACCAACACCCTATCCCCTAAAAATATGTAGACTTTCAAAACAGAACAACAAAAACAAACTACTGAGCCAGGAGGATATGGTAAGAACAGTACTCACCACTCCATTTTTAATTTCGTGTTCAAAGCAATGCTTTTATTTTTCTTCTTAATTTGCTTTGGGTAAGCTATGCCTAAGCTCCTTCTCATCTCCTGCAGGATGGAAATGTTTATGGCAATGTACCTAGTCACTACCAAACAATTTAGCTGTCTCATGGAATTCATTATAATGTGACTTTTACCTGCTCTTGATTATTTCATGACCCTCCCCTACTTTCCGAACCTTTTTTTTTTTTTTTTTTTTTTTTTTTTTGGCCAACAGTCTGATGAATTCAACATGAAGTGCCTGCTACGCAGCTGTGTATTGATTTATGCATAACTATACATCTCATTTGATTCCTTCTGTTGAAATTAATTGTTCTTACCTATGATGTCAGCACAGACCGTATTCCAGACCTTTTTTCTCCTGTTTCTACCAATACATTCCTAACATTCATAGTATTAAAATTTGTCACACTTCCAAATTGGGATTACCCACTGCTAATCACTTAAAAATACTCTGTACTTTGAAACATGACATTTTACTAAGTTATGAGCCTTACAAAACAGATGCTAACTAAGAAAACATCTGATATTAAAATATATATTTTTCAATACTGGATTATGATCTTCTGGGAAACAAATTTATAAGGATCATCTGGCTGCAAAATGTGATTTTAGGTCTGGAAAACTGGAGGCATTTAGCATATTTTTGGTATATGCATTATGAAAATTAACATGGAGAGAGTTCTCAGGACCTCAGATTATCCCAAATGTCAGAAAATCAATCAGAGCTCTATGTTGTCAGAAAAGCTAGTCTAAAATTACCCAAACTGCTCCTGATAATAAAAGTGACACTGTGGCAAAAATTATTTCAAAATAGTATTTATTCATTATGACACACCACTACTAATTACTAAAAGTTCACTGTAGCTCTTCAACTCCTACAATTTTACAAATCACTGTTGTAACTATATCCGTTTCTGAGCTATCTCTTCCATATTGTGTTACAGTTTACAGGTGTTATTCTTTTATATTAATGTATTCAAAACACCTTTCAATACCTTATAAAGTAGCATTCGGTGAACTTTAATACCACGAACTTTTTTTTTTTTTTTTTTTTTTTTTTGAGACGGAGTCTCTCTCTGTCGCCCAGGCTGGAGGGCAGTGGCGCGATCTGGGTTCACTGCAAGCTCCGCCTCCGGGGTTCACGCCATTCTCCCGCCTCAGCCTCCCCAGTAGCTGGGACTACAGGTGCCCGCCACCACGCCCGACCAATTTTGTTTTTGTATTTTTAGTAGAGACGGGGTTTCACCGTGTTAGCCAGGCTGGTCTGGATCTCCTGACCTCGTGATCCGCCCACCTCGGCCTCCCAAAGTGCTGGGATTACCAGCATGAGCCACCGCGCCCGGTCCCACTAAGTTAACTTTAACATCGTTATACCTAAAAGAAACAAAACGCTTCTGGGCATCTTAAAATTATAAAAATAAATGAGAAAAAAACTGTTTTCAAGTACCAGCAGTGGGAACGGGCGTGCTTTCTAGGGGTCAAGAGTAGAGCTAAAAGCAGTCAGTAATAAGAAGAATCAAATAATAATACTAGTACAAACGTTCTTAGGAGACACAGCCATGATAAACTTTGCAAGACTAAGTTAAAAGGTTACTATTTTTATCTATTTTCTGTCACTGTTTTCCCTGAATAAAAATAACATTGTTACTGTTGATCAAAATCCAATGTGAAACAGTCACTGAAAATCCAAAGTGGATGCCACTTATAACTTGGTAAAGGAAAGGAAGTTGGTGCAAGTATATTAAAAACCATACAAATTTCTAGCAACTTTAACAAAAACTAATTGTTCAGAAAAATGGAGAGAAGGAAGGGAGGAAAGAAAGAAGGAAGGACGGAAGAAAGGAAGAAAAGAAGGAAGGAAAAGAGGAAGGAAGGATGTAGTGACTGAATCTTTCTGTAACACACAACCATATTCATTTTGATTCATCCACAAATGCCAAGTTCATATTTGACCTTCTGCAGTGATAAACACCTGTAAACTTTAGGTTTCTTTGATACAAAACTTGTTTATGTATAAATTGTGTATAACTAATCAATATTTTAATATAGCACATCAAGAAATCTTTAGAATGTGGAAAAATAATAAAAAGAGAAAACAATTTTGTCTTTTTATCAGAAAAAGATTTATCTCCTTTTACAACATATTTATAGTCTTTATTAAGAGACAAATACCAATTTTTTTTTTTTTTTTTGAGACAGAGTCTCACTCTCTTGCCCAGGCTGGAGTGCAGTGGTGCGATCTCTGCTCACTGCAAGCTCCTCCTCCTGGGTTCACACCATTCTCCTGCCTCAGCGTTCCGAGTAGCTGGGACTACAGGTACATGCCATCACACCCGGCTAATTTTTTGTATTTTTAGTAGATATGGGGTTTCACCGTGTTAGCCAGGATGGTCTCGATCTCCTGCCCTCATGATCCACCCGCCTCAGCCTCCCAAAATGCTGGAATTACAGGCGTGAGCCACCGCGCCTGGCCCAAAATATTTTTTAAAGTCAAATACTTTATGGAATTATTGCTCTGTGGTCTATTTTTGATACTATAAAATGCACCTTTATGTTTCAGTTTACATGTAATAAACATTCAGTTCCTATTCCAAACATGAAATATGTAATATGAGAACGTGTGTTTTGACAAGTTGTGCCTTTTTGAAAATTAATGTAGAGTTAATCAAACAGTACATGGCACTTACTAAATGGGAAAATCAGAAATTCTGCCTATGGATAATATAAACTTTATGCTGAAAATATAATAGTATATAATCTAAAGTTAGCTTTTATATATCACACACAACTACACATTATTATTAACATTCTAAAACAGAGTTTGCCAGATTATATACCATTGTGGAAGTGGTTTCCCAGCTTTTCCCTTCCAACTATTGGCGGACGTTGCCTTAGACAGTCATTGTCTTTTTAAGGTACTTCATGACCTTTGAAAATTTGACTACTGAACTCATAAACTATATAAACTATCCCAAACAGAGAGTAAAGAGTTATCTTCAATTTGTTATATCTAAGAAAACTATCAGTATCCTAATAACTCAGACAATCAATGGCCACTTTTGTATACTGTGCATTTTCAGATTTCTTAGGACCTAGATTTCTATAGTTTGGCTCCAAGTTATTGACATTTTACCAAATACATGCAGAAAATAGCAACCAGTTTGATGACTTTTCTGTAAGGAAATTAGTATATTACATAAGTATCAAGTAGAAAAGTTTAAATTTCCCAGAGAGTTTTAAGAAAAAAAATTAATATCCTAAATTTAGAATTATTATTAACATCAATAAAACTCAAACTGTTTAAAACACCCTTTATTGTGACAGAAGAAAGTGATTCCACACTGACCAGGGACATCACTAATAGAAACATTTAATTACTAGCCCAATTCTTCCCATTTTTAAATTATTCCTCTGAAGTCCACCGCTTTACAAGTTTTAATATGTTTATGTTACTCTCATCCTCTCATCTAAAACAGTGCCAGGGAGATAGGAGCAACTCAATAAATATATGCTGAAGAAAACGAATACAATAAACAAAATTATCATATACATACTGTTCTTCAAGAGTTGAGAAGAGGAACTATTTTTGTCACAAAGACCTAGATTTGAGGCAATAATTTTATAGTCTTGGAAACTACTCTCTATGACATTGGCATTGTCCCTAATGATGCCTCTCCTAATATCCAACCTGAGGGGAAGGATCACAGGATCAGGCATGATGTACCTGCCACTTCCACTGTATGAGACAAGGTTATGGGAATTTTTCCAGGCCTCTGAGTCTTGTCAGATCTCGAAGAGACCATCCATCCTCACCTGTAGGCTAAAACCCATCTTATTTAGTAATAACCATCATTTATTGAGAGGTAACCTTGAACCAAAGACTGCTATATATATATTATATCCAGATACAGTGATTATTACCTCATGCAACAGCAAAGAAGCTGGCCTTAGAGTTACTGAATAACATTTTCCAAAGTCACAAAATTACCAGTAAATAGTGGAACAAAGTTTCAAACTCAAGTCTGGTTATCCTGCTTATTCCATGCTGCATCTTATTAATTTTCTAATTATAAGTGCAAAGAGGAAAAACACTTTTGGCTTCCAAAATATAGCATATGTAGTAATGTGTAGTCACAGTATCAAAAGACCAAAAAATGCAAAGGAATTTTGAGTTATATTATCACATATTATAACTATACATGCATACACATACAAACATTGTCATGGACAGTTTTATAGGCTAGGCCAGGCTTGGCTAGGCTATAGTTCCCAGTTATTCAATAAACATTAAGCATTGTTACAAAGGTATTTAGGACATATGATTAAAGTCTGTAATCAGTTGACGTTTAAACAAGGAGATTATCCTAGTGAATCTTGATGGGCCTGATTCAGTCAGCTGTAAGGCCTTAAGAGCAGGGCTGCGGCCTCTCTAATGAGGAAGAAATTCTGCTGTGGATTGACGCGTCAGCCTCAACCTGAGAATTCAGACTTCCCTTTCTGATGGCCTGCTCTAAGGATTTGGGACTTGGCTACCAGCCCTCAAAATCATGCAAACCAATTCCTTGCAAAGGCTCACTTAGTATATCCCTCCTACCTGTTCTGTTTCTCTGGTTGAAGCCAGACTGATACATGAATCTCCTCCAGTAACTATTAGCAGCTAAGCTTCTTAATATTGCCTTAGTAATAATTTACTTTAAATGCCGTCAGACACTAGCTAGATGATCACCAAACTCATTTACTCTTCCTCCTGGACACACATATAGACCACATTTTCCAGCAGCCTCTGAAGTTAGATGTGGCCACGTGACTGAGTTCTGGCCAATGGAATGTGAATAAAAGTGGTAGCCACTACTTCCAGGCTTTGCCTATACAATCTAACATTTGTAATTCCCACTTTCTTTCCCCTTCTGTTGTAATTTTACAAGCCAGGTGTTGAGAGGCAGATTTGATATTAGGAAATTGGTTACTGAATCAGTATTTTCAAGAAAGTTACTTGCCACTCAGGAATTCTTGTTTTGGACTTCTGATGGCAGTGGCTGCCCATCTTGAGCAGCTGCTCTGAAGACGCTGGCTGCAGCAGGGGAGGCAAGACCAGGGCTGCGTGCTCCATAGAGCGGGCAGGAGCCAGGAATAGGAAGGAGCCCCAGTTCTTTCCGTGTTGGTAGGATGGAAGCCCCTCCCTACTATGCACAGGTGTAGCTGCAGACCCAGGCATTCCTGCGCTCTTGGGAGCCAGAGAAAGCTCCGCTGCCCCAGTAGGCTTCAAAGTGCCTGCTCCCACTGCCTGATTTCTCTCTACTCCCCGTGCCAGCTCCAGTTTCAGAGCGAAGCTGAGGCCAAGCCCACGTGCTGTCACAACCCAGCTGGGTGTGTGAGCTCTTGGGGTGGCACTGACATGTCAGCCCCCTGCCGCTGTGGCCCCCTCTGGACTTTGGGTGCCAAAGAGCATGGGGGCACTGAGCCAGCTCCGTGCAGGCCTTCAGGCGCTCCTCAGCACAAACAGCCTGGGCACCATGAATATGATTGATGGTGGCAAGAGGCAGACAGGCTTCTGGGCAGAAAGGGGTGGGTCCTCAGTGAAGCCCTACCTTCAAGCCAGGGAGGGTCCAAAGCCTGAGGGCTGGGCTGTCAGTTCAGGGTGGAATTCACAGACCAGAGTGAGAATTGACGGCGTTTTTTCCAGGCCCATTCATGGCTTCCCATGGACCAATCAGCACACACTTCCTCCCCTCTGAACCCATAAAAACCCTGACTCTGCCAGACTACAACAGATGTCCGGACAACCTGCCTGTGGGTAGCAGTTACACACTCTGAGTCTCCTCTCTGCGCAGTGGGGCACAGACATCGGAAGACGTGCCTGTGGAAAGGAACTACTTACTTCGCGTCTCCCGAGAACTGTTCTGTCGCTCAATGAAGCTCCTCTCCGCCTTGCTCACCCTCCAATTGTCTGCACACTTCATTCTTCCTGGAACCAGGGACAAGAACTCAGGACATGCCAACCGGCACGACTGAAAGAGCTGTAACACAAACAAAGCTGAAACACTGCCCCCCTCCACTTACTCGTCATGTTGTGGGCAAGGAGAAGATAATGCGAGCCTTCAGAGATCTCAGACACAGGGGCTCCCCAAGCCAGGACTGTGACACCCTCTTTGGGGCTCTGCGGTTCCTGGCATCTCCAAGCTTCCAGGCACCACTGCGTCACCACGTTCCCCTCATCTAGACACAGATGTCTTCCGCAGAGGAAGCCATGTGTTGTATATCTAGTCCAGCCGCAGCCTTGCGTGGAACCGGCACCTGTGCCTGCGCCGGGAGCTGCCCACCGGCCACAGCAGCCAGCATGCCTGGCTGTGCGCAGTGGCTAGACCCCGCTGTCACTCACCCACACACCTCTGCCGCTCTGCATCTGGCTCGCCCTTGACAGGTATGGGATCCAGGCTGGTAGTGTGAGCTGAGCGCAGCCCGCCGGTGCGAGTGGGCGGAATGAACCCAGTGGGCTGAAGCAATACTCAGGCAGAAGGCACCGCTGTCCACAGAGGTTTCCGGCTGGCCAAGCGACACCCCAAGGATCCCGTGACACTTCCATTGTGTTAAGTCACTAAAATTGTGGTGTTTATATTTTATATAAGTTCTATTACCTTAACTAACACAAGCAATTTACATTTTTTCCCATAATATGAATATTCCAGTTTATTACCAACAAAAGCTTGAAGTATGCATCACCGTTTTATATATCTTTTGACTGAATAGTGTAAAGATAAGTTCAATGATATTTACCCTATCTGATTACTTACCAAAATGCCAATAATTTTCAAAGAACTAAAACACTCTGAAATGTAACGAAGACCAAGAATATTGAAATAATCTAGATTCTTGAAAAATACATAATTTTATCCTACAGAATTGTTTTTAAAACTTTTTTAATTAAAGTGCAGCTTATGCCATACAGAGCTAAGAAAAATAATGCAACCGACTTCAGATAATTTACCATGTCAGGAATGTCTGCTTGCTGTCCTTGTGTACTTTAACCTAATAAATCTAAGATCTGTTGTGTTTCAAGAGGAATTAGTGATTTGCTATCGGTGAAGAAAATAATATAGTATGTAAAATTTGAATGACAAAAAATGTACTTCACAGGGAATTTAAGGTTATTCATATCTTAAACTATCTTGAATGCATACCTTGACAATAGAAATTATATTTTTTAATTGACTCATTGTACATATAGAGTCCAATTTGAGGGTTTGATACACGTCTCTGTTGTGTAATGATCTAATTATGGTAGTTAGTATATCCATCACCTCTTGCATTTATCATTTCTTTGTGGTGAGAATATTCAAAAGCTTCTCCCTCTCTATTTTGTAATATACAACACTTTACTATTAACCACCATCATATTACTGTGCAATAAACACCAGAAATTACAATTAGAAGTAACATGATTTCTGCTGTGGCCCTGCCACCTTGTGTTCTCTTCTTAAGCACACAAGAAATTTCAGCTTCTTCATCTTCTTATTTTTCTAATGAGACAGCTTATGAATCAAGGATTTCAGATATTTTGCTTTAATAAAAAGAAAACTCAAAAATTACTTCTTGCCTTTGGCTGCATCTCAGTATGTACAAAGAAATAGAAATTTAATGCAAGCGTCAAGACCCAAATAATCCTGTTATTGAAGGGGAAAAATAGAGATGAAATGATCCAGATTTGCTGTGCATATTGGTCACATTTTTCAGATAATTCCTCAACTCCACTTTTACTGGCTCCCATTGTTTAACTCTGTAGTCTTTATAAAGTGCCTAGAAACTCAGGAGATAAGTTAACTCAGCACTCTTAAGATCTCTGACTCCAGACAATGTATTTTGGTGGAAAGCCAGGTTTTAAGTCCTTAGGGCAGGCTTTAGGGATAAAATGATAGAAGAGGAGACAGAAAAAAAAAAGGGGGGGGGGTTATAAGCACTCATACAAAAAAGAGAAATGAGGAGAAGTATTGGCTCTCAAAATAAAAGGTGGATTCAATCAAGTGTATTTAAAACGATAGTGAGGGAAAACGAGCTCAATTCAAGGGAATACAATCAGTCCTGTAGATGACAAGCGTTGATTTGAAGAAAACATTCTTAAACTATATCATTTCTTGTTAAACAGTATATTGAAAAACTGATTCCAAAAAAGGAAAGGAAAGGATTCCATTAGGGTCAGAGTTTTTAACTACCTGATACCAGTCAAATTCCAAAAGTATAAATGTAGCTATAAATAAGGAGCAATTTATTTCTAAATATATAATTGATGTTGGAAGATTCAGTGTTTGCTGATCAAAAACATATCCACACACATCTCTGCAACATAACTATAAACCTCAGTTGCAAATACAAATACTTTAACTGCCACATACAATTTTATCTCAGTAAAATAGTCATAATATTAACTCTGAAGAGCTATATCTCTCTACAAAAGAATCTGCAAACGAGCTAAATGCCAAACTTAGATTAAAAACATATTTTTGTACCTTGTTGGTAAACCTCAATAAATATGTTTTTCATAATCCATCAGTATTTAATTAACATATGATAACTGTCCTATTAAAGCTAAATTAAATCCTTATTTGAAAGATAAAGTGCAACTGCAGCTTCTTTTCATGTAAATTATAACGATTGACAAAGACTGAAAACAAATCTCAAATGCAAACTATCTCAAGCGATTATATAGTTTGATTTAGGAGAATGGAAACTTGGAAACAAAAAGAAAGCAAAACCTGAAGGGTGGGAATTGACACGCATCAATAATTTCTTTTTTGCCTATAAAATTTTTCCTCTTTTATTTTACACTTACTCCATGAATTCAACTGTATTCATTCAGATATCCAAATAGAATTTAGGATCTAAAAATGTTTATGTGCTTTCCTCCTCCTTAGCAACCCAACTGCTTTTGACTGCCTCCCAGAAAATGTGCCATTTTTCCTTCTGTTTATTTCTCTGGTGTATCAGCATTCATCTGTGTGAGTCTGCTTTCATGGAAGTCTTTCAGTATTCCATGCAAGGTTTTGCTGTGGGAAGGAAGGGTTCTCACTGACAATCATGTGTAGTAGACCAAGGCTGAAGGTTTGTAGTGAGAACCAAACATTAGGACTGTCTCTTGTCTGGGAGCTCTAAGAATGTTTATAGTATATTCTGTTAGGAAATGTCTGCAGGAAGGAAAGTCCCCAATAAAGTTTGTTTGGAATTAGTTGTAACCTCCTGGTTTGAGGATATTGTGCTATTTGAGGATGACATCAGGTAGGAATAAAAGACAGAAATAAGACCAAAAATGTGTTTTACTTTCTTTACAGGCAGCCAAGAATAACTTGCTCTGCATGATCATGGAACCACTTCAATAAAATGTTTAAATCTCCGGATTTTATGCATAATAAACCCACAGGAGCATTTAAGCCCTGAACAACCTCCTTTTCTTAAGCCAACCACATAAATCACCACTGCACAAAGTATAGATTATGTGTACCTGAAAAATATGTTCAAACAAGTATTAACAGGTATGATATATTACATATCATTTATTCTTCTGAATAGGCTTGATAAGAATAACCGGGTACTTGAATCCCTCCTATAATATCAGAGCTCTATATTATTGACATTATCCTGTGCCAAAGAAACAAGAAACAAAATGATTGGCTTGAACAGTATGTGTTCTTTGATATAATTGTCAGAAATACCTTTAAAACAGAAAAATGACCAAAAAATTTAAAAAAATCAACATACTGTTTCAAAACTAATTAATTGTTTATCATGCTACCACACAATAGTAAATGGAACCAGTTATTTTATAAGTAAAATGTGACATGGGTGATTAACATGGACCTCCAAACAGTAATATCTGTACTTCCCATTACCCAAAGAATCTCTTTAGTTCAACTAAAGAAATATACTAAACCAACATACACTATGAGAATTAGATATAATTTAATAAACACTGCAGTCAAAACCAATTCTTACCCTCCAAACAGATAAACCAGAGTAAGCTGAAGTAGATTTGAGATATATCTGCAGATATTTCTTGACATAATATAGCTTGACTCCACTATAAAAAGAAAATAATGATGTTTGATTATACAAAATTTTGCTGGCCTCATGCCTTCTGCATGAAAAGGCCTTATTTATACTTTGGGAGGCTGAGGTAGCAGGTCACCTGACGTCGGGAGTTCGACACCAGCCTGGCCAACATGGTGAAACACCGTCTCTATGAAAAATACAAAAATTAGCTGGGTGTGGTGGTGGATGCCTGTAATCCCTCAGCTACTCAGGAGGCTGAGGTGGGAAAATAGCTGAAACCCAGGAGGCAGAGGTTGCAGTGAGTGGAGATCTCGCTATTGCAATCCAACCTGGGGGACAGAGCAAGACTCTGTCTCAAAAAAAAAAGAAAAAAAAAAGGAAAAAATAAAAGAAAGGATGGAAGGGAAAGGAAAGAAAGGAAAGAAAAGGAGGAAAAGAAAGAAAGAGTGATGAAAGAAAGAAAAAGATAGAAAAAGAAAGAAAAAAGAAAAAGAAAGAGAGAGAGAGAGGGAGGGAGGAAGGAAGGAAGGAAGGAAGGAAGGAAGGAAGGAAGGAAGGAAGGAAGGAAGGAAGGAAGGAAGGGAGGAAGGAAAAGGGAGGGAAAGAAAGGAAAGAGGAAGGAAGGAAGGAAGGAAGGAAGGAAAGAAAGAAAAGGGAGGGAAAGAAAGGAAAGAGGAAGGAAGGAAGGAAGGAAGGAAGGAAGGAAGGAAGGAAGGAAGGAAGGAAGGAAGGAAGGAAGGAGAAAAGAAAGTCTTATTTTGAAGAAAGCAAGCACCTTTTTCAGAAAGCAAGCACCTTATTCAGCCAGTCAAACATCAAGTTGCAGGGGAAATGGAATAACCAGGGGCAGGAGAGTTCATAAAGTTATCAAACAGCCAGAAAGCAGCTACAGGATTCCCTGGACATTCAAGAGACTGCAGGAGAACTCTGCCTTGGAGTAAGAAATATTGAAAGACACAGGGAAGCCATGAATAGGACAAAGATATCCCAAAGGAAGCTTCCTCCCTCTTAGTTTGGGGTAGAGCCCATGCTATTCCAGATCAATCTAGTTTTAGGTTATTTTCTACTGCTTACACTAGTCTTCAAGTATTTTTTTCTAAATTACCTCCACTTACCCTATCTCTTTTATAAAGATGAAGGAGGGAAAAGATGTCAATGTGTTTTCAACTCCTTCGAATGAAGACTCTCAATAAAGAACATTATTTTTGGTTCTGCTATTATAATTCTACTGATTCTTTTGAGAATATCTAGAATATATTCATCTAATTATCACAGAGAAAAACATCTCATGACTTGGATAGCTTCTTCTGCCTAAGCCAATCTTTAATTTTCAAAATCAATGCAAGTCCTTCACAAGTTCATAAATTCAAGGCAACCACAGTATCATGGCAGGAAATTCACAGAGTAAACCTGATATCTGAAGTGTACTCTATGCTTTGCCCCTGAAGATGTGACCTATAAATAATAATTCTCTCTTCCAGCCCTATCCTATGTTTGAGAGCTGTCACACTTCCTTAAGCAAGTGCATATACTCGTCTTCCCGTTGTTGGTACAACAACAACAAAAAAGTCGCAAACATGCAAGGACAATTTCATATGATTATACATGTGCCAAACTGAACTCCAGGAAAATCCAAGCCTCCACTCATAAAGCCCCACCCAGTTGCTCACTTTGCTAGTTCTTACATAGTAAGGAACAACGTCCCCACTTTCCTCACACCCACCCAAATTAGCACAAACTTCACAGGGTAGTACTTGAAAGACTCATTTCAATTCTCAGATTATACGTAGAAAAAAGAATAAGACTGTATCTATGCTCTTCACTACAGTTTTGTTCCTGAGAACAGACAGAGGCCTAGAGTCAAACATTCATATCATTTATCTTTACTCAAGCACATTCACAGTATCCCCTTTACTTTCTGCAGTTTGCATGCTTAAGTTCTTAAATATAGTATTAGAAAACCATTTCAACTAAAGACAGAATATTTAAAAGATGGAAGCCCAATTCATAAAATTGTTATTTCCCCCTAGAAACAGCCACAGTAATTCCCAATAGGGACAGCGACAAACCCCATCTTTTGAGTGTGGTGGTAGTTGTCTTTTCCTTTATTATTGTTATCAGCCTGAGGTTGTTGTGCTTGTTGTTGTTGTTGATGATGATTTTAGGTGAAGAGTCCATATTAGGCTATAGACAAAAATTCTGATTCTTTAGACATTTAATATATCCCAGACATGTATAAAAAGAAGTGAAGAGATTCTAAGCTAAGGAGACACTGACACTTTGTTTTGGAAGATAGTTTTTAAGAAAGAAGAAAAAATGGTTTCTATCTAGATTAGGCCCAATTTATTCAGTACTCCAGGGTTATATCTGGTTGGAATCTGAGAATTGCAAGGAAGGAAGGCAAAATGTGAGGAATAGATGGATATATTTTTAAAAGGGAAAAGAACGATAAGAGAGTGGAATGGAAAGAAAGCATTGGGAATATTTTGGAAAAAAAAACGTTTAGAGCTTTCACACAGGAAGGTAGTAAAATAGCAAAAAAAAAAAAAAGTTATCTTCTCCCATTCTCACTCATCTCAAGCATTGTGTCCTGCTGAATATTATTCATTATTACAAACAAAGCACCGCAATGTCTGAAACACAGTCTATTCGGTTATCGAATTAGGCAGATGCAATCTCTCTCAGGACAAAATGTGGGTTCTGCCGTTTAGACAAGGTAAGTACTCTTTTATTTCTTCTTAAATAATTTTGTTTTAATGCTGGAATAACTGTTCTTTAGAGAAAATATAATGAAGAAAACATTTGTTTAAAATGTGTGTTTTATTGTCTTTCCCTTTTGTTCTAACTCAAATAATTTGCTCTTTATTCTATAGGTCTTATTATATCAAAGTGAAATTATTTGTTTATATGGCTGATGCCAACTAGGTTTTGAGATCTCAAATAACAGATTTCTTGTCCTATTAACCTGTATACCCTCTAGCTTACTGTTAGTGAATAAATGAGCTCAAAAATATTAACCTTTCTAGACAGAACTTTGACCTCAGCCAAGGCTTCATTCTGCCTAATAAGGATCTATAATTATGAGAAAAGATAAACGCATTAACACTAATTTCAGGAGTAGCTAGTACTATATATCTGCATTTCCATTATGTATAAGAATTTCTGAATCTTCTTTTTACTGTTTACTTTAAATATACAGTAACTTTTTTTAAAGTCAGGAATATAATCTGTGTTTATACCAACACAACACTTTACATATAATGTTTCACAATTGTCAAGATACTTTCATACAGATTATCTCTTTTATACTTCACAATCTATGAGGAAGTTAAGAAAGATGAGGAAACTGGAACTCAAAGGCCTTAGCAACTTGGGCAACTTTGCATGTTTAGAGTGTGGAAGAGTCAGGACAACGTTTTCTCAATCATGATCTAACACACTACCTACTACCCCACACTCCCTCTGAACTGGTAATTGAAAAGACAAGTCATAGAACAGGAACATGCTATCTTGAATAAAAGAATTATATGGACCTCAATCCCAAATTCAATAATTTATATTTAGTTTGATTGGTCCACTAGTTTACAGTATAATCCCAGAAAATTCTCTGAAGAAAAACAAGAGAATCACATCCAAGCGTGCCATACTATATTCTTTAGTGTATAAAGAAGGCTCTTCTATTATCAACAATATTCAAGAGAAAGAATTCAATGTGATTGAAAGGCATTTGGCTTGTGGATGCACAGTCATAGTTCGTATTTTCCGTTATGTTTACAGTTCTATGCCAGTCATGCTCGGTTAGAGAACTTGGAACCCAAGAAGACAGTCCCATCAGAACAAAACATTTCTAGCTTAAAAAAAAAAAAAAAGGCTACATTTGACTCATTTAAATAGATAAATGTGGTTATGGACACTAACCACTCCACGCTTCTCCACCCACCTCACTCAGCTCGTTTGAATGTTATGCATCTCATGAAAGCAGAATAGAACTAATTTTCTAACAGTCTCTTCCAGCTCCTTGACTCTGCCACACTAACTGGTTGCATAGCAATCAATATTCAGACTTCTTCACTTATATCAAAAATATTTATGTATCTTAGAGATGTTAAGATAAGGAGGAAAATGGACTGATGCCTTGTTTTTTGTCTTTCAGTGCTCAAATACTTCTTTTCTCTCCCAATAAGAAGAAAACTTATCTCAGCATGCTAAAACTTCAAAATGTCAAAGGTTTATATCTGAGGGGTATGTTAAAGATCATTCAATCAATGTTACATCCATATGGGTAAAAATGATTTCAGCCTTGATCACCATTATATTGCTAGTATCTACCCAAGTGCCTGGATTTGGTTAACTGCCCAATATATAGGAAAGGAGAAAGGAAGGAGGGAGGAAAAGAGAGAAAAAGGAAGGAGGGAGGGAGCAAGGGAAGGAGGGAGTAATTTGCCATAGCGAACTCAGTAACTCATATATTTCAAGCAGTTTGGGGCATGAAACACACAATAGAATAAAAGCAATTAGCAGAATAAACTACTTTGCTCTTTGTTCCTCTATTCTATAGTAAAATATTCATGTTTGTCCCCAAAATTTGTGCTTTACTTCCTTCTTTACATTTTAGTCATTAGCCATTGAATGGAAGTTGATTGTACTAAGAAATAAAATCTGGGTAACTTTGTCTATAGCAGACCCTAATGTGGTAATTCTTATATCTTATCCTAACACGTAATTCTTTTACATCATTACTAAAAGTCAGAATATAATATTTGAGTATGCTTGCTGTTTGTTAACCATTTGTATTATGTATTTATGATGTCTGGTCTACATGTGTCCAAACCAAAGAAGCAATGTGCATGCAGCATCAGCGGTACCTAGAAATAGCAAGCAAATAAAGGATTTGCATAGTAAGTTCACAGTTTCCGTGATTCTGCTCTGCATTCTATTTTTGTGTGCTCTATAGAAAATATATTCTAGTATCTAAAATGTAGGTTGTTTCTTCATTTATTAAATTCAAAGTTTACTCCCTGGGATAATGTGACTAAGTATGAAAGAATAGTGTGCATGATAAAATACCAGTCTTCTAACCATTAGACTCCTTTGGAATCCCAAAGAGGTAAAATCAGATTGTATTTTCAGAAAATTAACCGAATAGGTTTTAGCTTCTTCTCAGTCATCTTTCTTACCACCTCCATATCCAATTCTAACAGATTCTTTGATTTCTCATTCTCTATTTTTTCACAATAGACAATTCTCCTTTTGTGAGACTGACCAGCAATAGCAAATCACCAAGTCATTTTCCCACAGTCACTTGGAGCTCCTTGCTTTTCACTGACGGACTAATTAACATGAGCCAGTATGTTACGTGCATTGTATTTAATGATGATACTTTGGCCTGTCCCATCTTCTTTCATGTTAACACTGAACATTATTCCATAACTGCATTTTATCTTTTTAGAGAGAGCTTCATCCAGAGTACATCAGGGCAATACAAAAGACTCACTCTCCCAATTTTGAAAGTACTAGTGAAACGTGAGAATCAATATTTATCCTCCTTCAACATATATCTGTCAATGCAGAAGACCAAGTGTGTATTCACTATTTTTAGTCTACCCTTATCTAATGATGCTCTTATCATCTGAGTAACTAGAACCATGAATTTTCTGGGGTTTTTGATGACATCAACCGCTGAATTTATGCCAGATTTCTCTCTTGTTCATAACTATCGTACAGGCAAAGCAGCAACCACATTTGTTCAGCTCTATCCTAGATAGTAGTTCCACTGAAAAAAATAATTAGATGTATCTGTTTCCTATTTTACAAAGCTGGCATTTTGCTTCCGGCACTCTTCACTGCATTAACGCCTCTCTCAATTAGGCAGTGAAAAGAGGGGAAAATATGCACAGACTGCGCTCTGGCATTTCAACAGCAGTGCCTCCAGTCAATTTCTGCAGAGCTCCTTGCCTCCTGATTTAATCCCTCTTGTCAGTTGCTCATCATAACTGTATAAGTATGTTGCATTTATTTTACAATTCAGTAATTCTCCAACAGGAAAGAGTATATCTACTGCTGTATAATCCCTAAGCAAAGCTTGAGCTATAAGAAAGCAATTACCAAGTCTTTAAAATTTTATTTTGAAATCAGGCAATGTATGTTCACTCTAATTGTCAAGGTATAATAATTTATGATAAATTTTATATCATATATGTAGAAAGAGAGAAAACGAAAGAGAGAAGAATGGTCATCTCTAACTTTACTTAATGATACCTAAGCTCATAAAATGAGAACATGAGCAACAGATTTACAAAGCCCACACTTGGGATTCCCCATCGTACCTGAGAAAAATCAGATCTTGCCTTAACAAATATAGCCCAGCACTATAGAACTGAGTATGAAAAGTGGCATTCTTTCTTTACATGAAATCCTTCTCTATCAGGATAGAAATGAGACTAAAGGCTTGAGATAACTGCCTTTCAATATGATATATATTTCATATATCATATTTCATATATGACTTGTCTTTTTGTTACAAGCAAAATGAATGGAAACCTAAGATTCCATACACAAATTCATGTTGAGGGCATATGTATACTGCCATTTAATATTCCATTCTCCCTCACTTTCTCTACCTCCTCCATTCTGCTTACATCTCTAACTTATATTATCAACTTTAACTCTTTTCTTTCACTTCCCATTGAAATATCATTTTTTTCATTTTCACTAAAATTTTATTTTATTGCCAACTCCTCTCATTTTTATTTTTCTCTTTTTCACTCAAAATAATGAAAAAAGGAAAATATTAGTTCACGGCATTCTGTATTAGTAAACAAAGGTTGAACCCACAGCTGTTGTCATCTTTCTTAATGCATTTGCTTAAGTGTTACATCAGGATTTAAACCAGAGACTAGGGATTTTTTTACTCAATAGCATAAATTATTTGAAAGAATAAATTATTTATGAATAAACTCAAATGTAACTAATATGAACTCACATCTTCTAGTCATCAGAAATCGGAATTTAAAAGAAGAAAAAATCTTATATTTATGAAGAAGGACATCCATCTTGGCAAAATCCACCATTCAGTACATGAGGCAAAGGGAGTAAAGAGAGATTCTGTGTACAGCAACTCTAGACGTTTTCATATACCTTTTGTCAATAACAGCAGCAGAGTATAGACTCATTAGTGGAAATGAAGTACTTTGGATATAAAAACCAAATACATGACATAACCTTCATCATCCAAGAGCCAAAAATTCAATGAAGAGATAAAACACACAATCAACATAAGTAGAGAAAATAATTGTGAAAAGAGACTGAGAATGAGAAATTGCAAGATAGACATGGAAAGATGTGAAGCTTGCACTGTGATTGTGCTGACAGGTGAATAAATAAGAAAAAAAATATACCCAATGTCCCTTTGACTTCCACCAAGGAAAAGGTACCAGGCAGAACTGGACCTCCAGCAACCCAAAAAACTAAAAGCTTCATAAGTGTTCTCCCTGTCTAATTTTTGGTTTAAGCACAATAGAATAAGTACTGGTTTATTAATTAATTTCACAGATATTTGTGTCTCTGTCACTAGCCACTGTCCTAGGGACAGGGAGCTTACATATCACTTGACCTTGTTGGTTTCAGCCTACTAAGGAAAATGAACACCTAAAGAGACAATTACAACAAAATGCTTAGTTAGAGGGATGCAGAGACTGTGTGGGATGATGAAGGAAGGTCCCCTAAACTTAGGTTTGGGAAGGATTCTCTGAAAAGGAAGAACAAGAAAGCTGAGGGCCAACATGGCCCAAACCACAGCCCTTCCAAAGGATCTGGGACATTAGAACAATTGTAACTGAGGTCCTGAGTGTCGCCACTTTTGCCTTCTCTTCTCTCTCTCTCTCTCTCTGTCTCTCTCTCTCTCTCTCCATCATCCCACACCCCACCCTGTCTCACTCACATTCCATGTTTCCCATATTACAAAACCCTAAAGTAAGTGACAGGGCTTCCAGGTTTGGCCTTAATTCTGTCCTCTAGTGGGGTTCCAGTGCATCTTAGCAGGTATGATGGATTGGTGGGGTACCTGCCAAGGCACACTGAAACCCCACCAGAGGACAGAGATGATTTATGTGAAAGTTTTGGAATAGGTAGAGGAAACTATGGGAAAATACAGAATTGTGTAGGTCATGGATATTGGTTCTTCACCAAGGCTCATCTGGGCTCAAAGAAAGAAAAGGCTGTAAATTGAAGCTCAAGGAGCTCTTTCCTGAAAATCTCTTACACTCAGAAGCACACAAGAAAAGCCACTCTGATGTCCAGCTAACAACAAAAGGCTTGTTTACTACTCGAGAACAAGGATATTAGTGACAGACAGATATACTCCAACTTCTTCAAAGAAAATAATTTTTTAAAGTTGTTATTTATATTATCATATTCCAACAGAATTTTGCAAAACAAAGGCCTTTTTACCTGATGGGGTCTCTTGCTCTCTCTTGATATTTCTACATCAGTGTTTGTCAACCTCAGCATTACTATTATTATTATTACTACTATTATTGTTTTAAGATAAGGTCTTTCTCTGTCACCCAGGCTAGAGTGCAGTGGCAGGATCTTGCTTCACTGAAACCTGTGCCTCCTGGGCTCAAGTGATCCTCTTACCTCAGCTTCCCAAGTCGCTGGGACCACAGCATGCACCACCATGCCCCACTACTTTTAGTACTTTTTGTAGAGATGGGGTTTTGCCATGTTGCCCAGGCTGGTCTGAAACTCCTGTACTCAAACAATCCACCCATCTCAGCTTTCCAAAGTGCTTGGATTATAGGCGTGAGACACTGCACATGGCCCACGACTTCAGCATTATTTTTAATCAGCATTGTGGGACCAGATCATTCATCATTGTGAGGACTGTGCTATGCACTGTAGGATACCACTAACCATTTTACAAAGGCTGCAACTTACTAGATGCCAGTGGCACCTCCGCTCTAGTTGTGACAATCAAAAATGTCTTCAGATATTGCCAAATGCCACTGGGGGAGAAAAATCACCCAGTTGAGAATCACTGTTCTACAGTAATATGTGGTCATTTGGTACTATTATATCTGTTGTCCTTGTCACTATCTAATGTTTCCATGTGCCTGTCTCCCTAATAACCTCCTACTCAGTGATGATTACATAGTAGGAACTCAATAAATACTAGTTGACAGAAATGAATGAACCTTCACAGCAAAGCATGTTTTTACTTTTTCTAAATTCTTTAAAGTTGAGGCAACTGCATGCTTTCCCATGTGGACCTCCCCCTGTGAGCAAACAGAACAGGCCACCAACCCAAGGCAGAATTTGGCTCAAAGACAGAAAATGTGTGGAACAGAATTATTTATTAAGAACAATCCAATCTGAGAAACATACTTAAAGATAATTTATCTTCCCTTCAGTTGCATCCATTTTCCTCTGGGGAAGCTTTATAACTGTGTATAAATGTTTGTAAACTCTTGCTTTCTCCATGGTTACAAGTTATGAGATCCTGTTTATTTATACTAAGAGGTTAAAACTGAGGCTATTTTCGACCAGAGATATACTAAGATAATGGTACTTCACTGATACTATTTGGGGCAAATATTTGTCAAAAATATAAATTGAAGCCTCTCTAAATGAGTTGGACTTTATATCTCCTTCAACAACCCTAAATACTGAGAGAAAAAAAGTCTTAAAGCAGAAGAAAAACCACAGGCAAAATAACTATGACAATATGCAGCAGAGCAGGATAGGAAGTGAATCATGGTAAGAAGGAACACAAACAGCAAGGAATGAGATACTCTGAATGGCATGCAGCGTCCAAGAAGAAAAGTCCAACTTGGAAAGTTTGTACTCTACAAATCGGCGTCTGGCAAATGGTACAACAAAGAAGGCTGGCATCTTGTGCCGGACTAAGTCTAGTGGCCAAATGCTTTACATTTGAAGGTTCTGAGGCATTTGTGAGAAGCTGAATGAATGTTCGTGGTCGGCTCAGAAATGTTGGTGTCTTGAGACCGGAATGTGTTCAATCTCTTCATTTCCTAACTTGAAGACAGGAAACTGGAAAAGCTTCATGAAGTATAGGGGAGACAGATTTCTTGTTTAAATGTAACAGTATGTTTCTCAAAATATTTAAAAGAGTTAGGGAATAAATCTCTTAACTAGAAAGCTAATAAACTAAATGTGAGTGTTTTATCCATTTCTGAATTTAGTGTAGTATTTTCCCTAAATACTTTACAGCTTTAAAGGGGTAGAAAATAACAACAACAAACAATAAATAAAAGAATTTTCTTTTTTCTTTTACCCACATATGGTGGAAGTTTCCAGAAGAAAAGAGAACCTCACATTTGCTGAGCATTTACTACACGACACTTGTGGGATCCTTCAAAAATGATATTTCACTTAATCAGAGTAATCCTGTGAGATAAGTACTGATAACTCCTTTACACAAACTAAAA
Source organism: Macaca mulatta (assembly GCF_049350105.2). Taxonomy (NCBI): domain Eukaryota; kingdom Metazoa; phylum Chordata; class Mammalia; order Primates; family Cercopithecidae; genus Macaca; species Macaca mulatta. Next base: position 135,745,786 of record NC_133410.1, read on the forward strand.
AACAGATCCTCAACACACATAGCTAGCGAGTAACAGAATTTGAGGCCAAATTTCTGCACTTACTTCCACATACTATGCTAGCAGTTCAAAAACAAAAAACAAACAAAAAAAAGGAAAAGGTATTTTCCTGATTTGTTTTCCTTTTCAATGTTTTTTTTTCTGAGAGGAGTCCAAAGTAAAAAGAAGCACTGTGTTAGAAATTTTCAAAGATGCTGGCATTTCTTCTTCTTTTTAAATGCAGACTAAGCAAAAAAAACCTCCTTCAATATATTTGCAGTCCTTCTCATATTCTACACAATTAAATTCAGGCTAAGACAGCAAAATGTATTATTTTAGATTTACATTATTTAACAATGAAATAGAAAATAAAACATCTAACTGATCTCAGATGTAACTAAATATAATAACTTCTGGCAAAAGTATGCACAATATTTACTATCGTTTTGGAGGTTTTATATTTTTAGTTTCTTAATCATAGTTTAGGGAATGTTTCTGAAGTACAAATCAAGATATATTCTTTTCTTTTTTGCCTAATGATTTCTGACTTTGAGGCTATCATGATGATGCTAGGAAAAGAAAGAAGGTTGTACAAACTCTTCTGTGTTTAAATTTAACATGGTTGTACATAATTTTCCTATTAGGTGACCATGACTATTCATATGTATAGGTTGCTAGGCCTACATAGCTGACTGATGTAAAGTATACCTGACATGTGAGGATGAAAAAAAAAAAAAAAAATGCAAGTATTCCTCTTCCAGCAGGAATAGGAATGGGAGTCAGCCAATATTACTTCTCCAAAAACATTGGCCCATACCCAGAATCTCCATCCATATCTCAAAGTCTTCTTTAGAAAAATCTCAAAGATGTTCTTTCCTATTCATTGAGTGCCACTGCAGGAGGATCCATTCCTTAGTTCTCTGCAATGCTGAAACTCTCATTTGCTCTGGGGGAAAAAAAAAGGCCAAAGGAGGGAAGAGGTGAAACATTTGCTACAAAAAAATTTTACTTAAAAGTAAAATCGTATGTTTTCCTCCATTGATCATATTAACGTATGGTGCATTAAAATTTAGTCTCATAAGTCTTCATTATTCAGTCATTTAATCACACGGAAAGTGTGGTAATTTAATTAAAACCAGTAACATAGGTTAGCTATCCCTTGGGATACAAATCTAGGAAAATGATCTAATCCATTGGGTTTCCATTGTAAAAAATGTATTAATATTAGACCACAAAGACCACAGCAGAAAAAAAAAAAAATGCTGCTCATTTGCAAAGCAGTGATGTGGTGCAGAAACAGCTTGAGTTCAGGTAGACAAAATGTATAATGTTCTTTCTGGAATGAGTAGAGTGTTTTTTTCTTTGGTTTGTTTTTTGTTTTTGTTTTTGTTTTTTTGAGACAGAGTCTCGCTCTGTCGCCCAGGCTGGAGTGCAGTGGCGCAGTCTCGGCTCACTGCAAGCTCCGCCTCCCGGGTTCACGCCATTCTCCTGTCTCAGCCTCCCGAGTAGCTGGGACTCTCGAGTAGATGGGACTACAGGCGCCTCCCACCACGCCCGGCTAGTGTTTTGTTTTGGTTTTTTTTGTTTTTTTTGTTTTTTTTTGTTTGTTTGTTTGTTTGTTTTTTGTATTTTTAGTAGAGACAGGGTTTCACAGTGTTAGCCAGGATGGTCTCGATCTCTTGATCTCGTGATCCACCCACCTCGGCCTCCCAAAGTACTAGGATTACAGGCGTGAGTCACGCACCCGACCGAGTTTTTAAGAGATTTTGCCACCTCTACTCTCATAGTGGGTAGGTGAATGCTGCAGGAGATGCATTTTCAGAGATAAGAATCGCACTGTGATTAGAATATATTTGCTGACAGTTCACATTATGATAGAGGGCCAACTGAATGAACTGCCAAGACAGGAAGCCATTTCTTCAGGGCATAATAGCTCATCTTTTAAAACGTGATATTGTCTTCCTTTATAAGAAACAATACTAACCAGGATTATTTTAAAATAAAATTAATGTTATTTACACCTTAATGTCTGATTGCCAAGACTGTTGTTGCAAATATAGAAGTTCCCATTTTTAAATTCCAAAGTCAAGTTTATTTCCATATACTAGCCAATTGTTGTAGTTCTCTTGATTTGGGGAAACTGAAAAGAGAAAAAAAAGGGTAAGAAAAGGAGGTTTAGACTCAAAAGGCCACATAGTAAAGAATAAAAAATAAAAATTACAAAATATCTCCTCCACCTGCTTCACCACAGTGAATTAAATCCTGACATTGTTTGCTCCCTGCTGCTAAGTTTCCTTGTTGCTAATACCTGAAAGCATATAAAAATTGTAAGATTATTACCTGGTTAGATGAGTTAGTGTTAATATATTTAACTGTGATTGAACCTGTGATATCTTAGTTTGAACTATTTTACTCAATTGTATAGCCTCTGAAAGCTTGTAGAAGTAAAAATATATTTTATTGAGTAGGGAGGACAAGAGAATTTGGCTGAAGCATGGGGCAATAATTTGAAAGAATAAGAATATCATAAGAGCTCCAGGTATATTTCTTGGACTATATTCTTGGGCTATATATGTTTCTTGGGCTATATATGTCAATTACAAATGGTTCTGGAATAAGAAATCACCCAAGAGATCTGGTGATTTCTTGAGCTTGCTAAATATTATACTATTTCTACCCCAACTAATCCAAACTAAACAAATATAGATGGGACAGAGTATTCACAATATCAAAATAGTTTAATATCTCATTTACTTTTATATCTTTCCTCACCCAATCCAATCTCACCATGTCAAAGTAATGCCTCCAGTACTAACAAAGGGTCTACCTTGTGGAATGTGGAACCAGTTTCAGCATCTTTTGTACTTAGCCCACTAGAGACACACCCAATAGGATAGTAGAAGATATTTTAGAAATATGGCCAAAAACAATAGGTGGAAACTGGAAGAAATGGCATCCCAGAATCCAAACAAAGAAATAATTTCAAGAAGAATGGGTTGAGCAAGAGTATCAAAATTCAAGAGAGATAAAAACCAAAATATAATAATGACTTTGATGTATTCGAGGAGCAAGAAGTAGTTCAAGATGGTAGGAGCCAAGCAAAAAAGAGAGTAATAGGAGCATTCTCTCCAAGAGGTAGGAAAAGGGAAGCTTATGTAAGATTATGTTCTTGTGCAAGCCAGAACAAGTATGATGAAGATCCACTGGAAGATTTCGAGTACAAGAATGAAATGAACTACTGTCCATTTTCAAAAGCACATTCCTATTGTGTGATAGAGAAAAGAATATGAGGGGCAGAGTGAAAACAGGACAACATTTGAGAAGGCTGTTACAGGGATCTAGTTGAAAGTACTGGTTTGTATTGGGGTGGTAAAAGAAAAGGTAGTGAGAAATTTTCAGATTAAAATAAATACTTTTTAAATAAAGCTGGCAGGATTGGTTATGAAGGATAAGGGGAGTAGAGAAACTAAAGATGATGTGGTCATTTTTGGTGTTACAGTGGTGTTGTTTGATTATGGAGGACAATTTGGGGAGTATCTGATTTAAGAAAGGTGATGAAGAAGTTTTCTTGAACAGGCCAAGTTTGAGATGTCTATTAGGCACTGAGGTAGTGGTGTCAAGTAAGAACCAATATAAACAAGTCTATTTTAGAGGAGAGGTTATGGCTAACAATATAAATGTGGGTGTCTTCAGTATATACATATTATTTAAACAACAGTAATTGGTAAGTTGGCCTCAAGAATGAAGCTAGGTAGAAAACAAACATGGAGGATGGGGATTTTTTGGGAGCAAGCCCCCCAAAATCTGGCCATAAAATGACCCCAAAACTGGCCATAAACAAAATCTCTGCAGCACTGTAACATGTTCATAATGGCCCAAACGCCCACACTGGAAGGTTGTGGGTTTATCGGAATGAGAGCAAGGAATACCTGGCCCACCCAGGGAGAAAAATCGCTTAAAAGCATTCTTAAGCCACAAACAATAGCATGAATGATCTCTGCCTTAAGAACATGCTCCTGCTGCACTTAACTAGCCCAACCTATTCCTTTAATTTGGTCCATCCCTTCGTTTCCCATAAGGGATACTTTTAGTTAATTTAATATCTATAGAAACATTGCTAATGACTGGTTTGCTGTTAATAAATATGTGGGTAAATCTCTGGGACTCTCAGCTCTGAAGGCTGTGGAGACCCCTGATTTCCCACTTCACACCTCTATATTTCTGTGTGTGTGTCTTTAATTCCTCTACCGCTGCTGGGTTAGGGTCTCCCTGACCGAGCCAGTCTCGGCAGGGATTCAACAAGCTATAAGGCACTCAAACATATAGAGGTTAAGAAGAGAAGTCTGCCAAGGAGAATGAAGAGGACTAGACCACGAGGAAGTAGAAAATACAGGGGACTCTATGTCCCTGATACAAGGTGGGAAATTATTTCAAGAGCTGCATCAAATACAGTTGAAAGGTTAATCAACACATTGTTTAAGAAATTATCATTGAATTTTATGACATGGATTCATAAGTCAATTTTACAAGAATTGATGTAATGACATTATTGGGATAAAATTCTGACATGAATGAACTCAAGCACAATGGAAAGTGAGAAAGTTGATACAATGAATATGGTGGTACTTTTGCACTGTGGTGATTGGAGTAAGCTAGAACTATGTTATAAAACCGTTCTCTGGATGGTTCCAGATTAGAGCTGAACAAAAGATATATCTGCATGCAGAACTGAAGCAGTAGTTGTTACTCTCTGAAAGTTATCAGAATTAGATGTAGTGAGAGGCAGACATAGAATTTGTCAGCCTGTACCAGCTTGTTCTCATTCTCTTCCCATTCTGCTTGCAGATCTTCTTCCTCAATGCACTGTGGACCAACAACAATTCCAGGCACACCACCAGGTGCAGAGGCAACAGCCTTTTATAGACTTCTTTTGCTCTTTTTCAAGTCCCCACTCTAGCAGCTGGACACGCCTGGCTTTGCAGATCCCCCATAGGCTCTGACTTGTTCACCCACACCAGCACTTCTGGAGAGTGATTGGTGACTTTCCCTGATCCTTTAAATCCCTTTTTGTAGCCTTATTTCCTATATTCTCTCCCTGTATTTCCAATAATTAATCTCTTATTCTATACTTGTTCTACTTCCCTGAATACAAGTATAAAACTGGTGCAAGTATAAAGCTTGTTAAGGAAATTTGTTCTAAAGGGAAAGAGAGAAACATGGAACAGCTGGATGGTGGTATAAATTCAATGACAGATCTCTTCAATTTTTAAAATAAGAATCATTAAGCCTTATCAGTATGCTAATGGGATAGATCTAGAAAAAAAAATGAGAAAATTATTATGCAGAACAGAGAGGAGATAAATCAGAAGTAAAATCTTTAAGAAAGAAGATGGGGGATCCAACAAAGTGTTGGTCTTAAGTAAAGTCAGAGGCAGTTTATCCATTCTACTGAAAGAATAAGGAAATGAGCACAAATTCAGGGGAACTGATAAATTTGGGAACTGTAATAAATAGGAAGAGGTTTTTTCTTCTGCTTGCCTTATTAGCTGAGAGTGAAGAATAAGAAATGATGGTGAAGGTTTGAAGAGAAGGAAAAAGTATAATACCTATGTTTTGAAGCATAAGGAAAAAATTTGACTAGAGAAATTAGTGGAACATTTTTACATAGCTGAGGGGAAAGCTTGAAACCTATAAAAAATGGGAGAAGCCCACTGTGTTTTCTGTTTTCCAGCTGGTTGGTTTTTTTCAGTGCATTCATCTGTTGGTTTCAGGTGTGCAGCAGAGGACTTGGGTTTAAATGGGATCTGAGTTTTGGTAAATTTAAATGATAGAGAAATATAGATGCATGCAGGGGAAAGATTGTAGTAATGGGTTCTAAACATGTAAAGTGAAAAACAAGATCTAAACATGTAAAGTGAAAAACAAGAATGTAAGAGGGAGCATGATGGGGGAAGAACATTAAATTTTTCAAGTGGGCATAAGAATTGGTCACATGATGGTGCAAGAGAGACTGAGCCGTGAAATTAGTAGAGTTATTAAAAAGTAGGAAGCGTAATATGCCTTGGAAATGGTGTAGTCTTTGGTAGTAACAAGATCTATGGTGTAATCATAGAAACAAATGGCTGAAGAGAAAGATGATTTGAAAGGGGATCAAGTTAAGGAACTGAGATGTCTTAGTATTAAATTAGCCATCTTTGAGAAAGTTGATCTCCCAAATAAGTGTGATAGAGTCATGACGGAGAGAAAGACACAGCAAAACATCCACGTGTAGAATGTAAGGAGGCAGTCAAACTCAGATGCTAACCCTGCATTGGCTTAACAGTAGGAACCTTAACTTGGACATTAAACAGAATGAAGAGCTACAAAAAAATAGGTACCATCCATTGAAATAATAAAATCACATACTTTTTCATAATGAAAATTTATATCCTCTGAAGGACATAATTTTATAAGATCTACAGGGAGGCTGCTGATAATTAATATGCCATTAATATGAAGAATATTAAATCAGTAAATCAAAGTTATTCCAGCAAGACATGACCAATTGTTGATATGTGGGTGGAAACACTGTCTCACTTCCTTTAACCATCTCTCATTGCTTAGGTAAGGTTAAGTGGTTACAAAGTAAGACTTAGAAAGTATTGCCATTTTCTCTTCTACCATGTAGTAGACGAAATTTCATTTTGCTAATTCCTATTCCCGGATAATGCTTAACTTTATCAACAGCTACTTAGTTAAGACTCAGAATTTGCTTTTAGATAACTACAAAACTAAAACTGACTTCATAAATTCTTATCAATGGTATTCTCTTTCTTAAATCTAATGCATCTCTAAAGATTTTTCTCACCTTACATGCCCTTAAATATCCATTTACCCTCTCACTTAGATTCATCCCAGTATTTCTGACATTTATATTAATAAAAAAGAAAGGGGAAATGAGTATATCCCACTGACACTGAGGAAAATCTTGTAAGTATCATCATGAAAAAAAAAAAAAAAGACTGGAACAGGGTATTTGGTTTCTAAAATGTGCTCGAAATTCTTCCAAGAACTCTGAACACGCTAATAAAAATGTAAATTATTGTAATTTCCCAATTGAAGATAAAATATTTTTATTTGTAAATATATCTACCTCATCAAGGATTTTGTTTATAGCTAAATCCACATTGGTGTTTCCTGGTATCTTGTTAGATAGTGTTAGGCTGGCATTGCTTTGAAAAGAATAATGAGCATTATTTCAGAGAAATCATTGTAAAAAATGTCTAATACCCCTCAATGTAACTTAAAACTATGCAAGCTACAGTGTATGTAATGAATGGTGATAATGGCTTAGTAGTAAACTGGAAAAGACATTGCCCCCTACTTTTAGAAAAGATATAAAGATAGAATCAACTATGCTGAGCCAAAAAAAAAACATGTAATCATGAGTGATATTTAACATCCCAGGAATGTAATTAGATTCCTTTAGAGAATGAGAAAAGGCTTAAAACTACCAGCTGAAATAATTACTTTAAAGGTCAAAGAAATTAAAAATACTCAAAAATCCTATTTGTGTTAGTTAGACATTTATGAGACAACTCTAATCTGCAATTTCATTGATGTAAGGAGAAATATTCATCCAGGTCCTCCTAAAAATAGATCCAAGATAGAATTAAACATACACGAATTTTGTTAAGGAAAATGCCAGGGTGAGGAAATAGAAAGGGAGCCAGGGAAAGCTGGGAGAGACAACAAGACCTGATACAGGACTGACTCCAAGTGCAGGAGACACAGAAAAAATTACAAGCTTGCTCAACTGCCATAGAGCTCAAGGAAGCTTCGGTCAAACTGTCAGGGAGTCCTGGAACCACAGTCACTCATCCAAGGAGTTGTACTTCTGTCAGGAAATGGCCTGCCTTAGTGCTCCTTCTGCACTCAGTTACAGGTTAAAAGTAGCCCATAGGAAGTGTGGCCTCAGTGCAAATACCTTGATAAATTTCAGGGCAGAGCAGCTACACGTTCTATCAATTATATTCCCTGTAGTTGGACGGAACATTCTCATGGTTGCCAAAGGAGGGGAAGACGAACAATATTCTACAATACATATTTGGCATATGCATACGATAATTATCTTAATCAGGAATTCAAACTGATATCTCAGTCTTGTTTGTACTCAAAGAAAGAATTTTATTCCTGGTTTACAATGATTTCCTATATTTTTTCTTTAATCTCTCTCTCATTTTTAAAGAAGTTTTTTTAGGCTTCTTTCAGATTAGTATGTTTTATTCAGTTTAGTCCTTGGTTCTATTTTTTTCAAATGTCCCATTTACACTCCAACCTAAAACATTTTAAATTAATCCAGATGCCTGCTTGTTCTTATAAATATATAGTAATGTCTCCTTCACTATCCTGAAATTAAATGTTATGATTATTTTACCATTTTGAAATTAAAGTAATAGATAATATCAACTACCCACATATATAATGTCATAATGCAATAGAAAGGGGAAAATAAAAATAAAATATATATAATAAATTTAGTATATGAATATGAAAAGGTTTGAGAATGACTATATTAGACAGCACCATGAAGTAGTTATGTGCTTGCAAAAACTTAAAGTGAATAATATTATAATTAATACAAGAAAAAGAAAAGTCATTCTGTACAAGAAGTTAGGAAGAGTTACAGAGCACTGATATAGATGAATAGTAGAATAAAACTAAAGATTAATTGTATTATTCTATCTATTTGTACATGCATACCTCAGAGATAGTGTGGATTCTGTTCCAGACTACTGCAATAAAGTTAATATTGCAGTACAGCAAGTCACACAACTGTTTCAGCTTCCTAATGTACATAAAGGTTATGTTTACACTATACTAAAGTCTATTAAGTGTGCAATAGCATTATGTCTAAGAATAACAAGGAACATATTAAAAATACTTCATTGCTAAAAATGTTAACGATCATCTGAGCCTTTAATGAGTTATAATCTTTTGGCTGGTGGAAGATTTTGCCTTGATGTTGATGACTGCTGACTGATTAGGATGGTGAAACGTGCTGAGAGGGTGGCTGTGGCAATTTCTTAAAATAAGGCAACAATGAAGTTTGACATATTGATTGACTCTTTCTTTTAAGATATTTCTCAGCAGCACGTGATGCTGTTTGATAGCATTTTACCTACAGTAGAGCTTGTTTCACATTTGGAATCAATCCTCTTAAACCCTGCTACTGCTTTATCAGTTGTGTAATATTCCAAACACTTTGCTGTCATCTCAACAATGTTCAGAATAGTAGATTCCATCTCAAGAAACCACCTTCTTTGTTCATCAATACATGAGCATGTTTCTTTGCAACTCCTCGTCTGTAAAAGTTGTATCATGAGGCTGAAGCAGTTCAGTCACATCTTCAGGCTCCACTTATAATTCTAGTTCTGTTGTTATTTCCACCTATAACTGCAGAGGAGAAGGAAGTAACTGCTGATGTTACTGTTATTTCTGGTAACAACTTAGAATCAACTTCTTCACTTCTGTTAACACTGAAGTTTTGACTTCCTTCCATAAATCAATAAGTTCTAAATGACATCCTTTCCAGGTTTTCAATTTACTTTGCCCAGGTCCATCAGAGGAATGACTATCTATGAGAGCTATCAGCTTACAAAAGGTATTTTTTAAATAACACTTGAAAGTCAAAATCGCTCCTTGACACATGGGCTGCAGAATGCATATTGTGTTAGCAGCCACAAAAACAACATTAATCTTATGGAACATCTCTGTCAAAAATCTTTTGTGACAGATGTATTATCAAGAAATAGTAATATTTTAAAAGGATTTTTTTTTTTTTTTTTCTGAAAAGGTCTCAACAGTGGGCTTAACTTAGTCAGTAAACAATGCTATAAACAGATGTGTTGTCATCCAGGCTTTGTTTTTCCATTTATGCAGCAGAGGTGGAGTAGATTTGGCATAATCCTTAAGGGCCCTAGGATTTTCGGAATGGTCAATAAGCATTGGCTTTTACTTAAAGTTATCAGCTTCATTAGCCCCTACTGAGATAGCCTGTCCTTTGAAGCTTTGAAACCAGGCATTAATTTCTCCCCTCTGGCTATGAAAGTCCTAGATGGTATCTTCTCCCAGTAGAAGCCTGTTTTCAGTGTAGCTACCTTAATCAATGATCTTATCTAGATCTTCTGGATAACTTGTCACAGCTTCCATGTTAGCACTTGCTGCTTCACCTTGCACTTTTATGTTATGGAGATGACTTGTTTCTTTAAATCTTACTTAAAGCAGGTTTAAACTTCTCTCTCTCTAGCTTTCAATTTTTCTTATGCACTTCCTCACCTTCATAGACTTGAAGTTAAGGCTTTGTTGTGAATTAGGCTTTGTCCTAAGGGAATGCTGTGGCTGGTTTGATATTTTATTCACAAGACTAAAACTTTCTCCATATCGGCAGTAAGATTGTTTCACGTTCTTATTACTCATAAAGTAGTAGTTTTTCTTTGTATTTACAACTTGACTGTTTGGCACAAGAGACCTAGCTTTTGGCCTTCTAGCTTTTAATTTAAAGTGAGATCTGAGGTCAGGAGCTCGAGACCAACCTGGTCAACATGGTGAAACTCCATCTCTACTAAAAAATACAAAAAAATTAGCTGGGTGTGGTGGTAGGCACCTGTAATCCCAGATACTAGGGAGGCTGAGGCAGGAGAATTGCTTGAACCCAGGAGGCAGAGGTTGTGATGAGCCGAGATCGTGCCATTACACTGCAGTCTGGGTAACAAGAATGAAACTCCGTCTCAAAAAAAAATGGTGAGAGATGCACAAATCTTCCTTGCACTTGAAAACTTAAGGGCCCTTGTAGGGTTATTATTTGGCCTAGTTTCAGTATCACTGTGTCTCAGGGGATAGACAGGCCCAATGGGAGGAATGGCTGGTTGCTGGAAAAATCAGAAGCACACAACATTTATTAAGTTGTCATATTATATGGACAGAGCTTGTGGTGCCCCTTCCCCCCAAAATTACAATAGTAACATCAAAGATCACTGATCACAGATCACCATAACAGAGAAATAAACAGAAATAGAAGTGATGTGACAAGAAAAATGATTGAAGAAAAGATAAAATTATTGCAAGTCACTGGGCCTCATCTATGAGTTTTGTATCCAAACATTTTCTATATAGTGGTATGTGCAGTAAATAGAATTCTACATTCTACAATGGCCCACACCCTTGTATAATTCCCTTTCCATAAGTGTGAGTGATATCTGTAATTTACTTTTAACCAGTAGTATACAGGAAAGGTGATGGGCTATTACAGAAAGAATTGTGCAAATGTAACTGAGATCCCTAGTTAGTTGGAGTTAGTAGAGAAAAAAATTACTCTGAGTAGGACTGACCTAATCAGGTGAGCTATTCCAAAAATAACATAGATGTTGGAGAGATTCTTCTGCTGGTCTTGAAGAAGCAAGTCTTGATCAGTTCTATGAGCTGCAGGGAAATGAATTTTCTAATACCTGCATGGGCTTGAAAGAGAACCCAAAGCTTCATATAATATCGTATCCCTGGCCAACACTTGGATTGTCTTGTGAGGCACTAAGCAGAGGACCCAGCTAAGTTGCACACGGACTCCTCACCCATGTAAGCTATGAGGCAGTAAATGTGTTTTAAGCTACTAAGTATATTACACAGCAATAGAAAAACCAACACAACATGAGAAAGGGCAGCAACTGAGAATCACAGAAAACAGATCCTTACCTTGAAATTGAACCCATATATTCGTAATATAGTACTTAAAAAGACCTTGGAAAATGCCTGCTTCAATAAATGATAGATTAATAGAGAATGAATTAGAAAAAGAACCAATAAATAAAAGGGTATATGTTAGACCTCTGAGGACAGTATCAAAGTAAGATTAAAAAGCAATAGATTATTTAAATAAATATTAAGTAATTATTAAATTTTTGCCATATCTAATTTTCACATGAATGTTGTATTGTACCATAAAAATTAAATATTCCAAGATAAAAATAATATGAAATACTTTTAAAATGACATTTACTTATCAAGTGTGATGAGATCCCAATATCTCTACTTAATATTTTGTTTGAATCTTATTTTTTAAAAGACTGAAATATCTTTTTTACATATTTTCAGTTATTATTTTGCTGAAGCTGTGATGAACAAAACAGGGAAACATCCCATACCTGGTGGAACTTACATTCTAGGAAACAGAGACAGAATGCAAATAATAAACAATAAATGATTACATGTTTCTTAAGGCAATAAATACGTGGAAAAAAATAAAACTATAAAAGTAATTCAGAAAGGAAGAGAGATAGTTGTAATAAATAAGGTGGTCTGAATAGGTTATTGAAGAAAGGCTTGATGAAGATGAGGGACAAGTTGAAGCTGTATGTGAAGGAAGATTTTTTTCCCAATCAAAATGAATAGTTAGAGAAAAGGCACTAAGGTAAGAGACTATCAGGTCTGTTAGAGAAACAGCGGAAAGGCTAGTGTGGCTGCACTGGAGTGAGCAAGAGGAGGGCATAGGATGGAAGGTGAGAGAATTAACATGAGGGCCCAGATCACATAAGGTCAAGCGGATTTTTGGATTTTTCTTTGAGTGAAATTTGAATTTTTCTTTGTGTGAAATTAAAAGCCATTGCAAAGCTTTGCACAGAAGAGAGGTATGATCTGATTTACATGACTTACCACAGGGTAATTTTGACTCCTATATTAAGAATAGAGAAAGTCAACAAGGCAACAGGGTAAAAGAAGGGATGACAGTTATTATCCAGTAATTACTTTTAATGGCAAAACTCATTTTAAGGGCAAAAAGCACAATTAAGTTTGCACCAACCTAGCAGAAGTCTATTGCAAAAATCCAAACAAACCAAAACAGCAGTGGTGGTGGAGGTGATGAGAAGTGGTCATATTCTAGTCATAGAGCTGATAAGATTACCTGAAGTATCAATCATAAGATTTGAAAGAAAGAGAGGTGTCAAGAATGACTCCAAAGTTATTGGCTTGAGCAACTGGAAGGGTGGAATTGTTATCAACCGATTTGGGAAAGGCTAAGGTGGAGATTTGTAAACCTGACCATACCTTTTTAGAGTATGCAAGTAAAAGCAATATATTTGCAAATCTAAATCTGTTTTGGGTTGTTTTTTGTTTTGTTTTGTTTTGTTTTGTTCCGAGACACAGTCTTACTCTGTCACCCAGGCTGGAGTGCAGTGGCGCGATCTCAGCTCACTGCAACCTACATGTCCTGGGTTCAAGAGATTTTTGTGTTTCAGCTTCCCAAGCAGCTGGGATTACAGGCGCCCACCACCACAACTGGCTAATTTTTGAATTTTTGGTAGAGACGGGGTTTCACCATGTTGGCCAGGCTAGTTTCCAACTCCTGACCTCAGGTGATCTGCCTGCCTTGGCCTTTCAGAGTGCTGGGATAACAGCCGTGAGCCCTTGTACCTGGCCTGCAAATCTAAATCTTTAAATATATCTTTACATAATTGCTAGAAATATGAAAATCAAAAATTCTTGGTAAGCAAGTTTGTTTGCTTGCTTAATATTTCATAAGACATAAAATGTCCTTCATTTAGTGAAATTAGTCTCATTTCCTTGCAGCTTTCCAAATATATTCAAAAACTTTCTAATTATTTTCACAATTTCACCAAAGTAGCAATTATGATGTTCACTTTCTTGTCATCAATTAAATATAAACAGAAAGTATTAACAAACTTTAAAATGTTTTTAAGATTTACTTTAAAGAGCCATCTACTGTGTCCAGAATGAAAGCCATTGTACAGTATGTAAAATAATCTATCAACTAAGTGGTTAATCATATATTTTAAAAATGTAATTGAGAATTTCACTGATTTTAGAATCTTGCACTTTGATTCCTTAGATTACGTGTTGTCAAAGTATAATGTAATGAATTCCTAAAGCATCTAGTGTTAACATTTTTAAAGGACAGAAAAACGATGCAAGAATTCAATATCAAATGATGATGTGACTTCCAATATGGTGAACAATTTTTAGAAGATGCTGAACAGAAAACACACCTTTTCTTTGAATCACAAAATGGCCACATTCTCAGAAAATCAAACATATATTAAATCAGTGCAAGCAATATTTTGTGCTCTGTTTGTAAAATGGAGGTTAGCTATAGGTTTGGGTAACTATAAACAAATATTTCATCTATAAGAATATCCAGGCCGGGCGCAGTGGCTCACACCTGAAATCCCAGTGCTTTGGGAGGCCGAAGTGGGTGGATCATGAGGTCAGGAGTTCAAGACTAGCCTGGCCAAGATGGTGAAACCCTGTCTTTAATAAAAATATAAAAATTAGCTGTGGATGGTGGCGGGCGTCTGTAATACCAGCTACTCAGGGGGCTGAGGCAGAGAATTGCCTGAACCCAGGAGGCAGAGGTTGCAGTGAGCCAAGATCGTGCCACTGCACTCTAGCCTGGGTGACAGAGCAAGACTCCAAAAAAAAGTATATCCAGCAAGTTGAGGTTGTTCATAATTGTGTCCAACAATGGATAGTTTTTCTGGCCTGCATTACAGGACATGTATTGTCCCTAGCCCATGCCCATTAACTGACAGGAACTCCTATATACTAGGAAAACATCTGTTTCCCCTACTATAATCTCAACACTTCTATGACCAGATATGTGGACTTTTTTTTCACATGGATCAGTTCTACAACACCAGCTAGGTGTTCTACAACTTAACTCAATTCTGACTCTCTCTGCCTAGAGACAGCATCAGATTCCACAGGTTAAGGGCTCAGTCCACAAATCTGTCCCCAATTTCAAGTGCCAATCACCTGAAGTGATCCCAGAAAACACACAATTTTTGTCCAACATGGCTAAAGATTGGAGGTTCCCTTGATCCCTTCCTTAGGTCTGATAATCTGCTAGAGCAGCTTACAGAACCCAAGAAAACAGTTTATTTACTACTGCTGATTTATTACAAAGGATATAGATGAGTGGCCAGAGGAAGAGATATATATAGTGAGATTTAGAAAATCCCAGGGCACAGGAGCTTCTGTCTCCATGGAGTTGAGATGGACACCTTCCTGGTATGTGAATGCGCATAATTCCAACTCTATGACATCCTTAAAACAGCAAAACTAAAGGTAAAAAGATCCGTGATTCTAGGGAGAGTGAAGAGATTTGTGGAGAGATGACCAAAGAGAACACAGATGATTTTAGGGGAAGTAAAAGTGCTTCACATAATATTATAACGATGAATACATATCATTATACATTTGTCTAAACCCATAGAATGTACAACATCAAGAATGAATTTTAATGTAAATTAAGGACTTTGGTCATAATGATGATGTAGTTTCATTAATTGAAACAAATGTACTGTTCTGATAGCAGATTTTGATAATGGAAAAGGCTATGCAAGTGTAGAGACGGGGGGTATATGGAAAATAGCTGTACCTTCCTCTCAACTTTATTTTTGCCCAAAACTGCTGCAAAAAAATTGTCTTTAAAAAAAAGTTAGTTGCAAGTCTACATGATCCTAAAACATACTGATAAAAACAAAAATACAGTAATCTAACTACTTCTCAAATCTAGAAACATATATCAGTATTTCAAGCATTTAAAAAAATTGTCTTTTACGTTGCTGTTGTTAATCATCTACCACTCCAACTTCAATTTTCATCGTGCTCAGGTGCAAACACTCTATCTTTATCCTCTCACACCTGATAATGATCAAACATATACAAGCATAAGTGCACATAACTCTGAAAACTGCACCCTTCCGATAACATAAAACAAGGCAAAAAAGATACCTTCCAGGTTGGAAGATACAGGTCTAATTCATAAATTATTGTTTGTTTTATGGTAGTTCTACATCATTTCCCTATTGACATCTAAGTTAGTTCCAGTTTTTATGTACTGCAAATAACACTGAACACTCTCATCATATAGTATTATCAGCCTAATACTTTTATTTTTATTTAGAAGATAGATTCCCAAAGTCAGATTGTGAGAACAAAAACCCTGTGTCATTGTAATTTATGTCATCTTGAGAAGTTTACTTCTCAAAACAGTATTCAGTAAATCATACTTGTACCCCAAAATTAATGAGGAAGCCCATTTCTCCACATTCTGGGATGTTAACATTCTTTTAAATTTTGTCAATCAGATTGAAAGTAAACAGTATCACATTGATGGTTTAATTAAACTTCTCTTCTTACTAAGAAGAAGAATGACATTTTTGTACTTTTTTGATCTTTGAATTTTCTTTCTCTAAATTGCATACACATATTGCATCTTTTTAAAAATTATGATTTTTATCTTTTCAATTTACAACAGTTATTTATATATTACAAATATTAATTATCAGACTGTCATAGATAATTCATTTTTTTGTAAACAATAGTCTGTCTTTTAACTTTGCTTATTGTCTTATAATTCAAATTTTTTACTCTTTTACTTTTTATTCTCAAATATACTTATTTTTTATGCCTCAGAGTTTTCTATCTTGCTTAAAATGGTTTCCTATAAGTTGGGGTAACAGTTATACAATTTATTATTTTGTTAGATTCAATTTCAATCATCTGAAATCCTAACTTTGTTAAAGTCTTTTCCAGATGGATAACCAACTATGTCAGCACATTTATTGAATAAACTATTCTTTTTCTACTACTTGTAATACCATATTTTGATTATTTTAACAATCTTTGTATCCTGGTTTTATGTCTAGACTCATAGGTGTTAAACTAATCTGCTTTTCTATTCCTGTACCTGTGCCATGCTGATTTCATAACAATGTTTTGGTAGTAAGTTTCAGTATCGGGCAAGGCAAGTGTCCGTTTAATATCCTTTCTCATTTGTTTCTTGAATATTCAAGGACATTTTTTTCTTTAGAAAAATGTTTCTTGTTTATCAATAGTTTTATTTGATATTTGAAACCATTGATATTCTCCATGGAATTGCTATAAATATATAAATTAATTTAAAAGGATTGTTATTTTAATGATACTAAGTCTTCTGATCCAGGACCATCAGCATCTCTCAATTTGGCTGGTTCTTGTTTTATATCCTTTATTAAGATTACAATTTTGCTTTCTTTCCTAAATTAAGAAAGACTAAGACATGAAGACAAAAGTAAACAATATTTAAATATATGATGTCATAAATAACTAAAGCCTCATCACCTTTGTAACTACCATTTAGGTCAAGAAACAGTACATTACCATTACACAAAAGTTCTCCCTCCAATGTGTCTCTTTCCAACCATATCCTTCCTTCTTCCCCTAGATGTTAATTAGAGTTAACAACCACACCAAAGTTTTGCTTTTCTTTAATCCCACAATTTGTTGAATGTAGAGGATTCTATCCTTTTCATTGTCAGAAACCAATTTCAACATTAGAAAAATAGATGTTTTTACTTATCCCCACATTTCCCAATGTGGTCAAAAAAGATACCTGATATGATTTCAATATTCTTAAATTTGTTTAGTCTTGTTTTGTGGCCTAACATATTGTCTATCCTGGAGAACGTTCTGTGTGTACATGACAAGAATGTGTATTCTGCTGCTGTTGGATGGAATGTTCTTATGTCTGATAGGTCCAGTTGATCTAACATATAGTTTAAATCTGGTGTTTCCTTACTGATTTTCTGTCTGAATTATCTCCATCGCTAGAAGTGGAGTACTGAAGTCAAATACTACTATTGTATTACAGTCTATCTCTTTCTTCATATATATTACTATTTGCTTGATATATTTAAGTGCTATAATATGAGGTGCTTATATATTTATAACTGTTATATCTTCTTGCTGAATTGACCCCTTTATCATTATATTTGTACCTTCTTAGTCTCATTTTACACTTTTTGACTTAAAGTCTATTTTATTTGATATAAATATAGCTACTACTTCTCTCTTTTGGTTTCCATTTGCATGGGATATATTTTTCCATGCTTTCATTTTCAGTTTATCTGTGCCCTTATGGGTGAAGTGAGCCTCTCATGGGCAATATATAGTTGGGTCTTGTTTTTGTTGTTTGTTTGTCTGTTTGTTTTATTCATTCAGCCACTCTCTGTCTTTTGATTGGAGAGTTTAATCCATCTACATTCAAGATAATTATTGATAAAGACTTGCTACGGTCATTTGTTCATTGTTTTCTGATTATTTTGTAGATTCTTTGTTCCTTTCTTCCTCTCTTGCTGTCTTCCTTTTTGACTAAATTATTTTCTCCAGTGGTATGCTTTCTATGGCAGTATGATACCTTAATTTTTAGCTTGTGTGTATCTACTATAGGATTTTGCTTTGTGATTACCATGAGACTTACAAAAAGCAGCTTATAATTATAATAGGCTATTTTAAGCTGATAACAACTTAACCTATGATTTTACTCCAAACTCTCCACACACATTTTATTTTTTGTGTGTCACAATTGACATTTTTGTATTGTGTGTCCCTTAAAAAATTATTGTAGCTATGATTATTTTAATAATTTTATCTTTTATCATAATAAAGATATAAATGATTTACACACCAGTGTTAAAACATGAAACTATTTTCAATACGAACGTGTACTTACTTTGACCAGTAAGTTTTGTATGTTCATGTTTTTGTGTTACAAAGTAGCATCATTTTTTTAAGCTTGAAGAACTCCCTTGGCATTCCTTGTAAGGTGAATTTGGTGCTGATGAATTCATTCAGTTTTGGTTTGTCTGAAAGTTTATATCTCCTCTCTATTTCTGAAGGATAGCTTTGCCACATACAGTATTATTGTCACCATTTTTTCCCTTCAGCACTTTGAATATATCATCCCTCTCTCCCGGCCTCTCTCTTCTTATAAGGTCCTTGCTGAGAAATCTGCCAATATTGGAACTCTATTATATGCTATTTGTTTCATTTCTCTTGCTGGTTACAGGATCCGCTCTTTGTCTTTGATTTTTAAGAGTTTGCTTATAATTTCTCTTGCTGTAGTCTTGTTTGGATTGAATCTGATTGGAGATCTTTGAGCCTGCAATACCTGGATATGCATATCTTTCTCCAATTTGGAAAGATTTTTACAATTTTTTGTAATAATAAAAATACTTCATTGTCTTTCTCTTCTCCTTCCCAAATGTCTATAACTCAAACATTTGCTCTTTTGATGCCAACCCATAAATTTTGTAAGCTTTCTTCATTTCTTTTCATTTTTTTATTTTTTCTCCTCTGACTAGATACTTTCAAATAATCTGTCTTTGAGTTTACAGATTCTTCCGCTTGATCAGTTCTACTGTTGATGCTCGCTAATGCACTTTTCATTTCATTCATTGTATGTTTCAGTTCAGAATTTCTATTTGCTTTTTATATAATTTCCATCTCTCTGTTAAATTTCTAGTTTCTGTCATGTATTGTTTTCATGATTTCATTGAATTGTCTCTCTGCATTTTCTGAAGTTCACTTAGCACCTTTATAACAATTATTTTAAATTTTGTCAAGCATTTTATATATCCCCATTTCTTTGGGGTCAGTAACTAGGAGACAATTGTGTTATTTTTGTGAAGTTATATCTCCTTGGGTTTTTTGTTTGTTTGTTTCTTGAAAGACGTATTTCAAGATACAAAGACATAATTTTGTTACGAGGGAAAAAATGAATGTTTCTTTGTAGCTACATATAAACATCGTGGACATGGAATGTTTAAAGTATTAAAAGGGTTGCAATGTCATCTTAAAAAGCCAAGATTTTTCATTTTCAGGGGACCAAAATCAAGAATTGGAGGGAGGAGGAAAAGATAATATAAACAAATTTTTTCTTTCAACACTCTAATAAGTTTTGCTAGCACAAATGACTGAGCTACCTAACTTCAAGGCAGTGAGCAAGTCTTCTAGGTTCCATGAACACACCCCGCCCACACCACCAGGACACAGTTACTTGGTTTTTATTAACATGAAAGGAAAGTTGAAGGGAGCAGAAATAAGAAATACATCTTACATTTTTAAAAGAAAAGCTTTAGTCAAAATAAATTTAACAGTGAGTATTAAAGGATTCATGAATCAGGTAGCAGTCAGAACAGGAAGAGCTGCATTCCAACAGCATGAGCAGCAGATTTTTAGAGGTTGAAAATGGAAGTAAAGTAAAGAAACTGCTTTCCTGGTAAAAGCTAGGTATTTGCCTCATTTGAGTACAGACCAATGGGAGGTCCCTTGTTATGTGATCAGTCAGCTGGCTGGATGTTTGTGATTGATTAAGAATTTTTGTTTTGTTTTGTTTTTGTAATCAGTTATAGAAAATGCCTCCAAACTATCTTTTAGTGTGCTTATGTAAGGGGCTGTAAGTACAAAGACAAACTTACGCTAATAACCTCCTACTTATTCTGTTTTAACACTTTAATCCCCTCCTAAAGTTTTACTATTGAACATATAGAGAAGGAAGCTTAAGTACAATATTTCTAAAGCACTTTCTATTTGATTTATAGCTTTAAGATAATATTAATTCATATCTTTTCATACTAATAGTTAAATGCAGTACCATTTAATATAAAAAATATTTATATATATATAAGGATTGATAATAAATAAATAAATAAAAATATTATTCAGAATAATTGGGCCAAACAGGTAAAAAAGATGGAAAAAAAATAGACAATATAATAAAAAATACTTTTCTTAAATTATTCAGGTAATTATCTTAATTATTCACTTCAGTTTACATGTGCCAATCCCAGCTTAATAATCACAAAATATCTTCAGATATTCTTGACACACATTAGATAAAATTGGTGATTTATTCTAAATGTCCATTTAATGGCCGAATTTCTCAATGCCAACACTGAGCAATTACCCAAATTCTAACTAAATATACTATTTAAAAAAATGAATTCATTAGTCAAATAGTTATAATAATCACTATCACACATGACTACTGTATTCACATTGAAAAGAAGCCCCAACTCATATGAAAGCACAAAATTTGAGAATGTACATAACATTGACCCATATTCTTACACATAATTTATTATGTAATTATTGAAATATAGTATGGCTTTTACTTTCAAGCTTTTCTGTCATAAATTTCACGTTAAGCTTTTGTAGAGAAGCAAGGGCAACTAGATATGTTTGTCTCATCTGAAAACCGGTTTCTCTTCAGTATATTTTTGTGTATGTTTGTGGGTTTGTAAGTCAAAACTAGTAGATTATAGTAATTCAAAAAGGAATTTGGGGTGACAGAAGAGCAAAAACAGAATTTGGATCCTCAGTAATTTTAAACTGGCAAGTGAAAGAAAACATAAATAGACATGAAATAATTTTATCTAGGCAATTAACATTTAGGAATCTTCAATAGGAAAATGTTCTGGTAAGAATCTCAGAATTGTAAAATCCCAATTTTTTTATTTCATTTATTTATTTATTTATTTATTTATTTATTTTTTGAGATGGAGTCTTGCTCTATTGCCCAGCCTGGAGTACAGTGGTGTGATCTCAGCTCACTGCAATCTCTAGCTCCTGAGTTAAAGTGATTCTCCTGCCTCAGGCTCCTGAGTAGCTGGGACTACAGGTGCACGCCACCACACTCAGCTATTATTTTTTTTTTTTTCACAGTTTTTAGTAGAGACAGGGTTTCACCATGTTGGTCAGGCTGGTCTTGAACTCCTGACCTCAAACAATCCACCCACCTCGACCTCTCAAAGTAGTAAAATCTCATTTAAATTTAGCTAGAGCCAGGCATGGTACTTATGCCTATAATCCTAGCACTTTGGGAGGCAGAGACTGGCATATTGCCTGAGCTCAGGAGTTCACGACCAGCCTGGTCAACATAGTGAAACCCTGTCTCTACTAAAATACAAAAAATTAGCTCAGCTTGGTTGTGCATGCCTGAGTCCAAGATATAGATTTGACCTAAAATATAATCAGGTAGGTTGCTTAACCTAGCAATACTATGTATATCAGTGTTTTATTAGGATTATCAGGCAATCATCCCAGCCTTCTTAGTCAAATTTTATACTGAATGGAAGCGAGCATTTGGATGATAATCAAAGAACAAACAATTTTCATTTAATCCAAAGACTAAGATAATTCTTTTTCATATGGCTTATCACTGAAGAAATATTTGAAATTCATTGATATGAAAATGATTTTAAAATATGTTACTTCAGTATATTATGTAACAGGATAAAAATATGCATGAAAATTATAAATTAAAATAGTAAAATGAACTCTATGATTCAGATATAGATAGATAGATAGATAGATAGATAGATAGATAGATAGATAGATGGATAGATACAGATTTCTATGTATGAAAGTGCTAATCAGCTACAATGCAATTATGATACTAAATTTTTGGAGTTAAGTCAAATTTTACAGGTTAATGGCACAGTCCTCTACAAGTCTCTCACTTCAGACACTGGCCACAAGGTCTAGGGTTCCCAAGGTACCTTTATTTCTGACCAACTGAATATAGATCTGGAGATTCCAACTACAGCCTTTAGATTCAATAATTTGCTGGTATGGCTCACAGAACTCAGGGAAACACTATACTTATGATTACATTTGTCTTCTAATGGATACAAATCAGGACCGGGCAAAGGAAGTAATGCTTAGGGGAAGGAGGATGGCAAATGTAAAGCTTCAGTGTCTTCAGGAGATGTCATCCTACTGGTACAACCATGCATATCACCAACGAGGAAGCTGACTTAAGCTTCAGATGTCCAGAGTTTTATTGAAGTTCCATTATGTAAGCATAACTGATGGAATAACTGGCCATAAGATTGAACTCAAACTCCAGCTCTGCTTCCCTTCACTCCTCAGAGGTAAGGATATCAGGCCTCCAGCACTTGGTTCAGAGTCAAATCCTTAGGCTCGATATTGTGGTTCATGCCTGTAATCCTAACAATTTGGAAGGTCAAGGTAGGAGGATTACTTGAGGTCGGGAGTTTGAGACCACTCTGGGCAACATGGTGAGACCCTGTCTGTCCTAAAAAATAAATAAATAAATAAATATATTAGCCTGATATGGTGGTGCATGCTTATAGTTTTAGCTATTCAGGAGGCTGAAATATGAACGTCACTTAAGCCCAGAACTTCAAGGTGGCAGTGAACTATGATGGTGCCACTGCATACCAGCCTGGGTGACAGAGTGAGACCCTGTCTCTAAAAAAAAAAAAAAAGAAAAGAAAAAGAAAGGTGAAAACCTTTTACTCACATGATTGGTCAGTCTTAGCACAGCCATGCCAGCCCTCATATGAAACTATCTGGGGTCCACCATGAATCACCTTGTTAGCATAAACTCAACTGTGGTCCCAGGTGTCCACCATTAATAACAAAGACACTCCTATAACTAGGGAAATTACAGGAACCAGGGACAAATGTCGGCAAAATAGTTTAGTATTCAACATTGGCATTAACTAAAATTCTCCAACATACCTTTGAAAGGCATTTAAATAAAGTAAATTATTGACGTCTTAAGTAGTATAATTTCCTAACCATCAACAAATTTAGATTTTTAAAATGTGTAATATTATATGTCCATGAGCCAACTGTTACTGAGATTACTATCAGTTGTAAATCTAACCATTAACGTGAGAGTAATGAGTCTCTACCGATTTTAAGGTTTTTGTCTCTCCTGTCAGATATAAAAGAAAGGCAGATATCTTTGACTGAAATTTAGGCTCAATTTTAAAAGTTAGACATATTACTTTAAAGACAAAAAGCTCCAAATCTAAGCACCACTGGGTGGTTAACCCTCAGTCTAGTGATACATTTGGCATGACTCCTGGAAGAAAACTAATCAGCCAGTGCGAAGGGCTAATAACTAGACACCGTATTGTACGATGTTGGCCTGTTTTCCAGCTGTGCCAGCTTACTCACCCTCTTGCCTGAGTCTGAATAAGATCCTTGTTTATCAGATACAGACTTTGGTAAAGTTCATGTGACAATGTTCCCAGGAATCCTTCCAAGAAATCAAATCTGCCTGGTCTTAAAACTGCTTTCAGCATTACTGCTGAGACGGACCCAGGAAACAAAGAATGGAAGCTATTAAAGCCACAGTGAAATTGGGAGGTCACAACCACAGTTCTTCAGCTGTCGTGAAAATAGCAGTGAACCCAAATAATTCCAAGTAAAGCAAATTTAATTTTGTGAACAAAAACAAAGAAAAAGAAAACAATGTAGGCCTTGAAAACCAGTTTGTCAATGAACAAGATCAAAGCATCAGGAATTTCTTTTAGACTAGCCCTCTTTAGTTGTAGAAAATAAACATGAAAAGGAATGCTTTTACCACATTAAGTCTTCAAAGAGAAAAATCCCAGTCTTATCTAGGACATGAGCAGCATTACTCCCATTTCACAGATTAAAAAGAAAAAGAAACAAAGTCCTTAAGGCAAAAACATGAGCTGATAGAAATAGAGTGGAAACCTTAATATTTATTTAACAAATCACACCACACTGCTTCTACAGGAATCTTCGAGGAGCTTGCACAAAAATGGTGCTGATTTCCAATTGTGGATACAGATCTTCCCTGTGGATGATGTACACTGATCTGAAAGAACTTCTGAGAGAGAAAACAAACTCACTGGTGAATCCCAAAGGAAAGAATCTACGTATGTCCTTTATATTCTTAGCTTTTCTTTACCAAGATCCTTTATTCCTGAAATATAAAAATCAGTCACTTCCACTTACAATTTAAAATGTTATATCTCTGTTTCTAACTTGTATTAGTTTCCTATTGCTGCTATAACAAATTGCCACACACTTAGTGCCCTAAAGAAACATAGATTTAGTATCTTACACTGCTGGAGGTCAGAGGTCTGAAATAGGCCTCTCTGGGCTAACATCAAGTGTATGCAGGACTGCATTCTTCCTGAGGCTCTGGGGAGCATCTGTTTTCTTGGCTTCTCCTGCTTTTGGAGGGCCACTGCATTTCTTGGCTCATTGCCCTGTTTGTCCATATTCAAAGCCAGCAATGGCCAGTGGAGTCCTTCTCACATGCAATCAATCACTCTGACTCTGACTCTTCTGCTTCCTCCTTCCACATTTAAGGACAGGCTTGTAATTATATTGGGTACATCTAGGTAAACCAGAATACTCTCCCTATTTTAAGTTCAATTGATTAGCAACCTTAATTTCATTTGCTACATTAATTCACCTTTGCCATGTCACCTAATATATTCAAAGGTTCCCAGAATTGAGATACAGGCATCTTTGGAGGTCAAAGTATACACATATTAAAATCCTATAGCCTAGTTGATGTGAGAACACAATAGGAAAAATATTCAAATTCCCGTTTTGTTTCTGCTCTGCAATTAACAATCTTTCTGCTGGTGATCAAAAAAATCATGTGGCTCCTCTGAGCCTCAGTTTCGTCATTTGGCAATGATGTTAATAGTCATTAGTTACGAAAACAAACTGAATTCATTGGAGTTATTTGTATTATTCAATGATGTATTTTAAATAAATCATAGGAAATATAAGAATTTATTTTAAAAGGACTCATGGTTGGACGTGGTGGCTCATGCCTATAATCCCAGCACTTTGGGAGACTGAGGTGGGTGTTATCACTTGAGGTCAAGAGTTTGAGACCAGTCTGGCCAACATCATGAAACCCTATCTCTACTAAAAATACAAAAATTAGCTGGGTATTTCTGGACGGAATATAATCTAGCTAGTATTATAAATAGAACAAAATATAGAAGTTGATGTATCTTAATAGGAAAAAATAAGTTTAGGTCTCTAACTCTATACAAGTTGTAGCTTTATATTAAAACATTATCTTCTATTTCTTATTTGTATCCTCTGTAAACCATTCTAATAATAAGGTTTCTCTTTTTCTTTTTCTTTTTTTTTTTTTTTTTGAGACAGAGTCTCACTCTGTAGCCCAGGCTGGAGTACAATGGCACGATCTTGGCTCGCTGCAATCTCCGCCTCCCAGGTTCAAGTGATTCTCCTGCCTCAACCTCCTAAGTACCTGGGATTATAGGCGCGCACTACCATGCCTTGCTAATATTTGCATTTTTAGTAGAGATGTGGTTTCACCATGTTGGCCAAGCTGGTCTCGAACTCCTGACCACGTGATCCACCCACCTCGACCTCCCAGAGGGCTGGGATTACAGGCGTGAGCCACCAGGCCCAGCTAGTTTCTCTTTTTCAAAAACATCTGAGAGTGTACCAAAAAAACAAAAAAATATATATGTCAATTCACTTAAAACACCAATTTTTCCAAAAGGTAGGACGTGGTGTTGCCCCATTTTGGAGGACAAGTCTAGAAAGCATATGTCTTTCCAGGTAATGAATAACTCATCAGTTTTATAATTTCTTTAGGATCAGGACATTGGGAAATTTTAAGAACGAAGTCTCTTCTTTAGAATGAAAATATAAAGAACGTACTGGTAAAAGACTCCTGTTTAATATGCTGTTTAGAAATCATAGAATATTGAGCTGCAAAAGGAAGAAAATAAAATAAATAAAATGTCAGAAAAAGCTAAACTGACCAGGCACGGTGGCTCACGCCTGTAATCCCAGCTCACTGGGAGGCCGAGGCAGGTGAATCAAGAGGTGAAGAGTTCAAGACCAGCCTGGCCAACATAGTGAAACCTTGTCTCTACAAAAATACAAAAAAAAAAAAAAAAAAATTAACTGGGCGTGGTGTCATGGCCTGTAATCCCAGATACTCCAGAGGCTAAGATGGGAGAATTGCTTAAACTTGGGAGGCGGAGGTTGCAGTGAACCAAGATCATGCCACTGCACTCCAGCCTGGGTGACAGAGCAAGACTCCGTCTCGGAGGAAAAAAAAAAAGCAAAAGCTAAACTGATTAAATAACTAAAAATTTAGAACCACAAAAATATTATTTACAATGTTATTTATAAAATTAGATTATATTAGATACAAAAGTAGACTTATAAATGGAAGCCATTCAAGAAAGTTCCCTGAAGGAATTGCCTTAGTAAATAAGAATCATAATATTCTGTCTTTTTTCCACTTAAGAGTTAAATCATTTTCCTTACCTTTTCATTTATATTTGCTTATTAACTCTTTTAGCAAAATAGAAAAAATGGTAGTAATGACTTAATTTTGAATTGAAATTTCTAGCTGTGTTTTTGTTAATTCAGTTATGGACCAAGAATTCAACTACTTAAAAATGACTGCTTTAATAGTTAAGCAGATTTATCTCATAAAATGCCACTTGACATCTTCAGTGACTTCCCTGGGTTCAACATTAATACTCTGGTCATTGGAGTCAACATAAATGAATAAAAGACTTCTTATTTTAATCTACTTGCATTTGTGCCCTCCGTTTTCTTAGCTCTCGGTCTTTATGATATATTTCCTTTAAAAAAAAAAACAAAACAAAAAAGCTTTGTGGGAGGCCGAGGTGGGCAGATCATCTGAGGTCGGGAGTTCAAGACCAGCCTGACCAATGAGAAGAAACCACATCTCCACAAAAAGTACAAAATTAGCCGGGTTTGGTGATGCATGTCTGTAATCTCAGCTACTTGGGAGGCTGAGGCAGGAGAATCGCTTGAAGCCGGGAGGCGTAGGTTGCAGTGAGCCAAGATCGCACCATTGCACTCCAGCCTAGGCAATAAGAGCGAAATTCTGTCTCAAAAAATAAAAAATAAATAAAATAAATAATTAAAAAACAAAAAATAAATAAACTTTTTGAGCTTTGTATTTTTCTAAATAGGTGTGGAGGCTTTTAAACAAACATGTTCAAATTCTATTTCAACTGAAGATTCAAAATTTATACACATACATGTATATATAATTCAAAAGATTTTCAGACTATTTATTAACTAATGATTTAAAAAATACAATTTGAGTAAACAAGCCCTAATGTTAAATTTTGTTTTGTTGATCTCAATTATTAGTTTTACCAAGATCAAACAAAACAAAATGTAATTACTTGAGATTAAATGACAGATTAAGTATGTTTTCATGACTTTTATTTAAAACATTGTTGGTTCTTTAAATATTTTGTTTCCCAGATTTAAAAATATTTTTCTCTCTCAAAATGTCTGTAGTTTACAATAATTTGGTAAAGTATACTTTTGTAAACAAAGATAAAAACACTTTTTCTCCCTACTTAGTATCTCCAAAATTCAAAAATTATTCATATTTATTCCCATTTTTATAACAACATGGTTATTTGTATAAATTTAATAATAATCTGCTCCCTTTATAACAATATACAATTTAAACTATTGGTTACATTATGAAGGCCTCAGCTAAAATATTATATTTAAATATGTACATAGAATGGCTGGGTTCAAAGTTTCCTTTTTAACTTAACAATGTAATAATATCACTGAAATTTTATAATCAGTAGTTTCTGCTGGAAATTTGACAAAACCTAACCTAAGTGATCCTTTAGTCCACTTAAGAATGAAAACATATTTAACACAATTGGATCGAATCCTTTAACTCAACCCAATCATTGGATGCTAGATGACACACTTACTTATTAGTAAAATTTCTGATTAGTTAAATAAGAAAATGTCTGTACTATTGCTAATACTATGTACTATACCTGGCTAAATTCCTCTGGGAAAGATGAGACCCATATACACAACTTTTTGTAAAGGCCATATGTTTATAGTAAGTCTCACCTAATTCCCCAAGGTCATTTAAATTATTGGATTAGTTGCCTGCAAGCCCAGGGTCATGGCTCAAAACTATTATACAAACTGAGATTATTATTTTACTTTATATTTTCCTTTTAAAACTTTATACCTGTTACTTCTTAAATTTGTACAAAAATACAATTCCCAAAAAAACATACTCCTTCAACACTTTAAAATTAAGGACAAAGCCTATGAAACAAACAGATTAAACTTAAAATTAACTCCAAGTAGACCTAGCCTGAAAGTCACTTCCTTCAACCCTCCCTTGTTCTTCAAATGTGGCTAAAAGTGTTTTTGATAATGACTCTTAGTCACCAATCACTTCCCTCCAATGTGAGACCACACGAGACTAGGACAGATATATCCTGACATAAAGGGACAACAGAAACTTCGGTAAGAGATAATTGATCAGCATTGCTTTCAGAGAAGATCTTAATCAAAAGAGGGAAATGTGCAAATTGTCAAAATCAAAATGGAGTCACTTATGTTCAAAACTCTGACAAATAGAGCTAGGGGAGGTCTAAAGGAGGGGTTCTCATGCATGAATACCTGATAACAAGAACTACCACTAAAGACTGCAAAAATATAACCCTGCACAAAGGCCATCAAAACCTTGCACATACACAAAAATACTTCTATGAGGACATCTGCCCAGCAACTGCCTGAGCAAATTCAAGCTGGCACCACCCTTGTTATTGATGCTTGTAGCCAAGGATAATTATCTCAAAATAATTATGCAATTCTTTGTGTTTTCTTTAAAATTTTTATCTTCCTTTTACCTCCCTGAATATGCATATGTATTCCCTCTGCAATGTTTATTCCTAAATAAACATCATTTTCTTTTATAGGGTCTCCCTCTCTGTTTGTTATTTAGGTTGACAATACTGACACAATTACATTAATTTCAACATTTTGGAGGGGACATTGAAACCATAGTAGGGACTAACTCACATTTACCTTCTTTATTTTTATTACTTAAGAAATAAAAGGGGGAGGTGGATTTGAATATCAAGGTTTGGCTGACATTTAGTAGAATATTTATTTTACCCTGAAAATGCAAGGAGAAAGAGAAACAGGATTTCATAGATTTAATTGTGAATTTTAAGATGAGAGAAGTTTGGAAGTATCCCAGACTATAGTTCTGAATCATTATTTAGGCTTCATTATGATGTATCAATACCTTGCGATGCAAAGATACTAATTTAAAAGGCACCTATGTTTTCAAAAGGGAAACGTTTTCCAACTGAATCTAGTGAAAACTGCATTCCAACTGGATATTTTTCCTTTCTTTCCAATTGCCAATCACTGTTAGACCAAAACAGATAAAAGTAACTTAAAATAATTAAAAATAGGCTTGATTTAGCAAACAGTACATATAGTAAAATATCAGGCATATTCAAACCTAGCACTCCCATGAATACTTTACTAGGGGAAAATTTGTGCTATAGAAAAATGTTACTTTCCTATACGATTAGAAACACAGAATTCTTCTGTTAATGTCAATTCTTCTTTATTGTGAGAAATTGAGAAAATAAGATAAAAGAGAATCTTAAAAAGCATTTTGAATGAAAAAAACATTAATTCAGTTGTTAAATTGAACAGACTTAAAAGGCTGAAACTATTTTGAGGCCCTCACGAACAATTTCAGCTTAAAGCAAGATATACGTCTTCTTAATTTTATGCTATTGCTATTTTAAGAATAACAATACTGTTTCCTCCATTTTTTAAAAAAAATTAGTACACCTCAAATTACAATATTTGTGTCTCTTCCAAAATACTTCAAATAACTGATTTATGAATTAAATAAAACTTAACCAAATAATTGGGAGGATAAAACTGTTTTTAATTTTTAGTTTTAATTCACAAACAAAATTTTTATTTTTCCAAGCAAATGTAATATACAAGGTATTGTAATTTGGTAGGTATTTACATATCAGTATATACTAAGACAGAGCATGACATATAGCAAGCACTCCAAAAAATTTATTACTAATAAATAATATGTATAAGTGTGAACATAAGTTCATTAACTCACTTTATAAACTTGAAATATGTTTATTCCTCTGCAAAAAAAAATCAAATTAATGTCCCAAAATATATTTTAGTCCTCATTCACTACTTTGATGGAATTTGGAGTTGAAAACACTGCTTCTGCAAAATAGATTTGTGATTTGCTAAAACACATTGTTAAAAGCTCAGGTTTTGTTTCTTGGTGCTAGTAGGTGAAAGCACCACTAGCAGTTTTGAACAGAACTTTATTTTGCACATCTGAGTTAAATTATTTTTCTCTTGGATTCAGATGAATAAACACATTCCACAATAGTATTGTGCCAGTAGAATTATGCACCTGGAATATGTTAATTTTCTTAACAACATCACAGTGTTTTCCTAATAGGCTAATCATATTCAGATAAGACTGTCATGATTCCTACATTTAGAAAAAGTACTTTATTTAAGCTAAATTGTTTATTAATTTTTTCCCTAACATCCATTTAAGGTCCAATTTTGTATAATATTATTTTCTACTAGTCTTCTAATTAAAATTGTTCCTTATGTTTTGATACTATTTGATCATTAGGTTGGTTTGCAGTGTACTCTACACTCCTAAAATAACCTTTACAATTGCATGCTCTTATTTAAAATTTTGGAAGAAAGAGCTTATATGCATGTTCAGTAATTCAAATCAAGCTAATATTACCACATAGGTTTTCTGTTATTATATGGTTACAATTTTACATGTAGAATATATGGAATACATATTTTTTCAACTGTTTATCCACATTCTCTACAGTTTGTACCCCCCAATGCAATCTTATACTTAGTACTACCTAAAGAGTTGAGCCAAAACAATCAATTCTCTTATTTTTTCTTACATTATAGCTACTGGATTTCACTGAACCCATAAATAGGTTAGAATTGTTTATACCTATATAAATCAGTAAACAAAGCATCTGTTCCTCAATGTTTTATTTCTTTTCATCTAATATGCTTTATATTACCATTAAAAAGAAATTAATAATTGTATTTCTTGTGGTCATGATTATTTGACATCTATATTCAAAAATAGAACTTAAAATAGTTTCAGATCATAATTCAATAGATTTATCCATTTCAATACTCAAGCTGTATGTATATTCAAATTAAATTCCATTCAAATATTTATAAAACAGTTTATAATTGCCTCTGGGTATAAATCAGTGAGCCAAGTTAAAGCTATATAAAGCTATATAAGGAAAAAAGATGACAAAAGAGACACTCCACAGAAATGTCATCCCTGAAAATTTCACTATTCTTAGAGATGTTTATTTCACTTTCAACTGAAAATTGAAATAAGATCCAATGAGTTGTACCAAAATAACTAAAATATTCCAAATATCATTACAGATCTGAGGTTCTTGTGTGGCTGTCAATATTTTCACAAATGAAGTTAGTTTCAAGGAGTGGAATAAAAGTAATTACACTAGCAGGAGTTGGCCATTGTAAGGAACCCAAAAGAACCAACATCAGGCCGGGCGCGTTAGCTCAAGCCTGTAATCCCAGCACTTTGGGAGGCCGAGACGGGCGGATCACTAGGTCAGGAGATCGAGACCATCCTGGCGAACACGGTGAAACCCCGTCTCTACTAAAAAATACAAAAAAAAAAAAAAACTAGCTGGGCGAGGCGGCGGGCGCCTGTAGTCCCAGCTACTCGGGAGGCTGAGGCAGGAGAATGGCGTAAACCCGGGGGGCGGAGCTTGCAGTGAGCTGAGATCCGGCCACTGCTCTCCAGCCTGGGCGACAGAGCCAGACTCCGTCTCAAAAAAAAAAAAAAAAGAACCAACATCAAAGGATATGGCAGGCTAAAGAGTCTATTCAGCATTACAATAGGGCCTATAATAAACTCGAAAACTTCTCGACTGTTCTTCTAGCTTACTAATAATATCATACCTTGCTTTCACGTTATTATCTACTACTGCCTTTGTCATTGTATATTATTAGCTTTATAAGAAAGAGTGGCCTAGACAGAAGAACTTGGGAGGGAAATGAACATTTTCCCACTTTTGCTAAAGAAATAGGATGCATGGCAGACACAGTTGAGATTGTTTTTAGCTCCAGGCAGCCTTTTTCTGTAAAACCGTTGCTTTTTTGAAATGCATATGATTTTAGTATCTCACTTTCCCCTTATACAGATGAGATTGCATCAGACCTACTTAATTCCTTTATACCTGTTTAGTTAATAAGATTCTGCAAGTAGTTGATAACTTTTGAGAAAGATCCTGGTGGTATTTTGAAAAAAAAAAAAAGTCCACAACTCTCAAGCAGATGTTTCTGAAGTCACTGAGTCTCGATATAGTACACTAGGCAGTAGAGTGTTGTGTAAGAAGCAATGGCTTTGGAACCCTGAAGACCTACAATCAAATACTAGCTTTACCCCTTACAACAATTTCTAGTTTTTTTACTTTTTTTTTGAGATGGAGTCTCAATCTGTCGCCTAGGCTGGAATGCAGTGGCACAATCTCAGCTCACCGCAACCTCCGCCTTCCAGGTTCAAGCGATTCTTCTCTCTCAGTCTCCCAAGTAGCTGGGACTACAGGCCCCAGCCACCATGCGTGGCTAATTTTTGTATTTTTAGTAGAGACAGGGTTTCACCATGTTGGCCAGGATGGTCTCGAACTCCTGATCTTGTGATCCACCCACCTCAGCCTCCCAAAGTGTTGAGATTACGGGCATGAGCCACCATACACAGCCTAACAATTTCTAGTTTTAATCAAGCAATTTAGCCATAATGAACTTAATGTTCCTATCAGTAAAATGAGATTTGGACAAGAGAGTATATAAGAAGCTAAATGTTTCTTTTGGAGCATGGGTAACATTGTTCTCTAGGTTACTCATATACTTTCTGGAATTAAGCTGCCACCTGGATGCGGGAAACTAGCATAGAGACTAATCATAGGAGGTGCTCTACTGATTTTACTTCCATTCCTGGGGAAGTCATTAAAATGAATGATTTAATTACATCATTATATCATTACCTACTAAGAGTATCAAAATACCAAATCAATCAAGAGATGGCCATCTTTTCACAGCAGGCCATAATGAGTTTAATATATATTCATGTAGGGCCAGATATGGTGCCTCACACCTACAATCTCAGTGCTTTGGGAGGCTAAGTTGGGAAGAACACTTGAGGCCAGGAGTCCAAGATCAGCTGGGCAGTATAGTGAAACACCATCTCTAAAAACAAGTTTTGTTCTTTAGTTAGCCAGGAGTGGTGGCACACACCTGTAATCCTATAGCTACTCAGGTGGCTGAGGCAGGAGGATCACTTGAGTCCGGGAGTTCGAGGCTGTAGTTAGCTATGACTATATCACTATTCTCTGGCCTGGGCAACACAGCAAGACTCTGTCACTAAAAACTGTTTTTTAATTAAATCAAATATATTCATTTAAATGAAATAAGTGACTTTGTAAACCACATTGGGAGATTTTCTTATGTCCTAGTTTACTCAAGACAGCTAAGTGGTCAGAAGTGGTAAGAGAAAAAAAATTAAACTCTGCCTTTACCATTGCATTGGGAAATTACATAGTGATATACTGAGCAATCTCAAGACCAGGGATCAGCTAACTCTCTCTGCAAAGACCAGACAGTAACTATTTTAGGATTTACATGATATATGGTCTTTGTTGAAACAACTCAACTCTGCCCTCATAACACAAATAAGCCATAGGAATAAACAAATGAATGTGGTTGTGTTACAATAAAACTATATTTACAAAAATTGATGGTGAGCCAGATTTAGCTCAAAGGCTGTAGTTTTCCAACTCCTGCTGATCTTTATGCTGATCACCTCTTAATACTTCACCAATTATCACCTACATGATTTCCTATATTCCTGATATTTCCTACCAGTTAGCAAGATAACCAAGACTATATGTAGAGGTTTAGAGAATATATTACAAGAGCAATTGCATATTTAAAATTATATATAAGTTCTAATCATATTCTTCCTTAAAAAGTTCAATAGAAAAACATGTAACAGTAGACCAAGAGCAGGAGATGGTGACATTTACAACCAATAGTGTGACTCCTCACTAATATACAGACCTGATATAATGCATCTTCCGATCCCAAAGATCATAGATTAAGGCTCCAGTCAATCAAAAAAACATTTCATATCATCAATACCACTGTTATTAACTGTTATGCCAGTTAAAAGTCATGCCGATAAACAGTCAAGAACAGGAGAAATTGTCACTAGATAACTATAGTAGCTGAAGACAACATGAGAAACCAAATCAAAATATTTTAAATTTATCTACACACTTGCACTAAGATTAAGCCCAAGAATTAAAAATCACTTATCCTACAAACACAAAGGAATTTTCAGTTGTTTGAACAAATGGAGAGAACAAAGATACTACAAAACATTTGGTAAGCCTCCTCCACAAAGCATGTTACAAACCACAGAACTTGAAAACAAAGCTAACAGAAGTAAAAGATTATTATGTGAAGACAGTAAAATAGTTTTCTTCATTTTACTTAGGTCTTTTTAAAGATCAACATGAATACAGTTAATTCATATTATTTTTTCAAATTGGTCAATTAGCTCTCTGTTATTAGGTTATAAATTCAGAGGTATGAATAATGTATTATTCATCTTTGTAAGTATATGAATAATATATGTATACTGGCCGAAATTAGTTGGTCTTAATTATTAATCAGTTACATTTACTAGCCCTAATGGAGTATAGAAATCACAAAGTCAGCCAGGCATTGTGGCTTACTCTATAATCTCAGCACTTTGCGGGGCTGAGGCAGGAGGATTGCTTGAAGCCAGGAGTTCGAGACAAGCCTGGGAAACATAGTAAAACCTCATATCTACAAAATATGTAAAAATAAGCTGGATATGGTGAATGTGCCTGTAGTCTCAGCTACTCGGGTGGCTGAGACTGGTGGATCATTTGAGTCCAGGAGTTTGAGCCTGCAGTGAGCTATAATCATCACTGCAATCACTGCATTTCAGCCTGGGTGACAAAAGCAGACCCTGTCTGAAAGAAAGAAAGAAAGAAAGAAAGAAAGAAAGAAAGAAAGAAAGAAAGAAAGAAAGAAAGAAAGAAAGAAAGAAAGAAAGAAAGAAAGAAAGAAAGAAAGAAAGAAAGAAGGAAAGAGAGAGAGAAAGAAAAAGAAAGAAAGAAAGAAAGAAAGAAAGAAAGAAAGAAAGAAAGAAAGAAAGAAAGAAAGAAAGAAAGAGAAAGAAAGGAAGGAAGGAAGGAAGGAAGGAAGGAAGGAAGGAAGGAAGGAAGGAAGGAAGGAAGGAAGGGAAAAGAAAGAGGAAAAAAGAAAGGAAGAAAGAGAAAGAAGGAAAGGAAGAAAGAGAAAGAAAGAAAGGAAGAAAGAAAGGAAGGAAGGAAGGAAGAAAGAAGGAAGGAAGGAAGGAAGGAAAGAAAGAAAGAAAGAGAAAGAAAGAAAGAAAGAAAGAAAGAAAGAAAGAAAGAAAGAAAGAAAGAAAGAAAGAAAGAAAGAAAGAGAAGGAAAGAAAGGAAGAAAGGAGGGAGGGAGGAAGGGAGGGAGGAGGGAAGGAGGGAGGGGATACAGAGAGAGAAAGAAAAAAAAGAAAGGAAAGGAAAGGAGGAAAGGAAAGGACACAGTTTTTCATTGTTATCTCAAAACCTACTCATACAAATTAGCAGAATATTCCCAGAAAGTGTGAAACTCTATCTTCTATCTCTAAGTGAGATGCTGCAAAGACCAGAGTTCTTATGAGAAGACCGGAGAATTCAGAGCTGTACCCTTAGGCAAGTCAAAGCAGACTTCTGTCCCTCTTAATTAAATGAATCCCTCAGCACTGCATGAGCAGGCTGCTTTCCAGAATAGAAGAGATGTCACACAGATGTTTCCAAAAAAATTTCCTCAAGGTTTACCTTGTTGAGAAAGAATTACTCCATTCAAAGCAAGAATTTTACCAAACCTATGAGAATGAACAAGAGCAGAAGAGTTGGAATTCATCTCTTTTTAAAAGAACAACATACACAACGTACAACCAGACACATATTCAGAATGTCCAGATGTCTTCACCATGTAGGGGAATACTTTTAAAAACTCCACAAAAATAAGAAAAGGCACTGAGAGAATGATGAGAAGGTGTTGCAAATCTGAGAAGTGAGAATACACAGACCTCTCTCGCATTGCCAACTTGATTAGCTCTTCTCCTTTACAAAAAGATGCTTTAGCCATTAACCTGCCAAAAGAAGGACCCAAAACTATGCCTGATTTCAGGTCAAAGGTGAAAGAAAGAAATGCCAAGAAGACCATGCTTACAAAAGAAACCTTCAAAACAAGGCAGTAATGATAAGTTTTATAGATCTGCAATACAGAAGAAGAAACCGGTATGGAATAGATCATGTCTGCTTTTGAATTTTAATGCAGATGATGGAAAAAGAGGGCATACATAAAAATTAGGGAAAATGTGATTTGAAACAGATGTCAAGCAGCCTTTCATTGCAAAGAGTCATAAATGAATGTATGGAATATCAGGCAGACAAAACTGTTCAAGCGAATATTAAACTTGTTTTTTAAAAAAACTTTGTATCATCCCTCATTAGAAGGTATTATAAAAAGCTATGAAGCTTTATTGAATAACTTCAACAAATTTCCTGAATTGTGAATACTAATTAATTTTTATTCTTATTTTATAACCACACACACAAAAAAGGTGCTCACTAGTAAGAAATGATGAGAATAAAGCCAAGAATTAACACGTGGATAGGATTTTAGTTTTCTGATTTGGAGTGCTTGATCACTCCCTCAGCATCACAGCCTCACATGGTGAATGCGATGATTTCTAAGTTGCAAAAAAAAAAAAAAAAAAAAAATGAGATTATTTTGAAGACTAGAGTTCTAGTCTTTTATTTTAGAAAAAAAAAGTAAGGAAGAAGAGTGCTTCCATTGTTGCTATATTGTAAGCCTGACATTATAATTCCCTCAAGCAATTTTTATGATTTATTTAATGGATACTTGAAAATGAGTACTTTTCTTTTTAAAATATATCCTTAAAAGAAAATCATAGGTATTAGTATTTCTAAACACTTGCTTTGTGAGAATTATACTTTTCTTAATGGCCAATAGAAACTGTAGAGACACATTTAGCACTCAAGCAGAGCAACTGATTAACTTTCGACAGAATTCTTTCTGCCCCATGCCTACACTCTCTTTATTTTATATCATTTTCTGCATTTGTTTAACTTCCTTCTTTTGCAAACATTTTTATTGTATTCTAATTGGCTCAATTTTATGTAACCTTTAAAATCATATAAAATTACCTTAAATTATTTAGAACTAAAGAAAGGATAATTAATTACTTGAATCTTTCCTGTAGAATTGCACCATGTAACGTAAAAGCCCTGATCACCCTTTTAGTTTATCTCAAGTCAGTTAGTACTGTTCTTACACAAGTCATCCAGAAAACATAATTTGTTGGGTAGCCAACACTGTACTCTTGTTTCCAATGATACTATATAAGGAGATTCAATGAAACCTCAAAATAAAGCAAACATTGAATCTACAGAAGGAATACAGAAACAGAATTGTCTGAAAAAATCCATTTGATGTAATGTCCATGGTTCCTGAGGATTTAGAGAACATTTTTACCCCAGCAGCTCCCAGTCCAAATTCTCAACAGCGAATCCTGCTTTCAATGTCATGGTGCTAACCCCCAATCCTTGTCAGAGTCCATATTTCATGACACAGTCTTGTTGAAATTGACATAGGTATACAGTATACCATCTGTCATGGGATGAAGAGAAAAAAAAAAAAAAAGCCTCTGGCTTCTTCCCCATAGTATTACCATTGTTTCTTCTTCCATTTTTATTCTTCCAGTTCTAGAAGCTCTTTTATAAACCTCACAATAAAAAAACTTAGCCCTAATGGTCCTGGTGGTACTCAGTGAATTATGTGCTGAAACACTACTTGCTTTTTGATTGCAAGTATTTAGGAATGGAAGGAAATAAATAAAGGCACGGTGGAATTTCACGACTTCTAAAGTTGCCATACATAATATACTGATAAAATTCATATTTTTAATCTTACTGAATAATCTTTCTTTAACATAGCCCAGGCATTACTGTTTCTCATCATTGACCTTATCCCAGCAAATACGAACTACAAATATAGTTTCATAGAAGGAGCATATTTACCTGCTGTGTATCTCTCAGTAAACCAAGCTTTCAACAATTTCCAGTTAATTAATACATGTCAAATTTCTCATTTGAGAAAATATCTCACTTGAGAAAATACCATTTTCTAATGATACAAACTTGTTTTTTATAAACTTCTTGCTAATAATAAGCTAGTAAGCTAGTAACTCATTGGAATTCAGTCATTTTTAGACTAAGCTCTCCACTTACGTCATTCTTAACCTAATAGATACAAGTTCAACATTATTTAGTACTTCATAGTTCATAACATACTTTTAAAAGATTATCTCATATGATCCTCAAAAGAATCTATTTTATTGTCCCAAGTTACAGTTAGGAAATATGAAGTTCAGAGAGAATAGGTGACTTTCCTTGGATCACTAAATGACACTGTCAGATCTCTTGTTCCTAGTTTAATATTCTTTGCTGTACCTCATGCTAGGGGTTAATGTTAATTTCATTAAGTCAATATAATATTAACAAGGTGACTCTGACAATATGACTCTGACAATTTCTCTACAGGCTGTTTTCTTCATCTAAACATTATCTTCTTCCTGATATCTCTGTGACACTAAATTATAGAAGAACTTTAAAGTCATAGTTTTAGGCTGTTCATCAAAACTTGCAGGAGGTGTGTGGGAGTCACAAAGCAGGTTCTGAGAATCATGTGTGTTGGGCTCCTCAGTGTCAGAAAGAAATGTGGAGATTCTTATGAAGAAAGAAAAATTGACAGATGCTTTTATGGTTTGCATCTAAATTAGCTCAAGCTATGTCTGTGCTGGAAAAATAAAATTACCATATTATTTTCCATGCAAAATATAATTAAATATTTTAAAATATTAATAAGAAACTAAAAAGAAAAGTAAATGACCAATATTGTAAGTGTAACAAACAGAGACCCTGTTGTAAGGTGGATCAGATGTAAGTTACGGAGCTGGCCAGAGCTCTGAAAGAGTGTATTCTCCTCAGCAGCATCAACAATTTATTTTTAAGAGCAGTTATTCACAAGAGGGTCAGGCATCATTTAAACTAAATGTAAAGCTCTGGAAGGGACTTCTCTGGCACATGCTATATTCATCCTCAGAAATGATGGTTTAAACAAACCTCTGTTTCAAAATGCAAAACTCTGTTTCAAAATATATTACTTTAAATTAACATACTCTTCCATAGAAGACACAAATGTCTGTGCTTACCCACCATTACTTGGAAATAAGCGAAGGTTTTGGTATTATTTCAACTTTCTATGTATGTTGAACTATAATCAGTATGACCCTACTCTTGAAAAAAATGGAGAAATTGGTCATTAAGCAATTAAAATCATTGCTTAAAATTATCTTAGTCAACAATAAGATGAAAATTAGAAGAACATCACTAGCCCATGCCATTACAAAATTCAACAAAGCTGTTTCTTAAATGTGTACATTTAAAAGAAGAAATGTGAGTGGGGAGAAGAAGAGGAGAAGGAGAAAGGGAAAGGAAAAGGTAGGAAGACAGGAAGGAAGGAAGGCAGGGAGGAAGGCATCTGACACTACAACTTGGTGAGCTACATTTCTTCTAAATATTTACTAAACAATTATTCAAAGAATAAAGCATTCAGGAAAAATAATGACAGCTCTTCAACCACAAAACAATAGTATATGTCTCCAGATTGCTTATTAGTAATTCAGATATTATCACCAAATTTGCTTAAGGATTTCAAGTGCGGAACTCACAAAATGTCATTTTAATTCATTCTTAGAGTGTCTTCTTGGCAATCAGTGGATAAAATTATAGGATTAAGTGGTCTGGCTATATATAAAACAAAGACAGAAACATAAATCCCTTCTTCAAATACTTGACTGATGTAATGATTTTAATGACTTGCATACTATCGTTCTTCATTCTTAGGAATGGATTATAGTTCTGGAAACTGACTTGACTGATTGAGTTTCATCCAGCCTCACTCTGGATTTTGCTGCTGAATATGATCGTTTCTACCACATGAACAGCAGGAGCCAAGCATCTGCCTCTTTATTGTAGCTTCCATGGTATTATTGTTGAATGTGTAAGCCAGTGGGGCCTTGCTGAATGAAGTCCGCAATTTAAATCATAAAATGTTTCATACACCAGAGAACACTTTGGAGGCAACCCAAAGGTGAAACACAACATCTATTGCAATGAGCTATCTGCTGCAGACCCATAAGGCACAATTGAAGTAAGCTTTAAGAGCAGTGCTTCTCAAAGTGAAGTCCAACTGCCTTGTGAAACAACTGCCTTGGAATTAACTGCAGTGATGAATAAAAGATGAAGATTCCTGGGCACCTCTTGAGAGTTATACAATCATAATTTCTAGAGGCAAGTCCCAAGCATCTGCACAAGCTCACCTGGTGATTTTTATATACCCTAAAAATTTAAAAGCCACTGTTTTAATTATTTTCTCACTGTTTTGAAGTCTTCAGTATACATAACTCTCAGATGCTGATGTAGTAGGTTGGTTGAAAGTAATGGCAAAACTGCAATTACTTTTGCACCAATCTAATAGTTCCCCTGAAGAAGAATTATAGAATATTTTTTTGAAGTAGAACAGTTTCTTTTTATAGGCTGTCATGGAACCCAAACGGGTAGAGTAAGGCAATGGATAGAAGCTGGAGAAATGCCCTGCCAGGTTGCCAAGCATAGAACTTGAAAAAAAAAAATTAAATTCTGGTTGTATCAAGAAATAAACATCATGGGGTAGGGTTTTTTGAAAATATGTTGCAACTTAAAATGTGAATTTAGTTTAAGAATTATTATTGACATTTCTTCCCAAACAAGATTATAGTGCTGATGGCACAGTATTGACACATTTACATATAGCACATGGGTAGACACATATGGTAGAAAAACAGCTTCTTTCTTTGCCACATCCACATGCCACATATGCTGGAACTTATTAACATTCTGTTGAAGTGGTCAGACTGTTCTTAGTGTGCTTGTTTTTTCTTGGGGAAATCTATTACCCTCTCAATGAGGAAGCATTCAGTTACCAAACTATTCCTGGTTTTAAGTAATTTGCAAACTTTGTCTTGTAAACACTTACAGATATACCACAGAAGTCCCTAGAGTTACCTTGGAAGTAGCCCAAATTTATCTCAAACATATCTTGCTCATGTAAAATAAATATTGAAACCATTATTTCAGAGAAGCTATTTTTCTAACCCAGTTTCTTTTCAA
Source organism: Macaca mulatta (assembly GCF_049350105.2). Taxonomy (NCBI): domain Eukaryota; kingdom Metazoa; phylum Chordata; class Mammalia; order Primates; family Cercopithecidae; genus Macaca; species Macaca mulatta. The sequence goes on from NC_133410.1 coordinate 135,787,701, forward strand.
ACTGAACGTCAAGGGCATCGCCTTGGAGGTTGGAAATGCAAAGCCATGTTTGGTGAGATCGCCAGCGCTGAATGGGAATTATAGGCACAATTGCCTTCCCTCCTTCCCACTGATGTATGCCTTACTGTTCACATTTACCTGCTCTTTATAAAAGAAGAATAATGACTGGAAATATACAGCAGAGCTCTAATTTAGGTTTGCTCTCAAAACTTTCACCTCCCTTTAATATTTCCTTTGCAGCTGGCATTGGCAAACTATCGTCCATGGGCCTACGTATCCTGCAGCTAGCTTTTGTAAACAAATTTTATTGGAACACAACCACACCCACTTATTTACATATTGTCTTTGGCTGCTTTCCCACAGCAAAATTGAGTAGTGGCAAAGAGACACTGGGGCCTGCAAAACTAAAAATATTTACTATCTGATCCTTTGCAGATAAGGTTTGTCTGCCACGGATCTAGATAATATTTACAGTTGCCTCAGTAGTAATCCCTGTCAAACAGAGGTAGGTAGAGGCAGAGGTGATGTATGCCTAGCATGATGGAGAAATTTTATACAAATATTATTACAAGAAAAAAGGGACAGCTTGATCACAAAAAGTGAAAAATGTCTATTCTTAAATAAAATAACTTCTTCCAAAAGTGAGACTTTCGCTAAGTCGCTATTTTGAAAAGGAGGTCAGTAATAACCAAGTTATTGCTGTATATTTGATTTGTATAAATATATAGTAATCCACATAATTTCCCCAGATAAATATTAACACAATTATTTTGTTTTCCTCTCTTATATTATCTCATTCATTCACTCACTCAACACTTATTTAATAAGTACCCATGCTAGACACTTGGTAGACAAAAATAAACAAATTGACATTGATCTATTTTCAGGAAAGGTTTGCTAAGTGCAAATTTTGAACTCATATTTGAATTTATAAATAAAGAAAAAATACCAGACTATAAGAGTTTCTCTCCCCAGATAAAGTATACTATATGATGATATATAATCAAGCAATGCAACCTAATACTAAACACTGATATGATATAGATTATTATCAATGAATTTCCTATAGAATGACATTTCATTTTTTAAAGTAGTCTAAACTATAGTGTTACTATTTTTGTTAAAAACATTGTAACCCCACTCACAGAGCTAAATGAAGAGGAGATTCAGACAAGTAAACTTCTAATAACAACAGGGTTCTAGGATAAAGGAAACGTAGCATGTTAGGGAAGCAACATGATATGACGATGTAGTGGAGATGGGGACTGTCTCCTGGAAAGCCTACCATGGGAGGGGATATATACTATGGTCAGACCTGATGAACATGGTAGGAAATTTTATAAAGAGGAAATAGAGAATGGAAAGAGGTGACAATGCCAGATCACACATGGCCATGTTGGCCATGTAAAAAGTTTCATCACTCTTTGTGTTTTTTTAATTGAGATAAACAGGGAGAAATTATATGTTTTAAATAAAAAATGGGAAAATAATGCTTTTCTGTATAAAGACTACTCTGGCTGCACAGAAGAAAAGTAGACTGGAGGTACTGAGACCACGTAGGAAGTTGGTATAGAAATTCAGGGAGTAGGCCGGGCACGGTGGCTCATGCCTGTAATCCCAGCACTTTGGGAGGCCGAGGCGGGCAGATCACAAGGTCAGGAGATCAAGACTATCCTGGCTAACACGGTGAAACCCCGTCTCTACTAAAAATACAAAAAATTAGCCGGGCGTGGTGGCGGGTGCCTGTAGTCTCAGCTGCTGGGGAGGCTGAGGCAGGAGAATGGTGTGAACTCGGGAGGCAGAGCTTGCAGTGAGCCGAGATTGCACCACTGCACTCCAGCCTGGGTGACAGAGCGAGACTCCGTCTCAAAAAAAAAAAAAAAAAAGAAATTCAGGGAGGAGATGATGGAGGCTGATCTATGGTGATGTTAGTGGAAATGAAATGAAATGAAATGAAATGAAATGAAATGAAATGAAATGAAGTGAAATGAAATGAAATAAAAGTGGTGGCATTTGCTCTGATTGGGACCATGGAGTGGTAATGGGTTAGGGAGAAAAAAATGATGAGTTCAGTGTAGAACATACTGACTGTCTAGTACCTGAGGATCATCCAGGGGAGGTGTAGAACATGCAGCTGGATAGGCCCACCTGAGGCCAGGAGACTGGAGATAAGGATGACTCTTCAGTCTACTGATAATGATTGCTAAAATTGGAGTGGATGAGATTCCCCAGGTTGCATATTTAGAGTGAGATAGGAAGGGCCCAAAATGGAATCCACTAGGTAGAGCATGAGAATTTTGCAAAACAACGACAACAGAAGTTTAAGAAGGTGTGGCTTAAGTTGATTAGATACAATGTGTTGAGTGTTTGAGCATGAGAGTGCAAAGAGAAGGTTTCATAAAGAAAAGAATGGTCAATATATCCTACTGAGAAAAAAATATATATAACCTAAAATGTGTTCCATAGATTTACTGTCATTGCCAATTATGGTGACAACAGCTGGGGTGGGGGCAGAAGCCATACTGCAGAAGGTTGAGAAATTAGTGAAGAAACAAAGTAGAGTAGCAGATTTAGGCAATGCTTTTCATATGTTTAACTATGAAGGAGAAGACAGAGAGAGAGAGAGTGGTAGCTGGAAGGAAACACCAGCTAGGAAAACACATAAACAGGACTTCTAGAAAGCTACCAATATTCTATTTTTTAACCTGGTAGATAGCTACATGGTTGTTTGTATTTCAACTAATAAACTGAAGCTTTTCAAACAAAAAGCTAAACTTTATGTTTTGTGGACTTTTTCTTTGTTGGTTGGTGTATAGTATTTCCAATTAAAAAAATATGTATGAAGGTATCATTTTAAGGTCACAAAAGAAATGTAAAAGACTAAATCTAACCAAAAATATGTGTCAAGAAAATTATAAATCTTATTTGAAAGATATTTTTGAAAATCTTCTCTATTTGGAAAGGTATATAAAGCTTTCGTATAGGAACAACAAGAATCACTTAAATGCACATTCTGTCAAATCAACCTATACATTAAATGCAATTCCAGCAAAATCTGAATAGGGCTTCTCTATGGAATATAAGAAGGTAATTCTAAACTCCACATGGCACTCGTAAGGCTTAAAAACAGCAGAAACATGCCTAAAATATAAAAAGGTCAGATGTCATGCCTTGTAAAATATTAAGACTTATTATATCATAAATAGAACAGATAAGAGGTATAAGGATATAGAAATAATATGAGTGGATAGGCTTAGAAATAATAGAGATAAAGCCAAGCATATATAAATGAGCCTTAACAAAGTTGACATTGCAGATTGGTAAGGAAAGAATTAACTGCTCAATAAAAATGTTGGGAGAGTTATTACTCACATGAAAAAAAGAAGATACGAATTTTACCTCACACTCTACAGTAACCTTAAATTCTAGATGCATGAAGTACTTTCTTTTTATAAAGAAAAATCTACAAACAACTAATTTGTCAAATAGAATAGTATCTTAATGAACTTCAGGTAAGAAAAGATTCGTTAATTAGACACAAACGATATGAAGATAAAGAAAAAGATTGATATATTTAGCTACATTAAAATTAAGAACTTCTGTTTCTTAAAATATACCATGAAAAGAATAAAAAGACAAGCTACCACCTGAAAGAAAATATTTGCAGTATCTATAAATAACAAGGATTAGTATTTAGGATACATAAGTTCTTTTTAATCAGTAAGAAAAAGACACATAGCCTCAAGTAAAAATTGAAATAAATATAAAAGAGCATTAAACAAAAGAGGAAAGCCAAATGAACCATAAACTTGTTAAAACATGCATCCTCATCAGTAATTAGGAAATACAATTTCAAACCTCAATGAGATCCAATTTCATGCAAAATTTTAAAGTAAGTCAATGTCAGTTTTGGTAAAAATATGGGACAAGAAAAACTCTTAGTCACTGCCAATGTACATGTAAATTGGTGCAACCCCTTTGAAAACTATTTGTCACATAAAGTTGAACATGTGTGTATGCTGTAGCCTTGTAATTCTACTACTAAAAGATTTTATATTTATATATTACAAGATTTATATAAGAAAATGCATAGCAACATTGTTCTGAACAACAACAATCACAAACGTTTACCAAAACAAATGCTCAACAAAGTGTGTTGTATTATATGTGTATGCTCAACAAAGTGTGTTGCGTTTTAACTGTTTTCATGCAGTTATGTGTGATATGAGAAGTGAGGAAATAACTTACAGTATATTAATATATTGAAATTATCTAAAGTGATGAAAAGGAATGACACAGTACTTTATAAATCAATAAAAATGAATCGCAAATAGTATTAACCAAAATATGCAAGATATAGAACACATATATCATGTTATTATTTGATTATCATAAAATTCAATACCAATAAATTAAACCTATTTTTAGGGTATATACATGTGGTTGGACACAAAATACAGAAAGGGAGAGGAATGTGATCTCAGAGGGATACACTGCTATCATGCTTTATTTCTTAGGCTAGATGGTGGGCACATGGGTGTTAATTTTATTTGTTGTAATTTTACAGTACATGTATGCATTTTACATACTCCTTTGTATATATAGTGTATTTTCCAAATCTCTTTAAGGAAAATATCATATGCCTTAAATAGGAAATCTTTGATGAAAAAAATTAACCAATGACTTTGATCATTTGAACATTATGAAGTTGATTTTTAAAAATACCTCAATATAAGGTAGGGAAGTAGCAAATAATCACTGAGCTAGAAAGAAAAGAAAAAATCTAATAAAACTATTATGAGGGCAAAAATTACCAAAAAAAAAAAGGGGGGGGACTCTAAATAGGCAAAAAGCAGAGGAGTAGGTGGAAAAGGATAAGAAATTATTGAACAAAGTGTTAAAAAAAATTGACACACTGCTTTCTCCATGCCAATTTATGTTGCCTCCAAAAATGTAATACATTAAAGATTCCAAAAAACACAGATAGAGGGAAAAAACAGCTATTTTCCTTAAAAGAAAGCAAATAAAAATAACTAACTTCAGATTGCAAGTACTCATGATGGAAAAAGTTTACCCTGTGTTTTCATAAATCATTTTCATTTGTGTGAAAAATAGAGAAGAAAATAACATTCTAACATAAATGCACTTGAAAATTTACTAATCTTTTACTGCTGTCATGTAATAAACACATACATAGAGATGTGTTATAATAAAAGAACAATTCTTTATGTGAGTGTGTACAATAACCAAAAAATCATCCAAAAGACCCAAATTCCAGAGAGTTAAAGCTTTACTTTTTTTGGGTGGTAGTATGCATTTTATTCAGAGAGGGTAGCTGGACATTTGATGAAACTAGAAATGGATATAAGGTCTTTTACATTTGAGTTTTCCTCACTTTGAACTTTGTCCAAGTGGTGAATGAGTCATGACCAAATATTTTCACAACCTACTAGACATTTGGTGATCATTGAGCCATGAGATGATGGCCTTCCATCATTCCTTGGTGGACAGGTGTCACCACTACTAATTAGGCTTTTGCTTAAAATCTGCTAGGGAGCCAAAAAGCAAGAGGGTCTGGAGACTGAACAGCCCATTCATGGCCTGCAGTGGCCCTATCCAGGTAGGAACAGAAGGCTCCAGGCCAAGGCCAGCTGCTAAATGTCATTACATCCAGTATAACAAAGAGGGGTTTTACCTTGGATTGCTGTCAATCTGGCAATGCTCTACCAGCATTTAGTTGACAGGATGAAATTTCACAAATGTAGGTGCTTTGAGGAACATAACTTTGTCTGAATCAGTAACATAAATTTTACAACTGACATTTCACATGATGTCACGGTATATTCTGGTCAAAAGTCTATCGGCCACAGATTAGCAGAATCTTAGAATAGGTAGACGAGTAGGATGTGCTCCATAGGCAACTGTTTTACACTACAGATACAGTTCTAGAAATGAGGCAGAAAATAACATTCTCAAAATAATAACACTCTCCATTTATACAACATATTACAATTTTCAAATGATTTCACATACCCTTAGAGGTAGAAATTTTTAATTTCAGAAGTAAAAAAAAAACAATTAAGCTCACAGAGATAGTACAGCACTGAGCCAGGACATATTCTGAACATAAGTTAAAGTCTAGTGTTGCAACATCAAAGACATGGAATCAACCCAAGGTGCCCATCTATAGGGGATTGGATGAAGAAAATGTGGTACATATACATCATGGAATACTGCACAGCCATAAAGAGAATGAGATCATGCCCTTTGCAGAAGCATGACTGCAGCTGGAGTCCATTATCCTAAGCGAATTAATGCAGGAACAGAAAACCAAGCACCTCATGTTCTCACTTACAAGTGGGATCTAAACACTGGGTACTCATGGACATAGAAATGGCAACACTAGACACTGGAGACTACTAGAGAGGAAAGGGAAGGAGTGGTTGAAAAACTATTGCATACTATACTATCTGCGTGACAGTATCAATCATACCCCCAAACCACAGCATCATGCAATATACCCATTTAACAAACTTGCACATGTACCCCGTGAATCTAAAATAAAAGTGGATTTTTTTTTTAATAATCTACTGTAGGATCCTCTCCACCACAGAGGCTTAAACATAGTAACAAGGATAGTGGTTGGCCAGGGACCATGACTCATACCTGTAATCCCAGCTACTTGGAAGGCTGGGGCAGGTGGATCCCTTGAGCTCAGGAGTTCAAGGTTATAGTGAGCTGCACTCCAGACTGGGAAACAGAGTGAGACCAGACTCAACTTAAAGAAGATAGTGGTAGGAGCTGCCATTTTTATTAAGCAGCTAGTATGTATGAAGCATTGTATTATGCACTTTGTAATTCTGTGTCTAAATTGAAAATATTAAATTATATTAAAACACATAGCAAGAATTTTCTCTATTTAATCCTTTGATTACAGTGAAGATTTCTTATCAGTTTCTAAACTTAAATGCCCTTGTTTTGCTCTCTTTAACTGGAGCATAACTGTATTGATTTTATATACATATATAAATTAACTATTAAATTTATTTGCTTATATATTTTTACATTATACTAATTTTATCATATTTTGCAATTCATTTTTTATAATTCTATATATTCATATATTTTAAATATATGTTATAATTGTATTATAATTAATCATAATGTATAATTATATATTCCATATATAAAAGATAGTTTATATGTGTATATATTATATATAGTGAACATATATTTTATAATTTTGTTATAATCAATTAAATATTATATAATTACATATAATCATGTACTAATTATTTCTGTTATTTCACCTATGAATGAAATTAGCTACAAAAACAGTATTATATACTAAGAGATGATAATTTTACTAAACTTTAAAAAAATTGCATGGTCAATATTTAAAACAAAAATTTTTCTTAGCCATTATTTATATTTTATTTTTTACCCTTAGTATCACAAAACAAATTACCCTGGAGGGTTCTATTTAACAGATATTTATTGAAAGTTGGCTGTGCTAAGAAAGCAGGAGCTATCCAGAAGTGAGATCAGATAGTGCCCTTAAGGACTTCATTATGTACTAAGAAGAATAAAAACACACAAATAGAAGACAATGAGAATTGACCAGAATTTTTTTTCTTTAAGTTCTTCTAAATAGAAAAGGTAGTGTATTTAAAATTAACCTAAAATATATTTAAACTGATATTTCAGCCATGGTAAACTAATATTTCTAAGTTCTCAAAAGTCAACTCAAAATAAATTCAGAGTAGTTTCAAATACTGAGTCATTAAACTGACCCCTAAGAATAAAGAGAGACAGGACACAAATGGTGTCTCTTTATTTTCATTGATTTATTTCAGCACAATTCATCATACTGGGTTTTTTCATTGGCAGAAAACTTTTTATTCTTGTATTTTTCATTTAATACAAGAGCCAGCAAAAATGCATTGAAAGGCAAAGTTAATAAACTAAAATCTCTAGCTTCAAATGCAATATCTAAAAAGGAAAATCTCAAATCGTTAGCCCACATAAATATTCCCCTTCCTCATTCCTCATCCCAATCTCTCTGTGTCCTCCTGACAACACACATACACACACCCTTCACCTCACACCTGAATCAGTTATTCTAACATACAGCAACCTCATTCTATATCCGGTCCTTTTATGTCTACTTTCAGTTTAACCTAAGCCAGAATACTATCACTGAATAATATAATATAATGCATGACAAGTATGAATCTTTTTAACATGGCCCCATATGCTGGAGAAGCAAAGAAAATAATATGATGCAGATTTCTGAATCTCCTTTTCCCTCAGAAATCATATGCAATAATTAGAGGCATACTAAAAATCCAAACAAAGAGACCACTCGCTGTATAGATCTATAAACTGGATATTGGTGTTACAGATGCCAAAACACAGTCAGAAAGATTAGCTTTCAGCTCCAGCCCTGCTGAGGAAGTTCCCTGAAGGATGAAAGAGGCCTCGAACAAAGTGAGATGCTTTAGCTGATCAAGCCCTATTTGGTCACTTTCATCTTTGCGATGCGTGGAAAAGGAGCTGCTTTCCTGCCAGCTCTTGGCACTGAGACCAGGCAGAGACATAAAGGGAGGCAAGGCAAGGCCAGTACAAAAGGGGAAGTGGTTAAAGGCAGCAGCCCATTCCAAAGAAACAAAGGTGCTGGCAGGAGACATTAACAAGGAAGACGCTTGAGCCTCCATGGTAAATAGAATGGCAATGGCCTAATAATAAACCTGAAAGACACAAGTGAGGATGGTTGCATGCAAAGTGGAGGGAAACCTTCCAATTACTGCTGTAGACAGCCCTATTAATCCTCAGGAGCACTCCCGACAAAAAGTCTATTCAATTTTCCCTCGATGTGTTCCATCTAATGGGAGCAGTATTATGTCTGACACTGAGGGTAATTACCTCATGAGAATTTCACATACAGAGAAGTAAAGTCTTTAATTTTCTGCAGGTGTCTTGGACACATTCTGCATAATTCTTTGCCCCAAAATGAGGTGTGCATTCCTCTTCTGCAGAGCTGCTTTCAGATTGGGATGGTTTGCATTTGAGGACTATAAGTAATAGTCATTTATCTTAGCCATTATGGAAAGCAGCGCATAGTATATTCTCCCTTCATCACATTACAAATGGCATTAGTAACTTCAGCAAAGCTGAAAAAATAAATATAATATATATCATATATGTATCTGATATATATATACACATACACACACGTACTCATATATATACAAATCTTGTTATAACACTCCTCTGGCTCACAACCGTTAGCAGCAGATAAGTACTTAGGAGCCCTTCTATATACATTAGCTAAGAGAGTTCCAATAAGACTACAACCCCGTAGGCAGACACTTAACTGTTTACGCCTCTCAGTTTATGAAACTTAGAAACATTGAAATTGTACAGGAAAGAGAATAAATAGAGAGGACAATATTAAGGCTGTTTTATTTTCTGAAATAAGTACATATGTAGCATGTCTTATTGATTTGTTCTAAAGACGCCTAAGCCAAACATAAATAGATAATTTTTTTTGTGGAATTACACAAAGCAGTTTTTATCATTTTAGCATTCAATCCCTTTTGTGTAACAAAGAAAGCATCCTATAACAGCGGAGGTGTGACAAAAAGGATGTTTAATATGCTAAGTAGAATATGCACAGGGAGGAAACACTCCTTTTAAAAAAATGTTTTTCAATGATGGAGCAGTCAAGAGTATAGAAATAGGTTATAATGTGGCACACTTCATTCAAATTAATGCAGAAATAATTAAACATTTCTTAGAGTTGATGGCTTTACTACTGAGAAATTGTTACATTATACAAGAACTTATTTTTTCTACTAGAAAATAGGTTACATGATCAAGACCACACTGCTTGGTGTCATATATGCTCTTTATGAATGTGTTTTCTTAAAAATATACACTGTTAACTAGAAAAAAATGACACTTCAGATATCGCAATATGGTTTATTGAAACAGAGGTGGCTGAATCCCTTTGTTTCTAAACTGGTTCTGCTTCCAAAATGGCCATGATTTTAGGTTACAGAAGCTATGCCTGCATGGGACAATCAGATTGTCCCATGCAGGCATCACTCTCTGCTGTTCACCAGCAGGGCATCACTCTCTGCTGTTCAGGGGCTCATAAACAGCCCAAACTAACTGTTCAGGTTTCCTTCTTATCCAGGTGTCTTAAACATTGTAGAACATTTTGAATGTGTTCAGAAAATTCCCCAAAAACCTGACTATAGCTAATAAAAATTTTTATTACAGTTCAACTTTAGCAAAAAATTAACATGTCCTTGAATGTAAGTTATGTTTAATTTTCTTTTTGAAATTAGGATGTAAAATTTTAATTAATTACTCTAAGGAAGTGTAGTCTTCTACTCAAAAGCCCGAGGCATCCTTTCAGAGAGAGAAGACTAAGGATGTGCTCGCATCCTTCTCCCTCCTCTCTCTTTCTGAAAATCCCAGTACATGCAGCAATCGGTGCTTCTGGTAATTGCAAAGGACATGCTGTCCTTGGCTTTCATTATTTCCCAATTTACTCAGGCAGGCAAAGACATCCATCAAGTCTTCAAGCCATAAACTTCCTATTATCCTGTAAAACTTCCCCAAAAGTCTCCTGAGGCTGAAGAGACTGCAAAAAACTGATCTGGAAACTTCCATAACTAGTGCGCTAACCTATAACTCAATAAGAAGTATAGACTTGCTAATGCCCAGTTACCCTTCATGCTCATGGCTAATCACTAAGGTTGGTCTCATTTCTTGATAAAAATGCCACAGGCAAAGGTGAAGAAACTACCAGTCATCTATTACTGGTCTCTGCTTATAAGAAGATACCACAATATGCTGTTTTTCTTTTAGAGGGAAGGTGAAGAAAACCTTGGTTATCAGCTTTTTTTTCCCCACTAACAGATATAAAATGGTTCTTTATGAAACATCTGAGTGTAAGTTCCAAATTTCCCTCTGTGAACTCACCATGGCTATGAAATGTTGCAAACATGTAATTCTCCTGTATATTCTTAAAGAGACATCGACTTTCAAATTAGGTCAATGTTGGTAAACACTGTCTAAGACCAAGTGAACATAAATCTGAAAGATAATTCAGCATTAAATATTCAAAGTAGAATAATTTTAACTAATACTCAGAGTGCTCACTATTTTCTTTTTTTTTTTTTAACATGAGAAGTTTTTCAAATACCCAACCCCCTGGCAATTCAGAACAGATTCAGGAAAGAACATTACTTCTTACTGAAGAATTAGTTCCAAACTAATACAGATGACAGAACAAGAAAGCATACATGGGAAATAAAATCTGAAACAGATGGCAGGAAGTCCTATATGAAGAATTATACATGCATAGATGATCTGGCCAAAGAAAATTATTCTGGCATCAACACTGGGTCCATTCAAGAGATGGTCAAGAAGAAAGATGAAGTGAAATCGTCAGACCAGTAAGTGGTCATCATGGGGCAAAATATACTTTTTAATTGTACTATTGGTGATGTAATTTACATTAGGGTATTCTGGCTTTATAGGTCCTTAGTAAGAAATGAAAACAGAACATAACATTACTCACTCTCATTTGCATGCAGTAATTTCTGTAAAAATGCACAGAAACAAACATGCATTCTCCACACATGAGGATTCTGATATGAAAGGATGAATGAAGGTTCATAAATATAGTGTGTGTTGAGTATAAAGAGAGAAATATATTAACACCTAGATTATGTTTCTATCTCCAAACAGATTTCTTTATTATTTTTATTTTTTGAGACAGGGTTTCACTCTGTCACCCAGGCAGTAGCGCAGTGGCACAATCGTAGCTCACTGAAGCCTTGACCTCCTGGGCTCAAACAATCCTCTTGCCTCAGCTTCTCAAATGGTTAGGACTACAGCTGCACCACCACACCTAGCTAATTGTTTCCTCAATTTTTTGTAGAGCTGGGGTCTCGCTATGTTGCCCAGGCTGGTCACGAACTCCTGGCTTCAAGTAGTTCTTCCATCTTAGCCTCCCAAAGTGTTGTGATTAACATGTAAGCCACCACACCGTGCCTAAACAAATTTATTTTTAATGTCTCTGAGTTCCAATGCATTTTGAGAATCGTAATCGATCTTCTTTATTTTTATTTCAGTCTTCCTTATAGCAGCTGTGCCTATTTAGCATTTCATAAACAATTAAAACAACATGGATTAGGATTCCAAAACAGAATTATAAAATTTCAACAATTAAAAAAATCAGATTTAAAGCCTTATGACACTTTATGCCATACAATTTGACACTTCCATTTCTAGTTCTAGACAACGTAACACAAATATGACTTTCACAGAGTATGTCAGGACTGTCAGCGTTAGCTATACATTTTAAAAATATTCAGACTAAATTAAAATAACCTGTTTCCAGCCTTTGAAATTTTTTTTTTTAAATTTGTGTTAAAAGCTGTACAAAGATGTAAGGAGAACCATTATTTTACTGAGCATTTACTATGTGCTAGCCAATATTCTATGGTCTTCACACATGGTGATCCATTTAATATTCAAGATCCTCTAGTATTACTTACTGTACTTATCCTTGCTTTGTAGATGAGAAGGTTAAGTAAATTTGTCATGTTCAATACTGTCAAGTAGCATAGCTGGGATCCAAACCTAGCTCCCAAATTCACTCACTTAACTGTTTGCTACAGTATTGTTTTTATATCTCACACATCCAAAAGCATTTATTTACTTCTTATTCTCCATTATCTAAAAACAAAATCTCTTTTGTACAAAATTTTTCTCACTAAACCTGAATAAACTATAGTCCAATACTCATAAAATTATTCTCTTTACATTTATACACACAATTGAATAAATGAATGTGTGTGTTCTTTACCCCTCTAGTTGAAATGAATAAGAATTGTTTTGGGAAAAAACTAATCTAATACTTAATTTCTCCACTAGAGATATACAGTAGCACACTTACAGCATTTCACAGTAGTATCTTGGAAGGTCATCTTATTGCCAGATATTATAATATTTAACTCTCTGATATTCAATTCCCATTACTTTTTTTGTGTACATTCAAAAATTTTTAACCTGTATGCATTATCCAGCCAAAATATTAAACTAAAAAGTAGAAATTTGGCCAGGTGTGGTGGCTCATGCCTGTAATCCCAGAACTTTGGGACATTGAGCCGGGCAGACCACGAGATCAGGAGATCGAGACCATCCGGGCTAACACGGTGAAATCCCGTCTCTACTAAAAATACAAAAAATTAGCTGGGCATGGTGGCGGGCACCTGTAGTCCCAGCTACTCGGGAGGTCGAGGCAGGAGAATAGTGTGAACCCGGGAGGCGGAGCTTGCAGTGAGCCGAGATCGCGCCCCTGCACTCCAGCCTGGGCGACAGAGCGAGACTCCATCTCAAAAAAAAAAAAAAAAAAAAAAAAAAAAGACTGCCCTGTTCTGCCTTTTCTGCCTTACCCTGCTTGGTGGATTCTCTTAGTCTGTGGGTTGTTATGTTATTCAGAGTTCCCAGGGAAACAAAAGAGAGAGAGAGAGAGAAATTTATTTTAAGGAATGGACTCAGGTGAGTGAAGTCTGGCAAGTCCGAAATCTGCAAGTCAGGCCAGAGCTGGAGACACAGGGAAAAGTTGATGTTGCAGTCTTGAGTTTTAAGGTAGTCTGAAGTTAGAATTCCATCCTTCTCAGAGGAATCTCAGTTTTATCTCTTAAGGCCTTGACCTGATTATACAAGGCCCACCTACATCATGGAGTGTGTTCTACTGTACTCAATGTTCACTGATTTAAATGTAAATCACATCTAAAAACTACCCTTAAAGTGACACCTAGACTGGTGTTTAACCAAACAACTAGGTACCATAACCTCCCCAAATTGACAGAAGAAAATTAACCATCACAGCAGCTCATATGTAAATTTTGAATTTTAGAAACTGAACATTACAGAAGACCAATTACTGAATTAGTTTTACCATCTTAAATCCTAAGTAGTGTGTCTTAAAGTTTCAATGATTTTGTAAAGCTGAACATATCTTGAATAATTGTAAACAAAAACACTTTTCCCATAATAAACACAATTCCACTGAGCAACACCACCACTAATGTACAATGAAGACCCTTTTTTAGACTACTGAAGTGCGGTAGTGACAGGAGGGGAAAGGGTAGAACAAGGAGTTTGATTAATAACTGATTATGAAAAATATATTTTGATAACTCACTACTTTCAAACCAGCTGTGAGATATTTAAGGCTTGAATTGGAATTTGTGACCCACACAAAATATTGCAGTGTCCTACAACAGATGCCATTTGAGCTTTGGGAAAGAGAGCCTTGGCCTGATATCACAGTGCTGTGATGGCTTCCTTCCTACAGACAAGGAGCAGGAAAATTGGGAAAGTCACTACTGTAACCAGAAACAACAATTAATGTCAAATATAAATTTGATAGTACTGCATCCATTACAGCAGTCTTCACTTTCACACCCGATTTCATTACAAAATTAGGATTGGAAACTGCTAGTATTCTGGCAGGTAGTTTCAGGGCACAATCAAAACCTCATGTCACCCGAGGCACTCTGGGCAAAATTCCAAACTGCCAAGAGCACCACCTAATTTGCCTATACAGTTGCATATTTTTGCTACAAAGATAAAGAGTGCAACCGTGATATTTGCTTGCACTTGCATGTTACCCAATAACTGGCTTCAAAGGACTTGTATTTTTTTCAACGCTCACACAATAAAATTCTGAGATCATCAGCTCTGTATCTGTTTTCTCATCTGAGGGAAAAGTCGACCTTGGGTTGTTTCTAATTGCTCTACCAACAGCATTTAAGGGTTATTTGTAGTTCACATACTTTTAAAAAAATACTTCTTGTGACATATTGATCCAAAATATTACCACGAAAACATTTAAAACAATTGCAATAAGATACTGATTGTCACATCTTTGCTGTGTAGGGGTTTATATGCAAAAAGATTCATGACTGACCCTTTCAGTAGTTACAGATTGAATAATATCTGAGTTAATAACTATCCTTTAAGTATTCTTCTATGTGCTTAGCCTTCTCTCATGTGCATATGTATTGTCAGCAACGCCATCAGTAAACAGAAATTAGGAAGCATTACTTTTTCATGTGCACATGAGACACACATGGATAAACAGGACATGGCTCCTCATGTCCTGTTCTAAGGGAGAAAGAGAAGTAATCAGTTAAAATACAGCACAGTAAGGGCTGGCATTGAGTATCATGAACATCTGGGAAACTACAAATCTCTTAGTATGACCAGAACATAGGGCTTAACATTAAGTATTATTAGAGCTGTCCATGATTATAGTATAGAATTAAGAGGCATTATTGAAGGCCCAATTCTAAAGCATGATTTTGTAATGATACAAATCTAAATACTATATATAGACGGTTCTTGTTTTATCTTACCATAGCCATGCCATTCTGATTGTAATTATTCTGGTTTTCACAGATGATGTAACTGGGACTTAGAGACATTTATCAAGCCAACTTTGTTGAACACTTTGTTTCACACAGAACAATGGCTCCCCAAATATGTCTATATCATAATTCCTGGAACCTGTAAATATATTGCCTCACATGGCAAAGAAGACTTTGGAAATTAAATATATTTCTTGAGATGGGAAGATTATCCAGGTGGGCCCAATAAGAGGGAGGCAAAAGAATCAAGAGTCAGAGAAGGAGGTGTAACAAGAGAGGCAGAATTCAGTGTTGCAGGGAAGGATCCCCAGAGCAAATATGTGGGCAATACTAGAAGCTGGCAGAAGCAAGGAAGTGAGTTCATCCTAGAGCCTCCAGAAGGAAGACAGCCCTATCAACACCTTGACCTCCATACTGTAAGATAATAAATGTGCACTCTCTTAAGCCAGTAGTATGCCAGCATTGTCATAAGTGCTTTGCATGAATGAAATAATTTTAGCCTCACTAACATGAGTCAGGTACTACTTTATATTGTATGTAGTCCTCACAACAACCTATAATGTAGGTACTAGCTTTCTACCCATTTTGGAAGTGTGGAAACCAAGATACAAAGAATTAAAGTAATTTGTCTAAGGTCATACACTTAATCATTGACAAAGCCTGAGTTTGATCCCAAGCAATCTAGGGTACATCTTGACTTGAAGTGTCTTCTTTTCCACATTCGCATACCTATTAAATGTCAAAAACAGTGTCTTAATCTGTGTTTCCCCGCAAAAAAACAGAACCTAAGAAAAACGTTTGTGTGCAAGTAGTTCATTTTGAGTATTGATCCTAAGAAGCAGGAATAGGGGACTTGGAATAAAGAAAACAGAAGAAGGAGAAGCCAGTCCAAGGATTTATGATCAAGCTGTATTCACTGATAACAACTAGGATCTTATCCCAGTGGATAATATCTAATGAATGTGGAGAAGACATCTCAGAATTATCTATTCAAGGAACAGAAGAAGGAATTATTTATTTGCCAGCTTTTGTCCCCCATTAATCCAAGGTTCAGAACTCAGTGTTAACTTTTCACACTTTCAGGGCTACGCATACACCAGATGAGATGAGTGGGTTACTAAGGTCTTCAACTTGGAGGCAGCTAAGAAGCCTCATGGTGACAGATACTCAATTCAGCCAGCGTGAAGATCTGTCAGGTTACACCTGCCCCAGTTGAGTGCGGTGGCAACAGCTGGAGAAATAAATGTGAGCTGTAAAAATGTAAGAGCATAAAAGGAGTCGAAAGCAGCTGGTCTTTGGATTTCAAATTCCAGATTCTTTCCATTGTATCATGATGCATCTCCTCAAGTAATAACTTGTTTTTGCATTGATAAGTTCTGTTGTTTTGAAAGATTAGGTTTCTGCAATAATAGTGAACAATAAAATGTGTTTTTCTTATATATCCCACGAAAGGTGGATTATGCTGTTTTATATGGATTACTTTTGTCTCACTAAATGGATATCAAATTCCTAGAAAGTGGATATAGTAACATTTACCACTTTTTTTATTTCCACAATATTCAAATCAACAATGGACTTAAAATAGGAACTCAAAAAATATGCACTGATTAGTATTCATTTGAATTTCAACTTCTCAGATATTAGTTTTATTAGTAATTACTGCCAAAATGTAAATACCCCCACTAGGGATTTTGGAAAATGCTTTCTTCATGTTTTAATGCTCCTTTCAAATCTGTTCCATTCTTTCTTCTTTTAATTTTAATAGCTTAATATTTTTCACCCAAATATAGCATACAATTTGACTTCTGTCATTAGACAGGAGAATCACCAAGGACCAAACCTGGAAATCCTGAAAAATATTTCTTTCCAGATGGATCATAATTCAAATTGAACAAAGTTTTAAGAAATCCTAAGCATAATTCTATATTAATATATTTGTCATTTTTATAGAGAACATTTTTTATCAATTGGACAACATATACAGTACAACAAACCATCCAAAGAATGACAGCATTAGAATGTGAATTAATATGGTTATGACTCTATGTCACTAATTTGAGGCCAATTGCATAGATATAATAAAAACTAAATAGATTGTAATATATTATTATTTTACATATCTGGCTAGTAGGTGAAAGACAGCCAAATATTTTGTACCTTAGCAGCATAGTGAAAATTCTCAGGACATAGCACTCTTTATTTACCTCATTTCAAAAACGAAAACATTTCCATGAAGAAATATCCATGACAAAATAAATACAGAAAGTAAACTTTGTTGGATATAATTATTCGAATTTGCTTGATACTTTTGTCTTTTCTTCGTTATTACACCTGTGAAAATGGTGTTTTAGTTTAAGTAAAAAATAAGCCAAAAAAGGTTCCACTGGGAATCACTATTTTTTATCATAAAAATTAAAATTAAGTAATATACTAAAAATTTTTACCATTTGAGAGACAGTAATCTACAAAATTTACTATAGCCACATTGAAAATGTATTCTTGAATATGGTTTTATTTAATGGATAATTGCATATAAGTAATTTTCTACACACATGTATCATACAGTAATTACTTTTGATAATTATTGTTTTGTTTTAAAATCATTTAAAGTTATAAATAACATAAAATAAAAGATATTATTTTTCACTTTATCTGTATTTAATAGAAAAGTTTCTTAGAGTATAATTCTAGAAAAGCATTACAAATTAAGGTTTATTAAGTTTTTTATATAATTAACACTTGGTAAGGATAAATCACATACTTACTATTTTGGAGTTTTAGGATTCTGTGAGACTCATCAATCATGATCAAATACACCTTGAAAAAAATACTCTATGCCAATGAAAAGAACTATTCCACTATGGTAATAAATCATCAATTCACAAGGAAATACAGGGCCTCAATTTTTATGGGCTCATCGGAAAGACCTGAATGCCGTAAACACATGTATTTGGTATTTGGGGTTACTGCTTTTAAAAATACGAAGAAAGGGCAAAAAAAATCTGTCAAATCAAAAAGCTAATACAAGGTTCCGAATTTTTTAAATCATAGATTCATAAGCTTCTTAAAAAAAGGCATGAATCTTTAAAGAAGGATCTTTGGAGGCCTGATACAAATGATAGAGAATAGAAATTTTAAAACCTGTCTTTTCAAAATTAACAACCCTATATTTGAAAAGTGATATATTTTTAAAATTAAGCAAATATTTTTGTTCATATTTCATTAGGAGAAAAGTGGCTATCACATTGCCGTTTCAAGTTGCAATTTATATGTAGAAACTTTCTATTCATACTAATGCTAATTTTTTCACTCCTTAGCATCTTTTATAGTTTGAATATATCCCCCAAAAAGCAGGTGTTGGAAACTTAAACCCCAGTGCAACAGTATTGGAAGGTGAGGCCTAATGAGATGGGATTGGGCCATGAGGGTTCCATTCTCATCAACAGATTAATGTCATCATGGCAAGAGTGTGTTCATTATAAATGGGCAACTTTTGTCCTCTATTCACTCTCTTGCCCTCTCTCATCTTCTCTCTTACTCTTTGGTCTTTTCCATAGGATGCCACCACAAGGCCTCACCACATGCTAACCCCTCTATCTCAGACTTCCCTGAATTCAGGACTATGAGCCAATGAATATCTGTTCATTATCAATTACTCCACCTCACACATTCAGTTAGAGCTGCAGAAAACAGACAAAAACAACATCCCATATTTTCCATGTTCCTACAGTGCAATTTCAGAGAATTGCTTCCAATTTCTGAACACCAGTGAGCATGTACTAGAATGTAAGACTCAGTCAAGCTTCTGGAATGCTGGGAACACCAGGTAACATGTGTGAAACACAACATACAGTAACTTACCCTTTACTGGCCCATCCCTAGCTGGCTGAAATTACAACATGTAATTTATCTTGCAGGAATATTGTTTCTACCATCTGTGTCAAATAATCCAATTACCTAACAGCAGTAAAAGGTATGCAAGTAATATCAGGAATGATATTAGACTATGAACAACCTGAGGTCTGTCGTATTGGGAAACTAGACTAAAAGAGGAGATCAAAACCCAAAGAAATGTAAAACAGAAACCTTCACACAACATGAAGACTTAGCCATCCAACATCCCATCCAATAACTAAAATAAACAAAGCATCCATTTATCATGTTTCAGTGTCTGGAATTCTTACTGGCACAGTTTCTGACAGTTTTCTGAGATATTTCCTTTGTTCACTCACACTAAATAATCTCAAACCAGATGTATGATGATCAGCCACATTCGGGTGGAAGAAGTATTTATTCCCATTAACCTGTTAACAGATAAATATGTCAGTAATGCCATGTAGTACCATTTAATTCAAGGGAATAGAAAGACATATTTCTTCAGTTAAAAAAGTTCCCAGTACACGTTATTTGTTCTTTTTAAAGCATCTTTTCTTTTCAGTACAGATACACTTTCATCACATACTTTTCTTCCAGAATGTACTTGAGTGTTCTTTGTTTTTCAAACTTCCTGTTATAATCATATGCAGGTTCTCAGCTGAGTGGTATGTTGAAATCCCAGAATGAAAAAATATAGGCAAAAGGGAGAAAAGTGGGGACAGAGCCACGTGTAAGAGATAAACCCTGCTTTAATGCTAACCCCAGTTAACTTGGCCAACAGCTCAAATCAAAATGTACGTAGTTTTGTAAGCTAAGCTCAAACTGGCCTTCGCTGGCCAATGGACACTGTTGCATGAGGGTAACCCAGGCTTTTACACTGACTACAGTTGGTTAGGGAAAACTGGAAGGGAGGGCTGTTGCTCAGGAAATGTAGGGGAAGAGACCAAATCTACAATGGTCTCTGCAACAAAAAGCAGGGTTAATGGGTCAAATCCATAATGTGTCTGCGTGTATACTCAACATGAAAACTGGACATCAAAGACCAATTTTAGATGAAGAGTCTGAAATTTTTGGTTAAGCCCACAGAGTGAACAAGGTCCAGCATTTAGAGAGTCTCTAAGGCCATTGTAGGCCCAAAATGTTTTGCGGAAGATGTCAGTCAGGAGGGGAAGAGCAAATTTACAGTGATTTCTTACATGGAAATAACAGAAAAGTGACAAAGATCCAGAAGTAGGTTTGTTAGGGTTTACCTTGAATCTTATGACATCCAGGGACCCCTCACCTGCACAGATCCCTTCTTAAGACATAGCAGGAAGCCTAACAATATGTTCCTGTGATCATAGGTCTCTGGAATTTTTATCAATATAAAGTAAAATTATTATGACATCAGAAGAAACTTGGAAAGACCCTTAGATTAGGAATGTCTGATTAAATCAAGTGAGGAAAAAAAGACTCCTGGTATGAAGAGTGCTTTCTTGTATTTATTTATTTAATAAAAATAATAAAGGACCACACTCAGGCTGCAGTGCACTGCTGTAGTCAGGACTCACTGCAGCCTTGACCTCCCAGGCTCAACCAATTCTCTCACCTAGGCCTCCTAAGAAGCTGGGACCACAGGCAGATGCCATATCATGCCAGGCTTTTGTTGTTGTTGCAGAAATTGGGCCGCACTGTGATGTCCAGGCTGGTCTTGAACTCCTAGACTCAAGCAAATCTCCCATCTCAGCTTCCCAAAGTGCTAGAATCACAGGCATGAGCCACTATGCCTAGCCAAGAGTACTTTTTTGTCATCTCTAAATTTATCTTTTAAAAATTCTCCATTTTTTTGTATGCACAAACCTATGACAGTATTTCTCCCAGTTTTACAGTGATCTTGAAAACTGATGACAAATAACAAATAATGAATTGTTTAGATAAAACAATTTTTTCAAATCTTTTGGTAACACACATATTTTCTAAACTATCAATAAACATTATTGGTAGTTTAGAAAAACCTCTTTCAGATATATATATACACACACACATATATTAAAAAAACACATATATGTACTTTTCATATATATAATCAGCCATGCTAGAGGAAGTATTGAGTTATCCTTTCATTCTCTCTGTTGCAAACATAACAAAAGTTATTTTCATTTGAAGCATATGCAGGCCAAAAAATGTAAGAAACAGTGTGTGTGTGTGTGTGTGTGTGTGTGTGTGTGTGTGTGTGTGTGTATGTGTATGTATGTCAGATAATTAATAAAATATTATGTCATATTCATGCATTTGTGATGATTACGGTGATTTGTCAGTTTTTATAAGTTAGTAATTTTTGTAGTTTCTTTTTTATTCTAAATAATTACTTTATTCCTAACTTTTAAATATATAACTTAGAGGAAAGGGGTTTGAGGGGGAAGGACATATATCTAAACTGTATAAGCTTTAGCCTCCACAGAATCTAGAACCGCTCCCATTTTGAAATTGAACGTCAGTTTTTCTGTTGTTTCTTCTTGTTTCAAGACGGCAGATTAGAGGCTTTTAGCATGCTTCAACCCCTTGGAAATAGCAAGACAGTGCATAAAGACCAACTCTATGAGCTTTATGTCAAGAAGAAAAATAGGAATACACTGGAATCAGGAAGGACACCCAGATCCTGGGAAGGAGAACATGGGAAAAGAGACCCAATTACAGTGTGTGACTGATAGAGGTGAGTGAAGCCCCAGTACATCAGAGAGGCAGAGAGCTCTCCTCTGTGACTCACATTTCCACTGAGGATCCAAGCAATCCAGGCTGAGGGAAAGCACTTTGTTTCTCCCAAGCCCTGGAGCTTACCTGGGGAGAGGCTTGAAGATGCTGTGAGGTGAAGACACTAGGAAAAGCTGCAGACATTTGCCTAGACCAGGACCAAGAGAAGGACAACATTTATAATCCAGGTGCAAATAAAGTCAACCCCGCACCGTGGCTACACAGGCATTTCAGTCTTGGGCGGGAGACTGGAGCACCTGCTCTGAAGCAGATTAGAGATCTCCACATCCAGAACTGTGGAAAGTGGCTCAGCAATAGGCAGTGGAATTGTATTCTCCTCCATTACAGGTCTGGGGCAGGAAGAGAGCTACTACAACTACAGTCTCTTCTGGATGACACGACTGGCAGCCAGGGCCAGGTTAGCAACCTGGAACTGGTTTGCACGTGTCATTGTTGAGTGCCTCAGCCTGCTCCCCTGAGATCGTGGTATAGAGAAATCCTCTCTGCTCCACCCCAGGCAGAACCTCAGGCATTTGGAGCACCCACTTGCCTGGAACAGCAGCTTGAGCTAACCAACCCTTCATGGACATAGATTTTGGTGCAATGGGGCCCTCTTTGCTCCACTCCCAGACAGATCTTCAGGCATTCAGAGCACCCATTCACATAGACTAGCAGCCTGAGTCACCCTACCCATCCTGTGCAGAGATCCTCTGCATAGGGGGCACTCTATACCCAGACAGATCTCCAGGAATTAGAAGCATGTGCTCACCTGGTTCGACAGCCTGAGCTAACCCCCACTACCTGGGTATAGATTGTGGTGCAATAAGACCCTCTTTACTCCACAGTCAGGTAGATCTTCAAGCATTTGGAGTACCCACTCACCTGGATTCGTCATTTAGGCCACCCCCTGTTCCTCATGCAGAGAACTTGGGGCCAAAGAGGTTTTCCAGCTCCATGCCAAGGAACAATTCTGGGCTCTTGGTGGCTGCCCATTGGATTCGTCCTCAGGCCTGGTGTTTGTACCTGCAACCAGGGCCCTGTAGGTGGACCTGTATAGTCCAACTCTACACATCTTCCCCCTTATCCCACTGGGGCTAAGCAGGGAGCTCAGACCACTGTGAACTCCACAAATAAGCCTATTGCCTGAGGCAACAGAGAGCTTCTCCCAGTACACAAGCATTAAGTATATACCCAGCCATGTGTTTAGCCACAGTCAGCTCTCACCCATAGCACTATCTATTGATTGTAGGTCAAATTGCACAGTCCAATATAAAACCTGCCAGCAGAAGTCTACAGTCATATCCTCTAAAGAGTGGGGGAAAGAGAAAGGGGGAAAAGAAAAATAATAATAATAATAATATTGATAATAATAATAAATATAAAAATAAATAATAACAAATAATTATAGGGAAACAAAGAAAAAAATAATCCTACCCAAAGGAGAATAATTCAAAAATTAAAAAGTAGCAGTGTCTTCAGGTGAGAAGGAACCTGGGCAAGAATTCTAGTACCATGAAAAATACTGATGACGTGATACTGCAAAGGACCACAGTAGCTCTCCAGCACTGGTCCCTAACCAAGATGGAAACTCCGAAATGACAGATAAAGAATTCAAATCATGGATGCAAGGAAGCTCAATGAGATCCAAGATAAGGTTGAAAATTAACATAAAGAAACTTCTAAGGCAATCCAGGAAATGAAGGAAGAAATAAACATCTTCAAAATAAATCAGAGATTTTGGAATGGAAAAAAATCACCTAAGAAATTTTAAAATACAAAGGAAAGTTTTATCAATAGATTAGACCAAGCAGAAGAAAGAATTTCAGAGCTTCAAGACCAGTCTTTTGAATTAACCACAACAGACAAAATCTTTTTAAAAAGGAATTTAAGACATGTCCAAAGTCTTCAAGAAATACAGGATTATGTAAAGCAACCAAAATTATGAAATACTGGCATTCCTGAGAGAGAAGAGAAAAAGAAAACAACCTAGAGGACATATTTGAGAGAATAATTCAAGAACATTTTCCTTATCTTACTAGAGAGGTAGGCATCCAGATATAAGAAATGTAGAGGATACCTGGAAAATATTATTCAAAACCAACATCACCAAGATGTAGATTCACCAGAACTGTTCAGACTCAATGCTAAAGAAAAAAAATCTTAAAGGAACCTAGAGAAAAAGTCAGATCACATACAAAGGGAACCTCATCAGGCTAGCAGGAAGACTTCTCAGCAGAAACCTTACAATCCAAGAGAGATTGGAGGCATATTTTCAGTATTCTTAAAGGTAAGAAATTCCAACCAAGAATTTTATATGCCACCAAACTAAGCTCCATAAGTGAAGGAGAAACAAAATCTTTTTCAGGGAAACAAGTGCTAAGGGAAATAGTTACCACTCTTGGGGTAACCACTAGACCAACCACTAGACCACCAGACCACCTTACAAGAGATCCCTATGGGAATTCTAAACACAGACACAACAGAACAATACTTACTACCACCAAAACATGCTAGCCCACGGACCCTATAACGTAACCAGACAATAGGAACTACAAAGCAACCGGAAAACAACTTCATGATAGTATTAAGACTTCACTTATCAATATTAACCTTGAATATAAATTATCTAAACACCCCGCTGAAAAGGCACAGAGTGGCAAGTTGAATTAAGAAAACAAGATCCATTCAACTGCTGTCTTTCATAAACTCATCTCACACATCACGACACCCATAGGCTCAAAGTAAAGGGTTGGAGAAAGATTTATCACATAAATGGAAGCCTAAAAAACATCAAGAGTCACTATTCTTATAAAAGACAAAACAGACTTTAAACCAACAAGAATGAAAAAGAACAAAGGAGAACATTACATAATGATAAATGGTTCAATTCAACAAGAAGACTTAACTATCCCAAATATATACACACCCAACAGTGGAGCACTGAAATTCATAAAATAATTTCTTCTAGACCTATGAAAAGGCTTAGCCTCATAATACTACTGGGAAATTTCAATATTTCACTGACAACATTAGACAGATCACAGAGGCATAAAACCAACAAAGACATTTTGGATTTAAATTTAGCACTTGACTGATTGGATCTAACAGACATCCACAGAATACTCCACCTTTTAATCACAGAATATACATTTTTCTCATCTGTACACAGAACATACTCCAAGACTGACCACTAGCTCAACCATCAGGCAAGTCTCAATAACTTCAAAAAAATCAAAATCATATCAACCATAATCCCAGACCACAAAGGAATAAAAATAGAAATCAATACCAAGAAGATCTATCAAGACCATACAATTACATGGAAATTAAACAACTGTCTCCTGAATGACTCATCAACAACTTTTGTTGTTTTGGGTAAACAACAAAAGTAACACAGAAATCAAAAATTATTTGAAAGCAATAAAAGAGAGACACAACATACCAGAATCTGTAAAAGATAGCAAAAGCAGCGTTAAGAGGAATGTTTATCCCACCGAACATATAGCTCAAAAAGTCAGAAAGATTTCAAATTAACAATCTAATATCACACCTATAGGAACTAGAAAAGCAAGAACAAACTAATCCCAAAGCTAGTAGAAGAAAAAAATAACTAAAAGTAGATGAGAACTGGTTAATTGAAATGCAAAAATTAATACAAATAATTTTAAAAAACAAGAGTTTATTTTGTTAAAGAATTAACAAGATTAATAGACTCCCAGGTAAGATTACAAAGAAGAAAAGGGAAGATCCAAATAAGCACAATCAGAAATGACAAAGGTGACATTAAAACCAATCCCACAGAAATATAAAAATACTCAGAGATAATTTTTAAAACTTCTATGCACACAAAGTAAACAATCGAGAGAAAAATGAATAAATTCCTTGGAACACACAATCTCCATCTCCTAACATTCAATCAGGAATAACTTGAAGCCCTAAACAGATTAATATCAAGTTCCAAACTGAATCAGTAATAAAAAATCTACTGACCGAGTATGGTGGCTCACGCCTGTAATCCCAGCATTTTGGGAGGCCGAGGTGGGCAGATCACAAGGTCAGGAGTTCAAGACCAGCCTGGCCAACATGGTGAGACTCTATCTCTACTAAAAATATAAAAAATTAGCTGGGCATGGTGGCACATGCCTTTAATCTCAGCCTCTCGGGAGGCGGAGGCAGGAGAATTGCTTGAACCGGGACCCTGGAGGCAGAGGTTGCCAGTGAGCCAAGATCATGCCACTGAACTCCAGCCTGGGCTACAGAGCTAGACTCTGTCTCAAAATAAATAAATAAATAAATTAAATTAAATAAAAAATCTACCAACCAAAAAAGCCATGAACGAGATGGAGTCACAGCTAAATTATATGAGACATATAAAGAAGAGTTGGTACAAGTTTTATTGAGACTATTCAAGAAAATCAAGGAAGAGGGACTTCTCCCTAACTCAATCCACAAAACCAACATCACTCACATACCAAAACCTGGCAAAGATGGGATGATCAAAAAACTACCAGCCAATATCCCTGATGAACATAGACACAAAAATCTTCAACAAAATACCAGCAAAGTGAATCCAGCAGCACATCAAAAAGTTAATTCACAATAGTCAGGTAGACTTCATTCCTGGGATGCAAGATTGGTTCAACATTTGCAAATCAATAAATGTGATTCACCACAGAAAAAGAATTAAAAACAAAAACCATATAATCATCTCAATAGATGCAGGAAAAGCTTTTGATAAGATTCAACATCCCTTCATGATAAAAATCCTCAAGAAACTAGGCATAAAAGGAGCATATCTCAAAATAATAAGATCTACTTATGACAAAACTACAGCCCAACATTAAACTGAATGGGCAAAAAGTGGAAGCATTCCCCTTGAGATCTGGAACAAGACAAGGAAGTTCATTCTCAACACTCCCATTTGACATAACACTGAAAAGTCCTTACCAGAGCACTCAATGGAGAAAGAAATAAAATGTATATGAATAGGAAAAGAAGAATTCAAAGTATCTCTCTTTACTGGTGATATGATTCTATACCTAGAAAATCCTAAAAATTCCACCAAAAGGCTCACAGAACTGTTATACAACTTCACTAAAGTTTCAGAATACAAAAACAATGTATAAAAATTAACAGCAGTTCTATACACCAATAATGTTCAAGCTGAAAGTCAAATCAAGAACACAATCCCACTTACAATAGCCACAATAAAATTCCTAGAAATACAGCTAACCAAGAAGGTGAAAGATCTCTACAAGGAGAAATACAGAACACTGCTGAAAGAAATCATAAATGACACAAACAAGTGGAAAAATATTCCTTGCTCATGGGTTGGAAAAATCATGGCCATACTGCCCAAAGCAATCTATAGATTCAACACTATTCCTATTAAGCCACTAATGCCATTTTTCACTAGAAAAAAAATTCTAAAATTTATATGCAACCAAAAAAGAGCCTGACTAGACAAAGCAATCCTAAACAAAAACAGCAAAGCCAGAAACATCACATTATCCAGCTTCAAATCATACTGTAAGGCTACAGTAACCAAAACAGCATGGTACTGGTAGAAAAACAGATGCATAGACCAATGGAACAGAATAGAGAACTCAGAAATAAAGCCACACACCTATGGCCATCTGATATTTGACACAGTCAACAAAACCAAGCCATGAGGAAAGGATTCCCTATTCAGTAAATAGTGCCGAGATAGCTACCTAACTATATGTAGAAGAATGAAACTAGACCCCTGTCTTTCATCGTATACAAAAATTAGCTCAAGACGAATTAAAGATTTAAATGTAAGACCTCAAAATATGAGAGTCATTGAAGAAAACCTAGGAAATACCATCCTGGTCATTGGCCTAGGAAAAAAGTTTATGACTAAGTCCTCAAAAGCAATTGCAACAAAAACAAAAATTGGTAAGTGGGACCTGATTAGACTAAAGAATTTTTGCACAGCAAAAGAAACTCTCAACAGAGTAAAAGACAACCTATGGAATAGAAGAAAATATTATCAACCTATGCATCTGATAAAGATCTAATATTCAGAATATATAAGGACCTTAAATAATTGAACAATTAAAAACCCATTTAAAAAAATAGACAAAAGACATAAACAAAGTCTTCTCAAAAGACCTACAAGTGGCCAAGAAACATATGAAAAAATATTTAACATCATTAATCATCAGAGAAATGTGAATCAAAACCAAAATGTGATAGTATCTCATATCAGTTAGAATAGCTATTATTGAAAAGTAAAAACAAACAAACAAATGCTGGTGAGAATGCAGAGAAAAGGGAATGCTTACACACTGTTGGTGGGCGTGTAAATTAGTTCAACCACTGCAGAATACAGTTGGGAGATTCCTCAAAAAACTTAAAACAGAACTACCATTCAACACAGTAATCCTGTTACTATACATATATCTAAAAGAAAATAAATTATTCTACCAAAAAGGCATATGCACTTGTATGTTCATCACAGCTCTATTCACTAAAGCAAGGATACGGAATCAACCTAGGTGACCATCAGTTGTGGATTGGATTTTAAAAAAATTTTGTGCCTATACACCATGGAATACTATGCAGCCATTAAAAAAGAACGAAATCTTTCTTTGAAGCAGCATGAATTCAGCTGGAACCCATTATCTTAAGTGAATTAACACAGGAACAGAAAACCAAATATCACATGTTCTCACTTATAAGTGGAAGCAGACAATGGGTACTCAAAGACATAAAGATGGCAAAAGTAGACAATGGGGACTATCAGGGGAAAGAGAAGGGTGAGAGGAAAGAGTTGAAAACTGTCGGGTACTATTCTCAGTATCTAGGTGATGAGATCAATCATACCCCAAACCTCAGCATCATGCAATATACTCAGGTATATTGCACATTTCTGTAATAAAATGTGAAATTATTTTTAAAAATAAATTGAGCAACAACCAGCAACTTGGAAGGAACAAAAAAAGTCACAAGCACCACAAAGAAGTAGTCAACAAAAAAGGTGGGAGTTACCAGATTTTAGCCAATGACTGATTCTTACAATGATAGAAAGCTGGAGTGTGTGACTCAGGAACTAGGATTCCTTTCTAGTTCTCAGACTGTCTTTCAACACATAGAGGTGGCTGAATGCTGTTGTATAAAGGCACCTAAGTCATCCCAGCAAAAGATATCCCAATTTTAGGGTAGGAATATAAATTCTAAACCCCACCAGAGACTTTGCACTGTAGAAGCCCTCTTTTTATCAACAAGATTATAAATCGCAATTGGTTGGTTAATAAGAAAAAAATAAAATAAAATGGTGATCCATAAATATGAGACATGTTTTCAACATTTTATTATAACTTGCAATGGCTAAATATGCATCTCATGACCAGATCTTTGATACAGTGTCAAAGGATTTCCTCTGAGCATACATCACTTATTATATTCCCATATATAATAGTGAGTTCCATATAAAATTGCCAAATTTCAGCCACTCATGATTTTGAAAGATGGGAATGTCATAAAGTTCATTTGGACCTACAAAAGAGTAATTTTTTTATACCTTGGATCTAATTTAATTCTTGACACCTTGATTTTGTAGTCTTTATAACACAATATAGTTACTTTTCTTAGAAAAACTGACCTTAGGTTTTCTTTTATAGGTTACCTGTTACTTCTGTCTCACAGCTCTTAAAATTCTTTCCCTGTCTTAATTTTGGATAACTTGATGACAACGTGCCCAGGCGAAGATGTTTTTGCAGGGAATTTCCCAGTTGTTCTTGGTGCTTCTTGTATTTGGATGAAGAACACAAGTAGACAATATAAGGTCACACCTCAAGGAACTGGAGAAACAAGAACAAACCAAACCCAAATCAAGCAGAAGAAAGGAAATAACCAAGATCAGAAACAAACAAACAAAATACAAAAGATAAATGAATCTGCTCCCCAAGGACTTTAACTGTGACTAAAACAACTGATTTTTAAAAACATAAGTACATAACATAAAAATTTACAGGGAAAAGATGCACAATAGTATCAAAGAAGAGTCAGCTTGCAGGAAGCTTGCATGTTCTCTGGACCATCATCAATATGTTTTACAGACAACACTGATTAATTGACAGTTCAGTTAGGAGATCAGTGAAGAGATCTCTTGCCAGACTTGGTCAATATTATCTCCAGCACTGAAGGAAGTTGAGCCTAGGTGGCAAAGGTTTCCGTTTACAATTTATTTGGGGTAGGGAAGCCGAGGATTGGCAGTTTCACATGAATACAAAGGCCAAATAATATAATCAATTAATTTGAACCTCTTATTCAATGAGTAACATCATCCATGTGGTAATCTAGTTCACCAGTAAAGTGTGTCCACAGTGTGTGAGGCAAACTTCTAAGTAGCCCAAGGATAGCCTATCTCATTACGATATGAATCTCACCACAAACTGTGTGAACAAAGAGTGTTTCCAATTTACTGTATCTTTTACCTTTTTATTTTCCTTAATTCTTTTCCTTATAAGTTAATTGAAAAGTATAAAGCATATATTAAGGTAGAAAACCATTATGATTCAAAAAAGTGAGAAAGTTCAGGACACTTAGAGATATATATTGTATTCACAAAGAAATGTACATAATTTTCATGATCGATCCAATTAGTTATGTTTGTACTAAGTTTTCATAGTAAGAAGAAACTAGAGTTAAGGCTGAGTTTTGCTATTTCTACAGAGTTCTAGGCCTAGCCCCATCTCCATGCTCTTTGAAGAGATGGCATAACAACCCCAACAGAATACTTTGGCTGTCTATCTGAGAGTGCAATGGGAATCTTAAGGCTGAAACCTCATCTCATTACAGACACTGTGCAATGAACAAATCAATTCAATATATATTTTGCTGTAGGATCAAAATTGGAAGTCACTGACTTCAAAATCCTCATATCAGTCCTTTCTGCTTTTGCCAGCAAGCAAATATATCCCTGGAGTCCAGCCCCTCAGGTGTGAGCACATCATAATATAAAAATCTGTCAAAATCTCTAGTTTTCTATATGAAAAAATAAACCCCAGAAGCCAAATAAATATCCCTATAGTGTTACATCATATCTTTGACTTTGGTACAGACTGTAGGCATTACCAGCAGTCTCTATTTCTACCAAATTAAAGTAGGAATCCTAAAGAAACCAGTTCACTTCCATGTATCTTTATTTAGTTGAACAAGACAGCCTACCTAAGCAAAATAATGAGACACGTAAGAACTAGCATGTATTTTGAAAAGAAATTCCCCCAGGGTTCAGCTAATTACTATCTTAAAACAACTGCCTATATTCAGATGCCAATAGAAAGATTAAATCAGTGGCTATGACCATATTATTTCCCTCTTAACACTACAGACAATGTGTCTGCGGTTACTGTACTAACAGCAGGGTACCACGCACCCTGTGGAGCATTCTGTAGAGGATAATGCTTTGAGGGAACACAGCTGCTTTCAGGGGGAGAAAAACTGCAGATTTAAATTTCAGAATGTTTTCCTTTGGGTCATTTTGTACTTGTGAGCAGAAAGTTCACTCTCTTATGTGCTTCTTCAACATACACACACACACACATACACTTCATACTGATGCAATCATTACCAACCATGATGAGTATGGTTTCTGCAAGTCAGATGTTGTCTTGACTCATGACTAATTCAAATAACTGAAATAAATCCAGACAACCACTTTACACTATAAAGGGGAAAAAGAAAAAGCTTTTATATGTGTTTCTCCAGCATGCACAAGCAAAGTGGATATGCACAGACCAGGTGAGAAACTTTTCCACATAGTAGTCTTTAATGTTTACAAATAAGACTTTCTCATGTAGAGAAAGGGAAGAAGGCATATGAAGTGAGTTCACAGAAAGGTGAAAGAGCAATAAACAACTGAGGAACAGCACATCAGCTCCTCCAAAAGGCTATCACTGTTGGAGCAGCCACATGCATTCTCATTCATCCTATAGAGTCCACAACATAGACAAGCAGCCCACAGGCACCCCTGCATTTGGCATAGATCCTGGAAATGCCCACACCTACCTTTCACCAAAGCCAACCTGTCATCCATGGCAGTTGAGAGCACATTCTCAGAGGGAAGTTTTAAAGATTAAGTAATCTAAAGCACCAAACATTCTAAATATAGGCCATAACAAAATGAGACAGCCTTACCACATTCTGTGTGTCCCCATTTGCAGTTCCCCAACAAAACCCTGCTCTGTCACACTGTCATGCCTTTCTGCATCCCATTCCCACTGGGGGAATGTTCCTCTTCATGCTTCTGCTCAGACAGGTCCTGTCTTCCCTGTGTTACCTGCTGTGGAAAAACCATTCTTCACTACTGCTCTTTAATCCTTGGGCAACATAGACATACCACTTTTTATGTTGCATTGTAATTTCTAAAACTAATTTTTAATTTTTCTCTAATCCTGCCCCCTCCACCCCCAGATTATGAGGTTTTGAAGGACAGACAGTGAAATTTTTCTTTTTCTATCCCTGATGATTAGTACAACACCTGGCAGACAACAGATTCCCAGTAGATGGGTGACAGATGAATAATCTCTAGGCTTGTGTTGGTTGTTCTTTGTTTCTTTTTCTCTTACTGTGATTTAGGAAAACAAGTTTCTTACTTTATGAGGATGATGTTACGTATTGATATATAAAACTTCATTTTCTTCTATTTCTGCTCCAACAAGGGTTGATTTGTGAGTGACCAGGTTCACTTCTCTGCTGCACAGCTGGAAGAAACCTCTGAAATTCACCCCCCATCCCCCAACCTTGCAAGGAGTGCTCTTGGAATCACTTTTTTGCACAGAATCGAATTTTTCTCTCACTTCTAATTCTTACCATTCCTCTTGATGATGGGAGGGATTTGTAACCTTAACTTCACGATATATTACCTCAGAAAATACATCTCTTGTCTCAGTGGTCCTAATATCCTTCCCAAAGAAGCATGAACACACACACACACACACACACACACACACACACACACACCCCCCACATACTTGCCCTTTGAGTTTTTTAAAGAGTAACCAACATCAATAGCAATTCAGTCCCAGAACACAAGTTTGGCTTCATAAATTAGTCTCACAGTGACAAGGAGTCTTTTCCCTCTCTGATGGGAAACCTGTTCCTTATAGCAAGAAAAGAAGTCCAGGGATTGTTTTCTTTATATTATATATTTTCCTGGCAGTTTTATATATATTCCTTCTTTTAACTTTAGAACACGTGCATTATTTTATCTTCATTCATCCATTTAACAATTTAATTTCAACAAATAACTAATAGAAACCGTGATTAAAAGGAATTCTAAACAACTACCTGGCCTACTGGCCTTCATTCATGTTTTCACAAGCACCACACTTACACTTGTTTTAAAATGTTCCAGCAATCTTAGTTCTAACTTTGACTATAATATATTACAATATTCACTTAGAGTGAACCTCTCTATCCAAATTAAATCTTCTTCTGAGTTTTGCATAGTCAGTAGTAAGATCTCACTTAAAAGGCTTGCCAGAAAAATTCTCAGAATGTCTAGTGCTGAAGTTTGGAAAGTGAAGGGCACTCTATACAACAAAAGGTAGGAAGGCAGAGTGAGAACCCAATGGCAGTATAACAGGCAGAATAATCATGGCTCAGAGAACAGATCCCGGGAGCCAGACTGCCGAGGTCCAAATTCTACAACTGCAGGCAAGTTACTTAACACTCAGGTTCCTTATCTATAAAATGGTCATAACAATATTACCTACTTCATATGGTTGTTTGTGAGGATTAAATGAGAGTACACATACTTAAAATGTTTGGACTGGTAACGAGGTAAGCACTAAGTATTTACTATTTAAAATATTATTATTATCAATAATATTCTCACCAAATGTAAGTATCAAGCCTCTGAGTTAAAAATTATTTTATCTGAAATGCATTAATTGACCTTTCTGTGGTTGATGGCATCCCTGAAGAGTCAATTAATCAAAAGCAGGCCATGTAGCTTGCTTTATCTTTAAGGCAAGCTGCCATGGGTTTTTAATTTAAAGGAAAAACAATCATGGATAGATGCATATCTAAAATAAACTTATCCTTCTAAGTTTCATAATTCTTAAATTACAGCTAGTCTATCTAACAAATACGTATTATATGTCTGCTATTATATCAAAAGGTATAGATAAAAAGAAATGCAGTATAATACATGATTACTTTTCTCAACAAATTTTGGAGAAAACTCAGCTTATAGGCAGGAACTGGTACAATGGAAATTCTGAAGAAAGATCTGGAGGGAAAGACTCTAAGGATAATAGAATGGGCTTGAATTAATCTTTGAAAGATAGAGAAAGTTTAAGTCAGAAAAGAAAAGGAGGAGGCCTCCCAGGCAGAGTGGATAGTTTAGGCAATAAGTAAGCATGCAGGGAGACATTCTCATTGGTTAGGAATGAGCGACCCAGTTAAATGAGACATTGAAGGGCCTGGCGGTGTGAGTGCACACCCAGGCCCTGGGACTGGGGTTAGATTTTATGTGCCTCCATGTTTCTCTTCAAATTGGAAATGTGTTTTCACTGTATATGAAAGGGAAGGAGATGCTTTGATAGATGGCACTCTTAAAAAGATGTCAAGGCTTCATGGAACAACCTCAAATACCATCCAGTTCTCTTGATACCTTGTGCCCTGGTTTCTTTTCTTCCTTGATGTTAAATCACTATTGAAATTTGCATGAGAAGGGGATCTTTGTTTCTCAGAGTTCATCTGCTCCAGTAGCCATTTACTCCTCACTTCATTGTCACTCATCTCCTCAGCAAAGAGAGGGTGAGGACTCCGAGGAGAGAATAGCAGCAGGAGCAGACAAGCTCCTGAGGACCAGAGACTTTGTTGTCATGTAAATCAGCACAGAAATAAAAGGGAAGAGATGTACAGAGAATAGGTTTTAGAAGCAAATAAATAAAATGATTTCCATGGGGGCAAGAGTAGCTCTTTAATATTTATCAGTGCCACTGAGTTCTTTTTGCAACAGTAATTCATCATCATAAAGCCCATTTCCACATAGCTTGTTGGGTATTGCAATCACAGTGAGGGTACTCCCCTAAAAAACATTACTAATGGCTATCTTGGTTTCAAAATGCTAGACTCATGCTAATGGAGAAGATGACCAAAACAAAAGAGAATAGATGCAAACAGAAACATCACATTTTTACCAGGGAAACTTAAGTCGGGCTGTGGATCATAGGACTTTGAATCTTTAAAATGGAAACTTACTATCACACTAACCCTATATGTCATTGAGTTATGGGAATCCAAACACATATGGACAAAATGGTGAAGAATGAAGTCTGATCCATTTTACCGGAATTCTTTTTGTAAAACATGAATTTCATTATATTGAAGTGGGCAGCAAGGAAAAATACATAACAGACTGTGAGAAAACGTTTGCTTATCTGTTTTCAAAGTGTTTAATGTGTTATGGTTAAGAGAAAAGAGTCTTAAAAAGTTGCTGTCAGCAGCAACTCATTTGACTGACAGATTCCTTAGCAAAAGCTAAAGGAGTGAGTAACCCTGGAAGCAATTCATGCATGCATGCAGCATCAGTTTTAAGGGAGCCCTGGGTAAATTTCACCCGATGAACTCCTTCTAGTGGTAAACAACTTCACCATTGTATAGTAAAAGAAACACTAAGGGAACCTTGAAACTACTGAGGGATCAAAGGAAGCTGAGAGGACAAGAGTGGAAGCCTAAAAGTTATCCTGTGTAAGCCACCCTTTGCTTCAGAATCCAGCTCAACTTCCCCCGAGATAGACTCTACACAAGATGTAAAACAAAGGCCATTCTTACCTTTAGAGGCAGTGAAAAAGCAACCAGAGGAAATAAAAAACAAAGAGAGGTTTTTGTATTCTGGCATTTTGGTTTGAGAGCTCCCCTGCCCCCAACCCCCAACCCCCAACCATTGTCCATCCTTGCACAGTGTCTGATGACATTCATTAGGGAGATATAGCTTAAAATGGGTGTGCCCCAACCGGCTGTCTCCTAGAGTAACCCTGAAGGCAAAGAACATAACTTAAGGAGGCATCTGTCAGGGAATTCTCAGCTACTGTAAATTTAAGCTGTGAGAGCCCAAATAATTAGAGAATTGTAATTAAGGAAAAGTAGAGCAATGTCAGATTCATTCAGAACCTAGAATAATTTCTATATTACCTTGCTTCGTACAGGTTCTTCCATTATTAGTTTAGACCTCATAATAAAAACGCAGTCACACATCTTTGTGCCACAATTCCAAAGGAACTATCTTCAAATTTGTTTCTTTCCCATGTTCTCTCACTCAAGAACTGTTACCTTCATCTGCTCCTTCATCCACACCAGAAACCCTGGGAATCATCCCTGAGTCTTTGCTCACACGCAATCAGTTGCCAAATCTTGTTCATCCTACTGCCTTACAATCTCTTTTATAATTTACACATGCACACTGCTTCTACCCTAGTTAAGGCCCTTAGAGCACACCTACACCTAGTTAAGGCCCTAAAGACTCACTCACTTATCTTTTACCTCCAAATGTAATCTTATCTAATAAACCTTTCATATTGCTGCCAAGGTACTTGTTTGAGAATTCTTACAGTTGCTCCTGCCTATCTGTGGTACAAAATGCAAAATCTTCATGATCTGATCATATCTTATCCCTACACATAGCTCCTCTGTGCAGTACTGATTCTTCCCTGAACTTGGCTTATTCTCTCTTGCTCCCCTGCACTTGCACAACTGGTTCTCTGTTCTCTCCGTGGCCCACGCTATGTGCCCTTCAAGTCTCAGGTGAACCATGTTCTCTATGATGCAGTCAGGACTCCCTCTTTCATCATCTCATAGTACTTCTGTGTTCAGCACTTCACATTGCCAAAATCAGAAACACTCAGGTTACACGTAAGTGGGCGTATGTTGTAAGGATAGAAGAATAAGTGAGGAAGAGGGGCCCCAGACAAATATCAGAGTACACCCCCAGCCAGGCACCAGGAAAATGGAGCATGGTTCAGGAAATAGAATAGCATTCAGGACCCCAGGCAGCTTTCATGGTTTATCTCACTATTCTCCTCAGAAAAGAGAATATGTAAAGCCCTTTTCTCAGGTCCTGTCATTGCTATCCCACAATATCTTCCAGCTTCTGTTCCAATTATCAACTGTCTGACTTCCTCTATATGTTGAATTCAAACCATTTAGAAGAGATTTTACCAAGGCAATGAGGTACCATGAATCTCTATTGAGGTGTTCTTTCCTACCACCACACCCCACAGAACACTGACTTGTAGCTGTGCTATGCATTGGCAGATCAAGCTAGCTGTGGCCAGAGTAATTCCACTGGGCAGCAGCATGGTGATCTATGGTTAACAAATGCCATAAAGGGATTACCAGGTGTCAGCATTCCGAGATTTGGCATACCAAATAAAAATTTCATTGTGTATAACTGACAAAAAAAATCTCACACTGTATTATATTTGCTTACATGATCACATGACTATCTTTTTAAAAGTCTGTGAGCATTTTGTGAAAAATTTTATCCCTCAAGCTTCAGATCTACTATGTAAGTATATAGTAGATATGCAATAAATATTTGATAAATAAAGGAATGAATGGATGAATGTATTAGGAGTATACACATATACATTAAATAATTTTATTTTGGCATCAAAGAGTTTATTACTAAAGGTGTTATAAGTATCTTACTTTTATATCCCATTTAGCTGAAGCACCTTATCTAAATCTGTGCCATAAGTCTCCTGGAGAACTATGGAGTGGAAACTCACTCAAATCATAAACACAGAAACCCTACCCCCAGAAATGGTAGTTCTAGTATGTTAAAAGATTATGAAATAATAGAATATCAGGGCTGAAGGGGACCTGAGGACCATTTTCCTAACCCTCTGTCCATCAGGATACACACAATAGGCAATATTTACGTGAGTAACAGTTGAGGTGGCCTACCACACTTCTCCATCGGTAAAGGGGACCATGAGCTCTGCTCAGTTACATGCATCATGCACTTTAACTCCTTCCTTTCCCAGAGATGCATTTCAATTGAGATATTCAATAACATGTTTAGATGAGGAAACCTAAGCCTATAGAAGATAAGTTGCTTATTCAAGATCACACAGCTCCCTAATTAAAAAGCCAGATTCTAGGCCTCCTTCTCAGTCCAGTGTTCTTTTCTAGTTCTCTGTTTAGCATTTCTCAGTTTCTCAAAGGCCCAAATTAATAATTTCACCTAAAAGTTCACTTCAACAATTTTGCTACCAGAGGCAAGAATGAACATAAGCCCCATAAATAGAGAATTGAGCAAACTGTATTTAAGGGAAAAGATCCACGTGCAGATAATGTGGTAAAGGCAAGGGCAAGAGCAGGGACACAGGAAAAACTACAACTCTAAGAAATGCTTCTATAATGCAGTGAACTGGTCATTCAGTAAATTGGTTCTTAGGTAAATTAATTTTCTGCAAATTGGCCTTGGCATATTGCAACTGGCATTTAAATACATAGCTCCATAAACACATATAGTTGTGAACTAACTCAGAAGTCTCATGTAAGCCGTTATCCCTTCATATAATCTGTTCACATAGAGTACAACAATTGCTCTTTCTCAGCCTAGTTAATGTTTGGTTGTTTTGTAATTTTTAAAAATACCAGATACTTAATTAATTTAAGCTCATTGTTTTCCAGTCTTTTAAGTTACAAATTAGCAAGTTTCTGCTATGCATACATTTAGCATATTTGTGGTAATTGAGAACAGAATTTGGAGGTTTACTAACAGCAACCACATGAAGGAGAATATGAAATGCTGATTACCCTCATGGATTACAACAAGATTCTGTGGTGTATGAATTGTCTGGCATTTAAACTAAGAGTTGATGAAGATCAACATCAAAAGAAAATTTACATTAAATGCTAAGGATTATGTTTTCAGGGTCCAGAGTAAGAGAACAAGGAAATGCACTGAAAAATAAAAATGGTCAAGGTATTGGCCTATATTCCCTTTAAAATGCATATTATATTTTTCACTAATATTAGTTATTACCATCTTAAGTCACCAAGCTAAAAGCCAAATTTATACCACGTATCACTTCGTGAGCATGCATAGGTATTAAGTAGAAATATATATGATTGAAAATAAAATAAATCAAGAAATTTTTTTTTAAAAAAGAGACTCTTGACTGTCTCACAGACACTCTTACTTGCAAAGTTTTAAGAAATTTAGTCTTACCCGATCTCCCCCCTTGATTCTCCTGGAGATCAGGATGGAAGGTAGAGAAGAAGATTGAGTAAAAACTAGCCTGGGCATTTTCACTATTTCTGCTTCATTCTTTCACTTCAGGTTATCACTCAAAATTCTCTGGTATTTGTTGTTGTTGTTGTTTTTCTTTCCCTTGTAAAATCGTCATTTCCAAGAACCAGTTTCTATTTTTCTTCTCCTAACCTACTGACTTATTTGCCTCTCAAAACAATCCAGAGTAATTTCTTCACACTAAAAAACCCCAGGATACTAGGCCTTACCCACAAACCTCCCCAGGCTGGAGGTAGGATTTTCTTGACTTCAACTGAGACTGTCACATGATTTCTGGATCCAGAATCTGACTTCTCAGAGTGGCCAGTTATACTTTGCCCCTCAAGACAAAATGATCCAGGAAGCATGACTACTTGTACAACAATTTCCAGATAAAATTCAAGTTTCCCATTAAATGTGAGTTTCAGATACACAATGAATAACTTTTAAGCATAAGTATATCCCATGCAATATTTTTTATATGTTTATTTATCTGTAATTCAAATTTAACTGAGAAACCTATATTTTTATTTGATAAATCTGGCATTCCTAACTTGTACCTGTTCCTCCTTTTGAAAACTTTCATTTTCTCTAGAATTTAATCCTTCTTAAGTAATAGTTTAGTCTTAATAATGTTCCTTATTGTTTCAAGTTTCTTTGCAGGAGTTCCTATGCTGATACAAATGTGTATGCATGAGTACATATGGGCATGTACCTGTACTCAGAAAAGTTTAATGTCAATAATGACAATAAGAAAAGGCTGAAGAATAAAACTGCCAGCCTTCCCCAGAGGATCTTCTGATAATTTTCCATGTCATCCAACATAAATTCTTCCAAAATGGTCCTTTATTCTTGAAATTATACTACCATAGCTCTTGAGAAGATGGAACTAAGGAGAAGGCCTTCTTTGGCAAAGCTTACTGTACAATCTGAATTGGTAGCTAGATCCAAAAATACATTGTCGTCTATTGAATAGAAATCACCCAGATTTTGAATTGGCATAAAAGATTCCCAGACTAAATACTCTGTTATAAATATTTTGACCTGTCTAAAACTGTATACATTTTGTCACCACTAAGGGTAAGAAAGAAGAGAAGTCAATAATTCCTGTCTCTCTCAATAATTTTTATTTTTTACTTATGCTTTCTCCATTTGCACCGAAGCTAAAAGAACAGAGAGAAACCAGAAAGAAAATGCGTGTCATACCCACACACACATCATTTCAGCTTTATATACTTATACACATTATTTATACATATATATTATATATGCATACATATATACATTTATAATTTTTATATTTATATTTATATACTTGTGTATATATTTTATATATATAAAATATGTATATAGGAAAGTATACATGGAAATGTCAGTTCATTTAAAATAATCAATAAACCATTCGTTCTCTTAGTGAATATCTGGATGGAAATTATTTCTTCAAAAAAGGTTGTGTTTTTTTTTTTTTTTTTTTTTGGAGACAGAGTCTCACTTAGTTGCCCAGGCTGGAGTGCAGCGGCGCGATCTCAGCTCACTGCAAGCTCCGCCTCCCAGTTTCATGCCATTCTCCTGCCTCAGCCTCCCGAGTAGCTGGGACTACAGGCGCCCCCAACTACACCTGGCTAATTTTTTGTGTGTTTTTATTAGAGACAGGGTTTCACCGTGTTAGCCAGGATGGTCTCAATCTCCTGACCTCGTGATCCGCCTCCCAAAGCGCTGGGATTACAGGCAAAAAATTTTATTTCTCAGTCATCCTGATGACATGTCCTGAAAGCCAGAAGCCAAAATGGCCTAGAAAGAATGCCTGAATTATTCTGTATTTCCTCTATAGACCCAGAATGCTCCGAGATGATGGCTCCTGTAATCAGAGCTGCATCCATTGTTCAGTTTCCCAAAGCCAGATTTGTGGGAAAGTTATGTGAAAAAAGAAAATAAGTTGATTGTCTTTTCTCTTTTCTCCTAAGGAAAACTAAAATACCGAAGTGCCTAATGTGTAAAGAAGACCCACTTGCACTATGTCCCAGAGAGTGATGTCCTTTAAGATTCTCGGACTTGGATTTCTTAGATTTAAACTATTATGTCACCAAGATGGCAGAAATAGAAGGTCATGCACTCATATCCCTCTACCACAACAATAATTCTGCACCCAACTACAGTCAAACTCTTTCTGCAGGAGCCTCAGGATTCAGGTAGGAATTTGTGAAACCCCAGTGGAGTCAAAGACCTAGGTAACACCCAAGTGGCTGATCTGCTCTACTGAGCTTGCTTTTGGGTGCAAGCCCAGAAACAGCTCAGTCCCTCAAGGGGTTTGGCTACAATCCCATTTGGCCATGAGCCTACAACCAAAACCAGCTGCCAAGGGGTCCAGAAGAAATAGCACACACTAGTGCATTGTTAGAAAGACTCTCTGCCCACTGACATTGGTCTTGGCAGTGGACCTGAAAATTGCCCTGTGGTGCTGCTCCAGCTTTTCTCTGCTGAGGTCTCAGCTCAGAACTGCTCACATGAGGATTCAGAGGGAAATCTTCCCCATATCTCCCAGCTCGAGAGGCTAAGCTTCCCATTTGGGCTCACCAACCTTCATCCCACAGAAGATCCTGTAGGGGCCCAGTCTCAGCTCTGACCCCTATTGCTGGAATTTGGCACTATTACATCTGTGCAGAAACCTGCTGGCAGATGTTTAACAGTCTGTGCAAAAGAGATGAATGAGCTCTCCAGGCTTCACCCAACAGCATATCCCAAGTGGAGACAGTCTTAGCTCTGGCCCCTCTCACTGCAGATAAAGAACTACCCTATTTGTGCAAAGACATGCTGGGACATGCATATCTGTTTGGGCCAATGAGATGGACATTCTAGTCTCTAATCCATAGCAGATCCAGACAGAACCCATTCTCAACTCCAGAACCCAGGCTCTGGGAGGCATGCTCACGAGTGTCACCAAGATAGTCTTCTGGACTCGGGACCCCAGCTAGTGTTCCCACACACCTCCAGTACCTTCCTTGGGTCTTCCCCAGGCCTATCTGGGCTAAAAACCTGCATCAATCTCAGAGGCCTAGTGAGACTTGCAGGAGTTTGAACACTTGAAGTCTCCTCTAGTGCTGAGGTAGGTGCAATGGTCACAAGCTCAAGGAATACAATAGTCAGTTGGCTTAGAATCCCTGGAAGGACCTCTGAAGAACAGGCACAAACAAAGCCAGACTGTGAAGACTGAAATAAATACCTAATCCCTCAGTAAGCAGACATTGTCACACTTCCTTAAGCATCATTTGGTGAGGTCATATTCCCCTCAGCAAACAAACAAAATAAAGTACCAGAGACTGACCTACAGTGATGGAGACGTGTGATCTCTCAGACAATAAATTCAAAACAGTTGTTTTAAGGATGATCAGTGAATTCCAGGAAAACACAGAGAAGCAGTTTACAAATTGATCAAAGAAAATTAACAGATGAAGACAATTTAAAAATCAGATAGAAATTCTGGAGCTGAAAAATACAATGAATAAAATGAAAAGTGAAATGAGCATCATCAACAGCAGAATTGATCAAACAGAAAAATGAATCAGTCATCTTGAAAACAGATTATTTGAAAATACAATATCAGAGGATAAAAAAGAACGAAAAAGTGAACAAAGCTTATGGGATCTATGGAACAACAACAAAAGAGCAAATACGCAGGCTATTAGAGTTAAAAAGGAAAGTGAAAAAGACAAAAGGGTAGAAAATTTACTCAAAGAAATAGTAATAAAACTTTTCAAATCTGGAGAAAGATACAAATATCCAGGTATAGGAAGGTCAAAGGTCACCATACTGATTCAACCCATAAAAGAATACCTAATGCTGTATTGTAATCAAACTCTCAAAGGTCAAAGACAAAAGAAAGATCTTGCAAGTATTGAGAGGAAAGAACCAAGTAACATATAAAGGAGATCCAAAATGCCAGGCAGCAAACTTCTCAGCAGAAACAGTAGAAGTCAGGAAGCAGTGGGATAATATATTCAGAACTCTAAAGGTTAAAAAAAGTTGCAACCCATAATTCTGTACCCAAAACAGCTATCCTTCAGAAAGGAAGGAGAGATTAAGACTTCTCCATACAAATAAAAGCTGGGGGAGTTTATCACTATCGACCTGTTCTACAAGAAATGCTAAAGGAAGTATTTCCAACTGGAAGAAAATAACACAAATGTGATTGTTGTATTTATAGTGTAATTACAGTGTCTAACTGACTTACATCATTAGTAAGAAGACTAAAAGACAAAATGTTAGAAATAATAACTAAGAAAATTTGCTAACAGGCAATATGAAAATATAAATTGTGACATCAAAAATTCAAAATATGTGAGAAGAAGGGAGTTAATGCTTTTGGAGGGTTTGTTTCTTTCTCACTTCTATGATCAAAACAAGGTGGTCATTTT
Organism: Macaca mulatta; assembly: GCF_049350105.2. NCBI lineage: Eukaryota > Metazoa > Chordata > Mammalia > Primates > Cercopithecidae > Macaca > Macaca mulatta. The sequence goes on from NC_133410.1 coordinate 135,831,458, forward strand.
TAAATACTTGCTACAATGTTAGGATGTGTTTTGTAAGCTTCATGGTAACCACATACCAAAAATTTATAACAGGTACACTAAACATAAAAAGCAATGAATTAAAACATACCACCAGAGAAAAATCACATAACCACAAAGGATGAAAAAGAAAGGAAGAGAGGGGTTACACAATGGCTAGAAAACAAATAACAAAATGGCAAGAGTAAGGCATTGCCTATCAATAATTGAACGTAAATGAACTAAATTCTCCAATTAAAAACATAGAAGGGCAGAACGTATTTTTTAAAAAACTGTATGCTACCTACAAGAAATTCACTTTATCTATAAAGATGCACATAGCCTGAAAGTAAACAAATGTAAAAAGAAATTCTATGCCAATGAAAACCAAAAAAGAACAAAAGTAGCTATACTTATATCAGACACAATACACTTTAATAAAAACTGTAAAAAGAGACAAATATGGTCATTATACAATAACAAAGAAATCAATTCATCAAGAGAATACAACAATTATATCTATGCACCCAACACTAGAGTACCCAAATATATAAAGCAAACATTAATAGATCTAAAGGGAGAGAGAGATTGCAATACAATGATAGTAGGAGATATCAACATTGCACTTTGAGCAATGGACAGACCATCCAGACAGAAAACTAACAAAGAAACATTGGAGTTAAACTATACTCTAAATCAAATGGACCTAACAAATATTTACAGAACATTTCGTGAACTGCTGAAAAATACACATTTTTCTCATCAACACATGGCACATTCTCCAGGATAGACCATATGTTAGGACACAAAACAAATCTCAACAAATTCAAACATGGTGAAATCATATCGAGTATCTTTTACGACCATGAAGGCCAAAACTAGAAATCAATAACCAGAGGAACACTGGAAACTGTACAAATACATGGAAATTAGAAGACATGCTTCTGAACAACCAATGGGTCAATTAATAAACTAAGAAAAAAACATTTTAATCTTTTGGAACAAATGAAAATGGAGGCACAATATAATAAAGCAACTTAATTTCCAAAACATATGGAATACAGCAAAAGCAGTACTAAGAGAGACACTAATAGCCACAAATGCCTACATTAAAAAAAATAGAAAGACTCCAAATAAACAACCTAATGATGTGCCACAAGGAAATAGAAAAGCAGGAACAAGCCAATGCCAAAATTAGTAAAAATAAATAAATAATAAAGATCAGAGCATAAATAAATAAAACTGTGACTATAAAAAATATGAAAGGCTGAATGGGGTGGCTAATGCCTGTAATCCCAGCACTCTGGGAGGCCGAGGCAGGCAGATCACTTGAGGTCAGGAGTTCAAGACCAGCCTGGCCAACATGATGAAACCCTGTCTCTACTAAAAATACCCAGGCATGGTGGCATGTGCCTGTAATCCCAGCTACTCAGGTGGCTGAGGTAGGAGAATTGCTTGAACCCAGGAGGTGGAGGCTGAAGATCGTGCCACTGCACTCCAGCCTGGGCAACAGAGTGAGGCTCTGTCTCAAAAAGAGAGAAGAAGGAGAAGGAGGAAGGAGGAAGGAAGGAAGAAGGAAGAAGAGGAGGAGGAAGAAAAAAGATCAACAAAACAAAAAGTTGGCTTTTGAAAGCATAAACAAAATCAATAAACATTTTGCTAGTATAAATACAAATAAAAGAGAGAAGACCCAAATAAATAAAATCAGAGATGAAAAAAGAAACATTATAACTGATACTACAGAAATACAAAGGATCATTAAAACTATTATGAACAATGATATGTTAACAAATTAGAAAATCTAGAAGAAATAGATAAATTCCTGGACACACACCACCTACCAAGATAGAATCATGAATAAATAAAAAACAGCAACAAATAATGAGATAAAAACAGTAGGAAAAATTCTCTCATCAAAGAAAATCCCAGGACCTTATCTATTCACTTCTGAATTCTACCAAACATTTAAGGAATTAATACCAATTCTACTCCAAATATTTCAAAAAATTGAAGAAGGGGGAATGCTTGTTAACTTTTTCTATGAGACCAACATTACCCTGATCCCCAAACCAAAGACAACACAATGACAAAAACAACAAGCCAATATTGCTGATGAAATAGATATAAAAATCCTCACTAAAATGCTAGCAAACCAAATTTAACAACACATTAAAAAGATCATTTGCCATCATAATTGAGATTTATTCCAGGGATGCAAGGATGGTTCAGCATGCACAAACCAATAAATGATACATCACATCAACAGAATAAAGGGAAAAAAACCTTATGATCATTTCATTAGATGCTGAAAAAGCATTCAATAAAACTCATCATCCTTCATGATAAAAAAAAAAAACCCTCAAAAAATTGGGTATAGAAGGAACATACTTCAACATAATTACGACCATATACAAAAGCCCACAGCTAATATGCTGAATGGGGGAAAATTGAAAGCCTTTCCACTAAGATCTGGAATAAGACAAAGATCCACTCTCACTTTTATTCAACATAGTTCTGGAAGTCCTAGGTAGAACAATTAGGCAAGAGAAAGAACTAAAAGGCATCCAAACCGGAAAGGAAAAGTCAAATTATCCTTGTTTGCAGATTACATGATCTTATATTTTGAAAAACCTAAAGACTCCACTTAAAAACTCTTAAGACTGATAAACAAATTTAGTAAAGTTGCAGGATGCAAAATCAACATAGATTTAATTGAATTCCCCTCAGTTAAAGAGAGAACACTATTTAAAGAGAGTTCACTTAGGAGAACACTATTCATATGTAGAGAATATAAATTCTGGACCACGAATTCAAGCATGTGAGAAATAATCAAGACTTCTATACAGTCACTTAATTTCCATTTCAAGATGTCATCCCCATTAACCAGTAGGAAACTTGTGATCAGGCATAAGGAGTTCCCCCACTTCATACCAAAGTTCAGGAACGCTATTAGCAGCACCAAGGTGTTGGGAGCTATGGTTAACTGTACAGTTGATTCTTGAACAGCATTGGTTTGAATTGTGTGGTTCTACTTATACATAGATTTTTTCAACCAAACACAGATCAAATATACAGTATTCATCAGATGTGAATCCACATATATGGTGGGTTCTTTGAATACACAGGTTCCACAAGGCCAACTTCAGGTCTTGGGTATGCATGGATTTTGGTATATTCAGGGGTCCTGGAACCAATCCCCATGTACACCAAAAGACAACTGCAGTACCTATTAAACAACAGGAAGTGTTTAGTGGGTCTGCACACAGTTTACCACTGAGATGTCTAGTGACTCTTTCACCCTAACCTCTCCAGGTCCAGAAGCCCTCTAATGATTTCTGCCATGCATAAAACACTTTTACAAGGTTGCTTTTTAGTTTTGCCAGTCTAGATGTCCCATGAAGCCACTACTCAAAGTTGCAAATGTAAGAAGCCATGTTTGCTCATTTCTGTTTGCCAACATGATTTCGTAAAGCTCCTGACTCTATGACAATGTGCCACTCTCCAGAAAGATGCTCTGAAGACAAAATAGTTCACACAGCCCCCAATGTCTCTTGCCTTAGTCACTGTGTTTCTTAAAAGATAACCTTGGTTTTTGCCTTTTCCTGCCTATAAGATAATGTCTGATGGGGTTAGTGACTATGCTTCTGTAATCCATAGCCACCTGTACTCTTAGACAAAAACTTTGATCTGGTTCTGCTTTAATGTGACTTCAGAGAGAGTTTGATGCACCCATAACCCCCTACCTGTTCATAAGCAGTGGGTTCAAACACCATAGCTGAGCAGTCTAATAGAACCTCTCTAAAGGGCTGCTCCTGGGACACAGGCCTTGGTCTGTAGTCCTCAGTAAGAATTCTGAATAAGACTAACTTGAATTCTTAATAAAGGCGTGAATTTTTTTTTTAGTCAATATATTTTGTCGATATACTGCCAATAATCAGGGCCAGGTCCTGTGTGCTCTTGGGGCCATATGACCCACCCCTTCCATGTCTCTGAGGAAACATTAAAGATATGTCTAAGGGAATTCCTATCCATCTCATGGTTCTTTGAAATAATTACTTTATAGCCAGTAATTGCCATCTTTTAAGCCCTTAAGACTCGCAGACTATTTCTATTTTCTCTCCTGCAAAAGGCCTACCTGAGGTTAGGCATTATACAACCACTATCTACTAGAAGGAATAGGTAATTTGATGAAGGGAGAAAATGTGGAGGAAAAACACTCACAGACTAATATCCCAGAATCAGATATCTATGCTCAAGCTCAGTTAAGAATTCCTAGTTATAAAGAGACCAAACAACCCATCAATGGTCTAAAATCAAGGCTTTAGTTTCTATATCTTCTTAAAAGGTGTAACCTCAAAGCAGTCTACAGTAGTTTTTGCTAATCCACAGGGGATATGTTCCAAGACTGAAACCAATAGTACCAAACCATGTATATGCTATATTTTTATCCCATATATACATACCTATGATAAAGTTTGATTTATAAATTATGTACAGAAAAAGATTAACAATAATAATAAAATAGAACAATTATAACAATATACCAGCATGACTACCTTTGCACTTTGGGGCCGTTATTAAGTGAAATAAGGGCTACTTGAACACAAAATTGTGATACCGTGATAGTCAATCTGATGACTGAGACAGATACTAAGTGTCTAATGGGCAATAGTGCATACAGTGTGGATGCTCTAGACAAAGGGATGATTTCGCGCACCAGCTAGGATAGAGCGGGACTGCAGGAGATTTCGTTATACTACTCAGAATGGAGTGCAATTTAAATCTTGTGACTAGTTTATTTTTGGAATTTTTCATTTAATATTTCAGAGTACAGTTGACCATGGGTAACTAGAACTGCAGAAAGCAAAACAGCAGATAAGGGGGAACTACTGTACTTCAGATGTGACTTGAGCATCTAAGAGAATATTTTCAGAAAGTTTGTGGTTGATCAAAAGATAAATTTGAGAAATATATAAGAATAGGAAGTTTGTGTTCTTTTAATAAACTGATGATATATAAAAGACTCGTATCAAAATATAGTCCTATATAATTAATTCAAATTAAATATAGAATTGCCTGTTGTTATAGGCACTGGTGGGTAGAACTAAAATTTTCTTTTCTGTTAATGATAAGGGTGGTCAATATGAAAGCAGTACCTCATTCTTTACTTTTTGGCAGATTTACAAACCAATAAACATCACACCACTGTTCCTTTAGCACACACGTCCTGGCAGATTTTATTCCAAGAGACATATCTCTTTCGAATCTAATATAAAAATTGTCCAAGCAAATCAAATAGGGCAGGATGAAGCTGTAAGATTTTTGAAGTGTGAGGTGAAGTGCAGTGTTTTAGACTTACATAAAAATAGAGAAGTACACCCTACTTTTATAAATAGCTTTATTTTGGCTAGAACAGCTTTCCAAAGAGTAGTTCCAGGGGACACACTTGCAGAGGGAGAAATGTGACTCTGCAATTCAGTTCTAGGTGTGCAGGTGAACAGCAGGGACACCTAAGGTTTCCAAATGGCATTGAAGGACCACCTAGTGTAAGACACCAACCACCTAGAAAATGGAGCATTTCAAAGGCTAACTTCCTGACCTGCTTCAGCTGTTTTTGCCTAAACTTCATATGTGCCAGAATATAAAAGGATGAGATTAAATTCTACATAAGGAGTAGAAAAATGAAAAGTGAGAAAGAAAAAAATCTCAAAACAGTGAAGAATAGGAAAAAAAAGAATTCACAGACTTCAAGTAAGATGAAGAGTGAGCCTGAACAAAAAAGAAGAGAGCTAGTTAGCATGAGCTGTTTAAATTTCAATGAGACAATGAGTTCAGAGCTCTTTGGTGTGGAGCAATGCAACCCTGGCAGCAGGATACTCAAGAAGACCAAATGGGTCTCTCAGATTACTCCATGATTCAAAAGTCCTGTGTATCTGGTGTGTGTCCACAAGGGCTAGAACACATGTGATGGGACAATCCAGCACAGCATTGCCTGGTCCCACATGTGAGTGAGGAAGAACGTGCCTGAAGATAATGAATCTCTATTTTTAAAATGTGAGATTTACTATTTGACTCCTAATTCTACTTTAGAAGTCTGCTTTTTTATTCTAGCGAGCATGTTTATTTTAATTCCAGATACGTTTTAGAAACCTGACATTATTCTGAGGTAATAAATAAAGAGAGAGGGAACTGAACAATGAGATCACTTGGACTCGGGAAGGGGAACATCACACACCGGGGCCTATCATGGGGAGGGGGGAGGGGGGAGGGATTGCATTGGGAGTTATACCTGATGTAAATGACGAGTTGATGGGTGCTGACGAGTTGATGGGTGCTGACGAGTTGATGGCTGCAGCACACCAACATGGCACAAGTATACATATGTAACAAACCTGCACGTTATGCACATGTACCCTAGAACTCAAAGTATAATAATAATAATAAAAAAAGAGAGAGAGAGAGAGGGTGCAAAAAGACTGAGTTAGAAGAGTTTTCTGATGATTTGGTGAAGCTTCTAGAGAGGAGAATAGGGATTCCAAATATTGTCAAGATGCCTTTTGTACTGGACTACTCAATAGGGCAATTTGTCATTTTCTTAGTGTCCCGCGGATTAATTCATACTGCTCTAGGTCCCAGGAAAGTAGGATCAAGTAGGCACTGCACTCTGCCTTTTGGTGTAACTGCCCCACCTCCCCCCCAACACACACACATACCTATAGTGGCATTCCAACCACTCCTCCTGAATTTGATTTTATCTTCTTCCAAGCATTTCTTCACATTGCAACCATAGTACTGTTTAAAGAATGCACACCCAAACAGATCACCCATTGCTAGCTTCAGAAACTTTCTTTTCCATGACTCTAAGTATGAAATCCACTATCAGTAATATGAATCTGGCCAAGGCTTACCTCCTCAGCCACATGCTGCCCTTCTCTGCTCACTGTGCCTCAAATGTAACTTCTTTTAGTCCTACAAACTTCATCATAATTTTAAATATGTAATTATTTGAGAGTGTATTATTTTAATATTTGTTTGCCAGTAGTCTTAGGATTCATAACAATAAAGATTCTATATGTCTTATTCATTATGCTACTTGGAGGCAAAACAAAATTTGATCCTAGGTTTCCTGCCTTCAACACCATTGCACTTCATCCTCTCTCTTCCCTCAGTTTCCAGAAATCAATTCTTTAAACTTGACTTTCAAGACATATTATCTGATGAATTCCCCTGGAATCCCAGCCCTCGGTTCTAGTTACCCCAGTCTGATTGCCTTTTCACAAAGCAGGCTTTTCCCTATTTCCTTGTTCTTGTCTATGATCTTCTCATAACTTGGAATATTATGGATTGTTCAGGACTAAGATGATAATTTAGTTCCCTTCCAAGCCTTCGCTATAAATTTTGATGAATTTTTGTAGCATATTTGCTCAGTTTGACATAGTAGCATGTCATAGTTTTTCGTATTTATTATCTTCTCATTTCAATTGGAAGCTATTTAAAGGTGAAGTCCATGAAGTCTTATCATTTGTAAACCTGATGATTCCTAGTACAATGCTGAGTAGTACATGATTGGCTGGTTTAATGAGGAACCTTCCCAGAGGCGACCAAGTTCCTATCATTTCTCAACCCAAGGAGCGAAGTTTCATAGATCTCAGGCAAATCTGCCTTCCTGAAAAATAGATGTTTATTTTTACACTGCATTATCCATGTGAACCTCCCCCTGAGTTCAAAGGAGAACACATCCAGCATGCTGGGCGTGCAGAAGTTTCTTTTGAGAAAAAACATTTTGGATTTTTAGTTTCATAGTATGTCTTGCCTAAAGCTTGAATAATAGAAAAAGAAGAAAAAACACTGTTAAGGTATCTGACAAAATTGTACTTAGGCCAGCTGTAAAAACAGTACCTGCTGCTTTCTAAGGAACACATATCTGAGTGCATGCCTAGGAATAATGCTGCATAATTCTAAGAACATAATCTCATGACTGGTCCAAATATATCAGAGGGGTCTGTTTTATAAATGTTTGAAAATGTAAACTAAGATGCCTCTAATTCTCATCAACAATGATAATGTAGTTTCCAAACAATTGCCTCTTGTAAGAATTACTCTAGTTGAGAAGCATCTTGAATTTCTTTTATTTCCCCAACAATAACTGGATTGTCAGTTCAAGACTTCAAGTCTCAGACTGTCATTATATGGGACTTTGGTTCTACTGTGCTAAAGAAGACTCATGCGTCTGTTGCCTATTTGAATAGCATGCATTCTATAACTAACCAAATGTTGATCTTAAAACAGCTATTTATCAAGAAATTTCCTGTATAGGAACAACAAGAAGAAAAGTAACAGGAGCAGCAGTTTCTGCTTATTCAGAAATCCTCTAGATAGACATTTTAAATAAATGATTTTTTAATCCTAACAGATTAAAGTATAGATAATATTCTCATTTTACTGTTAAAAAAAAAATGGTTTGGCCGGGCACAGTGGTTCACACTTATAATCCCAGCACTTTGGGAGGCTGATGAGGGGATCACCTGAGGTCGGGAATTCTAGACCAGCCTGACCAACATGGAGAAATCCCATCTCTACTAAAAATACAAAATTAACTGGGCGAGGTGGCGCATGCCTGTAATCCCAGCTACTCAGCAGGCTGAGGCAGAAGAATCGCTTGAACCCAGAAGGTGGAGGTTGTGGTAAGCAGAGATTGTGCCATTGCACTCCAGCCTGGGCAACAAGAGTGAAACTCCACCTCAAAAACAAACAAACAAACAAAAACAGGTTCAAGGAGGCCAAATAAAAAGACAGGAAAAAAGCAGTCAGAATTTGAATACTCAAAACCCAGTGTTCCTTCTACCATAAAAAGCAAGCAATTGATAGCTTTTGAGAATTCAGAAAGCTTTTAAAGGCCAAGTGGGTATTCTTGGGGGTCTTGCTATCAGTGCAAAAGTCCAACATAATGTAGAACATGCCACAAAATACATATATTGAAATTACATGAAGGACACTGAACGTTGAAGTTATTTCACTGTAAGAAAATATTTTCTCTTTTAATCACAGTAACTAACGTATTTTTACATCCACTGACAGAGTATATGCAAAAGCAAATAGAATGCTTTTAGCATAGTAATCCAGTTTTTTTTTTTTTTAATTTGTTATTAATCTGTTATGGAGGCTTATACATTTCCATCCTATTGACCTTAGGAGTAACTATGTGACTTCTTATGGCAATGAAATTTGAATAGAATTGTCATTGGCTACTTTTGGCTGGAAACTTTAAGAACTAGCATGTGCTTTGTCATCCTCATTTCCTCCTTAACTACGGAACTACCAATATTCTTGACTTAAGCTGCTCCATCAGCCTGACTGCTGATGTAAATATACTGTGAAGCAAAGCCACATTTGATCCTCAACAGACATGCGGCATGGGTAAAATACAAACCTTTGTGATTATAAGCCACTGAGATGTTGTGATTGTTGTCCTAGCATAACCCAGCCCATTCTGAATGATAGGTCTGTAAATCACCCTTCCTAACTAACTCCCATTGTGTTTGATTTATTTTGTAAAGTATCGCATAGTAATCAAGCCCTAAAACAGTACCTTACAACAAGCTCTCATTTGTCACTTATGAGTCTGAAGGTCATCTAAGGCTCTCTGCTCTTGGCTGGGATATTCTGGATGTAAGAGATTATGGCTTGAAATCAAACATCATTCTATTCTGTATGTTTTCTTCAAGACCATTACCTACCTGAGACATTTTCTTCTTGTGGTAGATGGTAGAAACACAAGAAGCCATCAAAACAAGCAAATTTAAATCTTCTTCTTGCAGCACACTACAATAAGGCATGCTCCATTACTGAGAGGTAATTACAGGCATTACTGAGAGGTAATGCAATATAGCATGGTATGGAGATGGAGTTAAAATTGAGAATAATTATCCAATCTACCATATACCACTCCCTTGGCCACAAATATTCACCCTCTCACACAGGAAAAACTCACCCCTTCAGGACATCCCCAAAAGGCTCATCTGAAAACAACATTAGGCACAAAGTTCCAGATCTTGTGATCTACCATGGATCCAGATGTGGTTGCTCTTGATCTCAAGACCTACCAACTAAAAAGACAAGTTATCTGTCCCCAGCTCCCTTTGGTTCAGTATGCCCAACATAAATGGTGGGATAGGGAAAGGATAACTGCAGTAAGCAAGACTCTTTTAAAAACAAAAGAACAAGAGGCAAACAGCAGTCTCTGGTCTATAGCTATTCTAATCACTCTGTACAGATCCCCCTATGCTGTAATCAAAAGCATCTCTTGATTAGACCCAACTCCCATTTCCTTGCAGAAACATCCTAGTCCATAGTTCTCCTTGGCTACTGGCTCCATTATCTACCCCAGCCATATCTTAAGAGGGCATTGGAGAAGATGCCATCGGTGGTTGATGAGCAGATTCCTCTCAGCCTGCTTCCTGGCTGTAGAAAGTTGCTCTATTAAAACATCCTTTTGGGTATTGAATTACCACTCTTTTTAAAATGTATGCTTATGGGCCGGGCGCGGTGGCTCAAGCCTGTAATCCCAGCACTTTGGGAGGCCGAGACGGGCGGATCACGAGGTCAGGAGATCGAGACCATCCTGGCGAACACGGTGAAACCCCGTCTCTACTAAAAAATACAAAAAACTAGCCGGGCGAGGTGGCGGGTGCCTGTAGTCCCAGCTACTCGGGAGGCTGAGGCAGGAGAATGGCGTAAACCCGGGAGGCGGAGCTTGCAGTGAGCTGAGATCCGGCCACTGCACTCCAGCCTGGACCACAAAGCGAGACTCCGTCTCAAAAAAAATAAAATAAAATAAAATAAAATAAAATATATGCTTATGGTACTTTGTAGCCCTCTCAGAAAAATTTTGTCTTTCTTGTGTCAGACGGCACTCAACTACATCTGTCAAATGCCATACAATTCTTTGTGAGACATGTCTCTCTTAACTCCACACTGGCAGTGCCAGTGATTTCATAAAGAGTTAAGTGGTATATTCAGAGGAAAGGAAACAACTGAGGGACTCTGAGGAAGCTTATAAGACTTGAGTCAGATACATTCAATAATCTGATCTGATTTCTTAACTTAATCTGGATTCCTTGCCTTTTCATGAAAGAATTTTATCCTTTTACTTATAATAGGATTATGACTATATATTTTAATATATTTTGCTGGTCCACTCCATCTGTTTTACTTTTTTAATAAGCCATGCCTCTGATTACTTCCCATGTCTTTTTCTTGCTTTTGTTGTATTGATCAAATTCTTTCATTTCATTCTTTTCATTTGGTACTTTGAGAGCTAGACATACATGTTTAGTCTTTCAATGTTTCTCCTTACATTTGCAACATGGATGTTTAAACATTCTGTCAATGTATAGTTCCCAAAGCAGTGCCTGAAAAATAGCACTGCTAAATAAATATGTGTCTATGTAATTAAGACTATAATTTTAATATTATGTAAGTAATTTATTAGTATTTATTATCATTTGTTATACTCACTTCTTTTCCTTGCCTTTTTTTTCTTTAATTTTATTTAAACAATATTGTAGTAGAATTTATCTGTGGTGAGTAAATATTCTGAGCTTTTGCAAATGTGAAAAATACATAAAATTTTAAATCCCCATTCTATAAATTGTAAGCAAACTCAGGAGTATATACAATTACGAATGTGAAACTATTTCTCCCATAAACTCTAAAGATGTTTCTCAACTTTCTTCTAGTCTCCAATGTTGCCACTGAGAAGTCTAATTTTAATCTGATTTCTACTTCTCACAAGAAATACGTTTTCTGCAATTTGCCTGTCTATGTCTTTTAATCGGGGCATTTAGGCCGGGCGCGGTGGCTCAAGCCTGTAATCCCAGCACTTTGGGAGGCCGAGACGGGCGGATCACGAGGTCAGGAGATCGAGACCATCCTGGCTAATACAGTGAAACCCCGTCTCTACTAAAAAAATACAAAAAAAACTAGCCGGGCGAGGTGTTGGGCGCCTGTGGTCCCAGCTACTCAGGAGGCTGAGGCAGAAGAATGGCGTGAACCCGGGAGGCGGAGCTTGCAGTGAGCTGAGATCCGGCCACTGCACTCCAGCCTGGGCGACAGAGCGAGACTTCGTCTCAAAAAAAAAAAAAAAAAAAAAAAAAAAAAAAAAAAAATCAGGGCATTTAGCCTGTTTACATTTAAGGTTAATATTGTTATGTGTGAATTTCATCCTGTCATTATGGTGCTAACTAGTTATTTTGCCCATTAGTTGATGCAGTTTCTTCATAGTGTCAATGATCTTTACAATTTGGCATGCTTTTCCAGTGGCTGGTACCGGTTTTTCCTTTCCAAGTTTAGTGCTTCCTGAGCTCTTGTAAGGCAGACCTGGCAGTGACAAAATCTCTCAGCATGTGCTTGTTTGTAAAGATTTTATTTCTCCTTCACTTATGAAGCTTAGTTTGGCTGGTTTTGAAATTCTGGGTTGAAAATTGTTTTCTTTAAGAATGTTAAATATTGACCGCCACCGTCTTCTGGCTTGTCGGGTTTCTGCTGAGAGATCCACCATTAGTCTGATAAGCTTCCCTTTGTGGGTAACCCGACCTTTCTCTCTGGCTGCCCTTAACATTTTTTCCTTCATTTCAAACTTGGTGAATCTATTATATGTCTTGGGGTTGGTTTTCTTGAGGAGTAACTTTGTGGTGTTCTCTGTATTTCCTGAATTTGAATGTTGGCCTGTTTGGTAGGTTGGGGAAGTTTTCCTGGTTAATATCCTGAAGAGTGTTTTCCAATTTGGTTTCATTCTCCCAGTCACTTTCAGGTACACCAATCAAATGTAGATTTGGCCTTTTCACATAGTCCCATATTTCTTGGAGGCTTTGTTCGTTCTTTTTCATTCGTTTTTCTCTAATTTTGTCTTTATGCTTTATTTCATTAAGTTGATCTTCAATCTCTGATATTCTTTCTTCCGGTTGATTGATTAGGCTGTTGATACTTGGGTATGCTTCATGAAGTTCTGATGCTGTGTTTTTCAACTCCATCAGGTCATTTATGTTATTCGCTAAACTGGTTATTCTAGTTAGCAATTCCTCTAACCTTTTTTCAATGTTCTTAGCTTCCTTGCATTGGGTTAGAACGTGCTCCTTTAGCTTGGAGGAGTTTGTTATTACCTACCTTCTGAAGCCTACTTCTGCTGATTCATCAAACTCATTCTCTGTCTAGTTTTGTTCCCTTGCTTGCAAGGAGTTGTGATCCTTTGTAGGAGAAGAGACATTCTGGTTTTTGGAATTTTCAGCCTTTTTGCACTGGTTTTATCTCATCTTCATGGATTTATCTACCTTTGGTCTTTCATGCTGGTGACCTTTAAATGGGGTTTTTGTGTGGACATCCTGTTTGTTGATGTTGATGCTATTCCTTTCTGTTTGTTAGTTTTCCTTCTAACATTCAGGTCCCTCTGCTGCAGGTCTGCTGGAGTTTGCTGGAGGTCCACTCCAGACCCTGTTTGCCTGGGTATCACCAGCAGAGGCTGCAGAACAGCAAAGATCGCTACCTGTATTTTCCTCTGGAAGCTTCGTCCCAGAGGGACACCCGCCAGATGCCAGCCAGAGCTCTCCTGTATGAGCTGTCTTTCAACCCCTGTTAGGAGGTGCCTCCCCATCAGGAAGCATGGGGGTCAGGGACCCACTTGAGGAGGCAGTCTGTCCCTTAGCAGAGCTCAAGCACTGTGCTGGGAGATTTGCTTCTCTCTTCAGAGCCAACAGGCAGGAATGTTTAAGTCTGCTGATGCTGCGCCCACAGCTGCCCCTTCCCCCAGGTGCTCTGTCCCAGGGAGATGGGAGTTTTATCTATACCCCCTGACTGGAGTTGCTCCCTTTTTTTCAGAGATGCCCTGCCCAGAGAGAAGGAATCTAGAGAGGAAGTCTGGCTACAGCAGCTTTGCCAAGCTGCGGTTGGCTCTGCCCAGTTCGCACTTCCCAGCAGCTTTGTTTACACTGTGAGGGGAAAACCACCTACTCAAGCCTCAGTAATGGTGGATGCCCCTCCCCCCACCAAGCTGGAGCATCCCAGGTTGACTTCAGACTTCTGTGTTGGCAGAGAGAATTTCAAGCCAGTGGAACTTAGCTTGATGGGCTCCATGGGGGCAGGATCTACTGAGCTAGACCACTTGACTCCCTGGCTCCAGCCCCCTTTCCAGGAGAGTGAATGGTTCTGTCTTGCTGGCATTCCAGACACCATTGTGGTATGAATAAACACTCCTGCAGCTAGCTTGGTGTCTGCTCAGATGACTGCCCAGTTTTGTGCTTGTAACTCAGGGCCCTAGTGGTATAGGCTCAGAGGGAATCTCCTGGTCTGAGGATTGCAAAGACTGTGGAAAAAGCACAGTATCTGGGCCAGAATGCATCATTCCTCAGGGCACAGTCCTTCATAGCTTCCCTTGGCTAGGGGAGGGAGTTTCCTGACCACTTGTGCTTCCCAGGTGAGCTGATGCCCCACCCTGCTTCAGCTCACCCTCCATGGGCTGCACCCACTGTCTAACCCCACAGTGAGATGAGCCAAGCACCTCAGTTGGAAATGCAGAAATCACCCACCTTCTGCATTGATCAACTGGGAGCTGCAGACTAGAGCTGTTTCTATTCAGTCATGTTGCCCTTTCCATGTATATTTTCATGACTTGATAGCACATTTCTTTTTAGCACTAAGTAATATTCCATTTTCGGATGTACCACCCATTGTGGAAGACAGTGTGGTGATTCCTCAAGGATCTAGAACCAGAAATACCATTTGACCCAGCAATCCCATTACTGGGTATATAGCCAAAAGATTATACATCATTCTATTATAAAGACACATCCACATGTATGCTTATTGCAGCACTGTTCACAATAGTAAAGACTTGGAACCAACCCGAATGCCCATCAATGATAGACTGAATAAAGAAAATGTGGCACATATACACCATGGAACACTATGCAGCCATAAAAAAGGGTGAGTTCATGTCCTTTGCAGGGACATGGATGAAGCTGGAAACCATCATTCTCAGCAAACTAACACAGGAACAGAAAACCAAACACTGCATGTTCTCACTCATAAGTGGGAATTGAACAATGAGAACACATGGACACAGGGAAGGGAATATCACACACTGGGGCCTGTCAAGGATTTGGGAGCTAGGGGAGGGATAGCATTAGGAGAAATACCTAATGTAGATGACAGGTCGATGGGTGCAGCAAACCACTCTGGCACATGTATACCTATGAAACAAACGTGCACGTTCTGCACATGTATCCCAGAACTTAAAGTATACTTTAAAAAATAAAAAAATTTTAAAAAAGAAATATATTTTTTGCTTTCTGGGTCTTTAGAATTATATATATATATATATTTACAAATATATATATATTTACATATATATATATTTGTTTTGAAGTTTAAACACAATATATCTAAGTATATGTGGGTCTTTTTCAATTCACCTACCTTGTCACTTACAGGTCACCTGAAAGCTCATGTCTATCTTCATCTTTAGGAAAGTTTTTCTATCATTTCTTTCATTATTTCTCACTCAGAACCTTCTATAGCATTGGTGATTAAAGTTCTGTTTATTGCTTAACTTCTTTCATGCTTTCCATCTATTTGTCTTTTGGTGCTATATTCTAGAATTATTTTGCTTAGTCTTGCTGCTTATTAGTTTATGCTTGAGTAATGTCAACCTGATATTAAATCTATCCAATTCTTGGCCGGGCGCACTGGCTCATGCCTGTAATCCCAGCACTTTGGGAAGCCGAGGCAGGCAGATCACCTGAGGTCATGAGTTGGAGACCAGCCTGACCAACATGGACAAACCCCGTCTCTACTAAAAATACAAAAATTAGCTGGGCGTGGTGACATATGCTGTAATCCCAGCTACTCGGGAGGCTGAGGCAGAAGAATTGCTTGAACCTCGGAGGCAGAGGTTGTAGTGAGCCGAGATCCCGCCACTGCACTCCAGCCTGGGCAACAAGAGCAAAACTCCGTCTCTCAAAAAAAAAAAAAAAAAAAAAAAAACTATCTAATTCTTTTTCAATTATATCATTTTATCTCAAAGATTTCTTGTTTCATGGGTGATATACAGTTTCTCTTCCCACTGGGAATGTTATCTATACTTATATTCTAGCCTTTCTCTGCATACTCCATTGCTCTCTTTCTTTAGATAGTATGTTGAATCAGTTCACTATCCGTAATGCATGATGATTCTCAGTTTTGTGCTTATAATTGTATTTTGTAACCTTTATTCACCTGTTTATAAATACTACTTCTATTTACTATGGACTATATCTTTTCACCATGGGAAAGGGGTTGCACAATGTACCAACAGGGAAGTACCAGCAAATGATTTTACAGTAGTGACAGTTTTCTATCTCACCTGATTAGCATAAACCACTAAGGGCCAGCTCTCCTCTCTGACCCAAATCCCCACACTCACTATTCCAGGCAGTGAGGGGAAACAGTGGCTTGGAATTTTCAAATTCACTGTGGAGCAGACCACCTGTTTGTCCCAGTATGGCATGCCAATTAACTGCTAGACTTTGCTTTGGGGATTACTTCTGTTGTGGTATCTATATTCCTAAGTTTACAGGTCCCCTAAAGATCCTTCCATATATTTTGCACTTTCCTATTGTACATTTTGGGAGCTGTAGCTTTCTCCTCAACTGATTCCATATGTTTGATTATAATCATTCTTTTTGCTTTTCAATGTTATTATGAACCTATAGTTTTTAAATATAAAAATATTTTATCTGTTTAAGTCTTTGGGGTGGAAGGGAAAGTAGGGTTCTGCATTCATTTCTCCATCTTGATCCAATCTCCTCTACAGTCTTGTTTAGTTTACACCATTAGTATACTAATTTTATTCATTGTCCTTAACAGATTGTACTAAGATAAATTTTAGATCCACCCAAGTCAAAATAACACAAATTATGAATTAGTAGTTTAAATGAATGAGGTTTTACTGCTGATAAATGAAGCTTTGCCTATACAACACCAAACAAACCTGTCAACTCAAGGGAAAAACAAAATCAGTTGATCTGATTTTAAGAGAGAATGCTTTGATTTTACAGAGTTGCAATAACGCCATGTAGACACAGTCTGGGCTGCATTTGACCTATGAAGTAATTCAAGCAATTAGAAATTATGTGATGTTCTCTAGATAATGCAGCCAAGTAGCCATTTGGTCAGGAATAGCCCCCAATGAGTACTTGCCCTCTGCAAATCCTTTCAGATTTATTTTTCAGTTCATTCAATCGATTTATGACTTTGTGAGGACAGCCAAGAAAATGCATCATGCACTACCCTGTGAACTAAGGAACATTTAGTTCACGTACCCTCCAGCTCTTGCACTAACAAGCAATAGTAACACCATAGCGCAAATTATCTGCAATCTCATTAATTCTCCTTAATATATAACATGTGGCCAGGCAATGTGACCCTTTCAAAGTTGCATTTTCTAGAACACTGTGCTTATTAAATTCTTCTTTAAGAACATAATATAAATAATCAGTGACAGTCTGCTTTGCCTCCCCTCCTCCCCAAATATATAATGCTCCAAACGTAGAGTACCATCTTACCCAGACTATTACACAAAAAAAGAGTTCTTACTATTTGTGATCATATCTTCAGTTTTGATGCTAGAAGGTAAGAAACTATTTGAAAAATAATGTTTCTGATCTGGTGTGGTGGACATCTGTGGTTTCAACATCTGTGCTGTAGGCAGAATCTCAGCATGGACACAAAGGTAATATTCTCAGAGTCAATTAGATGCATCAGGATTTTTGATGAAAAGAAGCAATTTCTTCAATAACAAAGACTGTTATTCTTCTTTCAAATAACAGCATGAAAGCAATTCTTTTCACAGAGATTCTGGCCATATTGCTGTCATACTCACAAAATCTATTATCCAGTATCCAAAGAAGAGAGCTGCTTCCCCACCAAATAGTAAAACAATATATGGATTTCTTCTACAAAGGTTTCCAAATTAGAAATGATTTCTTCAGAGGAAAGATTGGAAGAATTTTGGAAAGCAAGGTAACACATTTCAGAGAAATGAGACAGATCTATACCACATGGGAAGAATCTTGTGTCACCAATAGCATCAAGCTTGTTTGCTGTAGAGGCAGTATACTGCCACCCGACAAGATAGCAAAGCCAGGGGAAATTTTCAGCATCTTGTGTCACAGGCATTTTATTTCTTTTAAGGCTCCTATATTGAAACTTTAATCAAGTCTTACAGCTCGATTTTCTCATTTGTATCCCTGTGCAGCAATAGTAAACATGTGTAAACTAAACCTCTTTTTTGTACATATCAGCAGTATGAGTTTGCACAGACACATGCTCCTACTTGAATTGACTTTCCTTTTGTGAATGAATGAGGCCCCTCTGATTGGAAGCCTATTTATTTTAAATGCTAAATTCAGTGGAAAGGGACCACATCTAATTGAGTGGTAAACTATACCCTCTCTACAGAAACAAGAAAAAACTGAACCACAGTTTCCTGCACCTGAGTTACTCCCTCATTATAAGTTAAGTAACCTTGTAAGTTCAGTTCTACAGAGATATTTTGCATTGTCTACCAGATCAATTAGAAAAATACCAAGCTTTAGAAGTATTTATATCTTCATAAATGTCAAACAACATCTACAGCTATCTAGCTTACTCACTGATTAGGATAGAAAGATAAATTATATCAATAAATAGAATTCAACATTCAGGTTTCCAGAAATTCTAACTTCTAATTTTGCTTTTTATTCAACGTCTCCTAACATTCCCTCATGGAAGATGAAGTAGTGGGACATTATTTTGCCTTCTTGAACCCAGCCTTCTCCAGTCCATCACTTTTCTGTTCATTCAAATTGCTTCTTCACATGAAAGCTTCCTTTGAAGTTCATATTTCTTCCTATGCATGGACAACTGAAAGCTAACAGCATGGCTTCTGGGCCTACAAGTGCTTATGGTTGATAGAACTTGTGCTTTGCAGAGTCTTAGAGTATTCTCAACTAAAATCAAATAACCACAAAAATCTATGGAAAATAACATTCACTGATCAATATATACATATATTAGATTTATATTTTGATGCCAAATCCATATGTAAGTTTTCATTTTATTCTCCCCAATGCTTAAGACAGTTAATAGTCCATTCTTAGCAGTATTTTTTTTTTTATTAATAAAGACTCTTGCTACTGCTGGGATCACTCCTAGCTAGGAGGAAATCCAGTGATTAGGAGTTTCAAGACAAATCCTGCAATTGGCACCTTAGGGTTCCTAAATTCACCTAAAGATAAAAATCCAATTGAAATGAATACAAAAAATTAACAAATAAACATATGAAATACCATAAGCATAAATAACATTGACAGCTAATTTTTTGAAAGAGCTGTATATGATGGGAGCTAAAGTCATCACTATTTTGTCAGGTAGGGTTAAGAGGAATAGAATTTAAGAATCAATTTAATTTTAAAACGATGTACAGAAGAATAATGAGAGACCCAAGATCAAGAAAAAAAGAAGAATAAAAGAAATCAGAATAGGGAGTTTATGAAAAAACCTGGCCTACAGGTGAGTTTTCCTGCAAATTGGCCAAGTTCACTCTCGTATGTGAACACCACTTGGCAGACACAATAGGCAGCTGCAGCTTTCTTCTCAATTTTTAAAACACACCAGATTAACAACAGATTTTAATACTCAGTTGAGGACAATGTTCTCGCTGTATATTTTGTCATTACTATGATGTACTAAATTCTATAAGAAAATGCAAGAAAAAGAGTCTGACTTTTATTCTAATGATATATATTCTGCTGATTATTTGAAATTACTGGCTTCTAGATATGATGCTTCCAAAGTCATTCCTTATACATTATTCACAGTGAAAAGAAGCAGCTAGATTTGGCTCCATGTCTGTCTTATACTCTGGTGTCTATGTATTCTTATCTAAAAGGTATGTTTAAATTATTGATTAAGCACATTTTTACTGCCCATTACATGCTACAGGATTCATTTAAAAAATGTAAAACACTAACATCACTTCCCAAAACAAAGCATAGCAGCATAGTGGTGGGGATCAAATCAGTCCTTGGGGCGTACAATGCTGACAGAGCTAGCAATTATAAAGCTGGCTATGAGGGTGTCTTTGCCAGATGCATACGTTTTCCAGGCTGAGAGAAATATAATGCAAAAGATTTGCAAACTCCTTCACTGTGCATGAATACATCTTATAGCACAGGGACCCAAGTGGCCAGAAAAATAAACTGGAACAAGGCTATGCCCCGGGACATTACTAGGGTTCATTAATTCCAAGATCTGAAAAGGAAACGTCATCAATTAGACAGCAAAACCCATGCTCAGAAAACTAGAAGCAGGTCATGGTCATTCTCACTGCAGTCTAGCTTTAAACTCTATAGCGTATGGACAGAACAAAGGAGAGAGAGGACACTTAAACTGATGAAAATATGTTTGTCTCTCACACAAGAAAGCAAGCTTGGGAAAGCACCAAATTTTTATTTTCAATAAATATAAACACAACAATGTCCACACTTTGCCTCTGTGCTTGCCAGCTGATGAAGATTTTGAAAAACTTACCCTTGAGCTCTGATTAGCAAAATAGAAAAAATAAAACTCAATCTCATAATAGGTCCTAGATTCAAAATTAGGAAAACACCAGCGATAGCCACCTCACGACTACTCAATAAGTCTTTCAAGTTCCAGGAAAAAGAGCAGACCATACAAAACTCCTTTCCTGTTTTTATTTAGTAAATCAGGAGGCCATTTCTTGAGTCTCAAAATGCAGGAAAGTATCTCTCTAGAACTCTCTCTCCTTCCCTTCATACTCTGCCATGGAGAAAGTGTGAACCCTATCGCACATCTCAGTAAAAAATGGAAATCCTGACAAAGTGACTGTCCCATGATAGCTACCTCTAATATTAAAGTAGAAACGTGCATAGTTTCTAGATGCCCCAAAAGGTGACTCACCTACAAAACTGCCAGGGAAGTTTTCTCCTAAAAGATTTTCTGTCTTCTCTGTTGATTATGCCCAACCACACATCAAATTCATCTCTACCATTATTCCATTTTTGTTTTTTTCCTATTTGCTCTATTACAAACATAGATGATTCTCCTGATCTCAACAGATTAGTGGGAAATGTTCCTAAACATTCTTTCCATTATTGGTACCTCCTCCTTTTCAGTCTAGTCCTCCCTATTCCATTGCTGGATTTACATTCTATGGCCCAGCTCTGGTCGCTTCATTCCCCTGCTCACAAACCTTCCAAAGTTCCCCCATTGCTTTCAAAATAAAGTTCAATCACTTTTTTTTTTTAGATGGAGTCTCACTCTATTGGCCAGGCTGAAGTGCAGTGGTGCCATCTCAGCTCACTGCAACGTCCACCTCCTGGGTTCAAGCAATTATCCTGCCTTAGCCTCCCAAGTAGCTGTGACTACAGGCATGTGCCACCACTCCTGGCTAATGTTTGTATTTTTAGAGAGACAGGGTTTCACCATGTTGACCAGGCTGGTCTTGAACTCCTGACCTCAAGTGATCCGCCCACCCTGGCCTCCCAAAGTGCTTGGATTATGGGCATGAGCCAATGTGTCCAGCCAAAGTTCAAGCACTTTTGCTTGTCACTGACCACTACTTTTCCAAGCTTCCTTGCTTTTCTTGTACCTAACATTCCAATCACTCTGGCATATATCATAAGCATGTATCATTTTTTCCTATGATTTTTCCACAGTGGTGAGGCAAGGGAACAGGATGAATCATCCATCTAGTCTTAAAGATTTTTGTTCAGAAATGTTCTATTGGCAAAAGACAAACATATGGACATGCTGATTTTCAAGGAGGTAGAGAAGGGCAGAGTTGCCAGATGCACAATAAAAAGAGAATTAGAGTACTAGTGAGCATCCCAAATGCCCACCACACACTAAAATCCTCAGGCATTACGTGAAAGTTTATGCTAAATAGTTAGACATGAATCTAATAAAATACTTTCAAGATTCATATACATAATACTGTAAAACATTCCTAAGATACATTTTTAAACTACATAAATGGGAAAACTTGCTGTGCTCATTCATTGAAGAGTCAATATTGTTAACAGGTCAACCCTATTCACTTTTTCTATAGATTTACCACTTTCCTCCAAAAATTGCAACATTTATTTTGTGGAAATTTATGAGTTGATTCCAAAACTTTTGTAGAACAGTAAAGGAATTAGTATAGCCAAAACTATTTTAAAAAGGAATATCAAAGTTGGAGGACCCACACTACCTGATTTTAATATTTATATAAAGCTACAGAAATCAAAGATGGTATGGTTTGGCTGTATCCCCATACAAATCTCATCTTGAATTGTAGTTTCCATAATCCCCACACGTTGTGGGAGTGACCCAGTGGGAGATAATTAAATCACGGGGGTAGTTACTTTCATGCTGTTCTCATGATAGTCAGTGAGTTCTCATGAGATCTGATGGTCTTATAAGGGGCTTTCTCCTCCCTTCACACATACTTCTCCTTGCTGCCACCATGTGAAGAAGGAAATGTGTGCTTCTCCTTCTGCCATAATTGTAAGTTTCCTGAGGCCTCCCCAGCCATACTGAACTGGGAGTCAATTAAATATCTTTCCTTTATAAATTACCCAGTCTCAGGCAGTTCTTTGTAGCAGCGTGAGAATGAACTAACTACTACAGTAAATTGGTACCACAGTGAGTGGGGTGCTACTGTAATGATACCCGAAAATGTGGAAGTGATTTTGGAATTGGATAACAGGCAAAGGTTAGAACAGTTTAGAGGGCTCAGAAGAAAACAGGAAAATGTGGGAAAGTCTGGAACTTCCTAGAGAATTGTTGAATGACTTTGACCAAAATACTGATAGTGATATGAACAATGAAGTCCAGGTTGAGGTGGTCTCAGATGGAGATGAGGAACTTCTTGGGAACTGGAATACAGGTGATTCTTGCCATGCTTTAGCAAAGAGACTAGTGGCATTTTGTCCCTCTCTTAGAGATCTGTGGAACTTTGAACTTGAGAGAGATGATTTAGGGTATTTGGTGGAAGAAATTTTAAGCGGCAAAGTGTTCAAGAGAAAACAAATCATAAAAGTTTGGAAAAGTTGCAGCCCGATGATGTGACAGCAACAAAAAAAAAAAAAAAAAAAAAAATCTCATTTCCCTGGGGAGAAATTCAACTCTGCTGCAGAAATTTGCATAAGTAATGAGGAACCCAATGTTAATCACCAAGACTATGGGGAAAATGTCCCAGGGCATGTCAGAGACCTTTACAGCAGCCTCTCCCAACATAGGGCCTGAGGCCTAGGAAGGAAAAATAGTTTTGTGGGCTAGGCCCAGGACCCCAGCCTCAGGACATGGTGCCCTTAGTCCCAGCTGCTACAGCTCCAGCCATGGCTAAAAGGGGCCAAGATACAGCTCAGGCCATTTCTTTAGATGCAAGTCCCAATCCTTGGTGGCTTACACAAGGTGTTGGGACTGCAGGTGCACAGAAGTCAAGGATAGAGGTTTGGGAATCTCCACATAGACTTCGGAGGATGTATGGAAGTGCCTGGATGTCCAGGCATAAGTCTGCTGCATGGGTGGAGCCCTCATTGAGAACCTCTGCTAGGGAAGGTCAGAAGGGAAAGGTGAGATTGGAGCTCCCACACAGAGTCCCCACTGGGACATTGCCTAGAGGAGCTGTGAGAAGAAGGCCACCTTCCTCCAGATCCCAGAATGGTAGACCCACCAACAGCTAGCATCATATACCTAGAAAAGCCACAGACACTCAACACCAGCCCATGAAAGCAGCTGGGAGGAGGGCTGTACCCTACAAGCCACAGAGGTGGAGCTTCCCAAGTCTATGGGAGCCCACCTTCTGCATCAGCATGACCTGGATGTGAGACATGGAGTTAAAGAAGATTCTTTTGGGACTTTAAGGTTTAATCACTGCCCTATTGAATTTCAGACTTTCATGGGGCCTATAGCCCCTTTGTTTTGGCCAATGTCTCCCATTTGGAAAGGTGTTTTTATCCAATGCCTGTACCTCCATTGTAAATAGAAAATAACTAACTTGCTTCTGATTTTACAGGCTCATAGGCAGAAGGGATTTATCTCTTGTTAGATGAGACTTTGGACTTGGACTTTTGTGTTAATGAGTTAACAAATTGGGGAACTGATGAAAGGGCATGATTGTGTTATGAAATGTGAGGATATGAGATTTGGGAGGGACCAGGGTCAGAATGGTATGATTTGACTGTGTCCCCACCCAAATCTCACCTTCACTTGTAGTTCCCATAATTCTCACATATTGTGGGAGGGACACAGTGGAAGGTAATTGAATCATGGGGAAGGTTACTCTCATGTTGCTCTCATGGTAGTAAGTAGTTCTAATGAGATATGATAATTTTATAAGGGGTTTCCCCTACTTCACTCATACTTCTCCTTGCCCCAGTGTGAAGAAATACATGTTTGCTTCTACTTCTGCCATAATGATAAGTTTCCTGAGGCCTCCTCAGCCATGCTGGACTGTAAGTCACTTAAACTTATATTCTTTATAAATTACCCAGTCACAGGTAGTTCTTTATAGCAGCATGAGAACAGACTAATACAAAAGTAGTATGTATATTTGTCATAAAAATTAGACATATAAATCAACAAAATGGAATGAAGCAGCTAGGCATGGTGTCTTATGCCTATAATCGCCACACTTTGGGAGGCCATAGAAGGCTGATTGCTTGAGTCCAGGAGTTCAACACCAACCTGGGCAACATGGCAAACCCCATCTCTATGAAAAAGTACAAAAAAATTAGCTAAGCATGCTGGTGCACACCTTTATTCCCAGTTACATGGAAGGCTGAGGTGGCAGTTACATGGAAGGCTGAGCTGGGGAGGCTGAGGCTGCAGTGAGGCATGATGATGCCACGGCACCCAACCCTGGGCAACAGAGTAAGACCCTGTCTCAAAAAAAAAAAGAAGAATCTAGATATAGGCACACACAGATATGACAATTTTATTTTAGACAAATGATGCCAAGAAAATTCAATAAGGAAGGAATACTCTTTCTACAAATAGTGGTGCTGGAGCAATTGGACATTTATATGCCAAAGGAGTTAAAAAAAAACAAAAAAACAAAAAAAACCACCATGACACTTACCTCCCACTTGATGCAAAATTTGACTCCAAACGAACTCATAGGCCTAAAGGTAAGAGCTAAAGTCAGTTATAAGTAAACTGAAAAAGGAAAAAAAGTGCTGAATCAGACCTCACAAAAGTTATATATGTATGCTCAAAAGGCAGTTAAAAATTAAGATATAGAGAACAAAAAATATTGCAATTCATATATCGGATAAAAAAATTTAATGTAGAATGTATAAAAACCCTCTTACTACTACAAAAAAATATGAATGAGCAAATGATTTGAAGCAAGAATTTACCAAAGTAGATATATAGAGGGAAAGGAAACACATAAGAAAAGATGCACACTGCTTCTTTAGCAGGACCCCGATCCACTTGTTGTACGGCAAGTCCTCCTGTGTCCAGAATTGGTGGGTTCTTGGTCTCGCTGACTTCAAGAATGAAGCCGCAAACCCTCACGGTGAGTGTTACAGTTCTTAAAGATGGTATTTCCGCAGTTTGTTCTTTCAGATGTTCAGATGTGTCTGGAGCTTCTTCCTTCTAGTGGGTTTGTGATCTCGCTGACAGGAGTGAAGCTGCAGACTTTCATGGTGAGTGTTACAGCTCTTAAAGGCAGCATATCTGGAGGTGTTCATTCTTCCTGGTGGGTTCGTGATCTCATTGGCTTCAGGAGTGAAGCTGCAGACCTTCACAGTGAGTGTTACAGCTCACAAAGGTGGTGTGGACCCAAAGAGTGAGCAGCAGCAAGATTTGTTATAAAGAGCAAAAGAACAAAGCTTCCACAGTGTGGAAGGGGACCTGAGCAGATACAGAGTACTGATTGGTGTATTTATAAACCTTGAGCTAGATACAGAGTACTGATTGGTGTATTTACAAACCCTGAGCTAAACACAGAGTGCTGATTGGTGCATTTACAATCCTTTAGCTAGACACAGAGTGCCAGACAGGAAAGTTCTCCGAGTCCCCACTAAGTTAGCTAGATACAGAGAACTGATTGGTGTATTTACAAACCCTGAGCTAGACACAGGGTGCTGACTGGTGTATTTACAATCCCTTAGCTAGACATAAAGGTTCTCTAAGTCCCTACTAGACTCAGGAGCCCAGCTGGCTTCATCTAGTGGATCCCGCACCAGGGCTGCAGGTGGAGCTGCCTGCCAGTCCCCCACCATGCGTGGGCACTCCTCAGCCCTTGGGTGGTGGATGGGACCCAGTACCATGGCGCAGGGGGTGGCAGCTCTTCAGGGAGGCGCAGGCCGCACAGGAGTGTTGGGGGGTGGGGGACAGGGAGGCTGGGGCATGGCGGGCTGCAGTCCCCAGCCCTGCCCTGCGGGGGGGCAGCTGAGGGGCCCAGCAAGAATTCGAGCACAGCACTGGCAGGCTGGCACTGCTGGGGTCCCGGTGCACCCTCTGCAGCTGCTAGCCCAGGTGCTAAGCCCCTCACTGCCCAGGGCTGGCAGCACTGGCCGGCCACTCCCAGTACGGGGCCCACTGAGCCCACATCCACCCAGAACTCGCGCTGGCCTACCAGCTCAGCAGGCAGCACACACCCCAGTTCTTGCCCGCGCCTCTCCCTCCACACCTCCCTGCAAGCAAAGGGAGCCGGCTCTGGCCTCGCCCAGCCCAGAGAGGGGCTCCCACAGTGCTGTGGCAGGCTGAAGAGCTCCTCAAGTGCTGCTAGAGTGGATGCTGAGGCCGAGGAGGCACTGAGAGCCACAGCTGCTAGCATGTTGTCACCTCTCACTCCCAGCCAGGTCCTCCCAGCTGGGGCCTCTGACCACTCCTGCCCGTGTTCTCACTGGGACAGAGTGCCTGAGGGGTGGGGCAGGCCACCATATTGGCTGTTCAGGCTTCTCAGCCAATCCTGACTGTGGGCCTTGGAGAACCCAAACTGATTGGGGACTAAAGGGATCTTCAACACAGTACAGCTGTTCTACCAAAAAGCAGCTGGACTGCTTCTTTAAGCAGGTCCCTGATCCCATTCCTCTTGACTGGGTAAGACCTCCCAACCAAGGTCTCCAGCCACCTCCTACAGTCACGTTCAGGCTGGCAATAGGTCAGTAATCCCCTGAGGTGTAGCTTCCAGAGAAAGGGGCAGGCTGTCATCCTTGCTTTTTTGCAGCTTCACTGGTGATACCTCCAGGTACAGGAAACCTGAGGTAACTAGGGTCTAGAGCAGACCCTCAGCCAACCACAGCAGCGCTGTGGAAGAGTGGCCAGACTATTAAAAGAAAAACAAACAGAAAATCATAGCAACAACAAACTACAAAAACCCCATCCAAAGGTCAGCAACCTCAAGGATCAAAGGTAGATAGGCCTACAAAGATAACAAAGAATTAACACAAAAAATGCTGAAAACTCAAAAATCCAGAGTGCCCCTTTTCCTCTAAATGACTGCAACACCTCTCCAGCTAGGGCTCAGAACTGGGCTGAGGCTGAGATAGATGAAATGACAGAAGTAGGCTGAAGAAGGTGGTAAATAACAAAATTCACAGAGCATGTTGTAAACCAATTCAAAGAAGTTAAGAATTATGATAAAACCATATAGGAGCTGATGGCCAAAGTAGACAGTTCAGAGAGTAACACAACCAACCTCTGAGAGCTGAAAAACACACAAGAATTTCACAATGCAATCATAAGAATTAATAGCAGAATAAATTAAGCAGAGGAAAGAATCTCAGTGCTTGAAGACTATCTTTCTGAAATAAGACAGGCAGACAAGACTAGAGAAAAAAGAATGAAAGGGAATGAACAAAACCTCTGAGAAATATGAGATTATGCAAAGAGACCAAATCTATGGCTGATTAGGATACCTGAAAGGGACAGTATGAAAACAAGTTGGAAAACACTTCAGGATATCATCCCAGGGAACTTCCCCAACCTAACAAGACAGGCCAACATTTAAATTCAGGAAATCCAGAGAACCCCTATAAGATATACTCCATGAGAATATCAACCTAAAAACACATAATTATCAGATTCTTCAAAATCAAAATGAAAACAACAAAAATGTTAAGAGCAACCAGAGAGAAAGGCCAGGTCACCTACAAAGGGAAGCCCATCAAACTAACAATGGATCTCTCAGTGGAAACTCTACAAGCTAGAAGAGATTGGGGGCCAATATTCACCATCCTTAAAGAGAAGAATTTCCAACCCAAAATTTCATATCCAGTCAAACTAAGCTTCATAAGTGAAGGAGAAATAAGGTGCTTTTCAAACAAGCAAATGCTGAGGAAATTTGCTAGCACGAGACCAGCCTTGCAAGAGCTTCCGAAGGAAGCACTAAATGTGGAAAGGAAAGATTATTACCAGCCACTACAAAATACACTAAAAAAACAGCCACTACAAAAACACAGTGTGTACCCAAAAAATACACAGACCAGTGACACTATGAAGGAACCACATAAACAAGTCTGCAAAATAATCAGCTAGCATCATGATGACAGGATCATATCCACACATAACAATACTAACCTTAAATGTAAGTGGGATAAATGTCCCCAATTAAAAGACACATTAGTATGCTGTTTTTAAGAAATCCATTTCACATCCAAAGACACACATAGGCTCAAAATAAAGGAATGGAGGAAAATCTACTCAGCAAATGGAAAACAGAGGAAAGCAAGAGTCACAATCCTAGTTTCTGACAAACAGGCTTGAAACCAACAAAGATCAAAAAAGACTAAGAAGACGATTATATAAGGGTATAGGGATCAATTCAACAAGAAGAGCTAACTATCCTAAATATATATACACCCAATACAGGAGCACCCAGATTCATAAAGCAAGCTCTTAGAGATCTTCAAAGAGATCTTGACTCCCACACAATAATGGGAGAGTTTAACACTTCACTGACAACATTAGACAGATCATTAAGACAGAAAATCAACAAAGACATTCAGGACTTGAACTAAGCTCTGGATCAAGTAGACCTGAAAGATGTCTACGAACTCTCTCCACCCAAAACAACAGAATATACATTCTTCTCTTCACCACACAGCACTTACTCTAGAATTGGTAGCATAATCAGAAGTAAAACACTCTTCAACAAATGCAAAAGAAACAAACTCATAACAAACAGAGACCACAACACAATCAAATTAGAACTCAAGATTAAGAAATTTACTCAAAACCATACAACTACATGGAAGCTGAACAACTTATCCTGAGTGGCTGTTGGGTAAATCATGAAATTAAGGCAGAAATCAAGAAGTTCTTTGAAACTAATGAGAACAAAGATACAATATACCAGAACCTCTGGGAAACAGCTAAGGCAATGTTAAGAAGGACATTTATAGCACTAAATGTCCACATCAAAAAGAAAGACCTCAAGTTAACAAGCTAACATCACAACTAAAATAGCGAACCAACAGCAAACAAATCCCAAAGCTAGCAAAAGGTAAGAAATAACCAAGATCAGAGCAGAACTAAAGGATTTAGAGAACCAAAAATCCCGTTGATTCAAAAAAATCAATGAATCCAGCAGCTGGTTGTTTGAAAATAATAATAATAAAATAGACCACTGGTTAGACTAATCAAGAAGAAAAAAGAGAAGATTCAAATAAACACAATTAAAAACTGATAGAAGGATATCACCACTGATCCCACAGGAAGGCAAGCAACTGTCAGAAAATACTATAAACACCTCTATGTACATAAACTAGAAAATCTAGAAGAAATAGATAAATTCCTGGACACATACACCCTCCCAAGGCTAATCCGGAAAGAAATCGAATGCCTGAATAGACCAATAATGAGTTCTGAAATTGAGGCAGTAATGAATAGCCTACCAACCAAAAAAAGTCCAGGACCATACTGATTCACAGTTGACCTCTACCAGAAGTACAAAGAAAAGCTGATACCATTCCTACTGAAACTATTCCAAAAAATCAAAAAGGAAGGAGTCCTACCTAACTTATTCTATGAGGCCAGCATCCTCCTGATACTAAAACCTAGCAGAGATACAACAAAAAAAGAAAACTTCAGGCCAATATCCTTGATAAGCATTGATGCAAAAACCTCAACAAAATACTGGCAAGCTGAATGTAGCAGCATATCATATAGTTTATCCACCACAATCAAGTGGACTTCCTCCCTGGGATGCAAGGTTTGCTTAACATATGCAAAACAATAAACGTGATTCATAACATAAATAGATCTAAAGACAAAAACCACATGATTATCTCAATAGATGCTTCCTTTCATGTTAAAAACTCTCAATAAACTAGATATCGAAGGAACATACCTCAAAATAATAAGAACCACATGTGATAAACCCGCAGCCACTATTATACTGAATGGGCAAAACTTAGAAGCATTCTTTTTGAAAACTGGTATGAGACAAGGATGACCTCTCTCACCACTCATATTCAACATAGTGTTGGAAGTTCTCGCCAGGGCAATCAGGAAAGAGAAAGAAATAAAGCATATTCAAATAGGAAAAGAGGAAGTCAAACTACCTTTGTTTGCAGAAAACATGATCCTATATCTAGAAAACACTATCATCTCAGCCCACAAGCTTCTTAAGCTGGTAAGCAACTTTAGCAAAGTCTTAGGATACAAAATCAATGTGCAAAAATCACTAGCATTCCTTTACATAAACAACAGGCAAGCCAAGTGCCAAATCATGAATGAGATTCCAGTCAAAATTGCCACAAAAAGAAAAAAATACCTAGGAATACAGCTCACCAGGGAAGTGAAAGATCTCTAAAAGGAGAACTAAAACCTACTGCTCAAAGAAATCAGAAAAGACACAAACAAATAGAGAAACATTTCATGCTCATTGAATCAATATCATGAAAATGGCCACACATTGCTCAAAGTAATTTACAGATTCAATGCTATTCCCATTAAACTACCATTGACATACTTCACAGAATTAGAAAAAACTATTTTAAAATTCATATGGAACCAAAAATGAGCCCAAATAGCCAAGACAATCCTAAGCAAAAAGAACAAATCTGGAGGCATCACGCTACCTGACTCCAAACTATACTACAGGATATAGTAACCAAAACAGCATGGTACTGGTACAAGAACAGATACATAGACCAATGGAACACAATAGTGTACCCCAAAATAAGACTGCACACATACAAACATCTGATTTCTGACAAACCTGACAAAAAAAACAAGAAATGGGAAAAGGATTACCCATTCAATAAATAGTGCTGGGATAACTGGTTAGCTATATGCAGAACATGGAAATTGGACCCCTTCCTTACACCTTGTACAAAAATCTACTCAAAATGGATTAAAGACTTACATGTAAAACCCAAAACAATAAAAACCCTAGAAGAAAACCTAGGCAATACCATTCAGGACATCGGCACAGGCAAAGATTTCATGACAAACACACAAAAAGCAATTTCAACAAAAGCAAAAATTGACAAATAAATGAGATTTAAGAAACTAAAGAGCTTCTCCACAACAAAATAAACTATCATCAGAGTGAACAAACAACCTACTGAATGGGAATCAATTTTTGCAATGTATCCATCTGACAAAGATCTAATGTCCAATATCTATAAGGAACTTAAACAAACTTACAAGAAAAAGCAAACAACCCATTAAAAAAATGGGCAAAGGACATGAACAGATACTTCTCAAAAGAAGACATGCAGCCAATACATATGGAAAAAACCTCAGCATCGCCGATCATTAGAGAAATGCAAATCAAAACCAAAATGAGATACCATCTTACACCTGTCAGAATGGCTATTACTAAAAAGTCAAAACACAACCGATGCTGGTGAGGTTATGGAGAAAGAGGAATGCTTTTATACTGTTGGTGGGAGTGTAAATTAATTCACCCATTATGGAAGATAGTATGGCAATTCCTCAAAAGCCATAGTCAGAAATACCATTTGACCCAGCAATCCCGTTACTGGGTATATACACAAAGGAATATGAATCATTCTATTATAAAGATACATGCACATGTATGTTCATTGCAGCACTATTCAAAATAGTGAAGACACTGAATCAACCTAAACATCCATCAATGATAGACTGGATAAAGACAATGTGCTACTTATACACCATAGAATAATATGCAGCCATAAAAAGAAATGAGATCATGTCCTTTGCAAGGACATAGATGGAGATGGAGGCCATTATCCTCAGCAAACTAATGCAGGAACAGAAAACCAAATACTTATAAATGGGAGCTGAATAATGAGAACAGGTAAGCACATGAGGGGAACCACACACACTGGGGCCTGTTAGAGGGTCAGAAGGGGACAAGCGAGAGCATCAGGAAGAATAGCTTATGAGTGCTGGGCTTAATACATAGATGATGTGGTGATCTGTGCAGCAAACTACCATGGCACACCTTTACCTATGTAACAAACCTGCACATCCTGCACATGTACCCCTAAACTTAAATTGAAGAAAAGAAAGTTAAAAAAGACACTCAACATAGTCTTTAGAGAAATGCTAATTGAAACTACAATGAGACATCACTGCCTTTCTACTACAATACCTTTTAAAAAAATCTGACAGTACCAACCTCTGATATGGATGTGGAGCAACAGCATTACATTTCTGGTTATAGTGCAAAATGGTATAGCCACTTTGGAAAGCAATTTGACAGTTTCTTATTAAGTGCAACATATACTTCCTTATGACCCAGCAATCCTGCTATGAGGTATTCACCGAAAGTAAATATAAATATATGTCCACACAAATACCCATATGTGATTTCTCAGAATCATCAAACATTGGTTACAACTCACTGGTCCATATCTGGTAAATGGGTACACAAACTATGGTGTATCCAGATAATGAAATACTACTAGACAATCAAAAGAATAAAACCTACATGGTTGTATGAGTTCAATTATATAATATTCACAAAAAGGCAAAACATTAGGAACAGACATTGGATTAGTAGTTTCCAGGGAATGACAGGGAGAGGTGGAAATTATCTACAAAGATCAGAAGGGATATTTGGGGGATGATAGGAATGGTCTGTAAACTTGACTGAAATGGTAACGACATAATGGTGTACACTTGTCAGAACTTATCAAATTGTACAGTTAATAGGGGTAAGTTTTATAATATGTAATTTATACCTCAACAAAACTTTAGATATATAAGTCTCAAAATTCCAAAGAGCAAGGAATAATTAATTGTTGAATCTTAACTTCACCCTTTCTTCCACAATTTGGGATATTCATCTTAGAGCAAAATATTTAACTCTTTTGCCTACCTATTGGAGAAAATTCCGTAATGAGTTTCTTCACAATGATTAGCATCCATATATTGTCCTTCCTGTTGATAACAGACTGGTTAATTTCACAAAAACAAGCAATTTCCTTTGTTTTAAAGTTCTGCCTGCCCTCTTAAAATTCTGACAGAAGCTGCGAGAGAAAAGGATGTCTTTACAAAAACTCTCTTCCTTCTAATTTTTCAGAAATAAGGGGTACCCAATCCAAAGTTACATTGTTTCTCACACTATGTTTTCTCTATCCATGCTTACTCTTTGATTGACTAGTTTATTATAGTAGCTTTTCTGTGGAGTGGGACCTATCTAACATTTCTGGGAGATGAAAGAAGATAATAGGAATTGTAAGGGCGCTTCCAAATCTTGTATTATGTTACTAAGAATATAAACAATGCACCCAAAGATGCTCACCAAAAGTGTTTTCCAACTGAATAAAACCTGAGTCTCATGGTATTGCCAATAAATATTTATTTGTAAAATAAATGAGCAACTTACCCTCACTCCATCCTATTCCCATAACCTCCCTTATTGGTTTATGTTTAGAGTTTTCTATATTACATTATGTTAAAGGAAGATTACACTTGCATTCTTACAAAATGTGTTTTACTGGTTCATGAGGCAAGAATAACTGTTCACATTTTTGAATGTTTATGCATTAGACAAGCATTGTTCCAAGTACTTTAATTTAACCTTCGTAAAAATCTATGAGGGAGATTTTATTATCTTTGTTTTAGAGATTAGTGAATGGAAACACATAGAAGTTAGGCCATTTGCCCAAGATCACACTGCTGTTAAATACAGGAGTCAGAATTTGAACCTAAACAGTTATGGCTCCTGAATCACCATCTATAACTTCAATTCAATATTGTCTCTCAATGAGAAAGCTGTTAATTATACATGAACACACTTATTTAAAACCAAATACTTCATGAATAGATACCATGTCTTGAATGCCTTTCTAGGGACTGGGAAAATAATAGTATAATGTTAAATGAACACATCTTTTAACTTGCCAATTTCTAAATAAAAATTTTAAATAATTGGGAAAGAAAAGTATGTTTTCATTATAGATAATGCCCACAACTAGTGTATTAGCCCATTTTTGAATTGCTATAAAGGAATACCTGAGAATGGGTAATTTAGAAAGCAAAGAAGTTTAATTGGCTAACAGTTCTGCAGGCTTTGCAGGGAGCATGGTACTCCCAACTGCTTCTGGTGAGGCCTCAGGAAGCTTACAATCATGGTATAAGGTGAAGGGTGAGCAGGCACATCACACCGCAAGAGCAGGAGCAAGGCGCGTGGGGAGGTGTCACATATTTTTAAACAACCGGATTTCGTGAGAACTCACTCACTATCACAAGGATAGCACCAAGCAGCTCATAAGGATAATGGATCTGCCCCATGACACAAACACCTCCCACCAGGCCCGACCTCCAACACTGGGGATTATATTTCAACATGAGATTTGGAGAGGACGAACATCCAAACTAAATCAACTGGTTTGTGTCCTGAAGTAAATCACTTTACTTATGAGAGTTTTAGGGATTTTTATCCATGAAATGAGGTTATGTCAGAAAGTTATTTAAGGTCAATTTGTTTTATCTTCTAACATTAGACTTAAGCCTATATGGATTGCAAATTCTCATAATTCATAGAAAACTTCTTAGTTTTCAGTATGCTGTCTGTATTTCCAAATCCACATAAATTATGGAGGTGTAAAAGAAACTATAAACTCAGCTAATTTTATATTATTTTATTCTATTGGTTGTTATTTTTATCATGACTGGTTCACCCTTTAAGAGGAAGCTATTTCAGTATAATTTTTGAAGTTGAAGTCAGATTTCTAAATATAGATTGAATTATTCTCTTAAATTAGTAAACATGATTTGAAAGAGGGAAGGAAAGAATGGAGGAGAAAAGGGATGAAGAGAGAGAAAAAGTGAAAGGGAGAAACTCAGAGCTACTGCTAATGTTTTATTTGTTTGGCTTTTATTTTTATTGGGGGTGAGGAGCAGGAGGTGGGTTTGGATAGAAGGACAAGCTACTTCCTTCTAAAGCTTTCCACATGATGAAGTTAATTATCATTTCTTCTCTTCAGACATGGATGGCTCCTTCCTAGGAAGTGCCAACATCTGTTGAGAGAGAGAGAACATCTGTTAGACAAGTGGAGATATTAGGAGATAAGCTGCTTACTCCGACAGTTTGGGCATGATGAAGAAATTATAATAAACTGGAAAATTCTGATTAAAATATGGGCATAATTAGCAGTTTTTAATGTGCCAAATACTATATTGCTGAACACATAATTAATGGGGTCAGAACCTCCCAGTGATTGTCAACAACTACAGCTCATAGTAGCTCAACAATCTATTCAGAAACATCTACTAGATGGTGGGTCACAGGTTTACTCAGGGTAAATGCTTACAAGTGAGCACACACTAAAATGTTGTCAGCTTGTACAAACTCCAGGCACAGTCTCCTATAACCCAGGTCACTGTGTAGACTTGGTCTCAATGTATGGTGCCACTACTTTAAGTTCATGTAAATATGTGCACGTGCGCGTGTGTCTGTGTGTGTGTGTACTGTAAGTGCAAACACAATAATGGTAAGGAACACATTATTATTTGGATCTTTAGTATTTTTTTAAATTTCACACACGTGATCTTCCCTGTTTCCAACAATCCTGTGAGACAGATTGGCCAAACAATCTCTCCATTTTAAAATTGAGGAAACAATCTCCAAGTGGCTAAATGGTTTGAGTCAGGCTATACAGGACTTGCAAATAATAAATTCAGACATTTAATTCCATATAATGCCTTGAATAAACTCATTAAAATATGAAATGTGTATCCTAAAATTCAAATTTTGACACTGAATCATACGTTAGAAGTATAATCCAAAATATCCCCCAACCATATTCCCACCCAATACACACACACTCGCTCCTCTTCTTTCTCTCTGTCTTTCTTATTTAAAGCCCACAACTCTTAACTTCAGTTTCTAGAAAACCTTAAGTTAGAATTTTGATTTTTCTACTATGCCAGCCTATAATTTTCTTCTTTCCTTCTTTCAATCAGCCAGAAGAGAGAGAAATTTAACCTGACATACATTCTTCTTTTCAAATAGATTGTGTGATTTTCAAGTTTCAGTATTTAAAAAGATGTATTTTCTTAAAATATTAATAACTTCAGATTTGTATGTTGATAAAATAAGTTTGTGTATAAAAGGGATTGAGTAAATATCAAGAGAACAGACCCTAAGGTTGATTAAAGGTAAAAGTCTAGGTTTTCAATTCTAAGAAACAGTTCCTCTCATTCTTTCCAGCAAAAAGCCTAAAACTCAGAGGAGTCCAAATGTCACCAGAAAAAAATATCTACTTTTTTCCCAAGGTGTGTCCAATGTCAGCACAGGAGAGCAGGCTATCTAGTCTAGCCTTATGCATTGCTTCTTGCATTGATAGTTAAGATGTTATTGTGGAAACTGAAGCCAGTGTCACCTGATAACTCTTCTACCTAAAATGATACTGAACACCTGCAAAATAATTTTGATTAGTCAACAGGTCTATTAACAACTTAAAAGGGGTCCTAAACTGTTAAAGAATGTCAGGAATATAAAGGAAGACTAAGATGTGGTAACTCTTCTCAGGAAGAAAACTGGCATATGTAAATCAAGACATCTAGAATAATTAAGTCCTAAACCGAATGAAATTAATCATAAGTGCAATCTAAGTTCATATCTGTGTAATAATCCTCATTGCCACAAAAGAATGAATCTGTTTACTGAGCCCGCATGTAAAGCTTACATCAGTTTCTTCCTTAATATTTTCAGAGTATATGTGGGTTTAAAGACCAGTCTTTACAAGGAGATGAAGGAAACTTCAAACATAGCTACTCCAATCTTAATTGTATTACACTTATTGTCATCTGTCTCACAATTGATTCAAAATTATATAAGAGAATTTGACAGTTTTATTGATTTCTCCTCAACCTTGGACTCAGTGAACTGGATTATTCGTAAGTTATCCTTTTGGGACAGGGGATGGTCTGGCTCTGTTGCCCAGGCTGGAGTGCAGTGGCGCAATCATGGCTCACTGTAGCCTCGACTTCCTAGGTTCAAGCAATCCTCCCACAACAGCCTCTGCAGTAGCTGGGACTACAGGCTCACACCACCATGTCTAGCTGATTTTTTCATTTTTTTGTAGAGACAGGGTTGCGTCATGTTGCCCAAGCTGGTCTCAAACTTCTGAGCTCAAGTGATTTGTCTGCCTTGGCCTTCGGAAGTGCTGGAATTACAGGTGTGAGCCACCACGCCCAGCCTATTTGTAGGATATTTTGTATGAGGTCAATAAAGGTTTTTGGTTACTGATGTTCAAACCAACCTGCTATTTAATACCACTGCCAGAGGAAAAGCAGGTCACAAATTTTCCTGAGGGATGAGAAACAATTTGTAGACGCACATATTTCTTAATAACTTTGGAATTATGTAGATACTTGGTTTATACCATAGAAAATAGAATAGATATTCTTGAAAATTCTAACAATATAATTTAATTGTCCATAAATTAGGAATGGCATCAAAAGAAAATTGATCTTAGTCTTGAAATATTATAAGAAAAAAATACTTATTCTCAAGAATTAAATTAACTAATATCAATCTTTCAGCATAATTATCCAAGTTAGTCTCTTCATATGAAATAGATAGGTCAATATGTTATACTTAGCCCCAGAAGACATATTTTGCAATGAATTCTTCTGAGAACCTGTACTAAGAAGCCATGTGATGCAAAACAATCTTTAATATAAGGAAATGGAGCTTTTTATTTCTAGTGAAGGTGTGAAATGGTTTACCATTTCTTTCAAATATTTTCAGACTAAAATCATCTTAGCCCTAATTTAACAAGTGGAACTCTGGAGATTTGAGCAAACCTTCATTCAAATTCTGAAACACATTCAGAAATATTTCTTGAGCAAAATCCTTACTATGCTCACAAGTCTTGATGCAGTTTCTCCATCTCACAAACAAATAAATATATGTGGAGCCTTGTCTTGGGCCTTAATTTTCACAAAGGAATGTCAACATCACCACATATGTGTTGGATTCAAGTATTTGTAGCCAAGCATTGGTCTATCATTGGCTGTGTAAATATAAACAGACTTGACTCACACAAATAAAATGTCTAAAAAATTAGAATGCAAGTGAAATACTAGAATAATATTTATACCATATATGACAATGAGTTCACATCTTTGTTGTATTACGAATTTTCAAGATGTATTCTGAGATAGAAATGATAATAGTTTTAAGTGACACAACATTTCCAAAGGGCAATGTTGAGACATAATGATTGCATTAGGTTTGGTGCAAAAATAATTGCAGTTTTCACCATTAAAAGTAATGATAACATTACTTTTGTGTGTGTGTGTGTTGGGGGTCACTGTCCATCTGTCTGTTCCATATGCTTAGTATGCACTAAACACACATTTTAGCAAAGTTCTATTGGCATCACAAATTAGAGACACACACACACATGAGTAGATGATGTATGTGTGCTTCCAGAATTTTTTTAAATCTTAGTTTATGGTTATAATGAACAATCCTAATTAGGAACAAACCAAAATTCTGGTGGTCCCCAAAGTGCTTTGCTGAAAACACTGATTACTATTACTGATTACCATAAAGTAATAGTCTAATTAATAGTAACTGCTAACATTCATTGAATGCCAAGAAGAGTGCTTACTACACCTATTTAATATCAAAGTAACCCTCACAACAAACTCATGAAGAAGTTATCATTATAATCTCTAATTTCAGATCAACTTAAGCTCAGAGATGTTAACTTACTCAAAATCACAGAGACATGAAGTGGGAGAGCCAATATTCACACAGCTGAAGCCCAGAGCTTTCCAACTCTTTGTGACTTTTGACTCAGTCAAAATTTCTGTCATTTTTTAGAAAAATTTTTCAAGTAAATAATTAGTCATACACAAATATGGTAAGAGTAGTAACCCTGATAACAGCAAAATCTTGGAGACAACGTATGTCTAATATTACATATTGTTTGAGTAAATGATGGTTACACAAACAAGAATATGCAACCATTTAAAATTTTTCTCAAATAATTATTAAGGTCATGGAAAATGGTCACATATATTGCAATGTGAAAAAAAATACGTGACTAACGGCTCATATTTGTATGTAAAGTTTTGTATTCATAGATAACAAAATGGCTGGAACAATAAGTATCAAAATGTTTATAGTTACTTCTAGCTAGAGAAATTATAGATTTTCTTTTCTCTTTTTCTAGCTTTCTGTGTTTTCAACATTTTCTATAAATAACATTTATTGCATTTACTTTGTAAGTTGAAAAATTACACAAATTTGTGATTTAATCATAATCCTGTAAGCCCTTGTTGTCCATCTATATTCATTCTATTTTTATCCTTTGGTTTATATTATTTATTTATTTTTTCTTGGTTATAATTTTAAATTTATTATATTTATTTATTACAAGTAGTTTACATATATTAGTTATATATATTATTTATTATATGTAGTTTACATATAATCATTTATTTGTGCTTTTATTGTTAAATTTCTTAAATTCTAATGGAATCCAATATATGTATGGTAGCCTCTTCTGGAACCCACATTACATCCATTGCCAGATCTCAAACATATGAATAAACTAACCAACAAAATTGAATAAATGGTCCTTTTAAACCAAAACATAAACCCATTATACTGTGTTTTCATGTTTAATCCTGAATCAGCTGACCATTTTACATAAATTTTTACTAAAAAAATCATTTGATCTAAGAACATCTCCCAGAGCCTGGAACACATTTTTCCAATTCCTGACTTGAAGTTTAGTATCAGTATCATATATATGCTTTCTCAGAGACTTTGTCATATCATAATACCTTTATACACAACTCATATATGTGCCATGCATTTGCATAGAAATTTACTACTTCTAAGAGCACTTTCAAATGCATTGACTCAACTAATCCTCATAAGACTACAACACAAGTATCACTGAACCAACTTAGATAAAAATGCCATGATGGCTACTTTTAGCTGATCCTTGATGCTATTACTTTTTCTAACAGAATCATGATACTCTACTTGCCAGCACTAATAGATGTGTCAATATTGAATCCATGTTGTATGTTAAGAATCAGTGTTTTCAGCAAAGCACCCCACCAGAATTTTGGTTTGTTCCAAATCAGCATTGTTCATTACAGCCGTGAACTAAGCTTTAAAAAACATTCTGGAAGCACACATACATCATCTACTTGTGTGTGTATGTGTGTGTGTGCCTGCCTCTAGTTTGTCATGCCAATAGAACTTTGCTAAAATGTGTGTTTAGTGCATACTAAGCATATGGAACACACACACACACACACACACACACACACACAGATTTTTCCTGTGGAGAATAATTAAGCTGAAGATGTGTTCTTCCTGGGGGATAAAAATGCAATTAAATGTCAAGTCTTTCCTTTCAAAAGACAGAATAAATGTTCCTTTTTTAAAAAAACTCCAGATGGTTAAATGTATACTTTTGAAATTTTTCTGTTTGAAGATAACTTTTTTGCCTCACAATTCCCCTGAGACTCTTCTCTCCCTCAGTACTCTTAACAGATTTTTTCTCAGCCCTCAAACACTGCTCCAATTAAAGAGGATGTCCATTTCCTTCAAATTTCCTCTTTCATTGGTTTCCTCAGTGACCCGCCCTTCTCTGTAATGGTTCCCTGGCCAGCTCACATTCTAGAACTGCAACTGATTCAGCCTGTCGTCTCTCTCTGCACTTGTACCAGACACATATCTTTGAAAACACTAGTGACACAGCTTCTAGCAATACCTATCAGCCATGGAGGGATTTTTCTGAATTCGATTTTAGCCTCTTTCTTAATTTTTTCGACTCTCAGGTGCAGTTAGGAATCACAAATACAAAAATGAATTATACTGATTCCCTAACCCTAATCTACATCACAAAAGTAGGTGCTACCTCACCGTATGGAGATAATTCATAAACAATGACCAAAGAACCAGAGAGCTATTTCAGCAGCAGGCTAATCAATATTATGAAAAATGGAGTGTTTGTGAAGAGGGAAAGACCTAGCCTAGTGTGATAGTAATCTAGTTAAAAATCCTCAAACTTGCAACAATAGAGATTCCTCTACATTCTTTCAGCCATTTTTTTTAGTAGGATATTCCACAAATCATTTTATGATAGGCTTTCTACTGCAGACATCAAATGAAAGATTCTTGAATAAATACATGAACTCTAAGGTGTTGGCATTATGCATATGTTTGATGCATCACATTTTAAGCTCCGAGTTTCTGAAACATGTAAAAATGTCTAAGCCTGCCTGTGAAGATGTCTATCTTATAAAAGTGGTCAGAAGTGTCGAACTTCTCAACTCTTACTTTGAATTTGTGCAAAGCATTAACCATCACATTGAAAGATCCATAATTTAGCCTTCTTTTCTCTCACATGAGCTTAGCTTTGACTTTGCCAAAAATGTGGGCATTTTGCCTCTAAAAACAACAAGTGGTTGTATTCTGCATATTCTCATCTTCCCTTGATGACACCCCTGATTGCATCTAACCTGCCAGCAGAGCTGGACTGGAAACAAGAGCTTTCATTTGGCCATGAGAACAAAGAACAATTGTTTCTGTTAAGCAGTGAAGTTTCTAATGTAGCCAGAGATTACAGAAAAGAATCCTCATAAGGGAAGAAGAAAAAAACTCCCCATCATGTCAGCATTGTCAGTGACCAAAGCCATACTCCAATGTATGACCTATGGCCCTCAAAGCAGAGGAATATTTCTTCCTCTATAAAGTGAGTGTTATTTGATTAAATGAATGTTTCTCTAATAAATAGCATACTTAAGATCTTTCAAAAAGCTCTGAACAACCGTCTTATCCGGAGCCAAATAAAAGATATATTGGCAAAAACAAAACTTTCATCCAAATTAATAATGTCTTTATATATCCCTGTCCAGATCTGCATTGACTCAAGAATTGGGAGGCATTTCCCCAGTAATCATTCTGTAACCACTGAGTTTTCTAGCAAAGCCAGTGACCTCTGCATCGAGTGAGGTTCACAGGACCTATTTCTGAGGTTGTCTTTGTCTTCCTGTCCATTACCACTGTGTGATATTCATTAGTCAATCACAAAAGAGCAGATTATTTCACATGTCAGTACAAAGGCACTTTGGATCTCACTTAAAATTAAAAAATAAAATAAAACTTAATTTCAATAGAGAATATATACTTCCCCTCCCCACTCTTTGTTTTGTTTTGGTTTTTAATCTTCATTATTCTTTTCTTTTTGAAATTGAATTTGTTGGCAGGGATAGACTATCTGCCTATTTTGAAAATGACATTAGTAAAAAGCAAAATCCTAGTGATAGTTCAGAAGCCTGAATGAGTGGATCATCTTGGGCCATCACCTTTTGGGCACCATCCCAGATATAAAGTCATTGCTCATTTGGGCACTAATTGCTATCCTTCTTCGTGGTTATTGGAGAATTAAGCAAGCAGATTACTCTTTCACCTTCCTATGTGAAACTTCCCCATATTACACCATCTCTGGTAAGGTAGTAAATGGGAAATTTTACTCCTTCTTGTCTTATAATATATGCCACAACAACTTGAAAGATTAACACAAATTAAATAGCAATTATACTTCCACAATCTTTTAGTCTTCAATTTGAGCTAATTTATCTCTGAATTAAATAATAAATCGAATAATAACAGTTATTTTTTATTCAACACTGACTTTGTTTACCTGCCTTTTCTAAGTGCTGTAAATATATAATTTAATCATACAACAAATTCATAAGGATTTATTTTCAGGGCATATTAATTAGGGTATAAGAAAAGTAACAGTAATGAGACAGCCAAAGTGCAATGGCTCAGAAAAGGCAAAGGTTAATTTGTCTTTTATAATGGACCCTGATTCCTGAGGTTGTCCAGTGACTCTGTGGTGGAGGCAGCTCTATCTGAACTGTGGTTTCCACTTCTGTATCTTAAGTGACTGCTACAGTTGTCACCATGATCCGGATAGGATGAAGTGGGAACTAGAAAGTACTG
Source organism: Macaca mulatta (assembly GCF_049350105.2). NCBI lineage: Eukaryota > Metazoa > Chordata > Mammalia > Primates > Cercopithecidae > Macaca > Macaca mulatta. Next base: position 135,874,923 of record NC_133410.1, read on the forward strand.
GGAAAGCAGTGGACCTCTAAGAAGTACCTAGAATGTTACAAACATCACTTCCTGCAAACAAGCAGGATAAGGAGAGATTCACTAAGGTGTTTTTGCACAAAGAGACTCCTTATTAATAGGGATGCTATGGTTTGCAATGTATGGAAAATGCACGGTTGAGGTAATTGCCATTCATCTGTGTAATCATGAGGAAAACACTGACCTCCTCTGGATTTACATTTCTTTTTAAGTAAAATTTAAAAGTTCAATTACATCATTTCCAAGGTGTCCTAAAGCTCTAAATTTAATGATTATGTTTAGAAACATGTACATATAAAATAAAACTGATAATGTACCATAGATTAGGAATTTAGAAGAACCAGAATTTTGTCCAATTTGTCACAGGATGAGATTGGGAGAGGCTGTCCCTTTTGTTTGATTTTTACCATTTAATAGCCAACATTATCCAAAATAAGTTTCATGTAACATTAATTCCATAAAATTCTCTGAGAAAAACAAAGGCAGTTCTATGATATTTTAACTGAAATACTTTTGGTTAAAAATGAAAAATAAAGAACTGGATTAATAAAAAGGGATAATGTCTATAAGGAATATAGAATGTCAGGCCACCATTTATGCTGTTTGGGCAACTTAGCCATTCCAGCCTGTGGGCTTTGGAAGCAGTACCCTAGCATAGCACAGCTACTCTATAAAAGTGTGGCCACACTGCTTTTTTAATCAGGTTCCAAATCCCCTTCCTTCTCACTGGACAGAACCTCCCAACTGGGGTCTCCAGCCACCCCCACCAGTGTTCTCCAGTCTACAGAAATTTGAAAACTCCCTGGGATAAAACTCCCAGAGGGTGGGGCAGACCTCCATATTTGCTGTTCAGGCAACTTTGCAGTTCCAGCCTTTGGGCTTGGAGAGTCCAAGCTGACAGCAGGTGGAGGTGATACCCCAGCATGGCACGGTGCCTCCATGAAAATGTGACCAGACTGCTTCTTTAAGTGGTTCCAAACCTGTTCCCAACCCTGTTCCTCATCACTGGGTGGACTCTCCCAGCCAGGGTCTCTGGTCACTCCCACTGGTGTTCAGCTGATAGAGGTTTTGGGTATCCCCAGGATGGAGCTCACAGGAGAAGGGGTTGGCCTTCATCTTTGCTGTTTCAGTAACTTAGCTGTTCCAGCCCTTGGGTTTCAGAGTGTCCAAGGTGACAGGTGAGGGAGGGGGTGGGCGCTGAAGTGGACCTCCAGCACAACACAGCTGCTCTAAGAAAACATGGCCAAACTACTTTTTTTAAAGCAGGTCGCTGATCCCATTCCTTCTGACTGGGTGAGACCTCCCATCTAGGGTCTCCAACCACCTCCTACAGGTCCACTCAGGCTGACAAAAGCTCCATACCTTCTTGGGATGGAGCTCCCAGAGGAGGCTGCAGGCTGCCATTTTTGCTGTTTCATAACCTTCACTGGTGATACATCCAGGTACTGGAAAATTCGAGGTAACCAGGGACTGGAGTGGACCCCTAGGATACTGTAGCAGCCCTATGGAAAAGGGGTCAGACTGTTAAAAGAAAAAAATAAAATCCATTCAAAGGTCAGCAACATCAAAGATTGAAGGTAGATAAGCCCACAAAGATGAGAAAGAATCAGCACAAGAATGCTGAAAACATAAAAAGCCAGAGTGCCCTCTTTCCTTCAAATGACCACATCACCTCTCCAGCAAGGGTTTAGGACTGGGATGAGGCCGAGATGGCTGAAATGACAGAAGTAGAATTCAGAATATGGATAGGAACAAAATTTACTGAGCTAAAAGAGTACATTGTAACCCAATGCAAGGAACCTAAAAATCATGATAAAACATTGCAGAAACTGACAGACAACATTATTAGTTGCTACAAAAACACACTGAAGTATACAGACCAGTGAAACTATAAAGCAACCACATAAACAAGTCTACAAAATAACCAACTAACATCATGGTGACAGGAACGAATCCACACATAACAACACTAATTTTAAATGTAAATAAGATAAATCCCCCAAATTAAAAGACACAGAGTGGCAACCTGGATAAAGAACCAAGAATCATCAGTATGCTGTCTTCAAGAGACTAATCTCACATGCAAAGACACATATAGACTACAATAAAGAGATGGAGGAAAATCTACCAAGCAAATGGAAAACAGAAAAAAGCAGGGGTTGCAATCTAAGTTCCTGACAAAACAGATTTTAAACCAACAAAGATCATAAAAGACAAAGAAGGGCATTATACAGTGATAAAGGCTTTAATTCAACAAGAATATCTAACTATCCCAAATACACATGTAACCAATAAAGGAACATCCAAATTCATAAAGCAAGTTTTTAGAGACCTTCACAGAGACTTTGATTCACACACAATAATAATGGGAAACTTTAACACCCCACTGACAATATTAGACAGATCACTGAGACATAAAACTAATAAAGATATTCAGCATCTGAACTCGGCACTAGATCAAATGGACCTGATAGATATCTACAGAACTCTCCACTCAAAAACAACAGGTTATACATTCTTCTCCTCACCACGTGGCACTTACTCTAAAACCAATCACATAATTGGAAGTAAAACACTCCTCAGCAAATGCAAAATAACTGAAATCATAACACTCTCTCAGACCACAGCACAATCAAATTTGAAATAAAGACTAAGATATTCACTCAAAACCATACAATTACATGAAAATTGAATAACCCACTCCTGAATGACTTTGGGGTAAATAATGAAATTAAGGCAGAAATCAAGTTCAACAAAACTAATGAGAACAAAGATACAACATACCAGCCTAACACGACAACAAAAAGAACCAGAAAACCAAGAGCAAACAAATCCCAAAGATAGCAGGAGACAAGAAATAACCAAAATTAGAACCATGAACAACAATTTATAGGATCAATGGATCCAGGAGTTGATTTTTTGAAAATATTAATAAGATAGAACACTAGCTAGACTAACAAAGAAGAAAAGAGAGAGGATTCAAATAAACCAAATCAGAAATGACAAGTCTACATTACCATTGACTCCAAAGAAATATGAACGACCATCAGAGAATATTTTGAACACCTCTCTGCACATAGAAAATTTAGAAAAACAGATAAATTCCTGGACACATACACCCTCACAACACTGAGCCAGGGAGAAATTGAATCCCTGAACTGACCAATAATGAGTTCTGAATTTGAGGCAGTAATAAATAGTCAGCCAACCAGAAACACCCCAGGACCAGATGGATTCACAGCTAAATTCTACTAGAGGTATAAAGAAGAGCTGGTACCATTCCTACTAAAACTATTCCAAAAAACTGAAAAGTGGGATATCCTCCCCAGCTCATTCTACTAGGCCAGCATAATTCTGATACCCAAACCTGGCAGAGATACAGCAAAAAACAAAAAACAAAAAACAAAAAACAAAAACAAAAAACAACAACAAAAAAAAGAAAACTTCAGGCCAAAATCCTTTATTAACATTGATGCAAAAGTCTTCAACAAAATACTGACGGACTGACTTCAGCAGCACATCAAACAGCTTATCCACCACAGTTAGGGAGACTTCATCCCCAGGATGCAAGTTTGGTTCAACATACACAAATAAATAGATGTGATTCATCACATAAACAGAACTAAAGACACAAAGCACATGATTATCTCAAACAATGTAGAAAAGGTTTTCAATAAAATTCAATATCCCTTCATTTTGCAAACTTTCAATAAGCTAGGTCTTGAAAAAACATACCTAAAAATAATAAAAGCCTTATATGACAAACCAACAGCCAACATTATACTGAATGGGCAAAAGCTAGAGGCATTCCTTGCAAACTGGCACAGAACAAGGATACCCTCTTTCACCACTCCTATTCAACATAGTATTGGCAGTTCTGGCCAGGGCAATCACGCAAGATAAAGAAATAAGGGGCATCCAAAGAGGAATAGAAGAAGTCAAACTACCCCTGTTTGTGGAAGACATGATCCCATATATAGAAAACCAATTAGTCTCAGCCCAAAAGCTTCTGAAGCTGATAAACAACTTAAGTGAAGTCTCAGGATATGAAATCAATGTGCAAATATCACTAGCATTCCTATAAACCAACAACAGTCAAGCCAAGAGCCAAATCAGGAACAAACTCCCATTCACAATTGCACAAAAAGAATAAAATACTTAGGAATACAGCTAACTAAGGAGGCAAAAGGTCTTTATAAGAAAAACTACAAACTACTCTTCAAAGAAGTTACAGAGTACAGAAACAAATGGAAAAACATTTCATGCTCATGGATAGGAAGAATCAATATTATTAAAATGACCATACTGCCCAAAGCAATTTATAGATTCAATGCTATTCCCATTAAACTACCATTGACATTCTTCACAGAACTAGAGAAAACTATTATTTTAAAATTCATTTGAAATCAAAGAGGAGTCCAAATAGCAAGGCAATCCTAAGTAAAAAGAACAAAGCTGGAGGCATCATGCTACCTGACTTTAAACTATACTACAGGGCTACGGTAACCAAAACAGCATGGTACAGGTACAAAAACAGACATATAAACCAATGGAACAGCATAGAGAACCCAAAAATAAGACAACACTCCTGCAACTATCTGATCTTTGACAATCCTGATGAAAACAAGAAATGTGGAAAGGATTCCTCATTCAATAAATGATGCAGGGATAACTGACTAGCCATATGCAGAAGATTGAAACTGGGTCCCTTCCTTACACCATACACAAAAATCAACTCAAGATGGATTAAAGACTTAAATGTAAAACCCAAAACTATAAAAACGCTGGAAGACAATCTAGGCAATATGATTCAGGATATAGGCACAGGCAAAGATTTTATGATGAAGATGCCAACAGCAACTGCAACAAAAGCAAAAGTTGACAAGAAGGATTTAATTAAACAAAAGAGCTTCTGCACAGCAAAAGAAACTATTATCAGAGTAAACAGACAACCTACTGAATCAGAATCAATTTTTGCAGCAAAATATGCATCTGACAAAGGTCTAACATCTAGCATCTATAAGGAACTTACATAAATTTATAAGAAAAAAATATAAAAATAATCAAATGGCATGAACACACACTTTTCAAAACAAGACATACATGTGGCCAACAATCATATTTTTAAAAGCTCACATCAGCAATCATTAGAAAAATTCAAATAAGAACCACAATGAGATATCATCTCACATCAGTCAGAATACCTATTATTAAAAATTTAGAAAATAAGATACTGGAAAGGTTGTGGAGAAAATGGAATGTTTATACAGTGTTGGTGGGAGTATAAGTTAGTTCACCCATTGTGGAAGACAGTGTGGCAATTCCTCAAACACCTAAAGACAGAAATACCAAAGACCCAGCAATCCCATGACTAGGTATATACCCACCTATTACAAAGACACATGATGCACATATACATTCATTGCAGCATTATTCACAATAGTGAAGACATGAAATCAACCTAAATGCCCATCAATTATCATTGGTTAACTGGTTAAAGAAAATGCAGTATTAACATATATATGCCATGGAATACTATGTAGCCATAAAAAAGAACAAAATCATGTCCTCTGCAGGGATGTGGATGGAGCTGGAGGCCATTATCCCTAGCAAATTAACACAGGAACAGAAAACCAAGTACTGCATGTTTCACTTATAAGTGGGAGCTAAATAATGAGAACGCATGGACACATAGAGGGGAGCATCACACTCTGTGGCCTTTCAGAGGGTGGAGGGTGAGAGGAGGGAAAGGATCAGGAAAAATAAATAATGGATACTAGGCTTAATACCTTAGTGATAAAATTATGTGTACAACAAACTCCCATGACACAAGTTTACCTATGTAACAAACCTACACTTGTACCTCTGAACCTAAAATAATTTTTTTAAAAGAGGGAATATAGAATGTCTTATGGAGCCTAAATTCAGGAATCTGATTGGATTTGAGACAGCAAGACCCAAGGACACAAATGCTCTCAGGACTTTTTCTCTCTTTCTCCTTCCCACTTTATTCTTCTTTTTCTTGGTAAAACCCAGCCTTCTTTCACTCATATATGGCAAGAAAAGCTATTAACAGTTCTTGCACGTTATAATTCACCCAAAAACCAGGTACACAAGCAAAATTGGCCAAATTTTCTTTCAGTTTCAAATTCAAAAATCTTGGAGAAAAGACTCATTGGCTCTTTTGGGTCAAGTTCTTTCTCAGGCAAAGTAGCAGAAGCAAGGTCACACTGTAACATGGCTGCCCTCTGCAAGCAAGAACATTTCATGCTCATGGATAGGAAGAATCAATATTATTAAAATGACCATACTATTACCATAATATTATAAATACTATGACCATAATATTATAAAATGACCAAATGAAGTAACTCCTGGAGGAGATTCTGGGCCCATAATCCAACAAACTTAGAGATTGCTATACAAACATAGAAAATGCTGCTTTACTGTAAGCCTTTCTTAGAGAGACACAAAGCATACTGGCAAAATTAAAGCAATCAAAATCCTAAGATTAACTGTTTAAATTCATGTTCCACAAAAAATTTAACAAATTTTCAAAAAACTATCTACACACACACGTATACATGTGTGCACAGATAGTTCTATATATATATATATATTTTATATATAATACATATGAATGGATAAATAATATATACAATGCATTTTAAAAGCTTTCTCTGGAAATTAATCTGTGTCATTATTCCAACTGAATTTACTTTATAACAGTCACTCAGTGGATCACTAACATTATCAAATAGCTTGTATACTTTCACATTAACACTTTGTATACCCTGGGAACCCAATGAAAGGTGAGTTAACCCTCTGAATGTTTTGAAATCTGGAACAACTAGAACACACCACAATCAGGTTTGTTAGATAGAGCCATATCATAAAGAGTAACTATTTCACACAAGCAATAAGGTTAGAAAAAGTTAAGGTCTCTCCTCTAAAATTTGCTGTGGGAAGATATCCTCTGCATTGAAAATAGTATTTACTAACAAACAAATTATGATAAAGCATTGCCTCGTCCTAAAATAACATGTAGTTCAGAACACTGTGATAAACGACATGATTGGTACTTAATTGGTGATGTAGTAGGCTTGAAAGCAGAGAGGAATCACTACCTATTTGGGCATGAAGGAAAAGCCTTAAGGACTTTATTAGGTGAACAGTGGAAGCACTCTATGGTGGAATTCTGAGATTAGGAAAAATTATATATGAAGGCAAAAAGCTTTAGGACATATCCTGGCATAGATATATAAATAAACAATAAGTTACAGTATATGATATGATTTGAATCTGTGTTCTCCCGCAAATATTATGTCAAATTGCAATCCCCAGCACTGGAGGTGAGGCCTTCTGCTCGAACCCTGTGATGCCATGGCTTACCCTTCACCTTCCACCATGACTGTAGGTTTCCCAAGGTCTCCCCAGAAGTCACTATGCTTTCTGCACAGCTTGCAGAACCATAAGCCCACTAAACCTCTTTTCTTTATAAATTAACCAGTCTCTAGTATTTCTTGGTAGCAATGCAAGAAGAGACTAACACAGAAAACTGGTACCAAGGAGTGGGGCATTGCTATAAGGAAACCTGAAAATGGGGAAGCGGCTTTGGAACTAGGTAACAGGCAGAGGTTGGAACAGTTTGGAGGGCTCAGAAGAAGACAGGGAGATGAGGGAAAGCTTGGAACCTCCTAGAGACTTGTTGAATAATTATGACCAAAATGCTGATAGTGATATGAACAGTGAAGTCCAGGCTGATGAGGTCTGAGATGGAAGTGAAGAACTTATTGGGAACTGGAGTAAAGGTCACTTTTGCTATGTTTTAGCAGAGACTAGCAGCATTATGCCCCTGTTCCAAGGATCTGTAGAATTTTGAACTTGACAGTGATGATTTAGGGTATCTGGTTGAAGGAATTTATAAGCAGTAAAGTCTTCACAATGTGGCCTGGGCTGCTTCTAACAACCAATGCTCATATGCGTGAACAAATAAATGACCTGAAACTAGAATTTAAATTTAAAAGGAAGCAGAGTGTAAAAGTTGGAAAATTTACAGCCTGGCCTTGCAGTAGAAAAGAAAAGCCTACTTTCTGGGGAGGGGTTCAAGCAGGCTGTAGAAATTTGCATAAGTAAAGAGGTGCCAAGTGCTGAGAGCCAAGACAATGGAAAAATGGCCTCTAAGGCATTTCAGAGACCTTTGAGGTCACCCCTCCCTTGATAGGCCCAGAGGTCTAGGAGGAAAGAATATTTCCTGGGCCAGACCCAGGACCCTGCTGCCCTGCCCAGTCTTGAGACATTGTTCCCTACATCCCAGCCACTCCAGCTCCACCCATTGCTCATAGGGGCGCAGTTACAGCTCAGGCCACTGCTTCAGAGGGTGCCAGTCCTAAGCCTTGGTAGTTTCCACATGGTGTTAAGCCTTCAGGTGCGCTGAGTGCAAGTTTGGGGCTTGGGAGCCTCTACCTAGATTTCTGAGGATGTACGGAAAATCCTAGATGTCCAGGCAGAAGCCTGCTGCAGGGGCACAGCCCTCACAGAGAACCTCTACTAGGGCAGTGCAGAGGGAAAACATTGGGTTGGAATTCCCATGCAGAGTTCCCACTGGGTCTAGTGGAGCTGTGAGAAGAAGGCCACCATCCTCCATATCCCAGAATGGTAGATCCACTGGTTGCTGGCACCCTTAACCTGGAGGAGCTGCAGGCACTCCATGTCACCCCAGGAGAGTAGCTGTGGGGCTGAATCCTGCAAAGTCACAGGGTTGGAGCTGCACAAGCTGCACAGGGTTGGAAGCCCACCCCTTGTATCAGTATGCCCTGGATGTGAGACATGGAGTCAGAGGAGATTATTTTTTAGCTTTAAGATTTAATGACTACCCTGCTGGATTTCAGACTTTCATGGGGACTGTAGCCCCTTTCTTTTGGCCAATTTTCTCTTTTGGAACAGGAATATTTACTCAATGCCTAGACTTCCATTGTGTCTTGTAAGTAACTAACTTGTTTCTCATTTTACATGGTCATAGGTGGAGAAGACTTGCCTTGTCTAGGATGAAACTTTGGACTTTTTAGTTAATGCTAGGATAAGTTAACACTTTGGGATACTGTTGGGAAAGCATGATTGTATTTTGTAAAATGAGAAGGACATGAGATTTTGGAGGGATCAGGGGCTGAGTGATGTGACTTGGATCTGTGCCTCTGCCCAAATCTCATGTTGAATTGTAATCCCCAATGTTAGAGGTGGGATCTGGTGGGAGGTGATTGGATCATGAGGGTAGATTTCCCTTTCAGTTCTGCTCCCATAATAGTGAGGGAGTGCTCACAAGATCTGGTTGTTTAAAAGTGTATGGTACCTTCCCACTCTCTTCCTTCTGCTCTGGCCATGTGAAGTCCTCACTTCCCCTTCCCCTTCTATCATAAGTCTCTGATGCCTCCCCAGAAGCCACTATGCTTCCTGTAGAGCTTGCAGAACCATGAGCCAATTAAACCTCTTTTTTAAAATAAATTACTCAGTGTTAGGTATTTTTTTTACAGCACTGGGAATGAACTAACACAGTATATGCCTGGAAGTAATATCAAGTTGAGGGTAAAAAGCAATTATGTCTGAATGCTAATTTAAAGAATTTAAACTTTATCTTATATGCAGCTAGAAGACTTTGATATTTTTTACGTTCTTCTTTGTTTTCTGCTTTTATTTTTGACAAAGAAATGTTTTCTTCAAAGTACTTAAAAAAATTAAGGCATCAGTGATGTACTGAAAAATGCACAATACACAAGCAAGAGAAAAGCAGTTAGTCTCTTCCTTGATGTGGCAGATTATATTTTCCAAAGATGACTACAACAATATCCCCCACTCCATACCATGTTTCTACAACGTGACACTGATATTCCTCCCATCAATTGGTGGGGTCTATCTCCTTACCCTTGAAGCAGAGTGAATTTTTGTGACTGCCTTGTGTGATAAAATGCAACAGAATTGATAGTTCCTGAATTCCAAAACTAGGTCATAAAATGCTAAGCACTTCTGTCTTGCTGTATTGGGAAGGTAGCTCTAAAAACCTAATTACTATGCTGTGAAATCTAAACTAATGCAGTCTGAGAGACCACATGAAAATGTTACTGTACATGTAGGTCTTTCAGCTGACAGCCCAACTAAGGTGTCAGCCAACAGCCAGCATCAACTCTCAGACATGTAAGAGTAGATGCCTCCAGATGTCCCAAGATTCTAGCCATAAAAAATATTCTCTGTCTTCAAGTCTTCCCAGCTGAGGCCCCAAACACTGTAAACTAGAAACAAACCGAGTCTTCTGAAGAATTGCTTGGACCAGGAAGTTATCTGGGGCCAAATGATGTTTCCAGTGAGGGACAGAGTTGTGAAACATCAGCTTGGGAATCTGGGTGGAGAATTCACTGCAGTCTAGACCTTGAACTCAGATTGACTCCTTCTCGTGGTAAGTTCACCCTATCTGAAAAAAGTTTCCACCATATTCTGGTTGGTCTTGTTTTCTGGAGAAACTTACAAGAGAAATATTAGTGGAATGAACTATAGCCCCCACTGCTGCTGTTGTTCTTCAGGCCATAATTGTTCCTCACCATCCTCCTTTCCACCGCCAATTCAAATTGCCTTCATCCTTGTCTAGGATATTTAATTCATCCTAATTCTAATGGCAAACATACAATCCCCTGCTTTCCAAAGAATACAAGCATGAAACAAACATTTTATCTTCCTGCTTCTGAAACTTATAATAAAATCACATTTCTCCTCCCTATTCCGCTTGCCATTTCAATTGAGATATTAGGAGAATAAGCTAGACAGATTGTCTTGTAGCATGACCTAGACCTTCAAGCTGTTGATCTGAATCTCTAACTACCATGCTTTTCTCCAGCTTTGGCTGAGGAACATGGGATTGACAAGAGATGCCCAAATGTATTACCTAGATACAAAGCATATTATTCCCTTTCCATGTTGTCTAGCAGCAGCCCTGACTCTTGCTAATGATCAGAGTCAAATATTTATCCCTGCCAGCCTGCTGACTCCATTCTTGCCTACTGCTGCCTTACCACAAGAACCCTGGAGTAATCAAAGGCCTACTAAGCATTGTACTTCTTCTTTATGGGTAGAAAAGACACAAAGATCTGGCCTTTATTTTGGAGTGAATGTCACAGCATGCCCCAGTCTGTAATATTCCCAAAAACGTCACTGATGTTGTATGTACTTGAATCTTCACAGTGCTCCTCTCTTTCCTTCTGTCTCACCAAATCTTCAAAACAAACTGCCGCTTCTTATTAATTTGATACAATTATATCATCGATATAGTAGATGAATAAGATGTTCTCTGAAATGTCCAGACAATGCAGATCCTTTGGACTATATTATAACAAAGAGTGGGAGAGTTAACATGGCCCTGGGGAAGGCTTAGAAATATATGCTGCTGTCCATGAATGCAAACGATCTCTGATCATCCTTCTTCTTTATGATCTTGGGAAAGTAATGTACTTTAGTTTCATCTTCTGTGAAATAAGAATTTAAAATAGTACCATTTCCTGATTGGCTATACACATTAACAAAATTTCATTGATATAAAATAGGAGGTAATTTTTTTCCTCTTTTTGCAGGAATTTGTTGTGTGATACAAAATGTCTAGCAGGGCTTCTGATAAAGAGTAAGCGCCCCAATATTAATTAATTAATTATTATTTAATATTTGAAAATTAGATAATATCAGACATTGTCAATGTTCTTTATTGTCTTATTTATAAACATGTTTGCTTTTTAAATTTCCAGACAAATTGAAGAGATTGGTGTCAGTCCAAAGAGAGGCTTTCCCTCTCTTTGAAGTAATCAAAGGGCTCTGAACAGAAGGGAGTTATGCCTCTTAACAGTCAAAAAGCCTGAGAGGATATTCAATGACCACTTAAACCCACTCTTTCCATCCAGTAGGCCATCTTAACTCTGGAACTTTTTGAATAAACACTTTTCAAAAGTACAAATCATTACTCATATATTTCACACTCAGAGTTTACTGAGAGTTTAGGTGCTCAATATTTAGAGTTATATAATCTGCCTCAATTTTGAAATGATGAGGTTTAAGAATTTATCATAATCTTCCAACAGCATTTCTTTACATTTGACAAGTCAAGGCCCTACTTAATACATTACACAGACCATAGAAATTAAGTGACCAGCTTCTAATACAAATGCAGAGCGTTCAGGCTTTCTCACATATTGTAACTGCTAACGTGGAGTCATCTGTTAATGTCACGTCCTCCAGAAGAACATTTAAAAATTTATAAAAACTTGTCCAGTACTTGTTCAGAAAAGGATTATTATCTAAATGGAAAGTAGTATCATCAGTGTTTGGTTACATCTGAACTCCACCAGTTAGATATGAGGTCTTGAGAAAGTTAATCACTACTGTCTTTAGTTTCCTCAAATGTAAAGTAACAAGGATATTTATAGGTTTGCTTTTATTGAATGAAAAAACTTATGAATGAAAAAACTAAAGTTACAAACAATACCAAATCTATGGTAACTATGATCATAAATGTTAGCTATCATTATGACAGTATAGACTGTTAAAGTTCTATTTTCATTTCTACCATTATAAACTACCTGGATTTTGTGTCTTCTCCCAAATTTAAATGATGGTTTCTTGAAGATCTCTTCTCCTTATTAGTTTATATAACTTAACACAACAAATTCCTACATAAGGAAGAAAAAAAATTAACTCCTATTTTATAAATTGAGACAAACATGATACACCATTTATCAAACACCTTTTAAAAAAAGAAAACAGTTAATCATTTCAATTTACACAGGAAACTACACACTCTGTTTGTGAAGAATTTTCCCTCCCTGTGTTTCTCAGCATAGAAACTACCACAATCAAACTGCACACTGGCAGTGGTGAAAAAATCTCCCGCATTCTGATAGGCTTTGGTGTTTGATTCTTGTTTACATTTTTCAAACAATAGGTCTCTAGGTCCTCTGGAGTATTTACCCATCTTTCTTGGGACTAAGTTTGGCCTGCCCTGTCTTTATATCACAAGGGCTCCAGTGGGAGGTAAGCAACACTAATTCATGTTAATATTAATGACAAACAGACCATCATCTGCTTTCCAAAGAGTGAACACATGGAACAAACATTCCCTCCTCCTGCCTTTAAAACTCAGAATGAAATCTCATTTTTCCTCCATATTCCCTTGGCCATCCCATTGAGATGCTGTTAGGTGAATTGAGCACATTTGTGGAAACTCTAAAGCTGGTTAAGAAATATTTTAACTTCTTTTGTAGCATTCTTGATCTTGGAAGGCTTATCTAAAGCTGATACATACCCAGGAAAAAAACCCATTGTATTTTGTCTTCATGCAAAACAAAAGCAAGCTCTTTAATCTCCTGCCTAGTTCCAATGAAACCAAGCCAAGAAAATACTCCAGTCAGTAAAAATTAGTGTGTGAAGGTAGTGTACAGAAAAAAAAAAAAAAAACAACCTTGTTTCCAATTATACTTTTCAAGGTCTGATCGACAATTAGCGGGAAAGTCCAGATTTCTTTATAGAAAACTTCTAACAAAAAGGTAAGTTAAATTTTTAATAGATCTGAAAAAGTTTTGGAGCAAAAATCATTGCTGGGTGAGGAAATTTTATTAAAAATTCTTGAGGAATTTTTCAACTGTGGAAATACTGTGCTCAAAAATAAAGTTTTACTGGATTAAAAATAACAAAACCAAAGTAAAACATGAATGCAACATATTCATGATAAAGATACACACAGTAGCATAATAAGGAAGGGCTCACTTCATTATAAGCATCCTTTCTTTGATAAATTTCTTTGTATGATTTCCTAGAACCAGTCATATGCATGGTAGATGAATGCCATAATTAATTTAAAATATAATTGCAGGTCCATTCTTACAAAAGGAGTCAATATACCTAAATATACATGAAGATTGAATTATCCTAGGATTTTTCATATTACACCAATATTTGGTCTTATTTATATTTGACTAATTTTTGAGTGTGTGTGTATATATATATGTGTGTGTGTGTATATATATATATATATATATATATATCTTAATAAGTATTTCTCAAATAAATTATCTCATTTAACCTAAACGCTATTGAAAGGCTGTGTTTAAAAGCATGATATCAAGAACCAGATGGCCTGATTTCATCATCTCAGGCCTGTTAATTACTCATCGTATGACCTTGAACACACAAGTTACTTATCCTCACTGTGCCTCAATTTTCTCATCTGAAAAATTGGAATAATAGTAATAATAATAATAATTAACTACTTTGTAAGATGTGATTATTAAATGTTAAGGTATAAGGTATACATGTAAATTCTCAGTGTAGGGTTCAGAAAATATTAGCTATTATTACTCATGAGGTAAATATTATTTTTGAACTATTATACAAAAGAATTAAATCTTAATCACTAAGTTACAAAAATTTCTCAGGTATCTATAAAGAAATAAGCATTTTTATTTTCTCCCGTTCAGAGGAATGAGTGTCACATGGTAGCAAACTGACCCAATTTGGTATCTTACAATTATTGGGTTATTTTGGGTACATATTGTTAGCTTTAGTAGGTATTCTTACCTGCAGCCTTGCTGTTGAGTAGAATAATGTTATAAATAAATGTTCAAACCACATTCTGCCACACACATAAACTTTTAACAGTTAAAATGCCACAAAAATACTAACACAAACAGCTCTACAAGCTCGATGAAATACCAGCTCTCTATAATTTTAGATATTCAACAGGATCCTGCATAAAAGGTTAATGAAAGACAGAAAAAGCAAACTCTAGAGGCAGAATTCAGCTACCCCAGTAGGAGTCAGGGGGAAAAAAAAAAAAAAAAAAAAAAGCCCTCAGATGAACACACTCATACCAGATGGGTCTGGAATACTAAACCAAGAAATTAGTCTCAAGAAATGTAGGCTATCAAGTTCACTAAATTCTGAAATCCTGTCCATGCAGGAGCCCCAGATCAATATATCTAGCCAATCCCAGATCCACATCTTGAACATAACTGATTTTGCCAATGAAAGAAACATTTCTACATCCAATGCACTAATTACCATGCCATCTGGCGTTGATCTGAGATGAAGAGAACTGAACACTTGCTTGGATTAGACACCTCCAAAGTGTAGGATTTTGATTAGCGTCTTTCAAGTGCTAGCCAACCACCCCTCCCCTCCAGCATGTGCATTCCATATTTGGTTATTATGAATTTTAAGTAACCACACCCCACCCCCACTCCACAAATTAAAACTGAGCGCACACATACACACACGACACTGCCTAGGCTGAAGTATTTTAAATTACATACACTGCCGTTAAGAAACAGAGAAGGAAGAACAGATGATACATTTTGGTCATACCACGATATCCAATAGACTTTTATATTAATATATGATAGAATTATTTTTTGAACTTGACTAAAATTAGTATTAGGCACAGGGATATTGCCTGACTAAAAGATGGGAATTTGAAGATCTACGCCTATATAGTTAATTATAGTTATAGTTTATAATTTATAATTATAGTTTGTAATTATAGTTTCAGTTAGAAACTCTTAAGTAAACTCATAAGATGTCAGTTTCAAAAAAATTTCTGAGGAATGAAAGAATAATATGTTTTATAGTATGTAATTTAAAATACTCATTTAGACCTACAGTCTCTGACCCCTTTTTCTACTTTCTCCTAAAGCATAGGAAGTGATAGAGCATACAGAAGCTAGAGAAAGAATAGCCCCAACTAAAAGTACTCACAATTAAAAGTATTGAAAACCTCTATGCATATTTTGCTCCCAAAACCCCATCACCTGTAAGCCAACTCTGATCTCTCATTTAAAGTGTCCTTAGAAGCACAAATGAAGTCAGTTCAATGGTGAGTCTTCCTCTTATCCTCTCTCACAACTTTTTATGTTTTTGGTTTCTTTGACTGCATTCTTTCATGAATATCTACTGGCTCTTCTGTGGTTATCCTTCTCAGTCTACTTTCGGAACTCTGTTTTTTATTATTATTATTATTATTCACCTTAAATATTCATGTAATCCCATTATTTGTTCTCAGTTCAAGTCATTTCTCATGCCAGTATATTATGTTTTACCTCTGACCCAGTGGTTCTCAACTGGGGGCAATTTTGCCCTTTAGGGTACATTAGTCAATGTCTGGAGACACTTTTGGTTGTCACAACTGTGGAAGAGGTACTACTGGTATTTAGTAGGTAAAGAAAATAAGACCGGTAGAACTTAGTACCCAAGATCTCCTAGTTAATTAGTGGTGAGACCAGAATTCCAACCCATGTCAAATTGTCTAAGGGCATGGAAACTTTAAATTCATGCACTTTCCAATATGGCATGATGTCTCTACCCAAATAGTTTATAACTATAATTTTTTAGCTATAAAGATAACTAAATTATATATGATTTTATTATGTATCATACAATCATACCCTCCAAAATAAAATATAGAAAAGTTGAAAGTAATTTAAAGTAATTAAAGTTGTCTCACATTGTTACCCAGGCTGGAGTGCAGTGGCATCATCACAGTTCACTGCAACCTCTAACTCCCAGACTCAAGCAATCCTCTTGCCTCAGCCTCCTGGGTAGCTGGGACTACAGGCACGTACCACCATGCCCAGCTAATTTTTTTTTTTTAAGTTTTTTAAAGGTGGAATCTCACAATGCCCAGGCTGGTCTGGAACTCCTGGCCTCAAGCCGTCCTCCCATCTCAGCCTCTGGAGTAGTTTGGATTATAGGAGTAAGCCACTGAGTCAGATCAGTTCTTTACAGATGACTATTACAAATATGTGGCCTCTATGATTTTCTTTTAAACTTTGTTTGGAGATGATATTGTGGTTCTGTATTTCTAGTTAGTTTTATTTATTTCTCATGGACCTAATTCATTAATAAATTTGTTAATCTACTCAGCTTAAGGTTATTTAAATATATATACATTTACATGCATTATATTTAATTCTCAAAGCAATTACTTAAGGTAAGTCATATTTCTCCCAGATTACAAATAATAAAACAATTTTTGTTCCAGTGAACTTTATAAGTCTATTGCAAATATTGGGGAGCAAAATGTTAAAACTGCTTCTCTAGGTCTTACTTTATCACTAATTGTCCAAGAAGTTTCAAAACAAAAACTCAAATAATACAGATCTATTTTTTAAAAATGAGAATCTATCACTCTTTGATAGTGATGCCTGTGCAGATTTTTTTTTTATCATGAACAACTGTAAGCTTCCTGTTTGCACTTTTAGCTCCACTAAATTTCAGAGATTATTCAGTGGCAAACCATTGATTACCCTGTGACTTCATGTGTACAATGTGCCTTATAAATGAGTACAATTTCTGTAATTAAGGTTAACAGTACTCTTGCTGTAATCAGTACCACTTTTGAGTCCTAACATTCACTATTTGCTTAATATACTTTCCTGTTCATAGCTTATAATTTTCCCATTAAAGAAAATAATAAAATAAACTCGTGTTTAATAAACACAATATATATGAAACTTCTTGGAATACATGTACTCATTACAAGCTGAGAAAAAGTAGAAATTACATAACATTGACTTCTATGTTTAGATGCTTTTTCTTGGAAAAGTATTTCTCATTATTTAACTCTAGTTAGTTGCATAATTAGAAAAATAAATAGAATCATGTGCACATTTACACATACCATTGTGTGCATTATCACTAAGTGCCCTGATATAGAATATTTCATTTATCATAAAGATAACACACACATATATAACCGAACATATATATTTACAGTATGCATTACTATGTAAGTATGCAGATGGGTGTGTATTATGAGTGTGGCTGTTTTCTGTAATTAATTAAAAAGAATAAATAAAGGCACTACTCAACTAATAATTGTCTTAAGTGTTTGCTTTCAAGTGAGATAGGAGAATTTTACCTTACATCAACCATTTCTGAAAAATCTCAAGGATAAAGCTCAAGACAACAATAGGAAAGTAAATACGAAAGAACATACAAGAATATCCTAAATTATTGATCTTTTAAACCTTAAAAAAATTTTTTAAATATTTCACGTTTGAAGGCTTGGATCTCCTTGTTGCATTCATACCTCTCCTGTGCCATCTAGTGTTTTTAGGTGATTACTATGAACCCAGAGTGTAGAATAACCTGTTAACGCTTTAGCTGACTGTTCAGCTTGTCTGCACATTTGGCCTCAGGCAAGCAAGCAAATAACTTAAACTTGGGCTGAAAAGGGGTGGTTTTATTGGGTTATGAAAAATTGCAAATGAATCGGACTTTAATAGCAAAGGAGAAAGCTTTAAAGTTAAGTTCAGGAACTGTGGCTAACAGATGTTGAGAAAATAATGCATAATGGAGCTATTGAGTCTCATTAGGTTCATCTATAGTATAATAAAAGTAGAATTTTGATCTGAGGCCACACAGCTGGATGGGAGAAAGTAATAGGAAAAGGATAGAGCAAAATAGAACTATCCTTCCTTATTCATGATGAAACATTTTTGCCTCTCTTGTGGTCTGGCTACTGTACCAGATTGGGTCATAATACCTACTATTAGAAGTGGTTGCCTTGGCTACTTCACCCTCTCAGGGTGAAATTCTACTTTTTATTTTCTAAATCCAAACCTTCCATTAAGAACATAGGATCTTTGCATGAAGGCAGGTAGAAATCTTCTCCTGCAAGATCTTGGATTTTAATTTTTTTCTCTGAAATACTGTCCTACCAGACATAAATTACCCAATATATCAATATTTGGAAATATTTGACTCTCAATTTATGCCTGAAATCCCTGATTTGAGAAACAACTTGAATGATTAAATTCTATTTAAATAATATATCCTTATTCAAATAGCAATTAAATAGGATGAATACATAAAACTTAGTGAATTGACTTCATCTTGACTCAGTTTAAGATTACACACATAAGCAAGCCTTGTTCTGTATGTTTAGGTCTAATTAAAACATACTTAACCAAAATTAATTAATTGTTTCCCAAAAAAAGGTGAATGTCTACTGCTGCTTCTCATTTGAATTTCACTTCAGGCTCTTTTTGTATTTTATTATTACCAGAAAAGAGAGAAAATCTACACATATCTACTGTTGTTTGCTGGCATTCTGAGACAGTAGTCAAAGTCATGAATAATTATTAGCAGGAAGAAAGAGAAAGTTAGCATCACAATTCAGTGATGCAGTTTGTGGAATAAAACTGGGCTTGCTAGTGATGTTTAAACTCTTTCCAAGCATGAATGGTCAGTCACTGCATTGATGAATTACCAGTCTGATAACAGCTATCATTCTTAGAGCTTTAAAATGTACCAAGTCCTATGCACAGCTCTTTCTAAACATTATCTCATCCAGTCCGTATAAGCACCAAGCTAGGAAACTAAAGCCTAATTAGATAAGTTAATGTAACTTGCCCAAGGTCACACTCACTCATAAATGGCACAGCTCAATTCATTCCTGTCTGACACTAAGGTTCATGCTCTACACCACTCTCTCCCCAGTAATGGGGACACTGTTTGAAAGTCAGAACCCCTGATTTGCATTTCTTAGGCTGGTGCATCCCCAATTTTATAAAGAAATATATTCACAGAAGAGAAATGCTTGAATTCTATCAGAATTTAAGGCCGTTCTTTCAAGATGCAATGGAACATTTCACTTTGGTCAGCCCACTGTTCTTTCTAGTCTGCCATTATCTTGAGATCATTTTTTGTCAACACCCTCTTAACAATAAGCAAATAATATTGTCAAAATAACAACATCCCAGCTCAAAGAACATTCAGCTTTTTAGCAGCACAAACTCTCCCAGCTATCCAGTGAAGTCCAAGACCCACACAGGGTTGAGTTCAAGGAAACTCAATAAACAAAGTTGCTCAGAATGTAATTCCAAGCACTAAGTATACCCTGTTAAAGGAAATTACAAGCAAATTCCATTTTGGTAGATTGACTCAGATTTAAACTATAAACAAACCTTTTCAGGCATCACTTGTCTTCACTACTCCGTTAGTTCAATAGCACTCAAGAGCAATGTTTGGAATTGTTCTTCTACTTTTTACTCTAAATCCAAAACCAAATTATTTTGCTAAAATAAAATATATGTTTTTTATCTTTGGAGGAACAAATTCTTGTTCTGTTTGGGTCCCCAGTATGTCGACTTTGAATTCTGATAAAGATTATTCTTAAGACCAATGCAAGTATCCAATAAACTTCTACCCCGAGAAATTCCGTATCCTTTCCTTGTTACTCTCCTTCTGTCTGTGATTTTTATCTGCCCCTCCTTTCCCTACTTCCTTAGCACATAAATCGCAGCTGAAGGACTCATAGTTCTTGAAGTATTGGTCACCATAAGCCTTTCACTGTATTCTTCATACAGAGATGCTGCTATGGACTACATTATATCCCCACAAAATTCATATTCAAAATGTATACCCCCAATGTGATGGTATTTGGAGATAATGCCTTTGGGAGAAAGTTAGGTTTAGATGAGGTCATGAGGTAGCAACCCTCATGATGAGATTAGTGACCATTTAATAAGAAACACCAGAGAGTATACTGTCCTTCTTTCTTTGTCATGTGAGGACACACAAGAAGGCAGCTGTCTGTAAGCCAGGAAAAGAGGCTTCTTCAGAACCCAACATGCTGTCACCCTGATCTCAGACATCCAGCCTCCAGAACTATGAAAAAGTAAATTTCTGTGTTTGAGCCACAGTATTTTGTTGCAGCAGACTGAGCAGATGAATCAGATGCACAATGTGATTTAATGTATTAAATACACCCACTGTGTGGTTCTAGGAAGTCACATTATCCACCAATGCATATATTTTTAAAAATTAAGACCTGTGGCCAGGCGTGGTGGCTCATGCCTGTAATCCCAGCACTTTGGGAGGCCGATGTAGGTGGATCACCTGAGGTCAGGAGTTCAAGGCCAGCCTGGCCAACATGGTGAAACCCCGTCTCTACTAAAATTACAAAAATTAGCCAGGCATGGTGGCAGGCACCTGTAATCCCAGCTACTTGGGAGGCTGAGGCAAGAGGATCACCTAAACCTGGGAGGCAGAGGTTGCAGTGAGGTGAGATTGAACCACGGCACTTCAGCCTGGATGACAGAGCAAGACTCTGTTTCAAAATAAATAAATAAGACGTATTTTTAAAATTATTATCAGATAAACTCCTATCCCTATCTGGGATCTACTTTAATCCACAATCATGTTGGTAAAGAGGAATGTTTTACTGCAAACAAGAACGATGGAGAGACTAAGAAGATCACATGAATATCCACCCAGCAATGCAATCAAGACAGTTATAGGGAACAGTCAAAATCAAAAACTAAAGCTGCAAGAAAAAAAGGACAATCAAGTAAGTGAAGGGTATTAGTACTTATAAAGAAGGTTGTAGTATTTTTCTTCCTTTAACAGTCAACTGAACTATTATCCAGCCTTCTGAGCAAAAGCCTAATTATGTAAATCTAGACAAGCCACCAAGAAAGGCCCACTCCCGACCACCTGAGTGCCCCCAATTTTCATCTGAAGATTAAGAGAATACATCAAACAATTCTTGACTTGTGTTTCAAAGACTTCTGTGAAATCTATCCATGGAACTCAGAGGGCTATCAGAGCACTATGCACGTTTCGAAATCTGAATTAAAACTCTACAGATACATGTACTATTGCTTACAAAAGTTTATTCTCTTTCTTTCTCTCTGTCTCTCTCTCTCTCTTTCTGTGTCTCTCTTTCTTTCTGTAATTATTATTCGAAGAGAATCCAGAGCCTACATTAGCTTCTGAAAAAAATTCCTTATAAAAAATGTTTAAGAACAAAAGTAGTGAACTAGAAAGCGGTATTACAGACATGATTTAAGGGAAAAAATAATAACAATGGGGTTATATTGGTGGAAGAGGGTTATATGAATTAAGTATAGGGTAGGAGGAATATTTTATTGTTAATTTTTGATATTAAAATTTTTCTGAACAGAACAAATGCATTACCAACTAAAAAGATCACATTTAAATATTCTTTATTTTTATTGTTATGAATACAACCTATAGAATTTAAAATACAATTGTTATTTTACTCTAATGAGTTTTTATATAAACAAATAAGGTATTCTTTTCCATTAAATTCAAGTTGTCTTTCATATTTATCACAGGTTTTCAAATTCTTCTTTGCATTGACCTTAAATATTTCTTATTATATTTATTACCAAACAACTTATTTTTTGGTTGTGTTACAAATTGTAATTTTTCCCATTATATTATCTAAAGGATTACTATTTGAATAAACACTACGAATTTCATTATACTAATTTTATACTCAAACTTCTTTCTAAATTCTGTTATTTTTATTCAAATTTTTCATTTGAACTTTTTGGATTTTTTTTTCTTTTTCAGTTGCATCAGTTTGTACTCTGGAACAGTGAACATCAAATTCTTAAAGTGATACTGGACTTCCTTGCTTTGTTCACAACCTTAATGGGGAATATTTCTTAAGTTTCACCAAAAAAGTCATTTGAATGAGCTTTTATAGCAAAGAACAAGAATTTGGAGATATATGGCCAGGATATGATAGATCAAGAATTGACAAACTGTATCCTTGGGCCAAATCCAGCTTGTTGTCTGTTTTTATAAATAAAGATTTATTGGAATGAAAAATAAAAATAAAACATTCTCCTTATGAGATGCAGAGTAAGTCTCCAATCCCAGGTAAAGGAACAAAAAAGGCAAAATTGGGAGATGGAACTCCTGAAATGTCTACATTAAGTGTCTGAACAACATTCTCAGAAGTAGGAAACAGGGCAGAAGCCCAGTTCCTGTAACTGGGCCAATACGGGGAAGTGAAGGGACAAATTACAGCTGAGTAGCACAGACCCCAGGATTCAACCATGGGAACCAAGTCCCAAGTCTCAGGAGCTGTATAGCTAAACATCTACTCCATACTTCATGTCCATGAGGGTTTATACATTCTAATCCACTCTGGACTGGGAGAAGGCAGCTAAAATCATTGATAAATGTCCTGCAGAAGGCAATGAGAATGGCCGAGCCTGCAGGTGGAGGCAATAAGGACCTGTGGTGGATGGGTGGGTGAGGCAAGTTTAGGAAATGAGGTTGAGCTAGCACAACAGAATTGAAACCTCCAAGACCTCGAGCCTTAAGTTCTTATGCTTTAGTCCTCTTAGCATTTTCTAAGGAAATGACATCCTCCTTGGTATATTACTAATTCATACATCCTCCTAAACCTTTACCATCTAGATCTAGCAGTAAATTTCAGGTCTTCAAAAATAAACCTTAGTCCAGTTGATCGGTGAGATGATAATACTAAAATAGGTTTAATCAACAGTATCTCAGGCAATCTTTTCTGCCTAACAGTGAAAAGAGGAGAATTTTTTTAATTATGTAATAACTAAACCAACATTCTCACCCAAACAAAAAAAAATATTTAATTCAATGGGGACAAAAGAAGGGGAAAAAAAATCCAACATGCAGCTTTTATGATTGACTTCTCACAACTTCTCTGCTATTAACAATTTCCCTTTATAGATGGTCTTCAGTAACCTAGAAATAAAGAGCAGCAGCAGAAAACACAAAGCTTTATTTTGAGGGTAGCCCAAAACCCATTAGTTTAAAAGTGTTAATGTTTTATGGTTTCAAGGAACAGTATAAATTGCAGTTGTTTGTGTAAGTTCATTTTTCAAATGTGTGAACACAAATGTCTATTGTCTATGAGGAGAGTTCATGCTGAGCTACAAGTGAGTTGTACAATTGAGCTCCCAGCTAAGCAGCCACATCTGCCAAGCTAGCCATTTTGGTAAGTGGTCCTAAATTTGATACAGGGGCAAATAATTTTTTATTGTTTTCCCGGGGGAGGGGGAGAAAGCTCTTTTTGCAGACCACAGACCAGTAACGCTATACACACACACACACACACACACACACACACACACACACTCTTGCTGACTTTGCATTTTTTCTTTTTTTTAGAATACAAAAGAATCTGGGTCTGTAATTTTTACTTTCCTTTTGTTAAAACTGTGCAAAAGGCCTACTAACCTCTATCCTTAAAGCCCTGACTTTATTCTTTGCTACAGATACCATTAAAGTCTTTCTCTGCTTTCTGCTCAGCAATTTCTTTTTTTATAAAGAAGCACGGTCATTCATTGTATTCCCAGAGAACTCCACAGAGAGATCAGCTCACACAACTTCAGCCTATTCACCTTCAACTAATTCACTTGAAATTAGTGAGGAGTTTATCTTCTGTCTTCTTAGTCACTTGGTGTCTTTTCAAACCATTTTAGATACAAATAACCTCAGAAAATCTATTCAAATTGGTAAATAAATCTTTTGAGCATATCCTTCATTAACAGTTTAGCACAAGTAATCTTTGTGATGTAACTGTTCTGCATCTTAACTTTGGTTGTGAGCACACAAATCTGCACTTACAATAAAACTAAATAAAAATAAATACTAAACACACACACAAAATAAGTCCATGTAAACTGATGATTATAAATAAGGCTGATGGACTGACACATATTCATTACTGAGGGATTCACCCAGTATGCTGGGTGTGGTATTATAGTTACGCAAGATGCTACCACTGGGGGAAAGTGGGTGAAAGGTATATGAATTTTTCTGTGTTAATTCTTATAACTGCATGCAAATCTAAAATTATCTAATAATAAAACATTTATAAAAATAGCAAATCATACATTTTGGGTATTTTTATTATTATACTTTAAGTTCTAGGGTACATGTGCTAGTTCAACCATTGTGGAAGACAGTGTGGCGATTCCTCAAGGATCTAGAACTAGAAATACCATTTTGAGGTGTTTTTAATTTCACCACCTCAAGAAAGTTATCCATGAAATATCTAGAAAAAAATGAAAATGTGTAATATGGTGAATAACAGTGACCTTTGCACTGCCCCTTCCTCATGCATGATTATGAATTGTCACTGCCTGCAAGGGGAGCCCGACCGCCTCAGCAAAGCAAGTATATGTCATTTTTAATTTTCCAACTTACACGTGGTAACCTGGTTTTGATTATGTGCCTGAGTGTGGCTGCAACAGGATCTCCAGTTCACTTCTGAGTTTTCCAAGGTAGATCACTGGTCATTTTTATTTCAGTTGTATATTCAGACATGCCAGATCACAGCCATGAAGGAAGAAGAGCCTACATCCGTGTCGTTGACTCTACCTCTCACAAATGTAGTCACAGAAAAATATCCTTAGGGGTGGATGTCTTCATAAGGTATCAAAAGAGAAATTTCCTTTTAAGTTTCCTCTTGCCTTTTTTCAAAACTAATTATTGTGGCCTGCATCATATGAATAGGGAAAATAAATGAATTGTACTAGAGAAATGAAGTTGTCATCTAAACTTTCTAGCATTACAGTTAGATTCCAATTTAATACTGTGAAATGAAATTGCTTTAAAAATTCAATATCCTAGTCAATTGCTATCCTGTCTCTACAGTCTCTAAAGTTCTGTAAATTAATAGATACAACCCATTTCATCTTAAAACCTGAAAAATATGCAAGCTTAGTTTCATTAAAAATAACCCGTCCTACCACACATCTTGACACCTTTCAAAAGGAGGGTTGTGAAGGTTTAGATTCAAACTTCTAAACTGAGTTAATAAGACCTACTCAATCAGAAGTGTCTAGGACTTTAAAAAATTGCAGGCTGTATCTAAATTTTAAAATTGTGCATGCCAGAAAACATCAAAAAGCTACAAATTCAAATAAAATAACCAGCACTTGCAGCTGCAAGAGAGCTAGCAATTTATTCAAGTACAGTTCATAGATAATGTGATCCAGACACCTATGCAGAGGACCAACTCTAATATGAGAAAAAAGAAAAATGAGGCTAGAATATAGCTATTTGCTTTCTGCAGTGGAGTCTATTTTCAAAGACTTACTATTTTTCTTCAGTTGTTCAAAGTAGCCCTTGTGACTCCAGAAATAATGATAAAGAATAGTATTTTGAGTCCCCAGAAGCTCATGAATCAGGCTCTGCCTTCTCCATTGATAACCTACAAGTAACAAGTTTCTTACCTACTCACCCTGAAGTTACATGTAAGAATAAAAACTGCAGCAATGCTTAAAGCATTATAAATGTCTAAGATAAAAAAGTATCAGTCTAGTAACATTTTTATAATGTTAACTAATTGGAGGGAAAATTTGCATAAATTACTGGAAATCTAATATGCAATCTACTTTAAAATAAATTCAGTATTAATACTTTTATTCATATAAAACTTACATTTACATTCTAGTTTACATGTATATATGCATGCACACATATGTTCCAGGAAAACATATAATATGGGCAATGTGAAAAATCCTTAGCCAATTTCTAGCAACTTTTTTGCAATCATTCTACATTACTGAGGCATTGTATCAAATGCCTGATTTAACATTGAAAGATACGGGTAAACTGAAAGCATAATCTGTTTTAATAACTGCTTCAAAGTGACTTTACATTACCATAACTTTTTATACTAAGTAGGTTTCTTTCCTTTAATATCAATGGAAAGATGCACTGCAGAAATTTTGGCAATGAAAAACATGAAACCTGAAAAGATTTTGTTCCCTTAAGTAGTCTTAATATTCTTCTCTGAAATTTTGTTTACACTACTAGTTTTGAACACTCTTACTTTAATAGGGCTTCCTCTACAAAAAAAGCGTATTTTCATTCCCATGTCCCCCCTCCCAAGTTTTTTAATTATAAAATATCAACAAGTTTGCAGCCTAAACAAGAGAATAATGCTGTTTTTCCCACAATTGCCATTAACTAGGACATTAAAGGAAGGCCCTCGGTTTCCTAGCCCCTTGAATTAGTCTTGATGCCATTTCCCGGAGAAGTTCAGTGGCTGTACATTCACATGTCAAGGCCTAGATCAGAAAATAATTGGCTCATCTCCAGGCTCATTTAGAGAGATGTGCAAGAAGGTGTGGTCAACATCTGCCCACAAGATGGCTTGTTTGGAAAGGGTTAAAGGCAGGCTGTCAGTCTGCTGCCACTGTTTCCAGCATTCACATCAGTTATGGGAAGTGATGTCACACACCTGCAAAGCACATGCAAACTGTAAACACTTCACCAACATTGAATTTGAGTCTCCCATCCAAAATCATGCCCAGCCGCCTCACACTGGGTTCCCTGGCTGCCAAATTTGCTAGTCTGCATAGCATTGAAAATGAATGGGTCTTATACCAACAACAGTTAAGTAGGTTCAAGTTTTATACCACTAGGCTGTGTACAGTTTCGTTTTTTGTGGATTACTTCTTGCTGTTTCTAGAATCACAGTGGTGGAATTGAAAGAAATATTAAAGAGTAGGCAACAAAGCACTCTCATTTTACAAATAACAAAATTACACCTTTACTATAGCTTTTATCAATTGTTCTCTTAAATTTCCTTCTCATCAGACTCAAGGGCAGGTACTAGGATTTTAGGCACTTTTTTTAATCCTCAGAGCTTAATACCTAGAAGACACTCAAGTTTGTTAAGCAAACGGATGAATGGGTGGATGGAGGGACAGATAGATAGATGGATGAAGGATGGGTGACTTCTTTGAAAACCATTTCACATAGCTATACTGGTGACTTGAAATAGCTATGTGGACTTAGGCAATTTATTCAATTTTTCTAAAACTCAGTTAACTCATCCATACCATGGGAAAAATAATAGTGTCTTTTTCAAAGGATTGTTGTGAGAATTCCTTGAGATAACGCTTTTCCGAAGTACCATACATATCAATAAGGATTTCATAAATATTCACTTGTCATTATTTTAATAGTGGTAGCAGTAGTATCACCCTTCACTTCTTGTTACTGTCACTCACCAGCCTTTTGGTGTGTGTCATGTGCTTGTCAAAGCTTTATTTCCTGACTTGAGGGCTCCCTCTCTTTTCCTAGCTCTACAACCAGAGACTCACTGTTAGTCTGAGTGACATCCACATCCATATGGACAGCTCATCAAGCTCTACCTTCACATCTCACTGATCTTTTCATCCTTAGTGATGCAGTTTTCCTTTCAGCCATGTGTTCTATAACCATACACAAACATTCTCTCTGGAATCAGTCTTCCGGCTTCGAATGTTAATTACACCAGTAGTTATAGCTATGTCACTTGCTACACATTTTCTTTAGCCTCTCTAAAGATTTTAATCACTTCATTTGTAAAATATGAGTGATACAATTACTGTCATCATAGCGCTTGGTATACAGTAATACCAATACGTTGGTTTATAGTAATAGCTCTTATTGACACCCAAACTATACTACTTCTGAAGGACTAAACCCCAACATTAATGTGTAATGTGTGGATACTTAAGTTACTCTGATTCTTTTACTGTTATAAATAATCCATAGCAGAAGTAATAGGCTAAAGTAAACTAGAAATAAAAAGGAAGAGTAGGAAAACACAGAAATGCTTAAAGGTAATAAAACAGTTGCAAAATAAAATCACAGGGACCAAAACAATAAGAATGGCAATAATAATACTAGTTTACACTTATTGATAATATATATAGTATAGTTAGAATAATAACTGGCCCAAAAGTGTACCATTCTCAGTACATTATGTTAACTATGAGTGCTTCCTGTGGACAGGTACAATACTAAGTGCTTTACATGGTGTGTTTTACACATACAGATGACAAAAAAATTGAAGTTCAGAGAAACTTAGTAATTTACTCAATTTCCATATCTAGCAAATGGCAGAGCTGGAATTCAAACCCAGAGACTCAAGGTCAAGTTGATAGTTTACACATATGTGGTGTAGCTAGGTCTTGGACCCAAGCAATCTAACACCAGAGCCTGGGCTCTTAATTATTTTGTCTCTCCATAAATTACTAATGCCCATGAATATAGTGATAATAGCTTATCTTAAAAACAAAATATACATATACATTAGTTTAACCTACTCTTTATATCAATTTATTTCATTTCAATCAAGTTGCTTTCAGTTAAAGCTTATGCTACTTGCAACGCCAATAGTCCTGGTCTTCAGGACTAGTGTCAGTCTTCAGATACGGGGCCCTGTCAGCTTTGGTCCAGCCTTCCCAGATGGGGACTGGTCCCTTAGCCTCAGCATATCTCTCCTGTCCTCCAAAGTTTTTCACTAACTAACAGATTAAGTCCTGCACCCAGAGGTAATCGAGGGCATGTAATGTAAAAAAGCATGTTTTCTGGACTTTATTCTGCCTCCACTGAGTCAAGCTCATTTGTACCGCAAGGATTAGTCTGATGAAAACTGTGGAAGAATAGGTTTCCTCCCACCATGGAGTGGTGGCCTGGGCTATCCAAGGTCCAGCTTGCAAAGGATTGATTTCAAAGGTATTCCTTCTGGAATTTCTGGACAACAGTAGACCCCAAGTACATCTCTTCTACAGCCATATGGCACTTACTTTTGAGGTTCCACTCCTGAGCTCTTACCAAGGCCACAAAGTAAAGGAAGCAATAATTGTTCTCTGGCCACCACACTTTCCAAAGTAGAGTTCACCTGATAGTTCCATACCCACTCTCAGAGCAAAGTACAAGCTTCCTGTCCAGGTTAAACATCTGTTGGCTGAGGTATGTTTGGGGCTTCAGAGGTGAGAAGTCAGGCTACATAAGATGCAGGGGAGGAGTGGGAGCAGTTCAGTAGTGCTGCTTTTGGTCTTCTGAGTGACTGGAGTAGGGATTTGGAAGTTGGGATAGAGGGGGAAAAAATAACGTGCTTAACCTGTAACTTATCAGTAACCATCAATGATAATCTTATTGAACATACGGTCATTCATTCTTTGTCGGATTTATACTCTGTTTCAACACAGCACTGTTATAGAGACAATGACTCAAGAAAAACATTTATTCTTGCTGAAGCTGTCTTCTCAAAGGTTTTCCTAACAATTACAGATCACTAAGAAGAAAAAATACCTCCTGTGTATACAGAATCCTCTCATCTACAGATGAATTAAAAGAAAACCAATAAAGTTCCATATTGAAATCCTAAACTTGCTGCTGAAAATAGCATCAAAAAATTTGAAATATTTATACAAATTATTAAGTATTTTTTTTGTCTTTAGATATATAAGAATGTGATCTAACTTCTTCACAAATAAAAGGAATTATCAGCACACAATAAGCATGATGAGCAACAAAACATCATTGGGAAGTAACCATTTTTGCCAGTGACACTCATTCATTCCTGTCCCAAGCATTTTCCTTCTTGGATAGATTGTCTCTCCTCTGTGTTTGAGGGAATTTTGAATGCTTATCTGAAGTAGGACTCTAATGACAATGATAATAATGACAAAAGCAATAAAAGAGATAAGAAAGTAGTAAAAAGTATATGTGATTTTCAAGATAGCATAGACATAACAAGTATAGATCTTTGTTCTTCACCATAATATTTCAATGAATACTATGAATTGTATTCATAATGTATTTTTCTTATTAACATATGATTTTCTGTCACTACCTAGCTCAGAATTTTTTAGCAATTATCTCAATCTTTTCAGATTTCAGTTTTGTCATTTGTACAATAGGAGAATTGTCATCAGCCCTCTAGGTAATATTTAATAAGTGTATCTTCACTTCTCCTTGCCTCAAGTGAATCCCAAATCTGTTTGGATGACTTGGAATCAAATGCTAAATCAAACAAATCAAAACTTTTATGAGGTCATGCCAAAACACTGGAGACCAATAGAATATTAGAATACCAAAGTAATTATTTCATTGGATGGCACTTTGCTTTATGGAGAATGATTGCCATTAATCTAAAACAAACTAAGACCCTTTGGCTCCTTTTCTTTCAGTGTTTGAGATGTCCTGCTGTTACTACCAAAACTAAAACCCAGCTCTGCCTACCATATTCAAGCCTGGCCAGAGAAAACACACATGAGAGTCTTGCCTGTCTCAAAACAAATAGAGAAACAAATTCTGTTTTCACTTCCTTTGCAATATCTTGCTTTACAGAGCATAGCACCAAAAAAAAAAAAAAATCATGCATCAACATCAATTTCTGACAGTTTGTTATGTGCCAGCCTAAGGCACATGTTCAGATAAAGGACATTTCACAATTTCCCTGAGTCGAATGTTCTACTTTTGGCTCTTCTACCATACTCACTATTTCTAATTCTTCTCGGTTCACAGATCTGCTAGAGTGCAACACAAAACCACAGAAATGTCAAAAAGAAGTCTTGGAAATAAGGACTGTAAAGTCGCAATTGCACGTATGAAAAACAAAAAAAATAGACCATGTGTATAAACTTGTCTTCCAAGCATTTAAAATATATTTATCCTCAATTTGTAACATTTGGATTCCAGAGGAATTAAAAACTGTGAATTAAAATAATGCATCAACCTTAGGGCAAAAGTGAATCATTTTGGCTTAGCCTATCATCTGTGGTGAATCAATTTTTTTTTAGTTTAAACTAATTTAAGCATAAAAATTAAATAGCTCAGAAAAGCAAAAGACCGTAATAGACTCCTTAACTATTATTAGGACACACAGCCTCCTTTAATTCTATATAATCATCCTAACAATTTTCAAAAAGTTAATATCCTCACTTAGCTCTTACATGTAAAAAATTTAAGTATCTCAATTTCTAAAATACTGTCTTATAAACTGTACCTTGACCTGTAATCCCAGTACCTTGGGGGCTGAGGCAGGCAGATCATCTAAGGTCAGGAGTTTGAGACCAGTCTGGCCAACATGGTGAAATCCCGTCTCTACTAAAATACAAAAATTAGCTAGTCATAGTGGCAGGTAGCTGCAAACCCATCTACTGGGAAGGCTGAAGCAGGAGAATTGCTTGAACCCGGGAGGTGGAGGTTGCAGTGAGCAGAGATTGTGCCACTGTAGTCCAGCCTGAGCAACAGAGTGAGACTCTGCCTCAAAAAAATTAATTAAATTAAAATAAATAAACTGTACATGGAGAAGAATTCAAATTTATATTAACAGGCAACTGACAGATAGCTGCGTTTGATACTTTACATTTTGGTTGTGTTCTAGAGCAGCAGTCCCCAACCTTTTTGGTGCCAGAAACCAGTTTCATGGTAGACAATTTCTCCACGGACACGGGGGTGGGGGATGGTCTGGGGATGGTTCAAGAGCATTACATTTATTGTGCACTTTATTTCTATTATTATTACATTGTAATATACAATGAAATAATTAAACAGCTCGCCATAATGTCAAATCGTGGGAGCCCTGAGCTTGTTTTCCTGCAACTAGACGGTCCCATCTCGGGGTAATGGGAGACAGTGTCAGACCATCAGGCATTAGATTCTCACAAGGAGCGTGCAAGCTAGATCCCTCACATGCGCAGCTGACAATAGGGTTCGTGCTCCTGTGAGAATCTGATGCTGCCACTGTCCTGACAGGCGGCAGAGCTCAAGCAATAATGCAAGTGATGAGGAGGGGCTGTAAATACAGATGAAGCTTCGCTGGTTCACTGGCCACTCACCTTTGCAGCCTAGTTCCTAAAAGGCCACAGACCACCATGGCTCTATGACCAAGGTGTTGGGGACCTCTGTGCTAGAGGAATAAGAACTACCTTTCCTTCTTAGTATTTAATGATCTATGTATTTCTCTACTTTTTTCTTCTCATACCCACTTTAATTTCGTGTAATCTTCACAACAATAAGGAGAAGTATTGTTATTTTCAGTTTACAACTGGAAGAAAAACAGCACAGTTTAAGGGAGGTTAGTTAACTCGTTCAAATTCCTACTACTGGTACGCAGCAGAATTAATAACCAAACACATGACAATATGACTCCAACATGCAGTAGACTACACTGAAGAAAACAATGAGTCACCTAAGAATCCCCACTACCTAAACAAATAAACCGGATCCAATTACATAAGCCCTTCTTCCATTCAGAAAGGGTGACCAGTGCCAGGGCCTGTATCATAGGATATGTTATTCAATGTCCCCTGTGAAGTTTCAGACTGGAAACAAATCTAAGCAAACAGTATAAGCCATCAACACAGCAGATTCTGAAAACATTTATCCATGTCACATTCAACATCTCTCAAAACTTAATTTTCATTATTTACCAATTTCTTCCAAAATCTTAAGTTTCATTCAATGTAAAATTTGGAAATAAAAGGAGAGACTTTTCTCAATGACTTATTCCTTGTTCATTCCTGCTCCTTTTTCCTGTCTTTATAATGCCTATTTTTCATGGCTTATCGGTACTAGCCACTGAAAATCACAAAAAACTATTAAGTTTTATGTAACAGAAAATATTAGTCACTGAGTTTAAATATTTTATTATTTATGGTAAGGGTAGGAAAGCAAAAATTAAAGACCTTCAGGCCAGGCATGGCACTCAGGCCTGTAATCCCAGTTTGGGAGACTAAGGTGGGGTGATCACTTGAGCCCAAGAGTCAGAGGTTATAGTGAGCTACAATCACACTACTGCATTCCAGCCTGGGCAACAGAGTGAGACCCTGTCTCAAAACAAACAAACAAAAACCAAATAAATCAAAACTAAAGACCTTCAGAGTTACTAAGTACATTTATACAATCCTTTGTAAGTGGCAATTATTAGCTACCAATTGTCCAATAATTGTTCTGCTACAGGCACCATATTGAATGTTTTATGTATTAATATCCGTTTTTTTTTTTATTCCAGCAGCAAACTCTTGAGCTATTATTGTAAATAAGTGTCAAGAAATAAAAATAGCTTCAGCTGGGTTAAATAACTTGACCAAACTGTTTCAATTAGCTAGAGACAGGACAGGGTCTCAGCCCAAATCTGTCTGACTTATAGATGTTATTTATTTTGTCTGCCAAAGTCAGAAGGGCCTAGGTTCAAATCCCAGTTCTGTCACTTAAAGCAGTGCTCAAATTGTTTGGAAAAGAAATAAATTAACTCAAAAATGTTTTCCATAGATGAGAATGAGCATAGCCTGTTCAGAGACACTCAGGCCTGAGGATACCTGTCCTGCTGGCACAGAGGCTTCTCAATGGAAGGTGCCTGTCCATTTGCTGACATACAGTTGGGTTGGGAGAAGACAAATTGAATGAGTGCCAATTTAGGAAACTGTGGATTAACTATAATTGCTAACATCAACGTAGCAATTATAAAATGGTCAGGAAGAGATAATTAAAGCATTCAAAACTGTGCAAACTCCACTTGTAATAATTTCTAAAAAGATAGGCTATATGTGTTTCTAAAACAGAGTGGCTCTCTTCTGTTAATCCTGTAGAGGCCTTCCTCACTTAGTATCTGTGGAGTCACTGAATTGTCAGGGAATCATAAAACTATCACCATAAAGTAAAAATGGCTGGTGCCCTGCTCTGAAACCATGACTAATTAAAATTGCATGTGCAGAGGATCTATGTTTGTCCAAGGGGGTGACCACACTGACCTTTCACGTCTGCAGATTTGGAAATACATCTTGGGTTGGGCCATACTGGAAAGTATGTTTGGTGTCTCCTATGAAGCACTGATTCATCTGGTCCAGAATGTCAGAATGTCAATACAGTCTCCTCTTCATTGCATCATTTTCTTTTTTCATTTTCTTCCTAAGGTGTTATTAGTAAGTTACCTGATACAAAGATGATAGACCTCGTGTGCGTGTGTGCGTGTGTGTGTGTGTGTGTGTGTGTGTGTGTGTGTGTGTCTATATACTCTTTTCTAATGACTAGCTCTTTGGCAATACCTTCTCAAGAGAGAACTGGGAGTGGAGAAACAGGGGCACTGAAGTCAGAGCCCAGGTACACTGGCAGGGACAAATAGAAAATCTTACCTAGCACCTGCACAGATGGTGGTTCAAATCAGTTAATTATTATTCTCTAACTTTCCAAAAACAAAATGTGTTCTGTTTTCCTCTTTTAATTTACTAGGGATGTTTTGGTTTTATTATATATATTTTAAAAATGGTATTTTCAGATAAAGAGATGAATCTTTGTTAATATAAATCACTGAATTTTGTATTTCTCATTATCGCACCCAGCTCTCTCCAGCTTATTCCAAGAGCTAACAGCTCTTATGTATACTGAGAAAAGTGCCATTGGATCTACCTATACCTCCCTGCCCTTGTGGCAGCTTAATGCCAAACCGGCTTAAACAAAGTTAGTTTTACCTTTTAGTAATTTGAATATTCCCCTCACCTAACAAATGAGTCTCAACTTTATCATTATATCACATATAAATCCATAAATGAGGGAAAATATTGGTGTTATTCTGGAAAAAAAGGAGAAAAAATAGGCTTTCTTATCTAACTCACCACAATGCAGACATGTTTCAAAGCCATCCTTTCAGGTTTCTTTGTATAAATAAAACTTTACTTACATATGACTTTGGTGTGGCTAACAGGGATGTAACCAACAATGACTCAATAATCAATCAACTGACCTAAGATTGAGAAAGAACTAAAAAAAAGCCTCAATCTGGGCCCGGCGCAGTGGCTCATGCCTGTAATCCCAGAATTTTGGGAGGCTGAAGCGGGTGGATCACCTGAGGTCAGGAGATTGAGAGCAGCCTGGCCAACATAGTGAAACCCTGTCTCTATTAAAACTACAAAAAATTAGCCAGGCGTGGTGGCAGGCACCTGTAATCCCAGCTACTCAGGAGGCTGAGGCAGGAGAATTGCTTGAGCCCAGGAGGCAGAGGTTGCAGTGAGCTGAGATCGCGCCACTACACTCCACCCTGGGTGACAGAGTGAGACTGTCTCAAAAAAATAAATAAATAAAAGCCTCAATCTGTATTTGGGTGCCTTTATTTTCTGATTTAGAATGGAAGGGGGAAATGGATAGAATGAACTATTCTTATTTAAGAAAGTTATATAACAATATTACAAAAATAAATGTTTAAAAAATATTCCACAGTATGACTTTGAAGAGGTGCCCAGAGCATTAATTCAACATAAAAATGGCAGAGACGAATGGCTGATTATGTAAGTCTGTATTATGTTTCTAGGTCCTGTCACGCCTGTCAGTGGGCTTGATAACTACTAGAATTAGGGCCCAAAAGCTGCCTGATGTATCAAAATGTCTCCATGGCACAACCTAGAGTAATTCTGTGGCTTAAGGGGAAAAATAATATTCCAATCAAAAAGAAAGCCACCAGGACAGATTTTAAAAGATCTCTTGCCAATCTCAGAAGCTCTCAGCAGAATTTGGGAAAAAGATTACCTATGTAAAAATATCAACAAGAATAGAATAAATAATTATGACACTTATACTCATCTCTCATTATGAAAAACCTCAGATTCTGAGGCAGCAGCAGGCATTCTATTTACAAGGAAGTGCAAATAGTCAAGTCACTAATACCACAGGTATTTGGAGTACTTGGCAAGAGGTACTCGGAGTATTTGGCAAGAGGTACTCACTAGGATTTAATCATAATATTGGAATTCTCCCCAACTCAAAAAGACTTCTTCAAACTCAAGGATTCTTGATTCATGGCCTGGGGTCCATGAATAGGCTCCAGGGAAGTACATAAATTTGTATAATAAATAGTGTGGGGACATGGATTTTATATCTTACAAAGAGTGTATATAGATTTTATCAGTTTTGCAAAGGGACTCATGAATTATTTTTTAAAAAGGAACAACAACTGTTCTGGGTTCTGACACAATGAAATCTTTTTATTCATTCTAGTTTTTCTGCTCTAAGGGTCTCCCTTCAATAAGTTTAACAAGGCCATATGAGAAAGATGTTTCAACACTGCCATCCACCTAGTCACCAATGACTTTCTCTTTCACTTATAAATGACCCTCAGTAGAGTACAGTTCATAATATCCCACCTCCGTTCTTAGTCAATGTTGGATGTGACTGTTTGTATCTTTTGCAGTGACTGTATCTCAGTATTTTATTAGGATGGGTCTTTCCACAGCTGCCCAGAATTCTCATTCGTTTAGTATTTATCAAACAGACTACGAAATACTTTTCTAAGAAGAATCTTTTTCTCATGTTCTTCCTTTTTATTATCTCCATCTGCCTTTCAGACACAATATAATGTCAAAAAAAAAAAAAAGGCAGCATCTCAGTAATGTTTCTGGTGGAAATGATGAGTTTAATGCAAATAAGAACAGTTTGCCTTTACAAAGCAACTGTGTCTCAGATTATTCTACATGTTCTCTCTTACATTATTTCTTTTATCACCAACATATAGCATAATATTTAATATCTCAGCTTTTGAAGTTACCAGCTTTGAATCCCAAATTTCCCAGTTACCAGCTGTGTGACTTTGAGAAATTTTCTTAATTTCATCTGAAAACTGAGCCTAACAATATAGTATCTATATCATAGTTTACTGGGAAAAAATAAAATAAGAAAATGGGTATAAAGCACTAACACTGATATATAGAAATGTTTAGTACGTGGTAACTTTCTTAAAGATTAAAACATCCTATGTGTTACACCTAAAGAAATGTTTAATCTGCAGTAGGGCAGTTCTCATTTACAGGGCCAGGCCCAAGAGACCAAATTGACCAAAAGGATTAGACCATACAGTTCTAATGAGTAAGCAACAGGGGCAGTCCTGTGGGTGGAGTGGTTGGAGAGCAGGCAGCAGACAGAGCTCCAGGACAGAGCAGGTGCAGAGTTCCACCTCAGAGACGTGCAGCTTTAGGCTCTGGACACGCAGCTTCAGTAAGCAGAGTTCAGGTTTAGCATCTACTCCAACCACTTTTAAGAAAATTTATGAAATCTCAAGTAACTAACATACTGAAGGACTTTGTTTAATAAACAAAGCACAGTATCAGATTGTGTCCATCTAAAAAGATGACTTGATACTCGATGACTAGTTACTGGACTCCTAGGATCTTCCTGTCAAAGGCCATAATTGGCACAGAAGTGGGAGATAAGATTGGATCTGCAGGCAGGTGTTAAGTGGTCCCAGCTGCCAGTGGTAGAAGCCAAGTAGATCATTATTCCACAAGCATTTACGATTGGCTTTCCATTGCTGAAAATTAACAATAATAAAATATCTACACCATTGCCTTGGGGATTTCTACTAGTCCCACTTCACAAACCTACTATTGTTATCCTACCTGATCTCCATTATGGAGCATACATCTCAGAGCTGCTTCATATTCTCTGCCCTCTGGCTCTCTGGGCCTCATGTTTTTGGACTGTTTCTTACTAACCTAGATCAACTGACTTGGAAGTTGGATCACACTTCATCTTTGCACCAATTCTTTTTAAACTGACCTCTCACATTTTGGCCCCACCTCTCAAGGCCTCAAATCTGGAACACAGACCCAAACTCTAATTCCTCCTAGGGAACAGGTAAGAAAAGTGTCCAGAAAAGGGCACCAAATTTGGAGGCAGAAAATTTTGATTAGAGTCTAAGCTGTGCCACTAACGAGCAATATAGCTTTGGATAATAACAGCTAAACATGGACTGAGCTCTTAATAATTAAATAACATTTAATCCTCACAAAACTCTGAGGTAAATTATATTATTATCTCCATTTTACAGTTGAGGAGACTGAGACACAGAGAGGCTAAATTTGTTGCCTAAGGTAATGAGGCTAGGATGTAGCAGGATTATTACTTAATGTCAAGCAGCTCAGGCTACCAAACTATATGCAACATGTCTTCACGTCCCTTCTTTCAGAGATGGAAACGCTTACAAAGCCAGCCTTCTGGGGTGAGGGGTTGTGAGCCTAGAACCCCGTAAAGTGTTAAAAGTGAAAATGGGATATGGACTCTGCGTGTTATACAAACAACGAGCATTTCTCTTTATTATTGTTTTCTCTTTATCAGTTTTAACTTTTTCAGTATTTTTACTACCCAGAAATCATGGTTTTGTGATTCTTCCTTTTTCTACCTTTAAAGAAATAGATTCTTTGTAATAAAAATTTATATATCTTCCTCCCTAATCACTTGCTTTGGCACATTTAGAGACAGAATGTTACTGTGTCTGATCTTCCCTACATCTTCTGCTGCGGGAATATTCTTTCCAGATTCATAATTGTATGACCATTCAAAAGAGCAATCTGTTATAATAGGACATCTCATGCACCAGCTCTGCTTTAAACCATTATTTAATTTTTCCAGTCTCCTAAAACTTTCACTTAATGTCTTTAGCCTTACGTTAATAGTTGTTCTTATTGTATAAATTGCCACCCTCTGTTGACATTTTTCTGGCTGTACACTCCTGCTTTCCAGCATTAGACCTTTAGACTACAACCTTCACTGCTTCGTCCTCTTCCTTTCATTCTTCTCATTCTTATTGACGGATTTTGTTTTGTTTTGTTTTTGCAGCTCTTTTCACTTTAATAGATCATTTCCCTCCCACTAGTTTGGAAAAGTAGACCAGTAGAATTTAAAATTACTACTGTAAAGAGATTCCCTAAAGGAACAATTCCCGTTGAGATGATATTTATACAATTTGACAGTTCTCAAAATTGCAAAATAGCCAGTAGTAACCAATGGACCCCAAAATGGAATGAGCATACTCCTGGGAAGAGAGGAGAAAGGAACATTAGAGAGGGCAGATCCAAACAGCTTACAAGGATCAGTGTTCTGAGGGAAGTGGAAAGTTCAGGGATACAAAGTGGGCTAACAGTCTTATCAATTCGAATCACTATTAGCAGAGACCAGAAAGATGCCCAAAGACAGAATCACCTATTCTATTGGTTAGGCTCACACTGCACCATAAAAGAATTGACCTTAGGTTAATGTTCTTAATCCTCTTCCCTGAATGAATACACCAAATATTCTTACTATTCTAACCTCTACTTTATGTTTTTAATATTACAATATTCTTCCCTTTCTGGAATATTTATAAACTTTTCATTCACTGTTACCAATCATTTTATCTGGCTCTTCTATTATGTATTTTAAGCATTCACTCATTTTCTCCCATTATTATCAGAATGAAAATAAACAGCTACTGTTATTTAATATATATCTAAAAGGGGAATTGCTAGGTTAGAAAAAGAGTCTTCAGTTTTAGTAGACATTTCCAAACACTTTCCCAACAGGTTGCACCACCAGCAGTAAATGAGAGCTCCAGTTGTTCCACATCTTAACCAACACTAAGTATGTCAGTTTTGTTTGTTTGCCATCTGGCATGCATTAGAGGTATCTCGTCATTATGATTTCAGGTTGCATTTTCCTACTTACTAACAGAGTTGAACTTATTTTCATAAGTTCTTTAATCAGTTGGATATCTTCTTGTGGAGTCCCTATTAAATCTTTTGCCCATTTTTCTACTGAGATAGTCTGATTTTCTTTATTGGCTCATGGGAGTTCTTTATGTATTATTTGCCAGATAAATGTAGAGCAAATATGTAATTCTGTGTCCGTTTCTGTATATAACAACCTTTGTCAAATGTATAGCAAATATCTTCTCCCATTCTGAGTTTGCCTTTTCACTTCTTATTGGTATCTTTTAGTGAACAACAATTACTAATTAAATGTAGTCTGATTTACCAATATTTTACTTAATGGCTAGTCTTTTTGTGTCCTGTTTAAGAAATTTCTGCCTAATTGAAGATCATGAAGATATCTCCTTTGTCATCCTCTGTAAGCCTTATTGTTTTACCTTTTACTTCTATATTAAAATTGACCTGAAATTCATTTTTGTATATGGTCTGATGGAGGGGTCAATTGTTATTTT
This sequence comes from Macaca mulatta, assembly GCF_049350105.2. Classification (NCBI taxonomy): domain Eukaryota; kingdom Metazoa; phylum Chordata; class Mammalia; order Primates; family Cercopithecidae; genus Macaca; species Macaca mulatta. The sequence continues at coordinate 135,915,523 of NC_133410.1, forward strand.
TTATACATGTATCCAGGTAACCCAACAACATTTAATTTAAAACTTACCCTTTTCCCACTGCTCTGCAGTACCAGCTTCATCAGGCATCAAGTGTGGTCTATTTCTGGTCTCTGTTCTATTTGATTGGTTTATTAGTCTATCCTGACACCAATACCACAATGTCTTAATTATCTGATAGAGCAAGTCTGAAAAATGTTTTTTTTTCTTTTTCTGATTTTTTAACTCTTTTTAGCTTTTTCTGATATTTTAACTCTTTTAGCATTTTCACATGAATTTTGGAATCAAATTGTCAACATTTACCCAATTCTGGTAGAACTAATAACATTGATTCATAAGGTTTTATGTTCTTCAGCAGATAATCAGGCACAGCATTTATTCATGGCATGTCTCAACCAAAACTTTTTCTTATATACAACCAAGTATCCATTCAGCTTCTTTCTGTGTGTGCATTACTCACAGAGCACCTGTTTACACGTCCCTCCCTGATGTTTCTTGGGCCCTAATCTTCCCATTTGTATCTTTTTTTTTTCTTTTCTTTTCTTTTTTTTTTTTTTTTTTTTTTGAGACAAAGTCTCATTCTGTCATCAGGCTGGAGTGCTATGGGATGATCTCAGCTCACCGCAAACTCCAACTCCGTGGTTCAAGCGATTCTCCAGGCTCAACCTCCTGAGTAGCTGGTATTACAGGCATATGCTACCACATCCAGCTAATTTTTGGATTTTTAGTACAGATAGGGTTTTAACCTTGTTGGCCAGGATGGTCTTGATCACCTGACCTTGTGATCCACCTGTCTGAGCCTCCCAAAGTGCTGGGATTACAGGTGTGAGCCACTGCACCCTGCCCCCCATTTGTTTCTAAAACCAGATTTGTAGAGAGGTAAGGCAATAGGTGTTTGACGATGATATTGTCCTCTAGCATCTAATCCTCTCCCCCTCTTTCCTTTTAATAAACATATTTGGTTAAAACTCCTGACTTCATTTTACAGGTTATTTCACCTTTTCCCCATATGTCAATGAAACAGCTGCCAAGAGATTGTTTAGACAAATCTTAAAAGTCTTTCTGAACTCAGAAATAAGAACCTCAGAGCCAGAATCATTTCCCCTCTTCAACAACAGGACTGTGTTCCTCATTTCTTGAGCTAAAATGCCTGCTGTTAATTCACTTTTATCCTTAGCCTTTGACTGAAATTTCAGCATAAGTCTGCATTCTTTCTCCAAGGGAGGGAGAGGGAAACATTGGCTTTGGAGTCAGAACAACTTGGATTCAAATCCAGCTTTGATATTTAGTAGCTCTGCTTAGGGCAAATAGTTTGATGAGAGGATTTCATGAAATCATGTATTTCAAGCTTCTAGCATGGTGCCCGCTGCGTAGGAGATTCTTATCAACTGCTACCTTTTCCTTTATTTCAGTCCAGTGCTCTTTCTTAAAAACATCTATAGAAATTATAATCTCTGTCTTTTGGTGCATGTTCAACTGTCTATCTTTATTCTTATCCCCATCATCATTCTCTACTGACCCACTATAAAATGTTACTATAGAATGTTTTATTAGTGTTTAACAATCTTTCTCACATACTCTTAGTTCTAACTTTATGTGCTTTTATCATTTGTTAATAAATATTTGGGTTTTTTACCTTTGTTATTTCTGTTCATAATTTGTTCCCCTTTTTTGCAGTTGGATATCTTTGTTGACTCTTACATTTGAAGCATTGGATTCACTGTGCCCAATGTCCTTAGGGCAGCCAATGTCCTCTGGACACTGCAGCCCTGCTTGTCAGTCACCTGAACTGACGCTTACTGCCCCTACTGGACTTCTCACTCCCACAGGTACCTCTGCATGTGCTCGGCACCTCCACCATGCTGCAGTACCTCTTGATTCTGCACCTCACCTACTGAAGCCACGGAGAGGCAAGAGTCACATTCTATTTGAAGCTACTTTGGGAGAATGTGTCTCCTTCCCTTTACTGAAACAACTCATCTGATGCAACCATTCAATCCTTCATTGGACATTTATATCATAAACAGTTTTTAGTGAAAACAGCTCTTTCCTTTTTTATTCTGCATCCAGGAACATATCTCTGAAACAAGTATCAAGACAAACATAAAAGAATCCCGTCCCTCTGATGACTGAGGCCATGGTTGGATTACCTCATCTGGCTGACTTTTTCTTCCCTTAGGATGGGCTAGTTCCAAAAAGAATCCTAAATTTCTCTTACAAACAAGCACCTGGAAGGCGAATTCCACCAGATTCCCAGAGAGGCTCAGATATGTCTAAATTAGCTACGACTAAGAATGAGCTTCAGCTAGAACCCCATAACACTGTCAAAGGTACCAAAAAAAACTATCTTTCTATATTACATTTATACACACTGAGTCTAGGAATGTGGCTTTATGTTTTTTTCTTCATAAAATACAGTTGGAATCCCCTCCCAGTCTATTCTTCTGATAACATATGGGGAAGATGACTTGACCTTTAATAATTTTTTCCTTTCACATTTTATTTAGAGTCATACATATGTACTTATCTGATCTTATGTCTTCACCAAAATATAAATCTTCCAAACATGATTACATTTTTCAGACATTCATACTGTGGTTTGAATACAGAAAATTCTTACCCTTAAGACTTTCCTCCCTTACTGATCAGCAAAAATTGCCACAAATCCAGGTCTTTCATGCACAGCACATTTCCCTTTTGGTATTCAGCCTTGTTCCTTGCACCAAGTCACATACTGATGTCTCTTGTCTCAAATCCCCAAGGTCTCTTAACGCTCTCTGTGCTCTGCAGCCGAGAATTACAGCATGTTCAGATCAGAGGGGACTATACTAATCAGGAAATTCAAATGCTTCAGAATGCACATGAGGAAATTGAGACGAAAAGCTGAAGAGACCTGCCCAAGTCCACACAGGTGGAAATACCTTCATCAGCACCATTTTATCTTATTTATTCATTGATTCTCAGAAGTGCTATCATATTCTTAAATAATTTGTTGCTGTCATAGAAGAGTACACTTTTTTTTTTTTTTTTTTTTTTGCAAAATTTTGTTCTCTAGAGTACACTCCCCTTACTATAATTTGGTAATTTGTTTTTTGCTCAGGATGTGGTTAAAGCAAGCACATTTATAAGGCAAATCAGGTAACCTGACATAATACAACGCATTACAAAGCCAAACATTAAGGAGTCTTCAGGAACCTTGAGGGAAGACACAAATATTTCTCCCACTTGACTCCACCCTATCTGGCTAGAATTCTAAGGCTGTGATACAGGAAGTGGATCTTCTCGTCCTTCTATTAGGATGAGACTCGGAATCCAAGTTGATGTATAAGAGATATAAAATGTTTCTCATCCTTCACCACTCAGAAATACCATTGAAATCCACAATCTCTTCTAATTCTCCAGTTCTTTCACTACACAAATGGAACAAGGCAGTAAGAGTTCCACTAAAAACTATTTAGAATTATCCATATTACCATTTTCTTCCTTTATACACATACTTGTAGACTTATTTATATGAAGATTTGATTGTCATAATAATACTTTTCTTTTGTTAAAACTGTTAAATAAATTTATTAAATTGAAAGTCACACTCGTTATTATCATTTAATATATAGTTGGGAACTTGAGAAAAGCATGGTCATGGTATTAAACTAAGCCGAGGACAGAGACCCCAAATCTTGTCCTTGTTTCATTAAAACCAACTATTTCTATTTAGTTGACAAGTGATTAAACAAAAACAAGGACAGAGATCTCAAAATCACACCCTAATTCTTTGTTTCATTAGAACCAATTATTTCTATTTATTTGTTTATCCCACGCTAATTTATTGTCAACCAACCTATGTTATTCAAGGACTACATGAAAATTCATGCTGATAAAAGAGATGCATTCACAGTTTTCAAATCAAGGACTTTGCTGGGTTTCTGAATCAAGAAATACTGCATGGCATTTTTGACTTGATATAGTTAGCACATCATTGTTATATATTCATCCAAGCATCACCTACTTCACTGTTAGCTGAAAGAGAACAGAAAAAAATAACATATTCAGAGCATGCTATAAAATAAATACAGGATCATCCTTTATTCCCTAACATTGAAGAAAAACTACCAAGAGTGAAGGAAAGAATGGTGCCATGCATGCCATCACTAAGCTAGAAATTTGTTCAAAGCCAAATCCCAGATGCAGACTAAATAAGCTAACTATTTAGTTGATTCTAACAGTATGAGGAAGGAAGTAAATATTTGTATCCATCCAGTGCCACTGAGCTCTGATTTTACCAAATCATACATTTACAGTTCCTGCCATTAAATCATGGGTCTCCAGAACAAAATATGCAATCATTATAAAGGGCCTTTTAAATCATTTAAAAATCAAGGACTTGAACTTTATCCAAGTGAGCACAGCACTCCTAATTATCTATTCTGAGAGTTGAACTTCTTTGGAAAATAGGTTATATGAGGTAATCCACACACAGCAAGGTTCACTGAAAAATGCAGGTGTAAGTCTGGTTAAAAAATGCAGCTTTTTACAAATCAAACACTTAAACCTCTTCAAAAATCTAAACACTATTTAATATAAGCAAAAACAAGAAAATGCTTAACTCATATTAGGTAGCCTGTAGATTGGAAGATGGCATGACATAATGGAATGAGCTGCAAGTTCAGCATTTATAAACTATCTCCACAGAAATTAATTTTGTCACTGTGAGCAACTCAATTAATCTTATAAATTGGTGGAGCACCCTGAAATTCAGCAGTATGAAAAAATAACAGTAGCTTGATTGAACCCAGCTGACAAGTGGAATCAATGAAAATAGTTACAAGACAATTTAAGAAATTGTGGCAGAAATAGTAACTCAGAGTTCAGAAGATGGAAGCACAGGGGTAAACAAGCAATAAACCTCTAAGTAATGGGTTGGAAAGCTGGAGAAGAGGAGAGGTTCTCTGAATTCCTTTGAGCTTTGCTATTTGTCATGTGGTTCATGACTAATGGACATCATATGCTCTAGGCCCAGATGGTTTCACTAGTAAATTCTTTCAAACACTTAAGGAAGAAATAATACCAATTCTGCATGTTTTTAAGGACTGATAGAAAATAGACAAAAACGTAGGACATTCCAAGTAATTTGAAGAGGCAACATCACCCTGACCAAAATCAGACGAAGACAAAGAAATTACAAGGAAACTACTGACCACTATGCATTGTAATCATGAACAAACATACAAAAAGAACTCAACAAAATATTAACAAATCAAATTCAGCAACGTATAAAAAATAATAATACATCATGACTGGAGTAATAAGACATAATGACCCATATAAACATCATGGAGTTTAAATGGGAAAAGCAAGGTTGGTTCAATATTTTGAAAATATGTCAATGTCATTTATCATATGAACAGACTAAAAAATGATCTGAACAGAGGCAGAAAAATTATTTTTACAAAATACAGCATTTATGCATGATTAAAACTCTAAGAAAATTAGGCATAAAAGAGTATGTTTTGAACTTGATAAAGGGTATCTGCATAAAACCTGAGCTGAAGTCAAACTTACTGGGAAAAAATAAATCCTTCTCCTTAAGATTAAAAATAAGGCAAAAATGTCCTCTCCTCCCATCCCTAACCAATATCATACTACAGGTCCTACCTAGAATAATAGACCAAAAAAAGAAATGAAAGGAATATGTTATAAAAATAAATAAAATTTTCTCTATTCTTAGAAAACATGATTATCTATGTAGAATTTCACAAAGTTTACCCAAAAAGTTACTAGACATAAGAAGTCTATTTAGCAAGACTGTAGGATACCAGAGCAATATAAAAATAAAAACTATGTATCTACATGCTAGTAATGAACCATTTGACATTATAATTTTAAAAGTACCATTTACAACAGCAATATAAAACATAAAATACTTAGATATAAATATAACGTACAAAATCTGTAAGCTAAAAACTATAAAAGTTTAATGAAAGGGCAAAATTGAAAGACTTATGCATACTACCTGATTTTAAGATTTATTATAAAGCTACAATAATAATAATGTGGTCTCTGCAAATAAATAGATACATCGATCAATTAATTAGAACAGAGGGTCTAGAAACAGGTCCACCCAAATGTCAGCTGATTTTTTTCTAATGTGCCAAGAAATTCAGTGGAAAGATGGTAATCTTACTGAAAAGTTGTGCTGGACCTAAATATAAACCCTAGAAGAAAACGCTGGAGAAAATCTTTGCAACCTTGTGCTTCACAAAAATTTTTTAGAAGACTGAAAATATAAATTATAGAAGAAAATTAATAAATTGGACTTCTTCAAATTTGAAAGCTTCTACTATTCTAAAGATAACTATAAGAAAATTAAGAAACAAACCACAGACTGCAAAAATATTTGCAAAACACATTTCTGAGGACAGATATCCAGAATAATTTTTTAACTCTCATAACTCAGTAATAAGAACACCTATAATTCAATAAAGAATATTTTAACAGATACTTCAACAAAGAAGATATAGAGGTATAAGGTAAACACAGGTGATCCACATACTAATAATTTAAAAATTGCAAATTACAATCATAATAGGACACTAATATACAACTATTATAATGGTTAATTTTAAAAAAAAGTAGCAAGTATCGGCAAGAATGAAGATAAATTGGGACTTTTATACTTTGTTGGTATGAATGCAAAAATGATACAACCACTTTGAAAAACAGTTTGATAATTTCTTATAAAATTAAACACACACATACCACAAGACCAGAAATACCACTCCTAAGCACTTACCCAAAGGAAGTACAAACATATGTCCTTAAAGTCAATTAAAAAATGTGTATACAAATAATATTTTATTTATAATTGCCAAAACAATTTTGCTGGAAACAACCCAAATAACTATCAACTGGTGAAAAAACTGTGGTATGTTCATGTAATGAAATACTACTCAGTAATAAATAGAACAAACTACTGACACATGCAACAACAAGGATAAATCTCAAATGCAACATGCAGAGTCAAAGAAAACTGACTCCAAGAATACGTACTATATGATTCCATTCTTATGACATTCTGAAAAAGGCAAAACCATCGCAACTGAAAACAAATCAGTGGATGCCAAAACACAAGGTGAGGGTGAGAAGGGTTGACTACATATGAGCTTGAGAGAATTTTCAGGAGTGATAGAAATGCTCTACGTCTTGATGGTGGTAGTGCTTACATGACTCATGGTGAGATCAGAACATCTTGTGCCAGAAAGGAAGTATCAGTCAATTACAAAGATCCAGCAGAAGGACTCAGGAGCCAGCTTCAAGAGGTTTCCACTGGTCAAATGTGGAACATTCTGAGTATTAAAATTAATTACATCATAGACCATTGATTATAATAGGAATCCAAAGCTCATACTGAAGAAAGGGAAGGAAGATGGGAAAAAAGAGAGAATGCTCTGCTTTCTATCAAATTCCAGCTAATAATTATAGAAGAAATGATAGAATTTTAAAAATCACCATTTGGCAACCATCTTAAAATAACTAATTCAGACAAAAATCAACATCTAAAAATTGTGAAAACTTTAGTCACTACTATATATCACATAAAACAGGGACCCCAACACAGTGTCCCCATTCTGTTAGGAACCAGGCTGCACAGGAGGTGAGCAGAAGGTGAGTGAGTATTATCACCTGAGCTCTGCCTCCTGTCAGATCAGCGATGACATTAGATTCTCATAGGAGCTCAAACCCTATTGTGAACTGCGCATACGAGGAATCTAGATTGTGTGCTCCTTATGAGAATCTAACTAATGCCTCATGATCTGAGGTGGAACAGTTTTATCCTGAAACCATTCCCTCTCTACATCCATGGAAAAATTGTCTTCCACAAAACCAGTCCCTGGTGCCAAAAATGCTGGGGACCACTGATCTAAAAGATTATTACTGGGTGAAAGTTTTATAAGAAACAAAATATTTAATGAGGCTCAAAGTATCTCCCACAAAACGCGTATTGATTATTTTTAATAAGTACAAAATATTGCTTAATGAACTACAGAGTAGAAAAACCAAATTGACACTAACTTAACCAGTAATGACACAAATGGAAGTTATGTGTTTCCTAGTACAATACACTGTGAAGAAAACAGTACCCCTTCTGTAATATACCTGCCAGAAATTTATATTCTGAATCACAGCACAAGGAAACATTAGACAAAGCCAAACTGAGTGGCATTTTACAAAATAATCAGCTTGTACAGCTTTAAAATATCTACATGAAGAAGTAAAGAAAGGCTGAAGAGTCACTACAGATTAAAGGACAATGAAGATACATGGCTATTGAATGAAACTCTTGATCCTGGTTTCTGGACCAGAAAGGAAAAAGGGGAAAATAAAAGTTTTGTTTTTGTTTTTGCCCTTGTATTTTTTTTTTTCTCCTTCTTCTTCTCCTTTGTGTCTGCTTCTACAAAGGACATTATTGGAACAAATACTGAAATTTTCATGGGGTTTGTGAGTTATAAAATAATATTGTATCAATGTCAATTTTCTGATTTGGAGATACATACACTGTGGATGAGTAGGAAATACACACTGCTTTATTTAGGAGTAACAGCATCACATCTGCAACACATTTGCACATGGAAATTAACAATAAACATTTGAAATGGAAGATAGATGGTAAATAGGTAAAAAGAAAAAGCAAATGTGCTAAATATGTTAATAGTTGCGGAATTAGGATGAAGGTTGAACAAGATTTCTGTGTACTGTCCTTGCAACTTTTCTGTAAGTTTGAAAGTATTTCAAAATAAAAGGTTTAAAAAGAAAGAGTATTATATTCCCCGTCTCTTCCTTTTTTTATGTCTTGAATTCCACAGAAATACAAAGGACCAGTTAGAAATATTCATTACTGTATTCTTCCTTTATATTTTCCTATAGTTTTTCAAATTTTAAATGGGTTAAACATTGCAATGTTAGGCAAAAAAAAAATCACTTTTATGAAAGCCATGAAGATTGTACAATCATGTTTTTTCATTTATGTGATCATTACAGTCTCTTTAGCTTGGTCACAGTTCAGAGTTGTAAATACATCCGGGCTTGTGACTCTCTCATAAAATCTATTTAGTAAGGTTTTCCTTGAATAACATGTACTCAAGAAAGTCTTTTGACCTGACACCATCCAGCACTGGAATAAAAAATACTTTGCTGCTGAAATATTTGAAAACCCACAGTCATTTAGTGATAGATATGTGTATACTTGAACTAAAAGTATGAGCCTAGTTTTTATGAGGTTTGTGGGTATATAATTACTAGTATTAAATTATGTGTTCCATGTTGACTTACCATCGTATTTATTATTGCTATTAAAAATGCTGACTGCTATAGGTGACATGGTCTTCTTATTATAATACATAGCCTTTATCTAAAATAAAGCACTCTTATTTTCTCTTTCCATGACCTTTGTGAAAGAAGTCTAATAAACTTTATAGACTTTTTAGTGGTGGACACATGTTGGGAAGGAAACCTCAGTACTGATTTCTTCTGAAATGAACATAGAGACCGAAGTTTGCAATGTGATTTTAAATCCACGGAAACTAATTAAAGAGGAAAAAATGTTGGTCTAGCTATAAAATTCAAAGTGTTGCTTTATTCTGAATTACTGGACATACCCACAACTGGTACAATAAACAACCAAAAATAGAAGAAATTGAGAAAGTTAAGCTGGTTTTTAACTTTCGTTGTTTTGCATTTTCCTTTGTTGTTGTTTAGTTTACCAGATCCATTCAAGTGTGAAACTTCTTACACGACAGGCAATAAGTATAAAGTATCGATGTTCACAATGTAGAAAGAGATGAGCTATGCTTGTAGATGCCCTCCTTTATACTCAGTCACAGACTGCCAAGCAAATGGTGTGTACATTCTTAGAGAGAGAGGGAGTTGCAGATCATACTGACCATTTTTGAATGCCAGTCAGACCTGCAGCAGGCCCTCATCCCACCACAACCACCACATTGTCACCTCTACAAAGGCTGTGATGTGCCTTTTAAAGAACAAGATAGACATCGGGTTGTCTTGGGGAAAATAAGTAAACCTATGAATGAGTGAGGCTGTGTCACTTACTTTCCTTTCCTCTTCAATTCACAAGAGTAAAAAAAATTTAAAAGGCAACATGTACTTCAGAAGGCATCAACAATCAGACCAACAGGTAGAACAGTCCCTAGTGGGTTTGTAGAGAAAGGAATTGTACATTTTCACAATAAGATGAAAACCTTTCAGTCAACAGAACGTTGCTCAAAGGCCAGCAAGCATAATCTTTTTTATTTCCAGTCTAGCCTGAAGCAGGCCTCTATGAGTCCCTAGGCTGTACTTCATGAAGGAGCCCTTGCCATTTCATTACAAACTGAGTTTTCATTCATTTGGAAAATATGTCCACTTTCTAACTGCAAATCAAAAGAAAAGGCATAGTCATAACAGAGAGGGGGAAAGTGTGTCTTACTTAAAATTTTTTAAAAATTAAAAGCAATGCCTCATCTCCCAGGACCCTGTCAGACCAATCAATGTTACTGGGCAATAATCAGCCTCTCTGCACATAGTTTTAAATAAAATCTTGCTCTAAGACTGAGTTTTCAGAGTACTGCCTAGTCCATGAACTGATGCGTTCAAAAATCACATGCTCTATTTAAAAACACAATAGAAACTACTACTACCATTTCCAGTTTCACTGTATACAGAGATAATGTGCACTGGAGTAAAGGGATACAATGACAAATTCTAGTTTTTAGCAAAATAAGTAAAACAATAATTAATTGTTACCATCTGGTTTTAGTTTCCTGGTAGCACAACTAGCTGCCTGTATTTTAACCATCTAACACAACTTTCTGTAACAAAATTTTAAAAAGTTCCATATCCTGAGTTTTAGTTCTCTGTGCTGTGATAAACTATGTAGTCCTTAAAACCTAGATGACACTGCTGTGAACTGATCTAAGCCAATTTGGTTTTGTACAACTCTTTGTTGTAAAATCTGGAAGTCAGTGAAGGCGTTGAGGGTTAGCTATTCCCCACAACTTCATTGGTTTTAACTGAAGCAAGTTTCAAACCAGATTTTACCCGACATATGGGCATTGGCTTAATAAACAGGCACAAGAGTTCCTTCACAAACTCAGTGAAGTCTCAGCTCTGTCCTTCCCAATGTCCTTGCATGAAAAGTTAATGCAGTCAATTCTGGCTGATTTGCATGGCCCAGTGCAAAACAAAAACATGGGGCTCCTTGTTCCAAATTATTAAGAATTTCAAGAAAGTGACAGCATTAAACCAAGCATAGATCCCTTAATTAAAAAGGATCCCTTTAAACCCAAGATACCTTGGGTCATATGGGCATATGAAGCTGGCGCTGCCCTCAGAACAGACACAAGAGTCCAGAGACCAGATTCTGTTCCCTTATAGTCAGAAGCAGAGTCAGGCAACAACAACTCACCTAAATCAGTGACTGGAGAAGGAACTGAAATCAAGCCTGAGGTTCCATCCCTCACTGGAAAAACTTACAATATCACTGGATTATTATATCCTATTAGGACAAGTATGAGAAATATCTCTAAAATATTTTAGCCAATCCATATATACTAAATACCTTTAATTTTATCACTGACAATCTATTCCTAAGATTCATCTTGCTGTTATCAAGCTACTAGTTACAAGGAAAACCCCATTTCTGATATTTAATATGCTCATTAGCAAAGTCAAAGACAGATATTGATACAAATTACTGAAGTGCTTAAAATACCCACCACTGGGTAATAGAATTCTCACTTAAAATGTAGAAAATAATCCCCAAACAGAGCCTTCCTGATTAGGGCATCAGACTGTCTTTAGAATGAGGCTTAACCTAACTGGTACATACTCAGTCACTCTGTCTAGAAGCCTGCATACATCACAGTCATCACAAAAGACAATGACTTCCAAAGCCCATGGGCTGCAAAGAAAAGCAGATACTAGAAGGCCTGTAACTAAAACTGACAATTCCCCAACAGGTAAGTGTTTCTGTCTTTTCCAGTCCCATCAGAATAAAGTTGGGCATATCTGCCAAAACATCACATCAGCTGTTAGGATGCAGTTGCAGGTAGAGAAACAAAGTACCAAGGAAAGAATGGAGGGGAAGATTCTTTTTAAGCTTGTTTTCCGATTGGATTAAACATACCCTCTTACCTTCAAAAAATTTAGAGAAGATGAATGAAACTTCTTGTCATTTTAGATTTAATATTCAACATTTAATTTAATCAAGAGAATGCTTTGTTTCAAACTATTAGTAGTCACAGGAAAAAAAAAAAAAAAAACGTGAATATGTGTCTGAAACCTCACCTCTAGTCAAGAGCTGCCAAATAAAATAGTGATAATTGAGAGGAAAGGGGGAGGAGGAAGGTAGATGGAGGAAGGAAGTAGAAGAGGGAATAGGTAAAGAAGTTCTAGGAAAAGGGATAAAGGAGAAAAAGGGGAAGGAAAGAGAGAAAGGAGAAGAGAATAGCTGAGAGTGGAAGATGGTCTTTAAGAACTCAGAAAAAAAAATTAAAACGTCTTAAATTGAGAAGCAAGCATAACATTAGCTATTAAATTAAGACTAGAATAAGAGACAAATATAGTCAATAAAACTTCAGTGAATAATATTGCCCCTATTTGAAATATCCTTCATTAAAGAAAACTTTCCCATTCTTCCCCCTATTTCTATCTCTGCCCCAATTTGTGTTTGAACCTGACAGATATGGGAATCTGACATTGAGCTATCACTATAAGTATCACATACTCACATTTTTTAACTCCAAAAGCTACTGCTGCTAGAATCCCTAAAGGTAGCTTTCCTGTGGAGCCTAATACACATTCAAAATTAGAATAACCTAGCCAGGCGCAGTGGCTCATGCCTGTAATGCCAGCACTTTCAGAGGCTGAGGTGGGCAGATCACAAGGTCAGGGGATGGAGACCGTCCTGGCCAAAATGGTGAAACCCTGTCTCTACTAGAAATACAAAAATTAACTGGGCATGGTAGTGTGTGCCTGTAATGCCAGCTACTCAGGAGGCTGAGACAGGAGAATCACTTGAACCAGGGAGTCAGAGTGAGCCGAGATTGTGCCACTGCACTCCAGCCTGGTGACAGAGCAAGACTCCGTCTCAAAAAAAAAAAAAAAAAGAATAACCTATGTCCTTTAAATTCTTTTTTTCATTAATTTTAAAATTTATATATGTTGATCATTGTTTTAATTTCCATACAACGTATATATGCACTGAAACATCACAGTGTAATCACATAAATTCTTGAGATGGTAATTTAGTTAATATTTTTCCATTTCAACCCACTGTTCTATACTCTGCTTTGTGCTGTCAGGATATGTGTCTGCAAACCACATTTCAGCTTTGCTGGCTGATTCTCAGTTAGGCTTTGTTAATGGGAGCATTAGATGGAGGATTCAAGGTTGGAGCTATAGCAAAACATCACATTGTACTCCATAAATACATACAATTATTATTTGTCAACTCAAACTAAAATTTTTAAGAATAGAGAAGAAACTGTTTCTTCCTGTTCGTGTGCTGTTCCTGGCAGCTTAACCCTGGCAATGACCGTTCACTCTGGCAGTAGCAGAGTGGCATCAGTCATTTACACTTCTAGCTTTTCCCACATTTCCCACAGCAGCCTGTTCAGAAATGCCAGTACCTGCCAGCCAGAGGTCTGAGTCCCAGCTCCATAGCTTCTTCCCTTGATTCCCCAAGCCCTGGGAGTAGTAGCTGCTTCCTGCAATGAATAATTCTGCAATACCGAGTTTTCCTTTTTTGCCTTTTCAGTGCTCCAATACCTATTTAACACTTTTTATATTAATCCTCTGTTAGAATTACTAGTGTGGTTTTTATCTCCTCACTAGACCTTGACGTATACAGCTCCTTCTCATCAAAGAAATACATTTTGTATATGATAATCATTTTTGAAATTTAGCAATCTCTCTACCCCATAGAAACCATTTATACCATGACAGACAGTGCTTACGCAGTTAGGACAAAGGTAGATATTTTAAATAGCTAGATTAAAATTAAACAAGAATGTACAGTTTTAACATTACTACAGGTAGATAAATAAATGCAATTATGGTGAGAAAAATGATGGAGTGGCACCTAAATTTGTGATGTTTGTCCCTAGTTGATGAAACATGACATCGTTTTGCCCTAGGACTGAAGCAAGTTATTACCTATGCATGAGGCTATATAACTTGCTTCTGATCTTCAGAACTTAACAGTTGTCAGCATAACCCTCCTCTGGGATGCTAGACCCAAAATTTAAAGAAAAATTTTCCCTGTCTTTCTCCTGCCTCCTCCTCTGTCTCCCATGTATATGTCCCTCTGACCAGAGATTTCTTATAAGATTTGGCAATTAAACAAACCTTCCAGAAGCCCCAAGCCAAGAACAAGAGGATAAATAAAGTGAAAATTCCAAAGATTGAGAATTAAAGCCTTAGCCTTGGAAAAAGGGGAGAAGTGGTTCACCCGGAACAAAAATAAAACCCCAGAGTCAGTCAATTAGATTTAAAGAGAGATTTGGGAAGTGCAGGTGAAAGGAGTGGCTCAAAAAAAATAAAAATAAAAAGAGAGACAGACTGTTCACCCTTTACATCTTTGTGGGTCAAGTTCTTATATACATTTCTCTACTTGGCCCTCATTACAACCTGCAGAAGCACTTAATGACCAATTTACCCATGATCACACAGCAAATAAACAGTAGCTCTCGATCGATTAAAACTCAGATCTATCTAACTCCACAATCTCTGCTCTTGACACTATTCAATACTGCATCCTGTTGGGAGGAGACAAAGGCAATTATAAGGGATAATGTAGGAGTGGGACACTGATTATCAGTGTTTATCAGCATTATCAGCATGATGGAGAGAGGGGCTGCAGGGATAGATGGTAGATAGGTAGACAACAGACAGACACACAGGCAGACAGATAGATAGATAGATAATTACATCTTACTTACCTCTCTGTTCCTGATCTTAGACCAGCTTAAATGCACCTTCTGGTCCCCTCAATGGACAGCACAATAAAAGATCCAACCCAACATTTCCAGATGTAGGAAATTATCCAATGCGTCAGTGCACCAAAGATGGTGTCTTTTCATGATGCTCAAAACCAGGGAGCTCTAGCAGAAACTGAATTCTATTGTCACAGGCCCATTATAAATTTACAAAGTTAAGCTCTTACATAATATTCAATCATTCTTTCTGAAAAGTTCATAAAATATTTCACAGTTCTTCAGCATATGGATAAATCTTTCATAGCTGACAGAAACAGATAGAAATAAGCCACAAGACAAGAGGAAATAGACTACAATAAAATCGTCAATATTTCCCAGGTGCCATTTCAAGAGAAAGTGTGATGCAAGGAAACTCTAAGCTGTGAGAATTCTTTCTATGCTTTTAAAAATCACCCCTTTAAAATGCACATTTGGTCAGAAACTCAAAATAGAACCATTTAAAATTAGTAGTATTAAATGCAAACTGAGAATGGGGAAATATCATAAATGTCTTTCAGGGAAATAAACAGCTACAAATTAGCAAAAGAAGCATGTAAAGCAATTATATAAATGAGGTTTTCATTCTGAGCTAATGACTTGAGTGAGGTTACAAGTGGTTGGCTGTGAGTGAAAGAAAAACAGAAAGGGGAACTCTGTGTCTCTTGTATGTGGTAATCCAGGGTGCATATGACTCTACAGAGAGGAATTAGTTGATGTTGTTGCATAACCAAATAACCCTCACAGAGATGTCCTGAGGCTACACCACAGCTTCCCATTTCCCTGCTCTGGGATCTTCTGATCCGTAAATTCTCCCTAAGCTAATTTTGCCTGCATTGACATTACGTGAGCACTTTGTTTTGTTTTATTTTTGCATTCCAAACTATACATCTGTCTTTGGAGTTTTTTTTTTTTTTTTTTTTTTTTTTTTTTTAGGCCTCCTCTTAACCTGCTGGTCTCACACTAAATGTGCCACTAGAGGATGGGAATACAATGTCTCTACTTTGCATGTTTCCTATTTGGTCCATCAGATCATCAGATGTCACATGAGGCATAAATCTTGGCAGAATTCAGTGAGTTTCATATAAACTTTAAAATTATCTCTCAAATAAAATAATATAGACTTATTCTTCAGAAATCAGGGAATCCATCATGTGACACAATGTAACAGCTCTGAGACATTAAAAGAGTTTGAATGAAGGTGGTAGCACTTAGAATGAAAATAATAATAATAGGCAAGCTTTATTGAGGACTTACTGTCCTGGGCAGTCATCCGAGGTCATAACATACATTATCCTTTAATCTTCAAAATGATTATGTGAGATAATATGCTAATAATATTACCTTCCCCAATTTGCAAATGAGGGACCTGAGGATCAGAAGCCTAAAAACATTGCCCAAAGTCACAGAGCTAGATCATAGCAAACTCAAGCAGTTTGTCTCCAGAGGCCACACCCTTAACAACTCTGCACATTTCCTCTCAGTATGGGGAGAAAGAGCAAGAAATGCCACTTAGGTGGATTGCACCTAATGGCAACTAACTATTAATAGATACAGGAAAATGGAAGAGGGGTAAATATGACTCCAAAGTTAGGGACAAGAAGAATGCTGTCACCAGAGGAAATGAAGAGAGTTTGGGGAATGCTGTGTTTAAGTTCCAGCAGAACTACCAAGCTGAATTCTTAAGCAAACATCTAGACATACTTATTCAGAGCTCAGAGGGAAGGCCTGAAATAGATATTTGGGAGTAATCTTCACAGCGGTGATATGTAGAGATAAGAAGTGGGAAAGATACCCAAGGAAAATAATGAGAAACAAGATATATAACCTTAGTGAATGTTTCCATTGAGATGGTAGAAATAATGGTAGAAAACTGGGACAGGGCTGTAGTTCAGTAGAAAGAAAACTTTAGAGGGCAGAGGTCAAATACTCTATAAGACAGAAAAATGAGAACTGAGATAGTCTTCCGCATTTGACATTAAGAAGGTACGTCAAGAACTTCAAGACAGTGGTTTTATTTAGTGGTAAATATTTTTATTTTATATGCAATATAGATAAAGGCAGAGTAAAAGATATATTCATCAAATCTATAGATGTCATAAGGAAATAAACATTAATGTCAAATGAGTAAACAATGAAAAAAGTATTTAATGTACTATAAGGATAAGCCAAAGTTCACATAATAAAATTTAGCAGGGAAAAGAAAATATTGTATATAGTCCAGAAAATACATTTCCCACAAATCTATCAGTAATTCATTTAAAATTTTTTTAATTAAAATTTTATTTTATTATAAAGTGACTACAATCACATTATGAAATATTTATTCAAATAGATTTTTAAAACCAAGAAAAATAATCTTATATAATTTCAACACCCTAACAAGATCAGGGTCAGCATTGGTAGGTTTATTTATAAGTCTTTGGTTCCATCTATGTGTTTTATGCAGGGAAACGATGTAGGGTAGAAACAATTTTATATACGACTTTTTTCACTTAACATTATATCACTTGAAACTTATATCCTATAACATTATATTCATATTTATATGTCTTAATGGCTATATAATAATTTTCCAACTCGTTAATACACCAAAATTTGATTACCCAATCCTCTAATTTTTTTTTCTTTTTTTTTTTTTTTTTTTTTTTTCAGATGGAATTTCACTCTTGTTGACCAGGCTGGAGTGCAGTGGTGTGACTGAACTCAGGAGGCACAACCTCCTTCTCCTGGGTTCAAGCAATTCTCCTGCCTAAGCCTCCCGAGTAGCTGGGATTATAGGCATATGCCACCACACCCAGCTAATTTTTGTATTTTTAGTAGAGACGGGGTTTCTCCATGTTGGTCAGGCTGGTCTTGACCTCCCGACCTCAGGTAATCTGCCCACCTTGGCCTCCCAAAGTGCTGGGATTACAGGTGTGAGCTACCACGCCCAGCCGCAATTCTCTAATTTTTTAGAGGATTTTAAACAGTATTTTTAACATCATTTAACATTATTTGTTTTCAATTTTTCATTTGGGATGCAAAATTATACTGACTTTGTGAATCCAGTTGGGATAATTTTAATATTTTTTATTTGCAAATGTTACATGGAGTCACCTATAAAAACAACATAGATCCACAATCTCAAGAAACAATTCCTTAACAGCACTTCTAAATTTGTTCACCATTTGTTGAATTTTTTTCAAGTCTCTAATTTACTACTTAAGTTTTGGTTTCTCACATTATCCCAGGATTTTTCCCATTTAATTTTGATTCTATAGATTTATTAGCCTAGAATTGTATTTTGCAGGAGGCAATAATTTTTTTCTATAGAGGGGCAAATGGCAAATATTTTAGGTTTTATGATCTATACCACCTCTGTCCGACTAATAAACTCTGCTGTTATATACAGAAACAGATTAGGTAATCAAATGAGAATGGCTGTATTTCAATAAAATATTATTTGACATAAATTTAAATTTTTTATTATTTTCAATGCCATTTTTGACATATAAATCTGTAAAAATCATTCTAAGCTCATATTCCTTCCAAGGTGAAGGTCATACTGCTGTCTGACTCCCTCTACCACTCAGAAAGAAATAGTCTCTAATGGCCCTATTTAGATTGTAGAGATAACATGTGCCTTTTCCGGGCATGCGACTCTGAACTTTTTCCAAGTAACCCAAAAAGTTGTCAGTTTTGAGTGGCACTCAGAACAAGATACAGCAACGCAATTTTTCCAGGATGACCTGCAAGCTGCTCTGAGACTTGGGTTATACGATCCGGTTAAACCACAGGTGGTTCAAGTCTCTTTGGCAGCTAGGAAAGCTATACAGATCTTTTATCAGGCCTTTATAAGTAAATCATAGCACAGACCTGTTAGATCTTAAGCAATGGTCTACCTTCCTCTGGAGATCATGATTCTCCTTTTGTCATACTATAAGGCCTTAGTAGAGGTGAATACTTGATCATCAACCATAAAGTTACCATGTGACCTGAGATTCCTATTCTGGATTGAGTGTTGTCTGAATCATCACACCATAAATTTGTGCCTGCACTGTAGCATTAATCATCAAACATAAGTAGAATGTACAAAATCACGCTTGAGAGGTCCTGAACCTACAAGTCAGTTGCATGAGCAAGTGACTCAGATATCCATGGACCCTATTCCTGCTACATTATCTCCTCTCCTCTCCTGCAACCTGCATCTGTGTTCTCATGGGAAGTGCCTGTGACCAGTTGACTGAGGAAGAAAAAAATTGGCTAGGTTTAGAGATGGTGCTACATGATATGCTTGTAATACCCAAAATAGACAACTACAATCCCACAGCTCACTCTGGAGAGACCATGAAAGAAAATCAGGAAGTTGCATCTTCTCAATATACATGATTTCAAACAGATATGATTGTTTGTGCTGCCTGGAAAGAGAGATTGCCAGTGATGTATACCATTTCATGAATGGAGGCTGATAGC